>NC_065447.1:230214728-231414728 GCF_917563875.1 Diabrotica virgifera virgifera
TTACACACCACATTCGATACTTCTTTATCAAGCACAAATTTCACTGACATTATTGTTTCACTCATTCTTACAAGTTATACCACATTATCTTTCATTTCATTATCAGCAATTATGTCAATTCCATTCCTTTACTTGGTCCTACACATCACACATTGGTCCTACATATTGTATTCTTTATCTAGTACATTCGCTCTTTGTCCTTTTCATCACTGTTCCTTAAACGCAAGTAATTTGTACTTTCGTTTTTTTAAGCTTATCTAATCACTTCGTGGAGCGCAAGTCCACATTTTCACCAGTAAAACTTCCAATACTCCAAGATCCTATCCTAATTTTTCTAACCTGTAATAGTATTCCCCCTGAAATAGTCTGCATCCATGAAATAGTCCAGTTTGTTTAGATGTCCAGTGGAACATCTTACCTTAAGAGATGCCATCATTATTGGTCAGAAAAAATTTCGGATTTCTGATTTTTACAGCTTTGGGGATTTTTTTCTGTTGTTTTTCTTTATTTTTTCTGGTAAATCCTTGTCATTTTGTATCTCCTCTTCCCAGGAATCTATTCCTTTAATATATTTTTATTCGCTGTGTGCAAGTACTTGGAGGGGATATGAGAAACGATCGTGCGCGCATAGCGGAAAAATCTTGCAACTTTCTTATTACATTTCTTATATAATTCATATTGTTAATTAAAATTGTCAAATTGACGTATATTTTATACCTACTGTCATTGAAGAAAATGGGATTTCGCAAATGATGTATTATAAATTGTAAAAATTATATGTTGCTCCACAATATTGATATGATATGCAATTATTAAAGTGAATTTAATCAATGGTATTTTGCTTGTAGTACAATATTTACCTTTTAATAATATAACCTCAATCTTACTTTTTCTTCTTTTTATTTTTTGGGCTATGACCTTGACAATTATCCAGTAACCAGGACTAATATAATTGGCCAATATAATTAAAAGTGCTAAAAATGTTGCTGAGCTGTGAAACCAGGTGTCGCTCTTCCGAACTTGCACGGTCCCAATAGGGCTTTTCATCGATTGTCATTTGTTTCGAGCTTCCGTCATGTGTCACATAATATTAATATATCTACGTCATACGTCTTTGGTTTGTATCATTGGCATATACCAATAACGTATGACGTAGATATATTAATATTATGTGACACATGACAGCAGCTCGAAACAAATGACTGTGAATGAAAAGCCCTATAGTGAGACTCGCATTCTGTATCCTGAATATTTCCTATTTGTATTATAACTTTTCTTGTAAAACAGTTTGATATTGGTGTACTCCAAGGTGTATGTAAATTTTTGTAATCAGAACTTAAGATTATTTTTAATTTTAAACAATCAACATTTTGAATTCACTCTTTACTTTTATATTCTTAAATCTAAATTATCTGATTTTTCTATTTTTTTATAGCCTTTTTTTCTATTCGAAATGTCGAATAAAGGCCTCTCCCATTTCTCGCCATTCATCTCTGTTGTGTGTGAGGCGTTTTCACATTGGTCCTGCGACTCTTTTGATGTCATCGCTCCAGCGCATTTGAGGTCTTCCTCTTGGTCTCTTCGCTTCGTACGGTCGCCAGTTTCCAACTTCTTTGCTCCTTTTCCCTTGTTTCGAGACGTTCGTTGTGTCCAGTCCATTTCCATTTTAATTTAGCCGCTTGTTACACGGCATCCCTTATGTTCCACTTTTGTTCCTTGGATGGTTATCGTTGGTTGATCATCTTTGTTCGACATTAGCTTACTTTTGCTTAAGTTCATTTTCAGTCCTTTTTTTAAGGATTCTCTATGAAGCTCATCGATCATCACCTTCAGTTCCTTTCAGCTTTCGGCTATTAGTACCACGACATCTGCATATCTTAGGTGGGTCTTTCCATTTATCGAGAGTCCCTTTGTTTCCCAATTTAATGATTTAAAGATGTCTTTAAGTGCTGCAGTAAATAATTTTGGAGAAATGGTGTCTCCCTGTCTTAATCCTCGGTTGATTTTGATTGGCCTAGTTTTCATGTCGTTATCCATCGTGACTACCATTTCAGCATGTTTGTATATATTATGTAATAATATCCTATATCTAGAATCGATTCTGCTATTGACCAGTGCCTCCTCAATAGCCCATAATTCTATGCTGTCAAAAGCTTTTTCGTAGTCTATAAATGCTAAGCAGATTGGAAAATTGTATTTGTTAACTTTTTCTATTAGGATCTTTAGTGTGTGAAGATGGTCGCATGTACTAAAGCCTTTTCTAAAACCGGCTTGTTCTACTGGTTGATATACATATTTTTCTATTACATACCATTAAATACCATGTCTTTCGTACATTGACTATAAGTCTTCATTGGAAATACCACTATGAAACAATAGTTGAATTATTAATAAAAATTCCAATTAACTTATTTTATAGCTTTACAATAATTAACTGTTTCCATTATAAGTTAATGATGCAATAAACAACGAAGAAGACAATACCAAAAGTGAACGTCTAGATTGCATAACTAACGCATTCGTGAGAATAAAAAAATTGGCATGTAAGTTGCTTCTTAAATCTAACGCTGGAATGTCAACAGCATTGAAAATATTGGTTGGGTAATCGTTAACCTTTATTGATTCTGTTTAACATCCCAATCAAGGCATATGTGTATGTAATTTACATAGAACTAACTGCAATATATTACGAAGTTTGTAGAAACTAATAACATACTTGTAAGTTTGTACTTAGACATATTTCAATGAAAATCAATATTATCTTTGATAGGACCAAATTACACAATGGCCGACAAAATTTGACCAATAGTCGGACCCAGAGATCAGAATATACTTTTCAGAAGGCTTTTTATGAGCTGAATCCAAATCTGAGCTTCAAATTTGCAAATTGGCGCTGGAACGGTTTTGGCCATATTTTAGCAGTTTTTGAGGTTATGTAAAAGTTTAAGTTAGGATATCTCAGAAACCTGTTAGTTCGGCAATTTGGAGCTAAGATATTAAAACGAAGAAATATGAAATTTTTTCTGTAAAATTTAAAATTTAAAAATGCTTCTAGCCTGTTTCCAAAACTATAGCGTCATTGGAACCGTTAGTTACGTCCAACATAGTTATCGTAGTAAGTTTTACATATTCCCCAAATAAAATGATTTCAATGGGATTGAATTCACAATATTAAGGGGACAAGTCTTACCACATTATGTCCAAAACTATGTATAATTTCGTCTATTTTTCATTTCTTTTGGCTATATCCCTCCTTTTATTTGATGTACCAACCTATGCTTAAATTATTGGCAGAATTAGATATGGTGATTGTTCAGATATTCTTTCAAAAGAGAGAAAGTTGTAGCGGCAAAAACTAAAACAGAATCATATACAAACGTACACGACAAGGAGAAACAAATAATATAGAAAATAGTCAGACATAGAATTCGCGGTGTGCAAGTACTTGGAAGGGGAAACGAGAAACGACCCTGCGCGAGTCGCGGAGAAATATTGCAACGATCTTAAATAATTCATATTGTCAATTGAAATTGTCAAATTGACGTATATTTCATACCTTCTGTCAATGAAGCAGAAAAATTATATATTGCTCCACAATATTGGTATGATATGCAATTATTATATAAAGGTACATTTAATTAATTTTATTTTGCTTGCAGTACTGCATTTTAATAACTAATTTTATTTACTACATACAATTGTTGACGTTTTCATAACATAACCTGAATCTTATTTTTTCTTCTTATTATTTTTTTGGACTATGGCCTTGACAATTATCCAGTAACCAGGACTAATATAATTGGCCAATATAATTAAAAGTGCGAATTTTAGTATAGAGCGTAGAAATAGGGGTCGCTTTGCCGAACTTGCACGGTCCCATATCACATTAGACGTATCTGAGATGAAAATAATAAACTACTAATTCACGAACAGGATGTCAAAAAGAGATGGAAAAAGTACTTGGTGGTTTATTAAATGAAGAATTTTACAGAAAGCCAGTTGAGTTAACGGATACGTAAGCCTAAGCACTTAAAAAAATAAAGAAAGGAAAAGAAGTAAGACCAGATGATATTCCGCTGGAAGTGAAGAGGGCATTAGGAAAAACAGGAACAAGTTAGCTAAGAGGTTTATTGTATAGAATTATGGAAGTTTGACAAATGCCAGATGAATTGAGAAGCAGTATATTGTACGATGCAGTATGATGTAGTGATAGGAAGCCTCCTTCCTATCATGCCATTTGGATGACAAACCTGGTCCCTAACCAAGGCAAATATAAATAAACTAGCCACAACAGAACGAGCAATGGAAAGAGCAATGTTACGTATACGAGTGTCAGATAAACAGAGAAACGACTGGGTAAGATCAAAAACAAAAGTGGAGGACATAACAACAAAAGTTGCCAAACTTAAATGGAGCTTCGCACTCCACACTGCTAGACAAAAAGACCAAGCAACGTTGGAATGCAACAATACAACACTGGAGACCTTACGAAAGTAAACGACCGAGAGGAAGACCACAGATGAGGTGGGTTGATGGTATTAAAAGAGTAGCCGGAACAAATTGGAAGTATGTTGCTCAGGATAGAGACCGATGGAAGGAGTTGAGAGAGGCCTATGTCCAAACGTGGACGATAAAAGGCTAAGAAGAAGGAGAAGAAGAAGAAAAAGTATGATGTAGTAATAGCAGGAAATAGTAAAAGAGGCTTACAACAAAAACTGTAATAATGGAGAGAAGCTCTTAAGCAAAAAGGTTTAAAACTTAGCAGGACGAACACAGTATTTGGAATGTTTATTTAACCTTCGGATGAACAAACGGGGGAAATTGTGACCCCAACGTATGTTTTTATTTAATAAATTCAAATGTATTTTCAATTTTTAACTCATTATTTTTTTATTTGACTTTAATATCATTCTAGATATCCTCATATTTTGAAATAAAAAAATTCCCTATATTTTACGAATAAAAAATATATTCTGAAGTTGATGTTTAGTAAAATACCGTCTAATATGTGTAATTCCAAGTAGTTTTACGCTAATGACGTCGACTTTGCAAAGTAACAAGACACTTACTCAACATACACACTACACATGACACTAATACTCATGTTGTGACTGGCTGAATGACATAAAGTCCATGCCATAAAAAAAATAAAATAAAAAGAAAACATAATTTTTTTGTTAATTGTAATTTTTGACATTTTTGACCTGGGGTCATTTCCCCCCCCCCCCCCCCCCCCCCTTGGTCATCCGTGTAACAAAAAAGGTTGGTCATCGGAAGGTTAAAGATGGAGTTACTACAACTAAAATGATATCTTTAGATGGTGAAAGGTGAAATGATTGTAAAAATAGTAGTTCTAAGTACATATCTTGGATCGGCATTACAGAGAAATAAGGAAATATGCATAAGTATACATGAATTACGTGTTTTTAAAAGAAAAATCATAAGAAAGATCTTTGGGCCTGTGCTTGATGAAGCAAGAAGAAGCAGGACAATATAGGATAAGAACTAACAAAGAGCTCGAAGAAGTATACCCAGACGCCAACATCATAAAAGAAATAAAGTCCAGAAGACTGCAACCGGCAGGACACCTCAGAAGATATTCTGGCGAAAGAACAGTAATGGGAAGATGTCGCAACTGTAAAAAGACCACGTGGTCGTGGTGGCGATAGAATATAGCAGGAGACTTGAAAGTTATTGTCGTGGAAAACTGGATGAAGATTGCTAAAGACAGAGAAGAATGGAGGTATGTTGTCGAGTCGACTAAACGCCACAGAGTAACGCCACAGAGTAAGTAAGTAAATACATGAAGTAGAATTAGATCCTCTTTCAAGAAATAATATGTAGCCAGAGTGTAGCAGACCAGTGGAGGACGAGTATAACAATACCTTTACACAAGAGAGGAAACAGCAAAGACCCTAGCAACTACCGTACCATCACCTTGCTGAGCACAACTCTTAAACTCTTAACAAAAATACTTCCCAATAAAATAAATGAAGAATACACAATTAGTGAGGAACAAGGTTTTCGGAAAGATAGGTCTACCATAGATGCCATATTCATAGCCAGACAAATTGCTGAGAAAGCACTGGAATATAATAAACCTGCATTTATGTGCTTTATAGATCTGACTAAGGCCTTCGATTGTGTAAGATTGAAAGATGTGCTAAGATTGCTAAAGGAGAAAAATCAGCCCAACAAGATGATAAGGATAATTAAAGACATTAATACGAAGAACAAAACCAGAATAAAAGTCGAGAATGAACTAACATCGGAAGTAGAAATCAACTCGGGAATCAGACAAGGGGATAGCTTGAGCACATTGCTTTTTAATTTAGTCATGGACAAAATCGTAGAAAACATTAAAGGTACTGAAAAAGGATATAAGATGGGGGAAAAACAAATAAAAATCCTCTGTTATGCTGACGACGCAATCTTAATCTCCGATAACGAGGATAACCTACAGCGAATGGCACAAACTTTCAATACAGTGGCGAAGAACTACAACATGAAAATATCAACAGCCAAGACAAAATCCCTGGTAGTGTCAAGAGAACCCATAAGATGCAAATTACTAATTAACAACGAACTAATTGAACAAGTCTCGAGATTCCAATATCTGGGAATCGAAATATGTAGTTATGGAGATGTTAAAGAGAGCGTCCAAATGCAAGCAATTAAAGCCAGTTACGCGTCAGGATGTCTGAGGGATGTCATCTGGAGAAACAAAGATATGAGGCTGGAAGGGAAAGTACTCATATACAAATCATGTGTAAGACCGAACATGATGTACGCGATAGAAACAAGATGTGACACACCAGAAACCAAGAGGATACTCAGAACATCAGAAATGAGAACGTTGAGGTCAATAACTGGGAAAACACTGAGAGACAGAATACCGAACGACTGAACAAGAGATTTCTGTAACATACAAAATATAGTACGGTGGGGAAGACAGAGACGACGAGAGTGGAATCAGCATGTGACGAGAATGGACAGCGAGAGAATAGCCCGTATAGCCAGGGATTCGAAGCCAACAGGCAAGAGACCAATAGGAAGGCCCTTTAAAAGGTGGCAAGATAGCTGGCAGTCAACATCACAGCTACGAATACAAGCTCAAAATCGGTAAGGAACAGGCCAAGAGGCCTATTATAAGAAGAAGAAGAAGAATTAGGGTTGGATAGATGAAATGGAAGGAGGCGAGTGATGTTAAGTGTGTAGTGTGACAGAAAATTTCAATGAAAGTGATGGAAAAATTCCATAAAACGGAACTGAATGTTGGGCAGTGAAAAAGAAAGCGGAACAGCAAATACATATATGTATGAGCAAAAACGGATACAATTGAGAATTATATGTAGAAGTTTAGGGATGGCAGACCAGACTCATGAGCTAAAGAGAAGAATCGGTCTTGGGTGGGCAGCATTTGGAAAACTGAGAGAAACTTTTAAAAGTGAGTTACCCACATGTCTAAAGAGAAAGGTATTCGATCAGTGCGTCCTCCCAGTCTTGACGTACGGATCAGAAACACTTACCTTAACTAAAGCCTCGGCTACCAAACTAAGAGTCACGCAGAGAAGAATGGAGCGGTAAATGTTAGGAATAACTCTGCGAGACAAAATCAGAAACGAAGAAATCAGGAGAAGAACAAAGGTGACTGACGTCATCGAGAGGATAGCCAGGTTGAAGTGGGGATGGGCAGGACACGTAGCCAGAATGACAGATGGGCGATGGACGAAGAGGTTATTGGAATGGAGGCCAAGAGAAGACAAGAGAAGCGTCGGTCGACCGCCTACAAGATGGACTGACGACTTAAGAAAGGTAAATAAAAACTGGATGAGGGCGGCGCAGGATAGATGGGGTTGGAAACGAGGGGAGGAGGCCTATGTTCAGCAGTGGACTTTTGAGGCTGGATGATGATGATGATGAGCAAAAAAGGATACAATTGAGAATTATATGTAGAAGTTTAGGGATGGCAGCATTTGATGTCAAAGCAACAATTAGATCCATAAGAGAATAAGAGACCGATACTTTAATAGTAACTGAAGATATGATTGCCAAAACGAAGACCTATATTACCTATTTTGAAAAACATGATTACAATTTTTATGGTGAAAGTGATCTTGTCTCATCTCGCACCGTATCTAATACTTCTCGCATGAAACACGCCACCAGCCATTCTCACTCAAGCAGCAAACATAAAAAGTTCTTCTTGCACTAAATATGCAATTAAGTATTGCTCTGACCATCTATGGACGACGTTCTGTGTGAAAATCGCTACAAAAACTAGCAAATTAATTGTGACCTGGTACGATCTGAAAGGCGATCTTCATTCGTTGGAAAGAAGAGTTGCGTGATTTAAAAATTAGTGCATGTACCGTATGAGTAATAAGACCTGAACGATTTAATGTGGATTCGCAGATGTGGAACACGACACGATCAATTATTATTAAATCTTTTCGCATATAATTGCAGTGCATTATGAACTTAATGGATGTATAGCCCAGTGAAAACGTACTTCGATAAGAATTATGTTTAAACATTTATATATTGGAACGGTGAGATTTTGATACATGACTTTCTTTAACAAGAAATCATAAGCTATCACAATTTAAAAAGTAATCAAGTAAATCATCATCATTATCATCATCAGTCTCTTTTCCTTTATTGATATGCAGGTTCGGCTTGAGGACCTGCGTATGTCGACAGAACGAAAACTACGACGATGGAAAGAGTACATCGATGAATGGTCATTGGTCAATGGTCAATGGTCATTTCATGACCAGAGAGAAGGTAGTAGGTATATCCGTAGATAGCCAAACCGGAGATGTGGGCCCAGAGATAACCAAATCAGAGGTTAGTCAGGCAATAGCCTCTATGAAAACCAATAAATCTGCTGGTCCAGATGAATTACCTAGCGAGCTGATAAAGTTGGTCAACGAGAAAAACCTGGACATAATAGTAGAACTGTTCAACGCTATCTATACTACGGGAATCATCGTTAGCGAAATGTTGACATCAGCATTTGTGTATTTGCCAAAGAAAGTGAATGCCAAAGAATTTAGTGACTACCGAACCATAACAAAAGTCGAGGACATAACAACAAAAGTTGCCAAACTTAAATGGAGCTTTGCAGGCCACACTGTTAGACAAAAAGACCAACGTTGGAATGCCACGATACAACATTGGAGACCTTACCAAAGTAAACGACCGAGAGGAAGACCACAGATGAGATGGGTTGATGATATTAAAAGAGTAGCCGGAACGAATTGGAAATATGTTGCTCAGGATAGAGACCGATGGAAGGAGTTGGGAGAGGCCTATGTCCAAACGTGGACGATAGAAGGCTAAGAAGAAGAAGAAGAAGAAGAAGACCGAACCATAAGCTTAATGTCACATACCTTGAAAATTCTGCTGAAAATGATCCACGCCAGAATACACTCTAAACTGGAGCTGGATATTAGTGACACTCAATATGGGTTCCGCAATGGTATGGGTACCAGAGTGGCATTATTCTTCTTCAACGTGCTGACACAGAGATGTTTGGATGTTAACCGTTCTATTTACGTCTGTTTTATAGACTACAATAAAGCGTTCGATAAAGTAAAACATGATCGACTCATGGAAATTCTGAAAACTATAAACCTAGATGAAAGAGATTTAAGACTAATAACACACCTCTACTACAATCAGCGAGCAATAGTAAGAATTGAAAAAGAAACATTTGAAGAAATGGAAATAGAGAGAGGAGTCAGGCAGGGCTGCATGCTATCACCTCTATTATTTAACGCTTATTCTGAAGAGGTAATGCGAGAAACTCTGGAAGATGAAACAGTCGGCATAAGAGTAAATGGAGTCTTAGTTAACAAGATCAGATATACAGATGATACAGTAATAGTAGCCGATAGTTTACAAGACCTGCAAAGACTGAGTAAAATAGTAAGATGTAGTAGGGAGTACGGACTCTCTCTCAATATCAAAAAGACGAAGTTTTTGAAAATTAGTAAAAACAACCATAATAATAACAAAATCTTGATAGTAGAGGGTCAGCAGATCGAAAGAGTAAACAAGTACACTTACGTAGGAACACTTATAACAGAAAATAATGACTACACTGCAGAAATCAAAGTCAGAATCGAAAAAGCACGTTCTAATTTTATGAAAATGAAAAAGGTCCTATGTAGCAAAGATTTAACATTAGCTCTTAAAGTACGCCTAACAAAATGTTACGTATACAGTGTACTATACTATGGAGTGGAATAATAGACGTTAAATGTAGAAACAATGAGACGACTTAACGCCTTTAAAATGTGGACCTATAGAAGAATTTTGAGGGGTTCCTGCGTTCCTGGGTAGATAGAGTTACAAACAACGAAGTACTGAGAAGAATAGGTAAAGAGAAGGAAGTTGAACTTACAATTAAAGAAAGAAAACTCCAGTATCTCGGACATGTGATGCGGGGCGAGAAGTATGGCATCCTGCGACTCATAATGCAAGGAAAGATAGATGGCAGAAGAAGCATCGGAAGAAGACGAATTTCATGGCTGAAGAACCTGACAGGATGGTTTGGATGCAGCTTAAAACAACTATTTAGAGCTACTTTCTCAAAAATTAAAAGAGCTATGATGATTGCCAACCTCCGTAGCGGAGATGGCACCTTTAGAAGAAGGCCCGGCTTCCCTAATTACATTTCTTCGTAATTTTAGGTCTCCTAGGGTTTGATCTTTCTCGCTATGGTGAGTGTCTTCTTTCTGACGCTGCCTCTTTCACGGGAACGTCTCTTGGACCACGACCGACGAACACGCTCTTTCGACATCCTTTTATCAGAGAGAGCAATGGTCATCTATGGGTTATCTTATTCTACGGCGGAACCTATTTCTACTATGGCTTCTAGAACGTCTGCGACTGCTGCGTCTCTGTCTGATATTTCCTCTCCTATTGCGACTTTTGCTTTTGCGACCGTATCTCCTTCTAGGTCCACCAGGCCCTCTTCTCGGACTTTGACGTCCTCTCGACATGCTGCGCCGTCTCCTATCTCTGCTAGGGCTTCTCCTTCCCCTGGATGGGCTTTGTCTTCTTGATAAACTTCTCCGCCTACTATCGGATTGTCTCCTAAATGTACTCCTCTTCTTTCTCGGACTCTCTTTACATCCAGCTGATTTCGACCTCGCCCTTTCTTGGGTGATATCCATGGAATTAGCAATTATTCGTATTGGGTGATTAACGTGTCGACATTGAACATGACCAAACCATCTTAACCTTCGCTTTCCCATTTTGGCATCAATTGTTGCCAACCATAGACTTCCCCTAATTTACTCATTTTTAATTTTATCTTTTTTTGTCACTCCACTCATCCATCTAAGCATTCTCACCTTCGTCACATGAATTCGTTGTTCCTCTTTCTTTTTAACTGTTCAACATTCAGTTCCCTACATCACAGCCGGTTTTATGGCTGTTGTAGAATTTTTCCTTTAACTTCATTAGTTGTCTGTCACACAACACACCACTCGCTTCCCTCCACTTCACCTATCCAACACTAACTCTACTGCATGTATCTTATATTTTCCCATAACTCTGTAATATCGATCCTAGGAACTCAACTTTCACAATCATTTCACCATCCACAGATATCATTTTAGTTACAGTAACTCCATCTTTAAATGGATATTCCAAATACTTTTTACATATCTACCGGGAGTTTTCTTATTGAGTACCTACCACAGAATCTCTCGAAGAACTATATCGTATGTTTTCTCTAGATCAATAAACACCTTATGAGCTTATCGTCATTACTTTATTTTTTCATTAACCTTATAACTAAAATTGCATCTGTGGTTGATCTGCCTTGCTTGAAGTCAAACTGATTATTGACTGCGTCTCTGCTACTCCCTTCATCTGGCATTTGTCCAACTTCCATAATTCGATAATCCATAAATAAATAGACAGTTTGGTTTCGTTTTGCTTCAGAGTTGTGCACGCAGCTCTACTGAGGACGTCGTAAGACAGAAACAGCTGTGTGGAGATTGTGTATCGCCTCTGAATAGAAAGGAAACATATAAACTGTCTTTTTCACTTTTATCTTTACTCAGATTTTGAGTACTAGGAACTTTCTTTCGGGCCGTTTTTCCTGGACGAATGAAAGCGGAAATTTTTGAAATAATGCAGCCGATATGTGAAACAATTGTGCATTTAATGATAGAAGTTTATATTTTGGACCACATATACTACACATATAAAGGTTCAAATTTAGATATGAGGTTCAAATTTCTAAAAAATAAATTATTTAAAAAGTCAAATGACGGAAGAACAAAACTTCCATAAGAAGAGAAGAAAAGAACAATCATATTAGGTACCTATATATTTCCATTTCTACAAATTCTTCCAATTTTAATTCTTCAACTGTCTGCATTATTTCTGTATGTAGTATTATTTATTGATTTAATTATTTATGTTTCATTTCTCTAATAAAATAATCTTTTATCTAATAGAGTTGCGTGCATTGTAACCAGCTGCTGGGTTGACTTGCATCACAAGAATGACCTTGTTTGTTATTTCCGCATTTATTATGGTATGCAATAAAATTACTTACAAGAATTTCTTAGTAACATATTTAGAGAAAGCGTATGAGTTTATTGGCTAATTTAAATTGTGCATTAAGACACTGAGTTGAAATTGTTCATTCATACTTCAACACAAATATTTACTTTTTTAAATTTGTAATAGTGTTAAGAGTAAAAAGTCGAACTGACGTGAAATCTTTAGAAACTAAATCAGATGAAGTAATAGAGATTCCAAACAAGTTCTGTTTCAGAATAAATAGGTGTAAAAATAGAGTTTTCACTTCTTCTTGATTGGCTTTACAACTCAGGGTGAGTCTTCAGAAAATAATGAACTTAGAGCAATTCTGTGTATGCCATATGAAAGTAGAAGAGTGGTAGTATCAAAATGTATTAAAAAAAGATAAAAAAAATAATTAATATAGCCAAAAATCCTAATGCCAAATTTTTGAAATTTTGTAGTTTATAAACATTTGGAATAACTTTAAAAATATTAACTGTAGAAGCAATCTTTTTATATATTCGAAAAGCTAGTATTTTAACACGAATTTTCAAATAAAGAAATTTAGCCTAGGTCCATTTGGGACAAAATTAGCATGTGTTTTTTTTTAATTCACAGCTAATTTATTTATAATAATTAAGGAATCTCATTAATGCCATTTTAAAGAATGGGATTTGTATTTTTTGTTAAAAAATTTTTACATACATTGTACCTTCACAGCACCCTCTACGATTTTTCAAAATTGTAGTTCAAACGGTACTAGACTAGGGGGAACCTACAAATCCACCGAGTTAAAATACCGAAAAAGCAATTTCAAGCTATATTATCTCCGGATCAACTCAATGCATTTTGATCTTTTTTTATTAATTTGTATGTAATTTCTACGTACATCACGAATATGCAATTTATTTATAAATTTATTAATTAATAAACAGTCTAATTTGTTTAAACAAATCTTGAAAAAATATTTTTTTACAAAAATCTATTTTTTTAATCGTAGTATCAGTAATGATCATAGAAAAAGTTAAAGTACACTTTAATAAATAAATTATCTTTTTCTATGATTAATAATGATAGTATGATTAAAAACATGGATTTTTGGGAAAAAAATATTTTTTTAAATGTTGAAACAAATTAGACTATTTATTAATTAATAAATGTCTAGACAAATTGAATATTTGTAATTTACAGAAAAATTACACACAAATTAAAAAATAATGATCCAAATATATTCAGTAGATCCCGAGATATAGAAAATGATAGTAGTTTTAAGTTGCCTTTTTTAGTTTTTGAACTCGTGCGTTTGTCGGCTCCCAGCTTCCCCTTCACTTACCACGACTAGTCACCAATTGAAATACATTTTTTAAAATTTGTGTAAAATACCAGCATTTTAAATATGTAAAATGATTTTTTCTACGGGCAATATTTTTAAAGTTATTCAAAATGTTTATAAACTACAAAATTTCAAAAATTTGGCATTAGGATTTTTGACTACATTAGATAATTTTTTTATCTTTTTTAGTACATTTTGATAGCATTACTTTTCTACTTTCATTTGGCATACGCAGAATTATTGCCCTATCTTCATTATTTTCTGTCGTATGTTATTGCAAAATAAAGGTCTCTGGGAAAAACAAATAGAATAACTTTTAAACTAATTAATGTATAGGTCTCAAATTTTGAGGGTTTGTTAAGTAACCCAATACCCAACTTAGAGTAAAACACTACAGTTCTAAGGTAGTTTTAGTAAAAGTTATTAGCAAATTACGATTTTCACTTATTTTGCAGTTTGCGTAGCAACAATTTAACTTTTTAACTTTCAAAAATCGGCATTTTAAAGGTTTTTCAATGTTCTAAAAAATTTAATTTTGTAATTTTATGTCAATTATTTAGCTTTTGAACGGGGTGCAAAAAATCTAAAAAATCACGATATTTGCACTAAATTGTTAATAATTAAAAAACGGACACGAACTCTAGGCAGGAAACAGGTAGTTTTTCTTCGTATAGGACTACAATAACTAAAAAAGTAGTCAGCTACCTGGATCTTTGAGTGTCCCGAACATGGTCTATTTCTAGCTTATTTCCCTGGAGTAAAATGCTTCCAATTTTCTGCACATAGCTTCGTTTAAGGTCCACGATTCAACACCATAAAAAAGGACAGAGAAGACAGCATCGCAGCATTCTTACTTTAATACCAAGAGAAAATTTGTGGATCATATCTCTTGGTTGTTGGTCCATTCTTCATTTATTATGGTACCGAGGTAGTTATAGTGCTTCACTGATTCTACAGAGGTTTGTTATCTTTACGATAATATTGAGTCCATATTGTTGACTGCAATACGCGATTTTGTTCATAAGGACTTGTAGATCTTCTAGGTTGTCCGCAAATATTATGGTGTCATCTGCATACCTGATGTTATTTATCCAGTATAGAATACTTTTTCAGTTTCGTGCAAAGCTTCGATAAATATTATTTCAGAGTAGGTGTTGAAAATTAGAGGGGGCAAAATACAGCCTAGCCTCACTCCACGCACGATTTTCACATATTTGGTGTGTTCACCTTTAACTCTGAGGTTTGCAGTCCGAGTCTAGTAAAGGTTTCTAATTATTTTCAGATCTTGGTTATTAATTCCTGCTTCTTTTAGTATTTAAATCATCGTGGCGTACTGTACTCGATCAAACGCTTTCTCGTAATCAACCAGACATGCGTATACGGGGTCTTGGACGTTTTATCGCCGCCGTTTCGATGCCGCCAGTTCATCGCCGGCCGATTCATCGCCGGCCGATTCATCACCGGCCGATTCATCGCCAGTCAGTTAATCTCTATCTGATATATTTCCAAATTTTCGACAGTTAAATTTATTATTTATTTTTAGTATTAATTAGGAATTCTAGGAAATGCAAGATATGACCATTCCCGTTGCCATACTTAATCTTTTAATAGACTTTTAAACTTTTATAATATAAAATTTCCAACCAACATTTCCAACCAAGAGAAACTGTTTCTTAAATTCGAAAAGAACCCAAAGTTTCTGTACAACAATTTAGGGGAAGTAGAACAGTAAATATAATAACATTTTTTATCTTTTTAATTGTCATAAGTTTTGAACTGAATTTAACGTCGTGTCGTGTCATCTCCCATAATACAAAATCAACTGACTAACTAGCGATGAAACGGACGGCGATGAAACGGACGGCGATGAAACGGACGGCGATGAAACGGACGGCGATGAAATGGACTGGCGATGAACCGGCGGCATCGAAACGGCGGCGATGAAACGTCCCATTCCGGCGTATACGTCGGAATTGACGTTTCTGCATATATCTGGAGACTTGTATTGAAAGCAAAGTCTCTCGTACCAACAGAATTTATAAATCCGAACTGGTTGGGGGAAATTTGACTTTCACAGAGCTTGTAAATTCTCGTTTGGATTATCTTTAGGAACAATTTAGGAGATGAGTTTATCAGGCTTATCTTACGGCATTCTACGCATTTTTTGGCTCCTGGTTTTTTGTAAGTGCAATAAACTCAGACTTTAGCCATTCTCTAGGTATTTCTCCAGTGTTGTATGTATATGTTGTTGAGATTTTTGTGATTATTGCTATTGATTGATTCGTTGTCCATTAGTTTGAGTAGTTCTGCTTGTATTATTGTATATTATCGGGACCTGCTGCTTTGCTATTCTTTAGCTGTGTTATTGCAAAATAAACTTCCTGCTGTAATATTCTTGGTCCATCATTTATCTCTTCTTCTAGCTCAAAGGTGTTACCTCTTTGGTCTTCAAATAGTTTCTCTAGTTATTCTTTCCACGTTCTTGTTTTACTCTTTTTATCTAAGACATTCTAAAATTATGTTTCCGTCCGAATCAGTTAGATTTCCTTTCTGTTTCCTCCATCTGTGAGTTCTTTAAGTTTCCTATGTACATTGTGACTATCGTACTTTGACTGTAGAGTCTTAATTTCTTCGCATCTCTCCACTGCTTTTTTTTCTTTCGCTTCTCTAATTTTCTCATCTGTGATCCATGATTTTTTCTTGGTTAATTTATCTGTCTTTAAGTATATATCCTTTATATTTTGAACTATTTCTGTAATTTGATCATTTGTTCTCCTTTCTCATTAAACTCCTCAATTCTCAGTCATTGGGCATGTAAGTAAATATATGTAATTTAAAGAAAATGATATCAAAGCAAGAATTACCCCGTGCGTGAGTAATTTATCGTTAAATGGCAATTTTCTGGTTGGTCATACCGAATTTTTACCACTTTACAGTGGATACAACGATTTAATTAGAAATTTCTAACATTTAGTCACGTTCAATAATAAACATTACTTTATACAGATCAGTGATCGTGATATCTCTTTTTTATGTAATAATAGAAGGCTGTAATATTTTTCGTTTCAAGCAAAAATTTAGTCATTTCTTTTAATAAATTAATGATGAACGATGAGCGATAGAAAAGAATTCATAATCGAGATGTTACAGCTACAGATGACTTCATATAAAAAGCAATTTATAGTGTGTTGTGGAAAGTCCCCTTATACCGCAATGAGAAACGGATTGTGAAAACAAATGTATATATTAAATATTCGAATATAAAATGTTCGAAATAATTCATTGTATAAATTAAAATCTGAGTTCGATCTCTAAAATTCTCTAAAATCTGAATCTAACAAATTATTTACTTCATAATACCCGTTGTTGTGAAGGTGGAACCAACCATTTTAACCTTCGGATGACCAAGCGGGGGAAATTGTGACCCCAGCTTATGTTTTTCTTTAATAAATCCAAAAGTATTTTCAATTTTTAACTCATTATTTTTTCATTTGACTCTAATATCATTCTAGATATCCTCATATTTTGAAATAAAAAAAATCCCTATATTTTACGAATAAAAAATATATTCTGAAGTTGATGTTTAGTAAAATACCGTCTGTTATGTGTAATTCCAAGTAGTTTTACGCTAATGACGTCGACTTTGCAAAGTAACAAGACACTTACTCAACATACACACTACACATGACACTAATACTCATGTTGTGACTGGCTGAAGGACATCAAGTCCATGCCATAAAAAAAATAAAAAAAAATTAAAAAAAAACTTCATTTTTTTGTTAATTGTCATTTTTGACATTTTTGACCTGGGGTCATTTCCCCCCCCCCCCTCTTGGTCATCCGTGTAACAAAAAAAGTTGGTCATCGGAAGGTTAACTTCTACTTGTCTGTCTCTTACTCAGTTATTAATGTTGTCCACCTTGCATATCCGTCGTATATCTGCATTTCGACCTCTATCTCATAGTGTTTTACCAACGATTTTTCGAAATGGTTTCATCTCTGCTCTTTCTAGCAATCTTCTTGTTCTCTTTGTATCAGGTCGTGTTTCTATTTCGTATGTTATTATTGGTATGATGCCTATTTTATAAATTCTGCCTTTCATTTCTTTTTCGATATTCCTATTTCTCCAGATTGTTTCACGCAGGCAACCTGCGGCTCTGTTTGCTCTATTTACTTGACCTTCCACTTCTGTTTAGAGCTTTCAGTAACTAGATAGTGTGATGCCTTAGATATTTAAAATCCATTACTTGTTTTATAATCTGATCCTCCAGCTCTAATGTACATCTTAGTAGATTTTATTTATTTAGATGTCTATTAAAACTGCTTCAATTTATTTGTATGGGCCATGGACGTATAAAAATAAAAACGATATCGTCTTTATTTATACGTCCATGGTATGGGCATAGTTTTTAAAAAAGTTATAGGTAGTTCTTAAAAAAACGTTTCTCTAATTTTGTAGATAACTGTATTCATTAGTTATTCCTGAAGCATTTTTTTTCGGTGATTAATATTAGTATGCGTATAATGTCAGTGGTTTTAATGTACTGATTTCTATCAAACCAAAAATCACGTATTAATTTAAAGGTAGTACCTACCTACCTATTTACGTGCCAAAATATTGCACATAAGCGACATTTGCATTACTCATAATAATTATTATGTTTAATTTTATGGTGTAAATCAGTTTATTTTGTAAACAATAACTCTGTCACTTAGAATATTGATTTGTTCTAATGAATCACACTTCTAAATTTTCCCATAAATATTTCACAGCAGAATCAGACTATCAGACAACAATGCGCAGTAAATCTTTATAAAATACAATTCAGTTTTAGAACTGCGTTCGCGACTAAAATAAATACTGAAAGATGGACAAATTTAAATAGATATTCTGTAATTCTGCAAAAGATAATAAAACCTTAAAACTGCAACGAAGAATATCTCTGAGTTAGACAAAACATGGAAACATAAAATACAATAAGAATAGGAAATAAATACATCATAACAACATTTGACACGGTAAGCGTGTTTAGAACCAAGATGCGGTTCGCAACCGAAAAAGCTGCACAAGCTCGGTAACACAACATATTTTATGTGCTTCTATGTAGTTTAGTACTAATATAAAAAAACGACTTATGGGGAAAAATTTATACTACACTACTACTACACTACGCTATTTGGGCGGCTAACGTGCTAAAGTAACTAATACACAGATCTATTTTATCTAAAACCAAACCAAGAAATATCAAAAAACTGCATTTATAAAAACCTTGTGACTGCAATAACTTTTATCAGGGTAAAACTTCAAGGCCTCTGAGTACGGAGTACAATGAACACAGTCTAACAAAGGTATGCATCATTGATTATGGAAACATGATAACAGAGGATGAGTGAGGAAGCAGTCCTAATCCTAATAAATGAAGCATAGGCGTAACCAAGATGATCCTAAGGGGGGGTTACAACTACCTGAAAGGGGGGGGGGGTTACAACTACTGGAAGGTCTCTGAGGGCTATGGTGTTAAGCGTATAGAGCTCAAAGTACATCTTAATGGGGGGGGGGTTATAACCCCAAAACCCCCTGGTTACGCCTATGAAATGAAGCAAATCAACACTAGCAAACACATAAACAGAATGCAGCAAAATCTGCTTGCCAATATTGAAAAAAAAAAGTTACAAGCGAGAATACACCAATGTAATACATTTTTATACTTGAATAATTTTACAATAATTTGTAATGATTACTACGAAGATTATTAGTTAAGTTTTAAAGTAATAAAATTTTTTTTACAAAGTAAGTTATCAATCGAAGTAGCACAGAAAACGACAATAAATATCGTCTCCATCTCCATACCACCAGATTGACAACAGGTGGAATACTTTCTTTGGTTACACCTCATGAGATTTTCAAAATTTATAAATCATAGAGGATGCTGAGGAAATTAAGATGAGAGAATTTTAAATAATTCACAACTTATCTGCTCAGCGTGGTAAAAGCTCCAACAAGAAAGATTCCTTAATACTCGAACAAAAGAGTAAATGAATTAAAAAATTTAAAATGTATAAACATTCTCAATTTCTTTGCAACACGAAAATGCAGCAGATGCATAATACTATGGTCAAATCTGAGAGTGCAGGAAGAGTCTATACCGGTCTCGGGGGTTGTTTCCCCCTCATCAGTAGTCCCAGAATGAGAATGTTTATACATTTTTTAAAAATTTTTTGTTAAGTGTAACTAAGTTATCCTAAAGAATATCGAGTTGGTATAGTAAATAACGTGCTTAGTATGTACTTTTAAGTTAAAAGAGGAATGATTGGAGTATATAATTATTATTCCTTACACTTCCAGTTTTTTGTTGACTTTGTCTTTGTATATTTGAAAATACATACATTACTTTTATATGGAATATAACTTATTCATAAATCTTCACATTGGTTATTGTTTAACCAAAGTCCCATTTTGCAAGTAACAGCTCGTTTCCAGAAATGGGTAATACTAGCAGTCCGTAGCGACTACAGTGTCTCAAAAATAGGTGCTACTACTGTAGGGTTAATAGGCATTTGTTGAGATTGCTAACAATCTGAAATATAGATGGTACCATCAGAAGAAAATGTATACCTTTATTCTGATAATATACTGTTATGCTCTACTTTATCTATTTATTTAGATTGATTAGCAAATTCTTAATTTAATTGATTATTCAATTACATATTTTATTTACTGTCTATGTAAAAACACAACTAAATTTAAATTAAATTTTCCAATCAATTTTATTCTCAGGGCTAATTTTGTATTTGATACAATATCTGTGATCTGTGGCTTCTAGTATTTCTAGTTGCTTACTTCTTCCAGGGTGGAAACAGGGAAATTGAAAACACTCAAAATCATATAATGTAATCTATTGTTTTTATCAAATAAGCAACATATGATTCAAAAAATAATAAAATTTAACTTTGTTGCAACAATCTCTAACTTAATAAATTAACTCTAACTCTGATATCTCCTTGTTTTGACAAAAAAATTTATTTAATTAATTTTTTATTTACTCATACTAAATTGAAAGAATTTTACTTTTCTTCTTTTAAATTTGAAATGATTAACTGCGTTAAAAAAATGTTCAATAAACAAATAAACAAATATGGTTTTGATATAAACAAATTTTCTCCATTCCGACAAATGATTTGACTAACCTTTTGTTTCTTCACTCCCTCGTTTTCTGGATTGCGCCGTCCTTGATTCTCCCAACACGTACTCTCTGGATGTTGCGAAAAAGTCCCTCTCGTCAAAACTGCTTCCAAGAAAAACACACCGGACTTGCTCGAATTATATTACTCAGTTTTCCTTGCTCGATATCCTGTGCACAAACGGATACTAATCAGCGACTCGTTCTAGATAAAACAAAGGAATCCCCCTCGGACCAGGAAAATTAACTCTTCAACTGGTCGACAATTTGGTTTCAACTTGATTCTGCTCGCAAAGGCTGATCACACCACTCTACACTGATACACACTTTTAAAAACTCGACTGCCTACTATCGATGTTCATTCCACAGTGCCGCTTATTTCTCTCCCAAATCCAAACTCCAACAAGCATTATCCCTTCTCCCGATATTTTCCATCCAATAAACAACAACCTCTCTGAAACCATTTATTTCTTAAGAAACCAAATATTCTTCCACATAACTTTTCCAATTTGTCAAATTTCAAGAAATATCGTAATTAGTTCTTTTCTACTTTTACAACTAAAAACTAATACAATTTGATAAAGGCATTATTTTTATTTTCAATTCAGAGATCATTACCCTCTTTCTATGGCCATTTCAGAACCCCTTAGTTCTCATCAGGAAAGCTACCGTAATGATGCTCTGAAAAGAAAATAAAAATCTTTGCCATTTCTGTCAATTATAAAATATAATTAACATTCAGACGCTATAGCGACATCTATTAAGAACTTGTCGAAACCAAAAGACTCCATTTTCAAACAAATAAATGTTTAAAAATAATAAAATCTTTGGATTTCTTAGTTCGGAAACAGATTCTCTCTTATACCTATTCCCCATCCTTCTAAAATTTGCAAGGAATAAAGGGTGATGAATGCAGAGACGTGGGGGTCTATATAGTTGCACTCCACAACACATCTTTTCATCGAGGCAAAAATCAACGAAACTGTCTCCTTGTACTCAATACGTGAGTAAGAACGTAGGTAGATAAAGGCATTATTTTTATTTTCAATTCAGAGATCATTACCCTCTTTCTATGGCCATTTCTGAAATTTGTTTGAAAATGGAGTCTTTTGGTTTCGACAAGTTGTTAATACAATTTGTTTACCAAATTAAAAACCTTCCCGGAAAGATCTTAAAAACGTTATTGTTCCTGTCAACGCTCTGTCCACTTTCTAATCACCGAATTGTTTCTAAATGTCCCGTCCATTTCGTCGAATCATTATCACTAATCGTTTTCATTTTTCCGAAACACTTGTTTAGTAGCAAAATTAAATTCTATACAATTCTGTTCATATACAGGGTGATGAAAAAATATGGTCTTTGATATAAATTTAATTTTTTTGAATTTCTTTAAAAAAAAACAATTCTACAACAATACATTTTTTCCTTTTTTTACATTTCGTTATAATTTTTAATATTTATTGTTTACAATATTCTTATTGTTGACAATTTGTTTCAGATATGGTAGTGAATTAATGGCAGTAGAATCATATAGTGAAAATAACGTAACAGCATCAATAGCGACGTCTTCAGTGCCACTAGAAAGGCGAGGTGCCAACCATTACTGGCTGGGTCTCTCCTCATTAGATGATTTAAGGACGAACACTCTTGAATCCGCTGCTGGTACCTTAGTATCTCAATATTCAGGTAATGCATTGCACTCATATTTTAACCTACTTTTTTACTTGATATAAGATATAAGTAGGTTTTCTCTAGTTATTTCCGTTGTATCTGCTTCGTGCAAGTCATTTTTACAATGATATTGCGGTCCACTAGCTTCCACCCAGATTTTTCCTCGCTGAATAGGTGGCAAATTTCCTATTTCTTTATTCTGTGTAATTTGTCCATGCTTTAACATAGTATGCGAGAATACTTAGGATCCCGTTGACTGACCGACTCACAACTAAGGAGATCCTCAGAAGAATGAAGAAGAACCGAGAAGTACTGACCACCATCAAATCTCGAAAGTTACAATGCTTTGAACAAATTATGCGAAATGAATCTAGATGTTCCCTCCTACAAGCCATCCTGTAAGGAAAAAATTTGAAAAGCTCGGTACAGGAAAAAAAACATCCTGATTAAATAATCTCAGAACCAGGTTCAACACAATATCTGTGCAGCTTTTCTGCGCTGCTGCAGATAATCTAAAATTGCCATGATGATAGCCAACATTCGTCACGGATAGGCAGATCAAGCAGAAGATAATTACATATCTCAGATTTTTCTTCTGCTATTTATTCAGACGGATTCATTGATGACTTTCTAGAGCATTTTCTATATTTTCAATAGGCAATTAGTCAGTGAGTGACTGCGCCAATCTGAGAATATGCGTGAAAAGCTTTAAAATTGCCCTTTTTCATTAATGTTCTGACCAACGACGCGTGTTGAGGCACGCTTCACCAGTTTACAAATTTAAACGTCTGCAAAGGGAGATGGAAAATATATAATAACGAAAAGGACAGAGAGCACAGTTGTCATCTTAAAGTACTGTTAAATTAATAAATGCGTTAAATAAAATCTGGCAAACAAGTGAAATAACAGAGTCAACAAAAATTAATATATTCAATACTTGTGTAAAAACCATATTATTCTACGGAGCAGAAACTTGGAAGCACGACGAAAGCACAACAAAGAGGCTACAGACTTTTGTAAATAGGTCCTTAAGAAAGATCTTAAAAATTTACTGGCCTAATAAAATAACGAATGAAGAAATATGGAAACGAACGAAACAAACCAGTATAATAACAACAATCAGACAGAAGAAATGGAAATGGATCGGCAAAACGTTAAGAAAGAATCCTAGTAACATCACAAGACAGGCACTCGAATATCAACCTGAGGGTACAAGGAAGAGGACACGACCAGATAATACTTGGAAGAAAACAGTAACCATAGAACACAACAGAATCGGCTTAAGTTGGGGGGAAATGAAAAACAAAGCAAGAAACAGAGGAGAATGGAAGGAACTGGTACGCAGATTAACCAGAGAATAAAGACAAGAAGACGCGCTGAGCTGTCCACCAGCCGTCTTACACTATCGGCCAAGAAACGCAGATGCGCCCAATACTCCTGTAGGAGTGATGGTCCAAGAGAGAGAGAAATTAATAAATATTTACTTTGTTCATAAAATCGGTCGGACCTCATACCTCCAAGAATATTAAGGTACACCGACAGTGTTGGCGTTAAAAATATTAGTAAATTGGTTAATTCACACAATGCTAAACATTAAAACATAACGTCGTTAGACCAAAAAATTATAGCGACACTGTCCGTACCGTCCGATGCCGAGTTGGAAAGGTCTTATTTGAGCTTCAATTTTTCTTTGAAGTGTGTCATTTTACCGACAAACGATAGGACAAGGCAAACCAGGCCGCTCTAGCCATAAATGGCCATAAATATGGGGTTTGTTCTTTGTCCAAGGATCGTAAATCACAAAATTCTGAGGAAAGTAACGCTATTTTATATTGATTTGATTCCCGTCTTCAGTTTTTATCTTTTTCTGTTACATTATTTTTCTATATCGCAAAGCGCGCATCAACACGCTCCGTCGGAATTCTTTTTTAGCCACTAATAGTGTCATAAAAACAAATTTAGATTAATTTACTAGATTTACCCTCTATAAAAAATATCTAACCATAATCTCACGTACAATCGCTGGGCATTGTTGGTATTACTAACTCGTTTACCGTTCATGGTAAACTAACAGGATCTGATTCAATGAATTCTATTTACTAAACTCGTCTTGATAGACAGGTGATTGCTCTTTAAAAATATTTGTTTAAACACTTTGAATAAGTCCAGTAGTTAAATAAATAGTGGGATTTCATGTGTCAAATATAATTAAGTTTATAAATCAGCTAGTGAAAAAAAAAATAAAATATCATTCTCTATTTTTATTGACAGATATTGAGAGTATACAGTGGAACTTCGTTAACTCGGATTAATCGGGACCGCGGTCGATCCGGGTTATCGAAAATCCGGGTTGGCCGGAGAAAATGGTAAAAATTAATAAAATACGGTATACTTACAGATAAACTCCGTTATAATTGAAATAACATGAAATATATATTATGCACAGTACACATCTAACTTACGTATCAATTACGCCTTTGTCAATTCTACCTATTTCTTCTAGTTTCTTTTCCATTGTCACTACAACATTTTTACAAAAAAATACGCAAACACAAAATCTGAATAGATTTACGAACGATTACAGAACGGAAGCAAACAATTCGACTGTACTACACACAATACGGTCTCAATCGCAACGATCTTATGTTATTTAATAAAAGTGAAGACTAAGCCCATTGTTTAAAAAAGAATTTTTTAATAGTTTTTTTGTCTTTTTTAAACAATGCTAAGACAGTTTGAAATAAATAAAGGATACTACAGGTGCCTGTTGTTTCCGATAACACGACAATGAACGTCGTGTGCCATGAGTCATTTTTACTATCGTATATGTAGTTCAAATTACACAAATACCCATTATCTCTCAAATATTATATTACATACATTTTTATTGTTGAAATGTTTGTCTGATAAAAATCGGTTCGGGTTAGCCGGACTTCCGGGTTATCTGGGGCCGACTTATCGGGGTTTCACTGTATTTACATAAAAAAAACTTTCAGTATTCAAGTTCGCGATACTAATTTCTAGACAAACAGGATGTTTTCTATATCTGTATTATTTGCAGTAGAAATTACTGAATTTCTTGAGTGAAACTTGATGTGTTGTGTAATTGACTTGTTAAATCAAATAATCATATCTATCAAATAAATTGTCCTGCATGTTCCCCAAACTTTTTTCGGATCTGGAGGCCGTCGGCTCTACTTTGGTCGTACTGCATCCAATTAGCTTTTGTATGCCTTCTACTAACTAATTTACAAGTCCTAGGGACTTCGACAGATCTACTATATATAATTTAATTTCTCCACCAATACCTAAGTACTTAGTCCTGCTATACCCAGAGCTCTTGTATCAAGATAAAAACGAATCAAACCCTTGTGTTTGCGCCCTTGTGTTAAACGATTATCATCATCTTCCACATCTCTATTTTTATTGGTAATCTATTAGATTTCCATTTTGCTTTGCCTATATGGTTGATCAAGTTTATGGCAGATTAAGTTTTTATTTTAATCCCTATTTTGATTCTACTATGTTTCACTGTAACCTACTCATTATTTGCTTGTGAATTTATTATTGTTTTTTTATATTATATTGTATCAATATTTATGCCGATTTTTTGTGCAAGTTTGTTGTCATCATTTATTTAAATATAATATTTTCCAATATTTAATTTACCGATAAATTTTTAGGTTTCTGGTCTCCCAACCAACCCGACCCACAATCCGGAGAGTGTGTAGACGTTATCGTAACCGAAGAATTCCAATCATGGGAACTAACCACTTGCGAAAGCCTTCAACCCTTCATGTGTCGATCGAAAGCATGCCCAGCGGCATCATTCCACTGCTCAAATGGGTTGTGCATAAACGAAAAGTTCAAATGCGACAAACAGGATGATTGTGGAGATGGTTCCGATGAAATCGACTGTGCCACCAACTGCAACTTCTATTTGGCCAGTAGTGGGGATGTGGTTGAAAGCCCGTACTATCCACACAAGTATGCACCACTGACCAATTGCAAATGGACGCTAGAAGGACCACAAGGTATGTACAAGACGATTATCTAATTAACTCACCTTTCCTAGTCTAGTATTTCTTTCCTATTCAGTAAGAATGTATGTTAATTGCTTGTTCTGTCTTCAGGTCACAACATTCTTCTCCAATTTCAAGAATTCGAAACAGAAAAGACCTTCGACACAGTCCAGATTCTAGCAGGAGGAAGAACTGAAGACACATCTATCAATCTAGCTACCCTTTCCGGAAAACAAGACCTTACTAACAGGTCATTCGTCTCAGGCTCTAACTTTATGATAATTAAATTTAGTACAGACGCTTCGGTAGAAAGAAAAGGATTCCGAGCTTCTTGGAAAACAGAACCACAAACTTGTGGTGGAACGCTTCGAGCTACTCCTCAAGGACAGGTTCTTACTTCTCCTGGATACCCTGAACAATATCCAGGAGGTTTGGAATGTTTGTATGTAATTCAGTCACAAGGAGGAAAGATAATAACTTTGGAAGTAGATGATTTGGATTTGGATGATAACCGTGACTTTATTTTGGTGAGGGATGGCGATTCACCCAAAAGCAAACCAATTGCTAGGCTAACTGGAAAGTGGGAGAATAATCAAAAGGTGATTATGTCAACAGGGAATCAACTATATGTTTACTTTAGAACACGTTTAGGCGACTCAAAACGAGGATTCAGGATCAGGTATACACAAGGTAAGCATTAAGATTTAGTGTTGCCCAAAATCGGTCTTAGTCTTGCAGTCTTGGTCTTGTTCTTGCGTTTTCGCAAGACCGCTTTATTTTAGCAATACCAAGACCAAGACTGACCGTGCAAGACCTGAGCAAGAACAAGACTAAGCCTGCTAGACTCTTGCGTGTTGCACTTAGGATTGAGTGTCATTTTAGGGAATATAGTAGTTCGGGTATATGCTTAGAGACTATGAGACGCAAAAAGATATGTAGGTAACAAAAATTTGGAAAATTGGACTTGTGCGGATTATAAACAATACGATAAACATACATAGCGAATCAAAATATTCATTTATTAAAAGAACACTTGACATATTTATTTGACACGTACTCGGAGGTCATAATAAATTATTACAATGTAAAAATAAAATATTTTGTAATACATTCTTTCCTATCAGACGACGGCGACGGACGCCTTCGCTCTGAAATTAATTGTATGTTATTTAATTGTCTCGATTTTGAGAATAGCTGTCCTTTCATAAAAATAATCTGTGTTGTGACGCCGACAGTAATATCCTATTGAAATTTTTTAAAGATATGTCGCCTAAGTTTATAAAAAATACAATACGACACACTCAATTGTTTTCCTTATCAGTTAGTAGGATTCTAAATACCACATCGTATAAAGATTAAACGTCGTACTTGTAAACTTTCTGCAGAGTGCAATTTCAATTTTATATCAATGGGCCAAACAAGTGAAACAAGACAAAGGATCTAGACAGAGAATTTTCTTTAATACAGTCGAGTTTATGTCATTTATTTGGTTTTCTGTGTTTTAACCATGTGTTAGCACATATGTAATATAATCTTATTAAATTCAAATGTTTAAAGAAACAGACTGACTCCCGTGGGATATGGTAGAAACCTCAGTTAGTGAGAGTATAGACAGGGATATTTTAGATCGTGGGTTCAAACCCCACCCGATGTGAGTTGTTTAGACATTTATTAATTTGGTTGGTTGTTACTATGTCTACAGGGTGAGGCAGATAAATGTCCTATTAGAAATATCTCGAAAACTAAAGGCAACAGAATCATGAAAATGGGAACGAAGGGTTTTTAAGGAGTGATCTATTTAATGAAAGTATTTTCATCTATTTCCTATTTCCGATTATACCGGATGTTACTTATAACTTCGTTTTTTTTAATGGGTCACCCTGTATATTTTTACATTTTTAAATTCTCCTCGATGTCTTCGTTGTTAAAATATAAGGTTTTGTAATGTGATATAGGGTAGTTTAAAAGAGAATTACATTTTTTTTCTTAATTTCGTAGCAATATTCACACCCTTAGAATTTTAGTAGTTTGACATCAAAAACTCTATTTACGTTCAGATGATTTTTAATATAGTATACTATTGTTAAGAATTGATAGTACATATAGCCAAATTTTTAATTTTAGAATAAAGGGTTGGTCGAAACTCGGAATTAGTATTTTCTGAGTTTTCTTAAATGGAACATCCTGTATTTTAGTTCAAGCCAAATATTAATTGAAACAAAAACTAAGTGAAATTTTATTAGGTTGGTCGTGAACATATTCAATCGCAAATAATTTTTCGGAAATAGATACATATTAATCTAGACTGATCCTAAAAATTACCAATAATGGTTGAGCTATCAAAATACCTACTTAGTTAACATTGTTGGCGCGATTAACAATTAAGCACAAATTAAAGCAGTTAGGTATAGGGAATGCTTAAGAAATAAAAAAGTACCACAACATAACATTTCTTACAATAGTTTATTATTTCTTACCCTGTATTTTAATACAGGGTGTTCCATTAAAGAAAATACTCATTCCGAGTTTCGACCAACCCTGCATATCAAATGCAACATTTAGATATACTTACTAATTTACTAATAATTTTTAACAATAATAAACTATATTAAAAATCATTTGAACATAAATAAAGTTTTTGATGTCAAATAACTACAATTCTACAGGGTGTGAAAGTTGCTACGAACTTAATAAGAAAACGTAATTATCTTTTAAACTGCCCTATATAACATTACAAAACTAATTAACAATTACTTAACAATTTTCGACTATAGTTGTCATTTATATGGGTCTGCGTCAACAGGATATCTTAATAAAGTTGAAATCCAAAGGAATAAATGTTTGAGACTCTGTCTCGGTTACTTAAAATCTACTCCTATTACTATTATTGAGATTGAAGCTAAGGAACCACCACTTACTCTACGTAGACAGTTTTGTACAGATAAGTTTGTAGCTAGAGCTATCTCAAAAAACGTCAGCTACTTAGGGACTATTCGTAACTTGAATATATTAGATTTAAGCCATAAATATTGGTGTACTAAAAAAACCCCCATATACGTTGAAAGCTACAGGAAGTTGACAATGAATGAAAACCAAATGTACAAAAATAAAATACCTTTAATTTACACTAAACCTCCTGAAACTCTCTTTTCCAAGGTAATACAAACAAACTACATGGATTCAAACCTTCCAGGCAATATTATCAACAAAATAATTAAAGACAGGTGGCCTATGTTTCAATATATTTTTACTGACGGCTCCAAAATTCAAAATAAAACCGGATGTGCAATATATCACTGGAATTCTGAATACAAAGAATCATGCCGATTGCCTAATGAAGCTTCAATATATACTGCCGAATTATCAGCTTTATTACTTGCGTTAAAATATATAGCCTCTGTTGGTATGGACAATTATATCATTTTCACCGATTGTAGAAGTATTGTGGACAAACTCACTTCTATCCAATCGACAAAAAATCTAAACCACATTGAGATAGAAATTAAGAGTCTATATTATGATTTTACTTCCTCGGGCAGTTCAATTATTATTTGTTGGGTGAAAGGACATTCTGGAATATTAGGAAATGAAGAAGTCGACAAATTAGCTAAATCTGCAGCTTTAACCAAACAAAACATAAGCAACATACTTCTACCAGTAACCGATATAGATAATATCAGTAAAAACCATTGCAAACAAAATTGGCAACGTGTATATAACCAAAGTACAACGGGAATAAATTTTAGAAATTGCCAGCCACTAATTCCCAATGAGAGATGGTTTAAACAAGAATCAAATAGGCTATTTATAAAAACAATAAACAGAATGAGGTCAAATCACGCACTAACCCCAGCATACAAACACAGCATATGTATCAGTGATAACCCATATTGCGCCTGTGGTGGAATGGGAGATCTACAGCACCTCATATTGGAGTGTGGACTGTACAGACAAAATATTAAAGTAATGTATGAAAAGTTAATTGATCTAAATTGTCCTTTACCTGTCAATTTAAACGAAATTCTTTTTCCAAAAAATAAGCAGACGTTACAATGTCTTTACGAATATGTAACGTCCTGTAAATTTAAATTTTAAATAGGCTTCGATAATAAAATTATAAAATTGTAAAAATATCACACAAAATTGAAAAATGTATCCATTAAGATAGTATAACACTCTGTAAATTTAGATAATAAGTAGGCTTAGATATTAACTTAAAATTGTTATTGTAATACCATACAAAAAAACACAAATAGTCTGGCTAATTGGCTCTGTCAAAGCCATTAATAAAAAAAAAAAAAAAAAAAAAAAAAAAAAAAAAAAAAAAAACATTACAAAACCTCATACTTTTAGAAAGAAGACATAGAAGAGAATTCAGAAATGTAAAAATATACAGGGTGTCCCATTTTAAAAAACGAAGTTATAAGTAATTTCCGGTATAACTTGAAGTAGGAACTATATAAAAATATTTTAATTAAATAGATCACTCTTCAAAACCCCTTTATTCCAATTTTCACGATTCTGTTGTCTTTAGTTCTCGAGATATTTCTAATAGGAAGGTTATCTGCCTCACCCTGTATGTTAAGTCAAGCTGAAAATGTACCTATACTGTTACGTTGTTCTAAGATCTAAAGTTACGTTTAAAATAGCAATATGCTAGTGGGTAACTGCGAAACTTGCAAGACTCTGCTGCAAGACCAAGACCGGGAGTGCAATACCAAGACCAAGAACAAGACCAGGTGTATTGGTGCAAGACCAAGACCAAGACTCTCTATGTCTCGTCTTGGTCTTGCATTTGGGCAACACTATTGAAGATTATTTAATTGGATATACTTACTAATACCTTGGTTATTTTTGTGATATTTTAGGATGTAAAGCAACAATTGTGGCTAAAAATGGGACTATATCATCACCAGCTTTCGGTTTAGAAAACTATCCTAGCAATCAAGAATGTATGTACAAGATTAGAAATCCTGGAGGCCAACCCTTATCCTTAAATTTCCCACATTTTGAAGTCGACAAATCAGATTTTGTACAAGTTTATGATGGATCGACCACCAGTGGATTACGATTGCACTCAGGAAATGGATTTACAACAGGAACAAAACCAAAAATCACCTTAACTGCTTCAAGTGGGGAAATGCTAGTCAGATTTGTGACAGATGCTTTACATAGTAACGAAGGATGGGAAGCAGTATTTTCAGCTGGTAAATAATGTTATATTAATTTACTGATTTTGGTCAAATTTAACAATCAACTCGTTTTTTCTAGATTGTCCACCTCTGCAACCTGGAATTGGTGCTTTAGCATCTAGTAGAGATACAGCCTTCGGAACCATCATTACGTTTAGCTGTCCTACTGGGCAAGAATTTGCAACAGGTAGAAATCGTATAACTACTCAATGTTTGCCTGGAGGAAACTGGTCCATAAGCTACATCCCGAAATGCCAAGAAGTCTATTGTGGACCAGTACCTCAAATTGACAACGGATTCTCAATTGGTTCGAGCAATGTAACCTACAGAGGTCAAGCAATGTATCAGTGTTATGCAGGTTTTGCTTTTCCCACAGGACAAGCTATTGAACGGATATCTTGTTTGTCTGATGGTCATTGGGAGAAAAAACCAAATTGTTTAGGTAAGTCTTTCATTTATAAAGTAGGAGGAAGGGTACTAATTTGATTTTTTTAGCATCTCAATGTGCAACATTGCCTGAAGTTCCTCATGCTAATGCTACCATTTTGAATGGCTTAGGCAGATCATATGGTACAATTATGAGATACGAATGCGAACCTGGATACATCAGAAGTGGACCACCTGTAATATTGTGCATGAGTAATGGAACTTGGTCGGGAGATGTACCGGTTTGTTCACGTAAGTTATACACTTTCCAAATATTCATCATTTTTTAAAAACTTGTGATCAGAAATGTGGACCCACGTATATTACGTATATCCTGGACCAATCACGTGACCAACCAGGAAGTCCTACGGCGGATAGGTAAGGAGAGAGAGGTAGGAATAAGTATAAAAGAAAGAAAAGAAAGTTGGAATGCTTGAGTCACGTTATGAGGCACAGAAAATATAGAGTATTTCTAGGGTATTTCGTCGTCTCTTTGCCGTGTAAATGGTAGAAGCAGAGATGCAGGATGTTAACAAAGAATGGTTCTAATAAGGAAGGTTTCTAGATTTAAATTAGTGTACATTATTATTTTTAATAAAGTATTCTGTATCTGAGACTTTCCTACTTTCTATTATCTTTAATAGATGTCGCTGCAGGCAGCGTCTCCAAAGGGGATTTCAGTTTGTCTTTGAAATTTTCCTTGAAAAGGCAATTGGGTTTTGTGTTGATTCAGCGGCGAGTAGGCATCTGTACTGACGACGGTGATACCAGAAACAGCGCTGTCTGCAGATTATGTCTTGCCTTAAGCGAAAATAGACAGCAGAAGGTATCCAGGGTAGAGGACATTCTCGTGGCTCAAAACTTGCGGCAATGGTTCGGATTATCATCTGCCGAACTATTCAGATCTGCCATAAACAAAGTCAGAAAAGCCATGTTAATTGACAACGTTCGCAATGGACAAAGTACGTGAAAAAGAAGTGATCACAATGTCATTATTTTATAATTATCTTAGTATAAAATATTATAAAAGTGTAATATTAATTTTAGGTGCAAAATGTCCCAAATTCCCAGAAATTCAAAACGGCTTCATCACAGACATTTCTAGAGACTACTACTACAACGACGAAGCACGTGTTCAGTGTTACAAAGGCTACAAACTTATCGGCAACAGCATCCTTAGATGTGGCGAGAACCAGATATTTAATAATCCTCCCAGATGTGAAGACATCAACGAATGTATCAGCAGCCAATGTGATGTTGCTTCCACGGAATGTGTGAACGTCCCAGGATCTTTCCATTGCAAGTGCAGAAAAGGATTCGAAAGCACACAAGAATGTAGACCAGTTGGTGATTTGGGGTTGGTTAATGGAGGAATTCCTGATGACTCGATTACTGTGTCTAGCAGTGAACCAGGATACGAGAAATCGGTAAGTACTTTACAAGCTAAAGTAAGATTCTTTAGAATTATATAATTAAGGAAACCCTTTTTCTTGTGGTGCTGCCTCGTTTACTGGAGATTGGCAACCTCTGTCCAATGCGGCTTTAAATAAAAAAGGTGGTGAATCAAGGCCGGTCCAGTCTCTGATATTTTTAAGCCATGAAATCTGGCGCGTACCGGGACTCCGTTTTCCTTCAGTCTTCTCCTGAATGACCATTTTGGCGAGGTAGTATTTTTCGTTTCTCATTATGTGTCCTAGATAGCTAACTTTTCTAACTTTTATGATCTTTAGTATCTGTTTATCTGTTCAAAGGCTTCTAACTTGTTCATCAGCGTTATGTTGAGGGTGCAGGCCTCCGTTCCATACAAGAGTATTGACCATACATAGCAATGCAGAAAACGACATCTAAGACTAATATTAATGCTATTGTTATAAAATAAGCTTTCCATTTTAATAAAGTCTTATCGGGCTACCTCGATTCTCGCTCTTACTTCTTGTTGTATTCAAGCTTTTGCCGTTGGTGGTTCACATATATTTAAAGAGTAAATTTTTATTCTTTGATATTTTCATAACTTTGGTTTTCGCAGTATTGATTTTCATTCCCATTTTTCTCGTAACCTTTACTTAATGAGAAGACCTTTACCCTCAATGAAAATACGTATTTATTATAATAGCATAAGAGCTGTGAGACATTTTTGAGTAGGTATTTTAGGCAACCTGACAATTTTTTCAGGTGACTCTTCCATGATAGCCTAATACAAAAATGCCGGTCTGGCTGTAGGGTAGCGGTTATTTTCCCCAAAAATCCCCCCCAAAGTTAAAAAAAAGAGTAAACATTGTTATTACAAAAAATATCATTGGCGTAACTTTAAAGTAAATTTAAATATTCAAATATAAAGAAAATAAACAAGCCAGGCGATTTTAACTCTGCAAGATACTTGCATGGGCGCCCCAGGATTATTTTCAGGGGGTGCATCTGAATTTCAGAATAAAGATAAAATATACAACTATACATGCATAGCTATGTACATTCCTTCCGGACAGGGAGGTGCAATTGTTATTTTGACAGGGTATTTTTTAATATCAAAAATAAATATTCTAAATAAGACAGGTTTTTTTTGGTGAAATTTTCCAACTGCCAGGTGATTAAACAAATTACGCGTGCATGTAAATGAAAAGCGCTATAGGTAAGCAGCAGTGTGAGAAAGAGCGTATACCGATAACTGTTTGCGTCCTATATTGTAGCTGAGCGAGTCCGTTCGCTCGAGAAAAATCACGTGACCTGGCGATACCCATGTTGTTGTGCCTCGAAACGTTGAGAGTAATTATTATAATATTATAGTTTCTTAAGTAACTTTTTATTAATTAAAGGAAAATAATACGTACTATACAATAGATTTTGCAAATATGATAGAAAAAGACAAATTGGTCTACTTTGTTATACTTTGGTCATATACTAAGAAATAAAAAACGTGATGTGATTGGTTATATAAGGAAAAGTGCAAGAAAAAAGAGAACCGGGAAGACGATGCATACCTGGTTGAAAAATTTAAAGTAGTGGAGTGTTAAAAACAACAATAGAACTCTTCAGAATCGCTGCAGACAGAATAAAATGAGCAGTGATGATCGCCATTGTCATGAAAGGTTGAGGCACATGAAGAAGCAGAAAATTGAGTTAACTAAAAAAAAGATTTCAGTTATAAAAAGAACATGTATGTAAGCTTACCTTCAGCAATATATCTTAAATTCTCTTTGGTTCGCTGATGAACTATAGCATAATAAACTGATTGAGACAAACAATTTCCCTCAAACCAATTAAAATCTAATTTATCCATATTTAGTATCCACCCATTTCCGTTAGGTGTTAAAGAACTGGGGACTTGCAAATATGCGATTCGCCAAATTCTCGTGATATACTGAGTTCTTAGCAGATGTTGTCTCAATTCGGCTTTGCACGGAGGCAAATAGATGGATCACACTTTTTCAATATTTTGGCAGAATGCAAAATGAAATATGGACTTATAATTTTGGCAGAATGTTTGAAATCGTGCTGTGTTGATATTTGATACATTTTTTGTACCATAAATTTCGCACACAAATTCTTCCAAAGTTTCGAAAATTTCATCTCGCGTACCGGTAACGTGGGCAACTCTAAGATCCGTTAATGCTTTCTGATAAATTATTTTTTTTAATATTTTAAACGGCCTTATCTTGCCCTTTTGGAAAAAAGACGAATTATAATCACATCCCGTTAATGCGTGGAAAGCAGGCAAACTCGTACTTAAAGATGGCTCTAATTCCGTATGTAGCTTCGTTATTCATGTACATTTTAGAATTTTTTATCATACCTCATACCCCATAAACATCTCCAGATCATCACTTTGGAGATGATCCATGTTTTCAAGCATAATTATTAAAACATCCGTATCAGAAGTTTTAATAAGAACATTGGTCTTTGCTAATGTATTAAGCTTACATACGTGATGAACTATCTTCGTGTCGGCTTCTTCGTGATTTTAGCAGGTCATATTATCGTCGATCGACATTTCTATACCATCATTATTTTCAATATACGAATAACATAAATCATAATTTAAATTTATTAATAAATTACCAATAAAAGGCACCATCTCATCTGTAGACCAATGTTCAGTTAAAAATTTTACAAAACTCTGCTTAAATTTAATATTTTTTAATTCATTGGCAAAATCTGTTAGTATCCATCCATTTCCGTTAGGTGTTGAATAATTACCTATAGCCCTTTTCATTCACATGCACGCGAAATTTGTTTAATCACCTGGCAGTTGGAGAATTTCACCAAGAAAAACCTGTCTTTTTTAGAATATTTATTTTTAATATTAAAAAATACCCTATCCGGAAGGAATGTACATAGCTGTGCATGTATAGTTGTATATTTTATACCCGTTAATAGTATGTACAGATTCAGATGAAATCTTCTGAAGTTCAGATGCACCCCCTGTAAATATTCCTGGGGCGCCCATGCAAGTATCTTGCAGAGTTCAAAACGCCCTCAAATCGCCTGGCCTGTTTATTTTCTTTATATTTGAATATTTAAATTTAGTTTAAAGTCAGGTTAATGATATTTTTTGTAATAACAATGTTTACCCTTTTTTTAACTTTGGGGGGACCTTTATAAGGAATTAAAAGATTTAAAATGTTTTTTCTCAATAAACCTTAATACTTTAATATTTACAAATGATATGAAAATTCTTCATCTCATTTATAAACATGTTAAATTATGTAAATACAAGTTGTAAATGTAATATAATAAGCATAATTTGTTAATGTGGTTTGAAAAAATTTAAAAAAAATAATATATAAAAAAAACACATAATAAAATAATAACAAAAAAATAATAAATAAAAAAAAAGAAAAAAAAATAGAAACAAAAAAAAAAGAATAAAAAAAAAAAAGAATGTGTGTGTACTTTGTACGCACGTAAGAAGTTATACTTCTATTATATGATTTAAACGAAATTAATATACTTTTTATTTATATATTTTTTTAAATATTAAACTAATTTATACTTACTACTTCTCAAACATTTTTATTAGAACAGTGCCAAAAATTAAAATAATAAAAGAATAAAACACACACAAACACATTAAACAAGCCACAAATGATGTCTGAACATTAATTGTCGAAAATTTTTTTAACTAAATACGTATTTTCTGAAAATACAATTATATAATAAATATACTTACAATCATAAAATGTATTAAAAAAAAAACAAAAAAGAAAGTTTCTATTGGGACTCGAACCAGCGCTGATAAGAGCGGTTGGTATTTGAATTCATTCGCCTTCTCCGCTTAGCCACGGACACTATGTGTCATTATTTACGAAGATCGACTAACTAAACGGATTAAACTTGTGATATTTTGATATTTTTAAAATTGATCAAATTATTTTAATTTTGAATTGAAATGATTTAGAATTGAAAAAATACAACAAAACATAGAGTAAAAAAACAATATATTAGGTGAATATTGATAGAAATTTTGATGGTAATCAAATTATATAAATAAAAGTATTACATACTATGTATTTTGGCAGATCAAATAGGTAGGTTTATACCCATGATACATTAACAATTATTACGTACCTGTTGCTTTTAAAAACTATTTAAAAGTCACTACAATATTATAAACTTTTTTGTTTCTGTCCTCACAACAATAAAACTAATATATTATACATTTGTTTACCTTTACCTTTACCTCCAAACCACAGCTGTCCTACAGCTGCCATATCGGATAATTTTTGACATGTCATTTGAACATCCAATCAGAAAAAATTATAATGCGCATGCGCCGGGCTGATAGGTTTTAACATATAAAAAAATCACCCTCTATCGCCGGTAAAGAAGTATAACTTCAAAAAGAAGTAAAAAAAAGTGTTTCGCACAAATTAAAATATATATTAAAAAAACAGTAAAATAATTTAAAAAAAAACAAAATAAAAAAAAAGCTACACAATGTACCAATGTATCTATAAAAATAATATTGTAGAATGTACTTATGTTTATAAGAAATTTATGACTATGAATCTGCAATCAATCACAAACAAGTCTGGCTAATAGGCTCTGCCAAAGCCATTTTTCAAAAAAAAAACTTTGGGGGGATTTTTGGGGAAAATAAAAGCTACCCTCCAGCCAGACCGGCATTTTTGTATTAGGCTATAATGGAAGACTCACCTGAAAAAATTTCAGGTTGCCTAAAATACCTACTCAAAAATGTCTCACAGCTCTCGGACCATAATAATTGTAAGTAGTAGTCGTAAGTAGTGTCTCTAGTAATAGTGAATAAAAAACGAAAGAAATAAGAAATAGTAACTTAATGCTTTCAAACTCAACTCTTCACATGAGATGTAGCATTTCTGGTTAATTTGTTACTATAAGTCAAGTGTCATCAGCAAATTTTAAATTGGAGATCTTTCTACCAGCCACCGTTACTCCACCTACCTATCCTTCTTAAACCATCCTCATGGCATGTTCTTCATAAATATTGAAAAAGTCAGGTGATAAAACGCATCATTGTTTAACCCCTCTCTCTGTTCTGAATTATCTTAAAAACCTCTAAGCTAGTCGTACTGTTGCCATATTGGACTGGTAAAGATTTTTAATACGTATAATAGTCCAGGGCGCATCTGTTTTGAGATGGACGTTGAGAGGTGACACATATTTTTTTGCAGAAATTGCTTAAAAATAACTCAAATAATAATATTTGAGTTATCCTCCCACTCAAAATGGTCCGGAACATTGTTTAAATAATCAAAATGTCAAAAAATTAAGGAAAAATTCGATTATTTTCTTCGTTTTTTGATTATAACTTTCAAAGTATTTACTTTCGAGAAAAGTTGTACTAATATAAAAGTTGCGTAATTAAATTTCCTACAATATAGGATTCTAAAAATTTTCACCCTTGTTGCAAAATAGCAATAATTGCGAAAAAAAAAAACATAAAAAACAAGTATTTGCATTTTACATTTTTCAACCACTTATGCTACACTTAGGACCTTTATATTTATTTTACCCAGAAAAACTATGATATAGTAAAACAATACTGTAAATATCGGTGTAATAGATTTTGCAATCCAGATCTCGCAAAAAAATTCATTTTTTCAAAATGTTGCATGACTGAAAATAAAGCAGATAGCAAGTTGAATTTTTTTACGTATATAAGAATACCGTACCTTCCATTTGCAATTTTTAAAATTAAAATCCAATAACTACCACGGCGTCAGGAATTTTTTTAAATAAACATTAATTTTTGGTGATACGCGCAGGACAGCGGTGTTCGATTCACACAAGTTGATTTCCACCATTTCTTCCAATCTTTATCTAATATATTATTTTCTTACACTATATTTTGTTGTATTTTAATATTTTAATTCCACAAAAATCAAACTAATTTGATTATTGTTTGTGAAATATTGTTTAAACAGTTGCATATGTTTAAAAATAATAAACTTTTATTTTCAACTTAAAATATATGAACAAAGAAAGTTTTTGCCGAAAAAAGTGTTATTTCAAAGGGCAGAGCACGTGTTTTATTTTGTAATAAACACATTTATTTATTTATATCGAAATGTACTAAAAATTTAAATTTGTTAATCATTATCAAACGTCATTGGAATGCTCAGTCAGAGCAAACTATCCGCTGTCCTGCGCGTAGCACCAAAAAAAATGTGTATTTAAAAAAATTCCTGACGCCGTAGTTGTTAACCGATTTTAATTCTGCAAATTGAAAATGAAAGGTACGATATTCTTCAATATGTAAAAAAATTAAACTTGCTGTCTGCTTTATATTTTGAATCCTGCAAGATTTTGAAAAAATTAATTTTTTTTGCGAAAGCTGGATTGCAAAATTTATTTTGCAAAATCTATTGAACCGATCTTAATGAAATTTACAGTATTGTTTTACTGTATCATAAAGTTTTTCTTGGTAAAATATGAAGGTCCTAAGTGTAGCATAAACGGTTGAAAAACGTAAAATGCGAATACTTGTTTTTTTATCGTTTTTTCGCAATTATTGATATTTTGCAACAAGGGTGACAATTTTTAAAATTTTTAACGAATTCTTATTGTAGGAAATTTAATTGTGCAACTTTTATGTTAGTACAACTTTTCTCAGAAATGGATACTTTCAAAGTTATAATCAAAAAACAAAGAAAAAATCGAATTTTTCCTTCATTTTTTGACATTTTGATTATTTAAACAATGTTCCGGACCTTTTTGAGTGGGAGGATAACTCAAATATTATTATGAGTTATTTTCAAGCAATTTCTGCAAAAAAATATGAGTCACCTCTCAACGTCCAAATGTACTAATATTTTTACAGATGCGCCCTGGTCTATAAGTAGTATATTTTCTATTATATTAAAACTCTAGTATATTTTCTGTTTCTTTTTATAGATGGTTCGACTCAACGGAGCTGGCTGGTGTGGTAACACCATCGAGGGAGGATCCAATTGGGTACTTATTGACCTTAAAGCACCCACCGTTATCAGAGGTTTCAGAACCATGGCAGTTCAGCGATTAGATGGAAACATAGCCTTTACTTCAGCAGTCAGAATACAATACACCGACGATCTCACCGACGTTTTTAAAGATTACAGAAATCCTGATGGATTAGCTGTTGAGTTTACCATCGAGAAACCAACCTTATCTATTTTAAATCTTCCTGTACCGATAGAAGCCCAGTTTATCAAATTTAAGATTCAGGACTACGTAGGTGCACCTTGTTTGAAAATAGAAGTAATGGGTTGCACAAGGCTAGAGTGTGCTGATATTAATGAATGTGCAGTTAATAATGGAGGATGTCAGCAGAAATGTGTCAATAGCGCAGGAGACTATTCTTGCAATTGTAATGTTGGTTTCGAGCTCTACACCCAAAATGGAACGGCGTCAATTTACGTAGAGAATTCTGAAAATGGTCACAGAGATGGAGATGTGTATCAAATTGACAAATCTTGTGTACCTGTCATGTGTCCTACACTTACGTCTCCTGAAAACGGAGTCATATTAACCACCAAAGATAAATATCACTTTGGAGATCTAGTCAGATTCCAGTGCGATTTCGGTTATGTCATGACCGGATCAACGTCTCTACTTTGCACTTCTTCTGGTGTATGGAACGGAACAGTTCCAGAATGCAAATGTAAGTACCATAAAAACATACACACATAATCGTTCCTCTCGTAATCTCAATCGTTGTGTGTCGAGGGAAGTGTCTCTATTTTTGATGAATTTTCTCTATTGTTTTGTTCTTTACATTATGTAATCTTCATATACAGTGCTAGTCAAAAGTCCGTACCCCCCTCGTATCTTTTGAACGGTTATATCTATAATAGTGAAATTTGGAGGGAGGAAATAAACGGACGTAAGCTTCTTAACTAGTTATGACAGGTGACGTAATTATGACAGATGACTTTACAGCGCCACTGGAACAGATAATTTTAAATGGGACCTTATGGCAAGTGATACCTCGTTTGAAAGGTATTAAAAATACCTATTTAGTCATACTAATTTTGTTTGAGTTTAAGCTAATTTTGATGAATAAAGGAAATAAATATAAAATTGTAGTTTCGCATTTAATTAATAAAAATTCAAAATTCCGCATATGATATTAAATGCGACACTACAATATTTTTTTATAATATATTTATTTAATTTATTCACCAAAATCAAAATCAACTGAAACCCAAAAAAATTAGTATGACTGAATAGGTATTTTGAATACCTTTCAATTGAGGTATCACTTGACATAAGGTCCCATTTAAAATTATCGGTCACAGTGGCTCTGTAACGTCATCTTTAACTATTACGTCACCTGTAATGACTAGTTAAGAAGCTTACGTCCGTTTATTTCCTCCCTCCAAATTTCACTATTATAGATATAACCGTTCAAAAGATACGAGGGGCGTACGAACTTTTGACTAGCACTGTATAATATGCTATATATAGCATATATATTTTGTAATATTTCTACTATGTCGCGGTTCCACTCTTTTATTGGTCTGTCTCTTTTGTTTTCCCTACATGAATATGATCCCACACTCTTTTCACTTGACTGTTAGCTGTTAGTGTCCATTCGTGTTATATGACCGAACCTTGCTAATTTTTTTCTCCTTTATTGAATCAAGTAACAGCTTAATTTTAAGTCTGTTTCTTATTTCTTCATTTTTGAGTCTGTCTATTGTGTTCCTTTTCTTGTGAACTGGTACAATTTTTGCATTTGACCATTCTCTAGGCAACTATACTTTTTTCTTCCATATTAGATGTAGGATAATAATTTTTTCTCTGCTTTTTGTCCTATATATTTCAACATTTCTGGAGTAACTACATCGCTCCCAGGAGCTTTCCCAGTCTTTATCTTTCCTATTGCTTCCTCTAGTTCTTCTTCCTGGATAGCTTCTGTTTCGTCAATGCTTTCCTCTGATCCGTTAAGTACGTTGTTTTCATTTTCCTTTGCTTTTTCTTGCTCTCCGTTTAACAATTTATTTTGAAATGTTCTCTCCACCTTTCCACATTTTTACATTTTTGAAGTTATACTGCTTTAGGCACGAGGGTAAATTTTACATTCACTGGCGCATGCGCACACCGACAGTATGGTATTAGTCGCTACATCTTTTAAGTTATGTAGCGCAAATAAGGCGTGCGCGAAAAGAATATATTACATATTAGTGTTTTTAGTAAATATATTTATTATAATTTTTATGTCTGTGGATTTGTCTTCCTCCTTATAAGTATTATTGAAAATGTTTATTTTCAATTAATGTATCTGTCACCGTGATTGTAATTACGTCCGAGAAATGATCGACTGAATACAAAAGCGGTGGTAGCTGATCGGTAGGGCATTCGCCTAGGGATCGAGAGGTCGAGAGGGCCGAATCCTGACAAAGTCATATCCTCTTTTTTTAATTTTTGGTATTCTTTTTGTTCTTTCTAAAATTAGTTTAATATTTAAATACAATACAAAAAAAAACTGTTTAAAGTAGATAGGTATATTGATTTCGTTGAAATCATAATACGAAGTTAGATTATATTATAATAGAAGTATAATTTCTTACGTGCGTACAAAGTACTCACACATTCTTTATTATTTTTTATTGCCTTTTATCTTGTACGTATTCTTTCCACAATTTCTTCTTCTTTCTTTTATTTCGATTTTTAACTCCTTATTCCACCATGGTGCTCGGTTCTCTTTCCTATTATTTCTTGTGGTGTCTCACATACTAGTGTTGGTGTACCTATTTATTATAGCATTTCTAATTTTCCCCATTCTTCTGTCATTTCTGTCATTACTTCTTCTTTTTTCATTTCGTACTATAATTCGTCTTAATATCCAATTTTCGTTTTTTCCATCCCTTTCCTTTTTATTTCCATTCCTTTGATGTTGCTATAGTACTATTAGACCTGGATCCTGCGTACCAAAAAAAGTTTATTAATGCAAGCTAAAAATTTCTTAATAGCTTAACGGTATCTAGTCGAACAAACTTGGATGTACGGGAACACTAGAATAGGGGAAGTTTTAATTGTGGAATAGGTTACAGGTTTCGAACGGCATAGACAACGAAAACGTCGCATGTATTTTGTTGGACAAAACTTGATTCGTGCAATTGATTTGTTACCCTTTCATTAAACTCTCATGCAAAAGTCAGACTGCTATTTATCACCAACATAATTCCTGCCATTTGACCATGTTCTACGTGTCGGACTGATTAAAATGCCCAACATATTTTATCGGACAAACATTTTTCATATATTATTTAAAGTTTGCTATGAGTAAACTTAAAAACAACTTTCTAGTTTTCACAATCATAAACTTGTCAGGATGACAATTTCCACAATAATTAAAACTTTCCTTGTTCCAGTGTTCCCATACATCAAAGTTTGTTCGACTAGACACCGTTAAGCTATTAACAAATTTTCAGCTTGCTATTAATAAACTTTTTTTCGTACGCGGGATCCAGGCCTATATAAAAAACATAATAAAAGTTTCAAAAACATAATGCCAGATATATTTAACACCTATTCATGGTTTTAGATGCTCAATGCGTGTCACTACCTGACAACAAAAACGAAGGACTAAAAATAATACGCAATGATGAAGACAGTGTCCTTGTACCTTTCCGAGAAAATGTAACATTGCACTGCAGTACTAATGGAAGAGAGCTAAGGGGTACAGCAACTGCCGGATTTAGACAGTGTGTATACGATCCCAAAGCAGTAAGTTTCTTTAATTAATTACAAAGAGTACTATGTACTTTATTGTTTTGTTTTGTAGGGTTTTCCTGACTACTGGCTTAGCGGAGATTTACCTTCTTGTCCACGAGTTGATTGTGGTGTACCACCACCAAGTCCTGGAGCAGAGTACGGCCAGTACGTAGACACTAAATACCAATCATCGTTCTTCTTTGGTTGCCAAAACACCTTCAAACTGGCTGGTCAAAGTAGTAAACACGACAACGTAGTCAGATGTCAAGCTAACGGTGTTTGGGACTTTGGAGATTTGAGATGCGAAGGCCCAGTATGTCAAGATCCTGGAAGGCCCAGTGATGGTTTCCAGATCTCAAGAAGCTACGAACAAGGATCAGAGATTTCATTTGGCTGTAATAGACCTGGATACATACTTATCAACCCAAGGCCTATTACCTGTGTAAGAGATCCTGAATGTAAAGTTGTAAAGCCTCTAGGAATAGCTTCTGGAAAGATCCCCGATTCAGCTATTAACGCTACCAGTGAAAGACCAAATTACGAAGCTAGAAATGTACGGCTTAACTCCGTAACCGGATGGTGTGGCAAGCAGGAAGCATTTACCTACGTCAGCGTCGATTTAGGGAAAGTGTACAGAGTAAAAGCTATATTGGTTAAAGGAGTTGTTACAAACGATATCGTGGGTAGACCTACTGAGATTAGGTTTTTCTACAAACAAGCAGATAATGAAAACTACGTAGTTTACTTCCCTAACTTCAATTTAACCATGAGGGATCCAGGAAACTATGGAGAACTTGCCATGATATCTTTACCCAAGTTTGTGCAAGCTAGGTTCGTTATTTTGGGTATAGTAAGTTATATGGAGAATGCTTGTTTGAAGTTTGAATTGATGGGTTGTGATGAACCCGAGAAGGAACCTCTACTGGGATATGATTATGGATATTCTCCTTGTGTTGGTAAGTTGGCTATGTACACATGTACAGGGTGAGGCAAATAAAGGGCCTATTAGAGATATCTCGAGAACTAAATTCAACAGAATCATGAAAATTGGAATAAAGGGGTTTTGAAGGATGATCTATTAAATGAAAATATTTTCATCTCTTTGCAACTTCCGGTTATACCGGAAGTTGCTTATAACTTCATTTTTTTAAATGGGACACCCTGTATATTTTTACATTTTTGGATTCTCTTCGATGTCTTCCTTCTTAAAATATGAGGTTTTGTAATATTATACAGGGTATTTTAAAAGATAATTACGTTTTTTTATTAATTTCGTAGCAAAATTAACACCCTGTAGAATTGTAGTAGTTTGACATCTAAAACTCTACTTACGTTCAAATAATTTTTAATATACTCTACTATTGTTAAGAATCATTAGTATAGCTAAATTTTTAATTTTAGTATACAGGTAAAACTCGGAATGAGTATTTTCTTAAATGGAACACCCTGTATTTTAGTATTGTAATGAAATGATATTTTATGGTACTTTTTTATTTCTTAAGCATTCCCTATACCTAACTGCTTTAATTTGTGCTTAATTGTTAATCGCACCAACAATCTTAACTACGTAGGTATTTTGATAGATAAACCATTATTGGTAATTTTAAGGACCAGTCTGGATTAACATGTATATATTTCTGAAAAATTATTTGGGATTGAGTATTTTCACGGCCAACGTAATAAAATTTTACGTATTTTTTGGTGCAATTAATGTTTAGCTTGAATCACCAATAACTCACAAATTAAAGCAGTTAGGTACCTATAGGGAATGCTTAAGAAATAAAAAAGTACCATAAAATATCATTTCATTACAATACTAAAATACAGGGTGTTCCATTAAAGAAAACTCAAAAAATACTCATTCTGAGTTTCGACCAACCCTGTATACTGAAATTAAAAATTTAGTTATACTAATGATTCTTAACAATAGTAGAGTGTATTAAAAATCATTTGAACGTAAGTAGAGTTTTAGATGTCAAACTACTACAATTCTACAGGGTGTTCATTTTGCTACGAAATTAATAAAAAAACGTAATTATCTCTTAAAATACCCTGTATAATATGACAAAACCTCATATTTTAAGAATGAAGACTGCGAAGAGAATCCTTAATGTAAAAATATATAGGGTGTCCCATTTAAAAAAATGAAGTTATAAGCAACTTCCGGTATAACCGGAAGTTGCAAAGAGATGAAAATATTTTCATTTAATAGATCATCCTTCAAAACCCCTTTATTCCACTTTTCATGATTCTGTTGCCTTTAGTTCTCGAAATGTTTCTAATAGGCCAGTTATCTGCCTCACCCTATATATTAATTACATGGATTGGATGGATTGATATTATGCTGATCTTTCCCATTCTCTTACCTGTTTCTTTTCATTTGCAATTTTAGTTTCTCTTTTTTTCTCGGCAATCACTAATACATTTTTTATTGACATCACTAATCATTAAATATAATTTTTAGATAACGAAACTCCAGTGTTCCAAAGTTGCCCACAGCAACCAATTATTGTCCAAAAAGACGTAAATGGTGGACTGCTTCCCGTAAACTTTACTGAACCAACTGCCGTGGACAATTCAGGCAGTATAGCCAGATTGGAAGTAAAACCAGCAAGTTTTAGAACTCCGATGTACGTGTTCGATGATATGGTTGTCAAATATGTAGCTTATGACTATGATGGAAACGTAGCCATTTGTGAAATCAACATAACTGTCCCAGGTTTGTACTTTTTAGGCTTCTTCTTGAGGTTTGTACTATCCATTTAACACATTTTTTTTGCAATTTTAGATAATACTCCACCTCAACTCAGCTGTCCTCAAAGTTATGTAATCGAATTGGTTGATAGGCAAGACAGCTACGCTATTAACTTCAACGAAACGAGAAGAAGATTAAACACCAGTGATGCTTCTGGTGACGTACACATCACTTTCATCCCAGATAAAGCGACCATTTCTATTGGAGCTTTTGAAAATGTGACGGTTATCGCTGCTGACAAGTATGGCAACAAGGCATCATGTCACTTCCAAGTATCAGTACAAGCAACACCTTGTGTAGATTGGGAACTAAAACCTCCAGTTAATGGGGCGCTTAACTGTTTACCAGGAGATAAAGGACTACAATGCATCGGTACTTGCAACCCAGGATTTAGATTTACTGATGGAGATCCAGTGAAGACTTTCATGTGCGAAACCAATGGTCCTTGGAAACCTAGCTCTGTTATTCCAGATTGTGTATCAGAAAGTAAGTTGAGAAAAAAACTGGAAGAATATTGTTTATTCTTCATTTTATTTTTTAGATACACAACAAGCCGACTACCATTTTACCGCCTCAATTAACTACAGAGCAAACGGAGCAGTAGCTAACTCCTGTTTGAACCAGTATACTGAACTTTTGGCTCAATACTACAATAATCTCAACACTCAATTATCAGACAGATGTTCAGCAGTCAACGTAAAGATGAATGTTACCTTCATCAAATCTTTAGCTACCTTAGTTGAGGAGAATGTAGTAAGAATTGATTATATTCTGGACATAGTTCCTTTATACAGGCAACCACAAATCTACGATTTGTGTGGTAGTACTCTTAATCTAATGTTTGATTTATCAGTTCCTTATGCGAATGCCGTTGTTGAACCTTTATTAAATGTGGCTGCCATCGGCAATCAGTGTCCACCTCTTAAAGCTCTAAAATCTACAAATGAAAGAGGCTTTACTTGTAACGTTGGCGAGGTACTTAATATGGACACGAACGATGTACCAAGATGCTGTAAGTTCATCCTGTTGATTTTATTGTTATCATCAAAGTAACTTTTAATATTTTTCAGTACATTGCCCTGCCGGAACCTTTGCTGGTGAGAAACAAAAAGAATGTACCTATTGTCCAAAAGGTTTCTATCAAAATAGAGACAGGCAAGGCTCCTGCAACAGATGTCCTCAAGGTACTTACACCCGCGAGGAAGGATCAAAGAGCGTCCACGACTGTATCCCTGTTTGTGGATATGGCACCTACTCCCCTACAGGATTAGTACCTTGTCTCGAATGTCCAAGGAATAGTTTTACAAGCGAACCGCCAACAGGAGGATTCAAAGACTGCCAGGCTTGTCCTGCGAACACATTTACATATCAACCAGCTGCTGCAGGAAAGGATAAATGTAGACCAAAGTGTAGTCCTGGTTATTACTCACCTACAGGCTTAGCGCCTTGTTCAATGTGCCCCAAGAACTTCTATCAATCTAGTAAGCACTATTCCATAATATTTGTTTAAATTGCAAATTAATTAAGAACTATATTACTATATCCTTTTTAATTAGTTACAGGACAAACCGCCTGCAATGAATGTCCCAGTAACATGAAGACAGAAGGACCTGGAGCCACAGGAAGAGACGAATGTCGCGCTGTCCAGTGCAAAGAAAACGCTTGCCAACATGGCGGACTCTGTATCCCTATGGGTCATAATGTTCACTGCTTCTGTCCTGCTGGATTTACTGGCAGAAGATGTGAAGTCGACATCGACGAATGTACCTCGCAACCATGTTACAATGGAGGATCTTGCATTGATTTGCCACAAGGTTATAAATGTCAATGTCCTCCGGGATACTCTGGTATTAACTGCCAAGAAGAGCGATCAGACTGTTCGAATGATACATGTCCTGCAAGGGCTATGTGTAAAGATGAACCTGGATATAACAACTATACATGTCTGTGTCGGTCTGGATACACAGGAATTGATTGTGATGTTACGGTAAGCCCGAATTTACTAAGGAAGAAAACTTTTTAGCACCTGTAGGTTTTTTTATGATGTTTTAGTGACATAATGGCGGAAAATAAAATTTTGTAAAATTATTTTAAACGGGATCATATGTCAAGTAATACGTCATTTCAATGTTAACTTAACTAGTGACTGAGTAAAAATTATAGAATTTATGTGATATAATTGTGATATATCATTTTAAATCTCTTATAGCACCCAGTTCTTTACCACAAACAAAAAAGAGTTATTCTTTCACTGGAAGATAGTTTAAGGTGATTTTATTAAGAGGCTATACTCCGTCTAATTTTCTTACAGTTGCACATCATCCGCGTCATAGCCCATGACATCACATGATACCAACACGAAATATTTAGGCGGTAGATGTGTTCTTTTTTACAATCATTTTGCCGATTGCACTGGAATTACAGCCACTAGACATATTTTATTATGTACGCGTAGAAATAATATTTACAGATTTATATTAATGTTAACTTAAAGAAACACAGAATAATATGTTTCATTTAATTTATATAAATGGATTACAAAGCGTTTTTATGAAGCATATTTGTTCGGAACACACTGTAACTGTAATCGAACGAAGGTGATATTTTGGCATAGATGACACTTCATATTTGTTTTTGTTCTTTACTATAAGTATTTGTTTTATTATATTTACTGTTTTTATTATGTACTTTAACGTAAGATTATAACTTAATTCTTGTTTTCTATTTCTATTTATTTACATTGAATATTAATTTGTTTTTATTTATTTACATTGAATATTAATTTGTTTTGCTGTATAATCCACTTCCGCAAAAATTATATGATGTATTTGATTTAAAATGAATTCAAGAATTTTTTGTAATTGGGCAACAATGTCAACTTAGATCTGTAACGTAGATAATGACGTGCAACGGTAAGTAAATTAGATAAACTCTACATCAGCGCGTCATCAAGACGGAAAACGCGTTCCAAGATTGCAGCTTTAATTTTGAATATTTTGTCGAGCTATTTGGCACACATATGCATAATATAGCAAAGAATGGCGGTACAGAGCCCAATTTGAGAAATATCTTAGTATGTTGAAATTACTCTATTATTAAATAAAATATTACAAAATCGAGTCTGTACCGCCGTTAAGAAGATCAAAAAATACACTGTCTTCAAATAACCTTTTTTATCCCATACCTAAATTTGGTGTCACATTGGGACTACTAAAATCGATTATCTATAACAAGAAATCGAACTTCACTGACTGATTTGGCAAAATTTAGCGCGCCTATGAGTATATTATTATCACAATATTCTGCCTTCGTCTTTGATAGTGTCACATATTGCCGACGCACTGTTGCCAAAGGTTCGCAGAACTTTCGAAAAACTGCGGCTACTATTATAGCAGTCCCACGAATGGGCGCTATTTCTATATCACTATTAACACGTTGCCGCGACAAAAATATATGTTACGACGAAATTCACCCTGTAGGAATAATGGAAAATAAAATTTGACAAGATGTTGATAAATATGTCATATAAGGGGATGTAAACGTGTTACACAATTTGAAGAACATGTCCAAGAATAATGGAAAATAAAATTTGACAAGATGTTGATATGTCATATAAGGGGATGTAAACGTGTTACACAATTTGAAGAACATGTCCTCGGTTGCTCAGTAACGGAAGAGATATGGGGGTGGTTCTTAACGGGATGTTATTTATATTGTCTTATTAGCTTAGAAATAAGAAAATAAAAAAATCAGATAAGAATATCAAATAAAAAGAAATAAAATATTGGGCGCCACTGGTATCGTTATAGGAACCAAAAATATACAAAAATAGAAATATTAAAAGAAAAGATAGTTAAATCAAAAATTAAACAAAAACCTAGTCAATACAAAATACAGTGCGTCCATAAAGTAACGCATAAATTCATTATTTCATAAATTGGCGACTTTCGCGAAAAATCCCGAAACAGGTCGATTTTTATTTTTAATTTTCGATTTTTTGGCATATATATCATACTAGTGACGTCATCCATCTGGGCGTGATGACGTAATCGATGATTTTTTTTATGAGAATATGGGTCATGTGATAGCTCATTTAAAAGGGTACTCAATTCTCTATTCACTAATGTAAACATTAACATAATTATTTATACAGGGTGTGCAAAAAAACATTTTTTTAATTAAAATAATTGAGACAGAAAGAAGAATGTATGTAATTTATTTAATTCAAAATGCGTTTTACTACTGTCAGAAAACAGAAAAAAAATTTATTTGACGAATAAAAATTGATTTTCGCTTAAACGAAATGTTCAAACTGGCAAGAGGCAGGTGGGTGGCAGCTTTAACATTGAATTTAAGCGAAAAACAATATTTATTTGTCAAAAAAACATTTTTTCCTGTTTTCTGACAACATTAAAACGTATTTTGAATTAGATAAATTACATAAATTCTTCTTTTTGTCTCAATTATTTTAATTTAAAAAATGTTTTTTTGAACACCTTGTATAAATAATTATGTTAATGTTTACATTAGTGAATAGAGAATTGAATACCCTTTCAAATGAGCTATCACATGACCCATATTCTCATTTTAAAAATCATCGATTACGTCATCACGCCCAGATGGATGACGTCACTAGTATGATATATATTCCAAAAAATCGGAAATTAAAAATAAAAATCTACCTGTTTCGGGATTTTTCTTTAAAGTCGCCGGTTTACGAAATAATGAATTTATGCGTTACTTTATGGACGCACTGTATATATAAAATACTTGTGGCGTGACTTACCTTATATATGTCTTTACTCAGCCAAACCTTTGTTGTACTTACGAAACAAGAGAAAGGGAAAAGACAATAATAAAAAATATTTTGTAATGAACCAAACTTTTTTATTGAAACAAAATAAAATAAAATTAAAAAGAGCTGTGATCTTTTGCGATTTTACATAAAGAGATCATGTTTACCAAAAAGAAAAAGTAAATAAAGTTTACATAAAAAAATACCTTGTATACTAGTCCTGTATCTTCTCTTGGTTGGTTTTAAGTCCAAGGCTCAGTTCACTTCACTAAATGTCACTTTACAAAGGAATAGATACATAAAAAGTACGTCAGTGAATGGTTGTTTCCATAGTTTATAGAAAAATTCAGCATTTACTTCTTAAAACAAATCGACACTACTCGAACAAAAATATTGAATAACTCATTAGTCCTTTAGTATATTAAACGGGATCAAAAAAAAATATATATAAGCAACTCCATACTTTAACTATGATATCAGATACTGCTAACACAAAAAAACTTCTAACTCCTGCCTGCATCTGAAAAAATTATATACCGCATTGGTATAAGTAGTAGGGTGGTGCGAAAAAAGTCAAGTCAAGAAAAACAGAAAAAGAATTATTCAAATCGGACTTTATCTTCCGATCCCGCAACGGGCCTAGATTATGAAAAAAAATGAAATTTTACCTTTTTTTCAAAAAATTTTTGTTATCCTCTATGTACGTTTTATTTGTAGCTATAGTAAAAGTTATTTACAGTTTGTATGGTTCAGTAATAAAAAAATAGTTTTACGCATTTAACGAATATCTTCCGATTACGCAACGTCAATCAAAATCTATAAAAAATTGAAATTTTTGATGATTTTGATAAATTAAAAACTATTTAAAGTATAATTCAATAAGCGATGCAGGGCGATGTAAATATTACCACGTGTAGGCCTCAACAGGGCCGCATTTAGGATTATCTTTTTGTTTAGTCAGAATACATATTATCATATAAAATACGAAATTTATATTTTAATTTTGCAAAAGTGCTCGACAAAGAACCTGATTGTTTTAGTTGATATCCGATAATAGGAACCATTTATACAGGGCGAAAAACCCAAGAATTTATTTTTTTGCCAACAATTTTATGTACAGAGTGCCTACAAAAAATATAAGTTTTATTTTTAATTTTTGATATATACTTAGTTGTGTGTACAATTCCAAAAGGTTTCATAAAAATAATAACAAAAAAATACTCATTACTCAATTATGTTGAAATAATATACAAGGTGTCCCAAAAGTAGCGGAACGGTCGAATATTTCGCGAACTAAACATCGGATCGAAAAACTGAAAAATACGTGTTCAATCATTTTCAAAAATCTATACAATGACATCAAACCCCCATTACACCCCCTGGAGGTGGGGTGGGGAGTAACTTTAAAATCTCAAATGGAAACCCCTAGTTTTTTTTGCAGATTTGGATTCGTTACGTAAAAGTAAGCAACTTTTATTCAAGAGAATTTTTCGAACTGTGGATAGATGGCGCTATAATTGAGAAAAACGATTTATCCTGATACCATAGGTAAATTATAGAAACGGTCTAATATCTCGAGAAATACACTTCCAAATGAGAAAACAAACAAAAAAGGTTTTTAATACTTTTCGAAAACCTATCGAATAACACCAAACATGACCCTCCAACTTACCCCCTGGAGGTGGGGTGGGGGTTAACTTTAAAATCTTAAACAGCAACCCCCACTTTTTATTACAGATTCGGATTCGTCATGAAAAATTAAGCAACATATTATTCGTAACATTTTTAGAATTGTTGATAGATGGCGCTTTAATTGGAAAAATACCATTTATTAGCGCCATCTATGCTATTTTAAAAAATGTTTTGAATAAATGTTGTTTAATTTTTCATGACGAATGCGAATCTGCAATAAAAAGTGGGGGTTGCTATTTAAGATTTTAAAGTAACCCCCCACCCCACATCCAGGGGGCGGGTTGAAGGGTCATGTTTGGTGTTTATCGATAAGTTTTAGAAAAATATTAAAAACCTGTTTTTTGGATTCTCATTTGGAAGTGTATTTCTCGAGATATTAGACCGTTTCTATAATTTACCTATGGTATCAGGATAAATCGTTTTTCCCAATTACAGCGACATCTATCCACAGTTCGAAAAAATGTTTTGAATAAAAGTTGCTTACTTTTACGTAACGAATCCAAATCTGCAATAAAAACTGGGGGTTTCTCTTTGAGATTTTAAAGTTACCCCTTACCCCACCTCCAGGGGGTGTAGTGGGGGTTGGTGTTTGATGGCATTTGATAGATTTTTGAAAATTATTGAATACGTATTTTTCAGTTTTCGATCCGATGTTTATTTCGCAAAATATTCGACCGTTCCGCTAGTTTTGGGACACCCTATATATTATATATTCATAATTAATTATTAATATGTCGTGACTCGTGACTGTTAACTTATCTAAATTTGAAAATTTTGGGGAATGCATATTACTGTAAATGTCATCAGAACTAAACGTAAAGTCAAGCAATGAGGCATGCAAGTCATAGGTTTAATTCCTTGTTTAGATAGGGCGGTTTGCCAACGTAAACGTCGCGATTAACCTGTTTAAACGCTGGTAAACCGCGTAAAACTCGCGGTTGCATATGTACGATTTTGAGCGGTTGCATTTGTTTCTATGTTAACTTGAACCACGGCGGTTGGGTTTTTCAGGTAAACCGCGACGTCGACGTTGGCAAACCGCCTGCATATAAACAAGCCCTAAGGTTCAGCGAATTGATGATTCGTTTTGTATTCCTTGATCAGCGTAAACACTTCTATCACAAACTTCAACTTTATTGGCCACTTTTTTCACAATACATATCTTCAAACACTATCCCGGGATTTTCTTGTCTTTCACATTTAAAAACATTTAAAATTATTTCTTTAACTTCAACGCTAAGAGGGCTTCTTTTACTGCGTTTTCGAGGAGGATTCCATGTATTTTCAACCAATTCATCAGCAGAATCAGTGGATGACATTTTTGGTTTCAATATCTGTTATCTGTTATTGAAATAATACGTGGTTACTACTGTTACGGTAATCACAATCACGTACAGATAGGGTCGTTATACAAATAAAAATATATACTTAAATAGTTTTAAATGGCACGACAAATAATTGCTAATTCAACATTAACAGCATAAATAAAATTTATTGTCGTTTAACCATCAAGACCACTAAAAATTTACTAACAAATCGATTCAAATTACAAAATTTTAATACCGAAATAATACCTACTTAAATCTTGTCCGAACCTGTATGAGCTGCCGACGACGTCGGCAGTAACGAAATAAAGATGGACATTTCGGATAGTTTTTATATATTTTTGAAGAACTGTTACTTGCATGTATGCATAAAATATTCATTAATTTTATAAATCGGATCATTTTTTCACATCCTATGTGTTCAGTGATAACAATAATTTATTTACTATGCAATAAACATTAATAGTTGGGAAAAGAAAAAGATTAATAAAGTGTCATAATTATACTGTTACTTATCGGAACGAGTAGACTCATTTGGAACATCTTTAACAATTATCTGCTAAATTTATCGTTGTTTATATGCCCTGCATCGCTTATTGAATTATACTGTAGTTATCTCATTTTTCTGTTACATTGTGAACCTCTTCGTTTGTTTAGATATTGTATGAAAATATTTAAACAACCCTAAACTCACAACGAGGAGGTGGTTGCACTTCTAGGTCCATTGACACCCTTCTCTCCAACCAACCAATGAGTGTGTGTTTTTTACATTATTTACAAATGTACATTTCTTTTTGATCTGTTTGTGTCCATCTTTTAAACGCCAACTTTGTATTGTGATTTGGTGGTAAAATGTGGCATCTGGCAGCATGTACCATGATCTAAGTGTTGCCCTGATGAATCCATCTCTTGATTGGGACCCACGACCCACATACATTTGACGATGCAACCAACGTGACCAACTTTCCGCACCGCTCGACAGCTTGCGGGTGGCATGGATACTATGGATAGTTTTGTACATTCCAGTCTGGCATGATGTAATGCAGGAACTTATATCTTCATTCGAAACTCTGCGAAGAACTGGTAGATAAGACAGTTTTGCAACATTCCACTCTATTATTTCAGTGTAGTCTTATGCTCCAAAATGTAAAGTAGGAGGAATGAAATTTCTAATACTTTAGCCCTTGGCTTTAGTCTGTCTGGCTTTTAACGCTCTCCTTAGCCCAGATCTCTAATGTGTTTCCTCTCTCCTAACTACTTAAAGTTTTGAAGTACAGGACTAAACTAAAATAATAGACTGGAATGTTGCAAAACTATATTCTCCATCACTTCTTCGAAAAGCTTCAAATGAAGATATAAGTTATTGCATTACATCGGGCGACATGCCAGACTGGCATGTACAAAACTATCCCTGTCACACGCAAGCTGACGAGCGGTGCGTATAGTGGTCACGAAAGCATCGTCTAATGTCTAATGTATGTGGGCTCCAATCAAGAGATGGATTCATCAGGGCAACACTTAAATCAAGGTCCATGATGCCAGATTTTACCACCAAATCACAATACAAAGTTGGCGCTTAAAAGCTGGACACAAACAAATCAAAAAGAAATGAACATATTTATATTATGTAAATGTTGTAAAAAACACACACTCATTCACTATCATTGGTTGGTTGGAGAGAAGCGTGTGGGTGGAGCTAGAAGTGCAACCACCTCCTCATTGTGAGTTATTCTTGGTTGTTTAAATATTGTCGTACAATATCTAAACAAGCGAAGAGCTTCCTTTACAATGTAACAGAAAAATGAGAAAAATAAATGTTTTTTAATTCATCAAAATCATCAAAAATTTCATTTTTTTATAGATTTTGATTGACCTTGCGGGATCGGAAGATATTCGTTAAAAGCGTAGAACTATTTTTTTTTATTATACTCAGCCATGCAAACTGAAAATAAATTTTACTATAGCGATAAATAAAACGTACATGGAGGGTATATAAAATTTTTTTAAAAAAAGATAAAATTTCATTTTTTTCATAATCTTTAGGCCCTTTGCGGGATCGGAAGATATAGTCCAATTTGAATAATTCTTTTTTTGTTTTTCTTGTAATTACCAATCGCAACTTTTCCGCACTATAGCGACTCGGAATTATCAACTTGACTTTTTTCGCACCACCCTAATAAGTAGTCGCGTTCGCCTAGAAACAGCGAAAACGCGGTGGTCTAATTTGCTTAGACCGTAGTGGAACACTTTAGCTACAACACAAAGACTTCTGCAATAAAATTGCACAATAACTTCACCTTACACAAACTTAAAATGGAAATTCAACGTTTCAGGTACTGCAACGCTGCAGACCTCCGAGGCTAACTCAAACTTGACTTCTTTACAGCTTCCTCGTAACTACTTGACGGCTCAAACATAACTACGTGACGGCTCAAACGTGACTGAATTTTTTGATCTCCCAAACTCAATCTTCAGAAACCAAACGCCCCTTCCAAAATCATTCGATTTCCCCATCGATAATCCTCAACGACCAATTACAGACTTAAGACACTTCCCTAATCAAAATCTTGACCAATAGAAAATGCCAAATACGCTCTGGGTTAAACCCTCTGACGCACCAAAACGCACCAAAACGCCCTCTGACGCACCTCTGACCAAAACAGCTCGTCCAATCACCAAAAGAATAAACAAAACGGATCCCAGCAGATACTACCACCCACTCTTCCCATGAAAAGCACTGATTTAACTGCCTTCACAACTAAGGCCAGTTCTCAGACGAGTCAGCAAAAAAGACACTTGGACTGTTATCTCTGAACCACTTAATCTCTATAAGATAAATATTTTCCAGTTTCACAGTCGCCAAAAACCATTAGTAAAAGATTTATTGCTAAAGATCACAGGAGGAGGATGCTGGGCGAGGCCAGGGCCCGACTTGGGCTGTAGCGCGATAGGAGAGAGATAAGAAGGGAAATTAAAAAAAAATGAATTGACCTATTCGGGCATTTTCCACAAACGCTGACAACCATAGTAGGGGAAGTCCCTATCTTTTTTTATTCAGTCGCCATTGAATATTGTATTCGTCATTTTGAGATTACGAAACAGACTCAACCCAATAATTTAGGAATGTACTGAGTGATAGCAGATCTTTCAAATGATACATTACTTGTCATATAAAGGTCGGGACACACATATCCGCACCGAGTCAGCACCGCGTCCGCACCGCGCCCCACCGAGCAGGCTGGCCAATGGCCATGCTGTCTCTGCAAAACTGGCCAATGGGCATGCTGTCTCTGCAAGGCTGGCCAATGGCCATGCTGGCTCGGACGCGGTGCGGGCTCGGTGCGGATATGTGTGTTTCGACCTTTATCCAATTTTTCGTTATGCTATATTTCGTTATAAATATTATCATACTTATATCGTTATTTTTAGATCGATCCATGTACAGCAAATGGAAATCCGTGCAACAATGGAGCCAGTTGTATTGCTCTCCAACAGGGCAGATTCATGTGCGAATGCTTACCAGGCTGGGAAGGGCAACTGTGCGAGACTAACATCGACGATTGTGCTGAGAAGCCTTGCTTGTTAGGATCTAATTGTACAGACTTAGTCAATGATTTCAGCTGTACTTGTCCCGCTGGTTTCACTGGAAAGAGATGCCAAGAGAAAATAAATATGTGCAGTAGCAGTCCATGTAAGAATGGAGTCTGTATAGATAAACTATTCGACTACGAGTGCATCTGCGACCCAGGTTGGACAGGTGATATATGTGAAACAAACATCAACGATTGCCAACCTAATCCTTGTCAAAATGGAGGCCATTGTGTTGATGGAATAGACGATTTTAAGTGTACTTGTGAACCAGGATTTACTGGAAAGAAATGTCAGCATACTTTAGGTATGTAACACACCCGTTTAAATATTAATTTTACTCATAATATTTATTATTTTTGTAGATTTCTGTTCGTCAAAACCATGTCAAAACGGTGCTACTTGCACTGATTTAGTCGATGGTTTCTCTTGCAAATGCAGACCAGGTTTTGTAGGACTTCAATGCGAAGCTGAAATTGACGAATGTCTAAGTGATCCTTGTAACTCAGTTGGAACTGAAAGATGCGTCGATTTGGACAACAAATACGTGTGCATGTGCAGAGAAGGGTATACAGGTGAGGATGCATTTATTTATGTAAAAGTAAATATATAAAAAAATAATTATTTTTTGTCTTTTTTAATAGCTAACCCGAGTAAATGGCAACGTCGCACATAGGGGTATTTAAACGATCTATCCGGTCAAAAGTCCATTTTTGAAAACTCAAAGCAGGTAGAAAAAACCGGATACTAGTGAAGTTAAATAAATAGAGAATACATGGCGACCTTTGCCCTTGTGTAATAAGTTGCACCCGTGCCGTAGCTTTAGTCGGAACTTGACCTTGTCGCTACAGGTGTACGTATCTTTCTCGGCTTTTTGGTGCAAGTGTGTTAAAAAGTAATAAAAAAATTATCAAGTGTTTGTTTTTAAAAAAATACAGTTATGGATCTAGAACGAGCAGATAAAAATACATACTTTCCATGTACTTATTGTTTTATTTGTTGATGTATTAATAATATTTTTGATGTTTGAAAACGTTGTTTAAATATTTTAAAGTTTCGACCACATTTTAGCACATCAAAAGGTTTTTGTTATACTTTAGGGTGAGATCCGGTTGTTATATTTTTTTTAATTGGAAGATATGAATTTGTACATCATAATCATTATCAAATCAGCCGCACATATTCGCACTTTCTTGACTTATGGGCAAAAAATCATGAAAGAAAGAAATTACCGGCCAACACGTAACTTAGCATGGTTCAGAACCTTTTAGTCAAGACCGAAACCATATATGATTTTATGACGTCATATATGACGTTATGACGTCATATATGACGTTATTACGTCACACTACCTTGTACTTCCTTTTTTAATTTTTATTAGCCTCGCAGTCTCGCAATATTTTTTAATATATTGCGAGACTGCGCGGCGAATAAAAATTAAAAAAGGAAGTACACGGTAGTGTGCCGTCATAACGTCATATATGACCTCATAAAGTCATATATGGTTTCGGTCTTGACTAAAAGGTTCTGAACCATGCTAAGTTACGTGTTGGCCGGTAATGCAGATCCAATGCTTACCGACATTGCCTGGGACTGTGCCGGCGCATGCGCAGTGCGTCTGTCTCGTTTTAGTGACCCATATTCTACTTGCAAAATGTTGCAAAACACTCCCTATAGCTGAATTCAATTAGGAAATCATTTTAGAATAATAAAATCGAAAGAAATAATTATGACCGCCTAGATTGGCAAAATACCCCTATGTGCGTCGTTTGGTTCAATCAGGCGATCACACATCTGTACTTTTTCATCGTTCTGTTTTTACTAAATGGTCGATTATAAAAACTGTTTTATTGTTTTAATGTACAAACTAGAAGACAATAAAAACTCCGTTAAAAAGGCCATGCCCGATTAAACAAATTACAAATAATTGTATTTTCAAATACAATTTCCATTTTTTAGCGGTTGCTAATTACTTGGATACAAAGTTGTATCTATTTCCTAATATTCAAAGTAAATAACTACTCTGTTGTTTGTTTTCTACTTAGCTACATAGCATAAACGTATAGATGGACCCATTTTTATTTATTTTTCTTTGTCTATATTTTATACAATAACAATCACATTGTGTTTCTTTTCTTTTAGGAAATGCTTGTGAGATTAACATCGACGATTGTCAGTCCCAACCTTGCCTCAATGGTGGGTCTTGCAGAGATGAAGTTGGTTCTTACCGTTGTGTCTGCAAACCTGGATGGACTGGTGGTAACTGCGAAGTTGATATCGGAAGCTGCCAAACCAGACCTTGTCAAAATGATGCCAGATGTATAGATTTGTTCCAGGACTATTTCTGTGTGTAAGTAGATGATTACGCACTTTAGTCGTCAGAATTTTTCATGATTTTACAATTAAATAAATAGATATACGTTGTGAGCTTCGCTGGTATCGCCAACTAGAGATTTACTAAGTGCAACTTCGGTTGGAAATTTAATGAGAAAAGTATTGCAAATAATAGCAAATACTTGTTTCAAACTTATTATTTAATTAGATTCTAATAAATGGTTAATAACAGTAAGTACAAAATTTATGATTTATTATGATTATTTTTAAGATTTTGCTTATCATTTTGTCGTTATATTAGTTTCCTTCTTTCCGATTTCCGATACTTTCACAATTACCGTGTAGATGGCGCTTAGATTAATATATTAATTATATTATGAAATGTTAAAAAAACAAATTTCAGTATTTAAAATGTAAGTATATTTAAGGTAAAAATATATGACACAGCTTTGGCCAACTAATATTTTTCCTATTAATGTTTTAAATTAATCACTTTGACATTTATGTCAAATTTCCAACCGAAGTTCACCGATTTGTCACTACTAGCGCTCACGAACTTTTAAATATCCCCTCTACCTATTAGCTCGCAGCGGATAGATATTTGTCACACTTTAATAGTACACTAATATTGCGAAACTTTGCTGACATGCTCTATATTGCTGACATGCCTGAAACCGAATCTCGGAAGTTTGGATATGCTGACGACTGGACCCTTGCAACAAGCCACCAATCTTTAGAAACTACAGAAATCACTCTCACGAATGACTTATCCATCCTCAGCGAATACCTTAAGAAATGGAGACTACAGCCAAGTACTACAAAAACTGAAGTATCAGCTTTTCATCTAAACAACAAGTTGGCAAACAGAGAATTGCGAGTGTATTTTAATAACAAGCTGTTCTTCTTCTTCTTCTTCAGGTGCCGTCCTCGTTCCGAAGTTTGGCTATCATCAAGGCTATGCGTATTTTTGATACCGTAGATCTTAATAATTGGCAGCTGCTGCACTTGTACCAATCTCTTAAATTCTTCAACCATGAACGTTTTCTTCTGCCAATGGATCTTTTACCTATTATTTTTCCCTGAATAATTAATTGTAGTAGCTGGTACTTTTGTCCCCTCATTATATGTCCCAAGTATTGCAGTTTGCGCTTTTTAATAGTAAGCGCAAGTTCTTTTTCTTTCTGCATCCTTCGCAACACTTCCATGTTTGTCACTCTCTCTGTCCACGATATTCTCAGTATCCTGCGGTATATCCACATCTCGAATGCTTCTATTTTCCTTGTATCGATCTTTTTCAGTGTCCAAGCTTCCATTCCATAGAAAAGAACTGACAGCACGTAACATCTCATGAGGCGAATTTTAAGATTTAAACTTAGCTCTCTTCCGCATAAAACTGTTTTCATTTTGGTAAAAATAGCTCTAGCTTTTTCTATTCTGATCTTGATTTCTTCAGAGTTGTCGTTGTTTTCATTAATAACAGTTCCCAGGTAATTATATTTTCTAACACGCTCAATTCTTTGATCATGTACGGTTATGTCAGAAAAATTTTGTGGAGATTTCGACACCATCATTATTTTTGTTTTTTTGATGTTAAGTGATAAACCGAACTTTTCGCTGCACTCTACTATTCTGTTTATCAGTGTTTGGAGATCTTCCGGGGTGTCTGCTATTAATACTGTGTCATCAGCGTATCTCAAATTGTTTATTAAAGTGCCATTTATTTTAACCCCTATATCTTGGTCAGCAAGGGCTCTGTTTATAATATCTTCTGAATATAAGTTAAACAAGGTTGGTGAAAGTATGCATCCCTGCCTTACGCCTTTTTTGATCTCGAGTTCCTCGGTTGTTTCCCGTTCTACTCTAATATTCGCCTTCTGGTTATAGTAAATATTGAAGATAATTCTGACGTCCCTTTTATCCAAGTTTTTCTCTACCAACAGTCTCATCAGGTGTTCGTGGCGAACTTTATCGAACGCCTTGTTGTAGTCAATAAAGCACATATATATATATCCTGGTTAACATCCAGGCATCTTTGGCATATGATATTAAGTGCAAATAGTGCTTCCCTTGTTCCAAGCCCGTTTCGAAACCCGAACTGAGTATCACTGATGTCAGCGTCTAGTTTTTTGTGAATTCTTGTATGTATCACTTTAAGAAATACTTTTAGTGTGTGTCCCATTAAGCTTATTGTGCGATGGTCGGTGCACAGTTTTGCGTTTGTTTTCTTTGGAATAGTTACAAAAGTTGACAGAAGCCATTCCTTAGGTATTTCTCCTGTTTTATAAATGCAGTTAAAGAGGTCAACCAAAACATTTACTGTTTCATCTTCCACAAGCTTAAGAAGTTCCGATGGAAGTCCATCTGGACCCGGTGATTTGCCATTTTTCATTGTTTTTATAGCATATAGTATTTCTTCTTTAGAGATTTTTGGTCCTTCCTCACCTTGTATGTTACCAATATCATGATCCTCTCTTTCATCGGCAAAGAGTTCTTCTATATAATTCTTCCAGGTTGTAAGCTTTTCTTGTAGGTCAGTTATTATTTGTCCATTTGCGTTGTATAGCACATTGGGATGCTTCCTTTTTTGTATACATGCCAATTCTTTTACCTTTTTATGTAGGTTAAACGTGTCATGTTTTAATTGCAGTTCAAGCTGTTAAACAAGCTGTTAAAACACAATAAATACCCGAAATACCTTGGGGTTACTCTAGACAGAACGCTCACATTCAGAGAACACCTGACGAAAACAGCAGCAAAATTGAAAACACGCAACAATATAATACAGAAACTCTGCGGCACTACATGGGGGTCCACAGCATCAACATTAAGATCCTCTGCTCTTGGCCTGATATATCCGGTGGCAGAATACTGTGCTCCTGTGTGGCTAAATAGCAGGCATACCCACCTGGTCGACACCCAACTAAACCGTACTATGCGTATGATAACAGGCACAATTAAGCCCACCCCTACAATGTGGCTACCTACCCTTAGTAATATAGCACCACCCAACCTACGCCGCGAACATGCATTGGTTAAAGAATATAACAAAATAATGGACAGTCGCCAGCTTCTAGTCCACAACGACATCCCCGATATTCTTGGAAACCGTCTCCGATCCAGGTGACCCCCTCTACAATCTGCTCAAGCGCTGCAGCAATCCAACTTTGACTTAAATACCCGATGGAGAGAAGATTGGTAAAGTAGGACAGATCCGCATTACCATAGTCTACCGGACATCATAGGGAAACCTGGCGAATTTGAACGTCCCCGTAAGATTTGGGCAGCCCTTAATCGAATTCGAACAAACTGTGGAAGATGCGCCGACTCCCTCCACAGATGGGGTAAACTCCCCTCGCCTTCTTGTGACTGCGGCGCTGCAAGACAGGCGATTAGTCACATTGTTCAGGACTGCCCACGCAGAGCATACACAGGCGACCCTATAGACTTTGTAATGGCAACCGAAGGGTCAATCGAATATATAAAAAAATTGGACATCTGTTTGTGATGCATTGTATAATGCATAAATCTAAATATATTCTGTGATATACTTAAGCTATACGCTAAATAAAAATTGCGAAACTTAGGAGATATTTTAGTTTTCAAAAAAATTACAATCTAGATTAAGTTTAATCGTTTTTTTTTTAGATGTCCTTCGGGAACCGACGGAAAACAATGTGAGACGGCACCAGAGAGATGTATCGGCAACCCTTGCATGCACGGAGGAAAATGCCAAGACTTTGGATCAGGTCTAAACTGTTCTTGCAGTGATGGTTTCAGCGGTATTGGTTGTCAATATGAATATGATGCCTGTCAAGTGAAAGCTTGTAAGAATGGTGCTACTTGTACAAATGACTTCCCTGGATTCAAATGTGTCTGTCCACCTGGATATACCGGCAAGTTCTGCGAGGAGGATATTGTTGATTGTAAGGAGAATTCTTGTCCACCCAGCGCCACTTGCATAGATCTAACCGGCAAATTCTACTGTCAGTGTCCTTTCAACCTTACAGGAGAAGACTGTAGAAAAAGTAAGATAATATTATTATGTTGGTACTATTGGTACTAAGATCTTGTTAATTTACAGCAATTTCTGTTGACTATGATCTCTACTTCAGTGATGCTACTCGCAGCTCTGCTTCACAAGTTATTCCCTTCTATACAGGATCCAAATCTAGTCTTACCATTGCATTGTGGGTACAATTCACGCAAAAAGATGAAAATGGAATATTTTTCACCTTGTATAGTGTGTCGTAAGTACTCATTACATCAAAAATGGTATTAATATATACAATGTAACCTTTTGTTTCTTTTAGTGACAAACATGTTCCAAATAATAGACGTCCTATAGTACAGGCTCACTCTAACGGTGTTCAGATCTCTATCTTCCCTGACTTACAAGATGTATACCTAAGTTATCGGGACTATACAACAATAAACGATGCTCAGTGGCACCATCTTGCTATCGTTTGGGACGGAGAAAATGGTGGAGAGCTTAAACTAATTACTGAAGGTCTCATCGCTAGCAAAGTTAAGGGATACGGAAGTGGAAGGAAACTACCACAGTAGTAAGTTTCCATTTAACTTATGGCAATATTAATCAGTAGTAGTATATTAGAATGCTAATCCCGTTCTATAATTTTTTTAGTGCTTGGGTTACTTTGGGTAAACCACAAACAGGAAATCCTAAAGCCTACACTGAATCTGGCTTCCAAGGACACCTGACAAAGGTACAAATATGGGGACGAGCCTTAGACGTTACAAACGAGGTACAGAAGCAGGTCAGAGACTGCAGAACGGAACCAGTATTATACAGAGGTTTAATCTTAACATGGGCTGGATACGAAGATACCATTGGCGGTGTGGAAAGAATAGTACCGTCTCACTGCGGACAACGCAATTGTCCACCAGGATACAAGGGATCGAAGTGTCAAGAGCTAGAAGTTGACAAGATACCTCCAAAGGTACTTTTCTTCAACAATATTATTTATTACTTGCTAGAAATTTATCTAATCAATATTTCCTTAGATATACGATAGATAATCTGGTTAGAATGTCTTTTGACGTTGTCCGATGCCAAATTTGACTTCACGCTGTTGTTCCATTGTCCTTCTTTAAATATTTGGAGCTCATTAATTTTCTTACTCCTTTCATCGATGTTTTCTTCGGTCTTCCTCTCTTCTGTCTTCCTGTAGGTGTTCATGTGAGAATTTGTTTAGTATAGTGTTTTCCATTCGTTGTACATGCCTGTTGCATCGGAGCTGCTTTTGTTGTAGTCATTCATTATTATACCTTCTATTCCCATTTGTTCCCTGATTTCTTTATTTCTTAATATCTACCTTCTTAAAATTCTTAGATATTTGTATTCGTCAACAATCCCTATCTCCTTGTTGTTATACAGAGTGTCCCGAAAAGATTGGTCATAAATTATACCACAGATTCTGGGATCAAAAATAGGTTGATTGAACCTCACGTATAAACATTAGTGCACACAAAAAAAATTACAGCCCTTTGAAGTTACAAAATGAAAATCGATTTTTTTTTTCATATATCGAAAACTCTTAGAGATTTTTTATTTAAAATGGATATGTGGCTTTCTTATGGCAGCATCATCTTAAAAAAAATTAAAGTGAAATTTGTTCACCCCATAAATATTTTATGGGGGTTTTGTTCCTTTAAACCCCCCAAACTTTTGTGTACGTTCCAATTAAATTATTATTGTGGCACCATTAGTTAAACACAATGTTTTTAAAACTTTTTTGCCTCTTAGTACTTTTTCGATAAGCCAGTGTTTATCGACATAATTTGAATATTTGTCGAATCCACCACATATTTTTATACAGGGTGTTTCATTAATAATTGTCCATGTAGTAACTGGAGAAACCTTAGCACAAAATACGAAGATCTAACCTAAAACACTTAAATAAAATGTGATTCCTTACTGAGTTACAGGGTGTTTTATCTAAAAATTTAAGAACTATTTTTGCTTAGCATTTTAAAACTATTCGACGTATTCTTTTCATAATTGGCAGGAAATATAGGTGCTGTACAAAATACTAAATGATGTTAAACAAATGTTTCTGGCTAGTACCAGAGGCGTAGGATGGGGGAAAGTGAATGGTTCACCCTTTCCAAATTCTACGCCACTGGTGGAATTGCTATTTTAGTCAAATATTTGGATTCTCCAATACTTTCTATAAAATTAATATACTCTTCATTCGTAACGATAAACTCATTAGTTTTCGAGATATTTGAAGTTAAAAATGCAACGGCACAGCTATTTTGGTTAATGTATTGTGCCCCTTCAATTTTAACTTCAAATATCTCGAAAACTAATGAATTTATCGGTACGAATAAAGAGTACGTTGTTTACATAAAGAATGTTAAAGAATCGAAAAATTGCACTAAAATACTAATTCCGTCAGTGGCGTAAAACGTGGGAAGGGTCAACCTTTCACTTTCCCCTGTCGTACACCTCTGGTAGTAGCCAGAAAGGTTTATTTAACATATTTTATTATGGTTTACAGTACCTATACCTTCTACCAAGTATGATAAGGATATGTCGGATACTTTTAATTTACTGGATACAAATAGTTAATATTTATGTAACAGGTATGTTTGATTTAGAATTTAAAAAAATTTTGTACCCAGTATTTTAAAAGTATTTCAAATATCCTTTTCATACTTTTCAAAAAGTGTAGATACTGTACACCCTACTATTGGATGTTAAATAAACGTTTCTGGCTACTACCAGAGGCGTACAGGGAAAAGTGAATGGTTGAGCCTTTTCAAATTCGACGCCACTGATGGAATTGCTATTTTAGTGTAACTTTTAGATTCTCCAATACTTTCTATGTAAATTATGTACTCTTCATTCGTAACGATAAAACCATTATTTTTCGAGATATTTGATGTTAAAAAGGAAGGGGTACAATACATTAACCATAATAGCTGTGCGGTTGAATTTTCAACTTCAAATATCTCGAAAACTAATGACTTTATGGTTACGAATAAGGAGTACATTATTTTTATAGAAATTATTGGAGAATCCAAGTATTGGACTAAAATAGCAATTCCGCCAGTGGCGTAGAATTTGGAAAACTCAACCATTCACTTTCCCCTGTCGTACGCCTCTGATAATAGCCAGAAACATTTGTTTAACATAGTTTAGTAGTTTGTATAGCACCTATACTTCCTGCCAAGTATAAAAAGGATACGTCGAATAGTTTTAAAATGCTGAGCAAAAATAGTTTTTAAATTTTTAGATAAAACACTCTGTAACTCAGTAAGGAACCACATTGTATTTAAGTGTTTTAGGTTAAATCTTCGTATTTTGTGCTAAGGTTTCTCCAGTTACTATATGGACAATTATTAAAGAAACACCCTGTATACAGACCTGTTAATAATCTGAAAATTTATTTATAATTTACATTCTTATGTATATTTTGAAAAAGAAGCCATATCTCGATAAAAGGTGACTTGTCAAAAAAGGCTAGGAGGCAAAAAAGTTTTAAAAACACTGTGTTTAACTAATGGTACCACAATAATAGTTTAATTGAAACGTACACAAACATTTGGGGGGTTTAAAGGAACAAAACCCCCATAAAATTGTTATGTAAATATATTAAAAAAGAAGCCGCATCTCGATAAAAACTGGCTTATCGAAAAAATACTAGGAGGCAAAAAAGTTTTAGAAACGTTGTGTTTTACTAATGGTATCACAATAATGAATTAATTGGAACCTACGCAAAAGTTTGGGGGGGTTAAAGGAACAAAACCTCCATAAAATTTTTATGAGGTGGACAAACTTCACTATAATTTTGTTTTAAGATGTTCCTGCCATAAGAATGATACATGTTCATTTTCAATAAAAAATCTCGAATAGTTTTCGATATATTGAAAAAAAAATCAATTTTCATTTTGTAACTGCAAAGGGCTGTAACTTTTTTTATGAGCACATTTGTACTAAGGTAAGTTCAATCGATCTACTTTTGACCCCAGAATGTATGGTATAATTTATGACCAATCTTTTCGGGACACCCTGTATAGTATAAGATTTGCTGTGTCTGTTCCAATGCTGAGATATTTAGTTTTTTCGGTATTAAGTACATACTAGTCCCCATTTCCGATATTCTTCAGTCAACTTTCTTATCATGTATCCCATGTCTTCCTTATCGTAGTATCCTTTCTTTGTGTATTTTAAAATGTTATTTTTGTTCTTTGTAGAAGTTTCTTTCTATTCTTTTGTTATTAATTTTATGCGCAATACATTCCATTATAATGCACCTAAATAACCAGCTTAGTCCGTCCGCTATAACTTTTCCCATGCGGTACGATTCATTTTCAATCAAATTAAGTCGGAACAAATTGAAACGAACGTCGATGTGTATATACATTTTGTGTACTGTATACTATATATACTACACACATCGGCGTACGTTTCAATCGGCGTACGTTTATGATTTGACCTAATTTGATTGAAAGTGAATCGTACCGCATGGAAAAAGTTATAGCGGACGGACTAATGATGTAATTGAAGTATTTATTTAATTTAAATTTGGCATATACATATGCATAAAATTAAAATTGAAATATATTCTAACTAAATTTGTTTCAAGGTTGAGTACTGTCCTGGAGATCTATGGATAATAACCAAAAACGGATCTGCTCTTGTAGTATGGGATGAACCAAGTTTCAGCGATAACGTAGGAGTGGCTAAAGTTCAAGAGAAGAGTGGACATAGACCTGGACAGACACTTTTGTGGGGAATATACCAAATAGCTTATGTAGCTTCTGATGCTGCAGGAAATACTGCCACCTGTACCTTCAAAGTATCAGTTCTGTGTAAGTATATTGTACAATAAAAGTCTGCATGAGGAAAGCACTCTTTTCACACAATTTCTTAAAGTCTTTTTGAAAACGATTTCCGGAATAAACGGCGAAACATTATTAAGTTTCAATTACCCAAACATGCTATGCCGCAAAACAAATTATGCTTCTTATATTTCAGCTGAGTTCTGCCCTGAACTGCCTGACCCAATTGGTGGTATGCAGTCCTGCAAAGATTGGGGCGCTGGTGGCCAATTCAAGGTGTGCGAAATCGGCTGTAACCCCGGCTTACGTTTCTCACAAGAGATCCCACTATTCTACACCTGTGGAGCTGAAGGCTTCTGGAGACCGACCAAAAATCCCAACCTCCCTCTAGTCTATCCAGCTTGTTCCTCAGCTAAACCAGCTCAAAGAGTCTTCAGAATCGAAATGTTGTTCCCTAGTTCAGTACTATGTAACGAAGCTGGACAAGGAGTGCTTAAGCAAAAGGTACGACATGCAGTAAACGCTTTGAATAGAGACTGGAACTTCTGTTCATTCTCTGTCGATGGTACAAGAGAATGCAAAGAGTTGAACATTGATGTTAAATGCGACCACAGAGCTGGAAGACAGACCAGACAAGCTAGTGAAGATGAAGATGGTGGAACTTATGTTATTAAGACTGATGTGCCAGTTGAAAAGTAAGTTCAAATTTTTTATGCTTGAAACATAAGCATTTTATGTTGCTACTTCAATATAGGCATTAGCTTTTTTATGCCAAGTTGATAGTCATCTTGGATAAGCTGTTTGAATTAAACTTCTTCAAGAATTTGCAGAAAATGACCAACATGATAAGCTTTAAAACAAAATAATTATAGTTATCAATATTACAGTATATTTTTAAAAAAATATAACATCCCATTTCTTCTTATTCTTCTGATGCCTTATGTAGCCATATTTTTCTTAAATTAAAAATTTTGGCCAGGCCTGTACACAGCGGGAGTCTTTGAGATTTATGTTTAGTCTAGTGGGAAGTATGTCTATACTTACACCCGATAACTACTACTTCCCCTCAAGTATATAGACAGTTTTTACTGCCTACAGTTAACACTTATTTTCAAATCTCCCCCTTATAATTAAAAAACGTCTGGTAATTTTCTCGAACGACCATCCTTTCTTTAAACACCCCAATGTAATGGTTTTCAATTGCTAGCTAAACCTATAGATTACGAACCACGCATGATTTCATGATATTTATCAGTTTATCGCCGAAATGACTGGTGATGTAAATCTATAAGTTTTTTTTTAGTAAAAACAAGACCCACACTGTGGTAAGTCTTGAATTAATCTTATAATTCATTTAAACATTCTATTAGAAATATTTTTCTTTTGTTAAAGGGTTTTTTGCACGTCTAATCATCGGCCTTCCTACCCTTCAATCCCCGGTGTATCGCTCTCTATCTTTTGTCGATAAGAGTACTACCGGCAGGGCAAAGTGCCCTTGTTTTTTGGTGTCAGCCTCTCAAAGCCGATCTGCTAACTTACCATATGCTTTTTTGAGAGATTGTCGACTCTTAATTTATTAGGGGATGTATAAATAAAGAAAGAAAATTATATTGATATTGAATTAAAGTACATAATTCATTTTATAAAAACATTTGTAATTATTGTTACGCAGTTTACGCAAAGCCGATCTGCTAACTTACCATATGCTTTTTTGAGAGATTGTTGACTCTTAATTTATTAGGGGATGTATAAATAAAGAAAGAAAATTATATTGATATTGAATTAAAGTACATAATTCATTTTATAAAAACATTTGTAATTATTGTTACGCAGTTTTTTAATATAACGAATAGATTATACAGTGCGCTGGAATAAGTGTTACCCCCCCCCCCCTTATTAACTTAGTTATTTTTCGCAGATAAGCGAAAAGCTCAGACAGGTCGAATTTTAAAATAATCATAGTATATTATAGCGTCAATGTTTCGAACTTTACGCGATCCGTCTTCAGGTGACAGGCATAATTTTGACTTTTTTAAATGGGAAAGTACATCATGTGAAACATCATTTAAAAGTTTTGAAATTCTGATTACAAAAATGTACAATACTTTACTCCTATTTGAGAGCGTAGACGCAAAATTTCGATCGAATTCTTTTTAAACGCATTGAGTTTTTTCGAATTCTGAGAAAACTAATAAGTATTTTTGAAAAATTTAAACGCAGAATGAAAGATTACGGAGGGCTTAAAGTCTAAAATAAGAAAATCTACGGTTTCGTTTTGATTAAAATCTGTCTTCCTCCACCGCCGGTGCCTTTTGGTATGTTATACCTGGGTTAAGCAGAAAGATTGAATTGAGTCGAAATTCATTTCGCTTATTCCCCGTTAGAGGGCTTTCTATCCATACTGCGATATAAATTATTTTAATTTATATCGACAATCTACGGTCGGAATGGTAAAAATCTGTCTTCCTTAGAGCCTCCTTGACAACAGGTAGACCTAGAAATAGTACTATCGGGGGATGGAGGAAGACAGATTTTAATCAAAACGAAACCGTAGATTTTCTTATTTTGTTAATGCCATACTCTGCATAGAGTACAAAGACTCGTTTCATATGGGCTCTCTGAACCGCAAAGTGGAATGTTTTCCTGGCGGTGCCTTTTGGTATGTTATACCTAGGTTAAGCAGAAAGCTTGAATTGAGTCGAAATTCATTTGGCTTAAAGTCTCTTAGACTAAACAAAAAGTTTCTTTTGAATGATATATTTGAAATTAAAAATCAGACTAAATTTTCTCTTTTTTCACCCCTGTAACTTATTAAAATAAACATTATAGAAGTTCTTAGGGACTCTCTACCCTCGATAATACTGTAATATTTCATCCTGCGTTTAAATTTTTCAAAAATACTTATTAGTTTTCTCAGGATTAAAAAAAAATGAATACATTTAAAAATAATTGGACCAAAATTGCATTTAGTACATACATTTTTGTAATCAGTATTTCAAAAGCTTTTAAATGAGGTATCACATGATGTACTTTCATGAAAAAATTCAAAGATATGCCTGTCACCTGATGAGGGATCGCGTAAAGTTCGAAACATTGATACTATAATATACTATGATTATTTTAAAAATCGACCTGTCCGAGCGTTTTGCTTATGTGCTAAAAATAAATAAGTTAATAAGGGGGGTAACACTTATTCCAGCGCACTGTATGTGTTATTTGTATTCAATCAAAAAGCTTTTTCTCGATTTAAAGGATTGTGGCCCAAAGCCTTTCTTTTATCATTTTATGAAGTTTAAGCAGTAATTAATTTTGAATAGATAATCATTATGTGTAAAATAAAAAAGTTAATGCTTATCATGATATTTCCGCATGTCATAGTTCAAACACACATATTCACTTCTTCATAGTACGTGTTGTGTTTTGTTGTTGATAGTTGCATGGCTTTGAGAATATAGTTATTAGATTAGTTGAATGTGTAGAAGTAGCATCTCATCTTATTATAGAAGTTCCCGACAAGGCAGACAGTCGTCCAGCGACACCTACGACATTGAAATCACCTTCCCAGCTATCAAGTAAGCATGTCGTATTTTTGTTTTATGATTTATTTTGCAATTATGTTGACCGTAGAACAAATATTGTATGTAACACACTTACATCAGGCATTCACCGCTTATCATTGTTTTGAGCACAATTTCACATGTGTTGCATTACAATATTTAGACTAATTTTTAGGTATGTAGTTCAGTTTTTGTAGAACTATATCTTAATGCATGTGACAAACTAAGAATACTTTTCTTACATTCGTCAGAGACGAAAATGTCACTGAATCTCTAAAAATCATACGAACACGCTGAATTTTGCTCAAAGTGTCAATTTTGGGACCCTCAAAAAGATAAAGTAAAAAAAATGAATAAACATTTTCAATTTCTGGTTCAGTCAGAGAGAGCTGAAAAGAGATAAAAAAGAATGTTTTAAATAAAATTTGTTCGTTAATAAAAAACGAAGAAAAAAACGTTTACTAAACTTAAATCCAATTAGAACTCAAGATATTATAAAATTAGTGCACAATGCAAATTGCAAAATAAGTATTTTTCGAAGCTTTATCGATCGTAACTCGGCTTCTACGCATGCAAATGAACCTTAGCAGGTCTCATTTTAAAGCTTCATTATTGGGCTTCCAAACAGAGTTTGTTAAATTACTTGATCTTCATTTGTTTTAAAGTTTATACCCATTTGAAGTAATATTTTTTTTTAAATTGTACATTAATTTGTTTATAAGGGTTTCAAGCAAATTTGAGCTATAAACATTTATATTTTAATTAACAATAATGATAGAAGAACTCAAAAGGAACATTTTGAGCTTACGAAAATGGTTGTAAGTTTATTTTTGGCCAAGATATCGATATTTTAATAGTGCGCTCTGAGGCGCAAGATCGGCTCACCGCGTAAAGGTTCACGCGCTAACTTCTCGATGCAAATTATAATTTCTATGTATATATACGTTATCTTCATTTTTCATTTTTGAGGACCCTAATAAAATGTTATCCTATAATTCTGATAATTAAATCATTATACTGTAACCTCGTATCACCTTTCATTCTATTTACTTTGTCTTCTATTTTTTGTACTAACTGAGAAAAAAACATTAAAAACTAATATTTCAGAAATATAACTAAAAAGTAAGTTAATATTATTTATTGAACACTGTATTATTCCGGAACACTGTATTATTCCGGAAACAACGACCCCAATCACAAACAGGGAGTTGGAATTATAGTTGACAACAATTCTCGGAAAGCCGTTTGTAACTTTGTTCCTTACTCTGATCGAGTATTAATGCTGTCTCTCAACTCTCATTTAAATCGTAAAATAAATATAATCCAAGTATATGCACGCACTGCAGACAAGGATGAAGACACCATAGAGGCCTTCTATGAACAAATTGGCAATGTCTTAAAGCTAACTAAAAGACATGACATAAATATTATAATGGGCGATTTGAACGCTAAAGTCGGTCAAGGAGAAGTGGAGAATTGTGTGGGGCGATATGGACTCGGGGAAAGAAATTAACGTGGCGATAGGCTTGTTGATTTCTGTATCAATGAGGAACTCATAATTGCAAATACCTTGTTCAAACTTCCTAAACGGAGACTATATACATGGAAGTCACCAGCTGACAATAACAACAAAATAGTCAGAAATCAAATAGATTATATTATCGTCAACAGAAGATATAGAAATTATATAATATCATCTAAAACTTATCCAGGAGCGGACATATCCTCCGATCACAACCCGGTTGTTTTGTCTATGAGAGTGAAACTAAAGGCGATAAAGAGCCCTAGCTCCAATAAAATCATGGATACAAGGTGGCTCAGACAGGACAAGACCTATGCGGAAACGAAATTTAAAATAAACGAGAACTTAAGGAAAGTCAAAGAAGATGGGGAAAAATTCAACATGCCTTAGTGTCAGTTGGAAAAGAAACCCTCAAACCACTTGGAGAAAGGACAAAGTCTTGGATGACAGTAGAAATTCTTGAACTTATGGAAGAACGAAGAAAACATAAAACAAAAGACCCGAATAAATACAAATAAATTCAGAGAAACATCAGAAAGAAAATTCGAGAGGCAAAAGAGAGGTGGCTCTCCGACAGATGCAAAGAAATAGAAGACCTGGATAAAAAGTATGACAGCTTTAATTTACACGCGGAAATCAGAGAAATGACAGGTTCTAGAAAAAGCACAAGAACGAATACCCTTAAAAATGATAAAGGGGATATTATTACTGACGTGAAGGAGAGATTGTGTCAATGGACCAATTACATCCAACAACTCTTTAATGATGAAAGAGGAGAACTGTCATTAGAGATCACAGAGAATACTGGACCACCAATATTAAGAGACGAAGTCATCTATGCCATCAAAAACACGAAAGAGGGTAAAGCTACTGGACCAGATGATGTGCCCATCGAATTATTAAAACTGATTGATGAAGATGGTTTTGATGTAATGCTTGAACTCTTTAATCTAATATATCAGACTGCCACAATCCCCAAACAATGGCTGCAATCGACCTTTGTAGCAATTCCCAAAAAGTCAAGTGCAATAACCTGCTCGGATCACAGAACAATATCTTTAATGAGTCACACACTTAAAACATTTTTGAAAATAATACACAGTAGAATTGTTAAAACTCTCGAATATGAAATCAGTGACACACAATTTGGCTTTAGAAATGGTATGAGCACGCGAGATGCTTTGTTCGGCTTGAATGTGCTGGCCCAGAGATGCATGGACATGAATCAGGATATGTACTTATGTTTTGTAGACTTTGAAAAGGCATTTGATAAAGTTCAACATAAAAAGCTTGTAGATATATTAAAAAGCAAAAATATTGACAGTCGTGACATGAAAATTATATCTAATATATATTGGAATCAAACTGCCAAGGTAAGAGTTGACAACCAGGACACCCAAGATATCAAAATACAGAGAGGAGTCCGTCAGGGTTGCGTGCTGTCTCCACTACTTTTCAATGTCTACAGTGAAACGGTATTTCAAGAAGCGCTCTCAAATTCAATAGAAGGTATATCCATCAATGGAGAAGTTTTGAACAATTTACGTTTTGCAGACGATACAGTAATAATAACAGATAACAACAATGATTTACAGAATGTTATGCAATGCCTTAATGAACGCTGTCATGAGTACGGACTGAAGATGAATTTAAAGAAAACTAAATGCATGATCATAACTAAATCAGCACAAGTAAACATCCAATTAACTATTGAAGATACTGTGATTGAGAGTGTGGATAACTACAAATACTTAGGAACATGGATAACATCAAATGTAGACCAAACCAAAGAAATTAAGACACGTATTGAAATAGCACGTGCATCATTCATTAAACTTAAAAAGTTTCTTTGTTGTCGGGATATAAGGTTAGAACTACGTCTAAGGATGCTTCGATGTTACGTGTTCTCTACTCTTCTTTACGGCTTGGAAGCGTGGACGTTGAAACAAGTCCATTTGAATAAGTTGGCCGCCTTTGAATTTTGGTGTTACAGAAGAATCCTACGAATATCATGGATTCAAAGAATGTCGAACGTGGAAGTAACTAGAAGGATAGGAAATCAACCGGAAATAATACTAACTATCAAAAGACGAAAACTTGAGTACTTGGGACATGTGATGAGAGGGCAAAAATACTCATTATTACAACTTGTTATGCAAGGCAAAATCCGAGGAAAGCGAAATGTGGGAAGACGAAGAACATCCTGGCTTAAGAACTTACGGGAATGGTTCGAATGCAGTAGTGCAGAGCTATTTAGAGCGGCAGTCAACAGGGTCCGCATTGCTATGATGATTTCCAACCTTCGATAGAAGATGGAACTTAAAGAAGAAGATTATTTATTAATACTATTTTTACAAACTTTTTGTTTCATGCATCTGAATCGAGATATACAGGGAATCTCAGCTTTTTTACATCTGCATAAGTTCTTGGAGCAATTTTTACAGTTACATGGTGGTACTAAGTCTGTTCTTGTACGCAGTAAAACTAAAACTTTCTGGGGCTTCAGAGTCTAATTATCTATATGATATAGATATAATCTATATCATATAGATATCCAGTGGATAGTGGATAGTGGATAGTATCCATATAAAGTGGATCTAGTTCTTTTGCAGCATCTTCAAGGCACGTCAATTGTGTGTATGCCGCCACAACATAAATGCTCCTTTTATATGCAATGATGATGCTGCAAAATAACTTGATCCATTTTTATATGGATATCACATATTGGCTCAATTGCATGCGTAGAAGCCGAGTTACGATCGATAAAGCGTCGAAAAATATTTGACTGTGAACCGATGTTGTGCCTCATAGCGCGCCATTAAAATATCGATATCTTGACCAAAAATAAACTTACGAACATTTTCTTAAGCTCAAATTATTCCTTTTGGGTTCTTCTATCATTATTGTTAATTAAAGTATAAATGTTTGTAGCTCAAATTTACTTGAAACCCTTATAAACAAATTAATGTACAATTTTTTTAAGAAAAAGTATAACTTCAAACAGGTATAATTTTAAAACAAATGAAGATAAAGTAATTTAACAAACTTTGTTTGGAAGCCTATTAATGAATCTTTAAAACGAGACCTCTCAGACGAGACTTCTAAGGCTCATTTCCATGCGTAGAAGACGAGTTACAATCGATAAAGCTTCGAAAAATAATTATTTTGCAATTTGCATTGTGCACTAATTTTACAATATCTTGAGTTATAATTGTTGGATTTAAGTTTAGTAAACGTTTTTTTCTTCGTTTTTTATTACCGAACAAATTTTATTTGAAACATTCTTTTTTATCTCTTTTAGTTTGAGCCAGAGCCTTATAAACAATTAAATTGTTTATAACAATTTTTTGAGCACCCGGATCGAAATCCACCCTCGAAATTCGTAATCAGCAGCCAAAAATCCATAAGAAACCGTTGAATTTGTCCATCAGAATTGAAAAGAACACGGTGACCCCTCTGGCGCCTAGACTAATATGCACCTCCTGACGAGAGACTAATAAGTCTAGAAACCGGTAGGGTACTTGCCGCACTCTCTGATTGAACTAAAATATATGGCTGTAGTTTCGTATTGCAACGACATTAAAAATGTTTATTCATTTTTAATTTGCATTTTGACTCCAGTCGGAGTACGATGGGGGGATTCATTTTCGCTGGAACTTTATCACGCTGAGCAGATAGGACGTGAATTATAAATTGTAAAATTCCCTCATCCTCTTTAGTCTCAGCATCCGTTATGACTTGCATTTTTAGAAGCCTCGGAGCGTCTGGGACTAGAAAATGGTCCCATTTTATGTGCTATTAGATTAAAACTTCGACTTTTTTTTAGACATAAAGTAGTTTGCCAATCCTATTTCAGTCTTCCTTATTCCAAAAACTCCTTAGTTGATTTACTTTGTTTATCAGATTGGTGATTTATGAAATTCCAAAGCGACTGGTTAAAGAAAATGACAAAGGACCCTGCACAAACCTTATGGAAAATAGGTCCCAGTGGATTTCGTTCATACTTTGGGAAAATACTTTTTGAAGCATTCTGATAAATAGTTCTTATGGGCACAACTCAATCGTATGAAGGATTTTCAAGATATAGAGGCCCAATCTCGGAAAATTATAAGATTTACGAGGTATTCCAATTCCGTGGGTTACTGGTTATTTAGCAACATGTAGAAGTTTGGATCAAGAAAAAGTACTAGTAGTCTATGATTTTTTTCTGGCTATCCAATGGCGACCTTTACTTTGACCTTGACCTTCAACGCACGTCATCTTCTAGAGTTTCGAGGCTTTTCGGCATTCAATTGATATAAACAGATTACTCATGGGTTTTTGGGATCGCTAAACACGAATATGCCATCAGAATTGCCCTCCGGATGACGTGGTGGCCAGGGCCTCTGCAAGGGACGTCATCTTCTTGAGTCTCGATGGTTTTCGGCATTTAATTGATGCAAATGAATTACTGGAGGGTTTTTTGAGGTCGCTATACATGAATATGCCACCAGGGCCCTGATTCTAAATCAAATTTCGACCAAAAACAAGTCGCTTTCAATATGGCGACTGTCGAAATTATTTGACACGGAGATGAATGAATGGCCAAAAGCGAGGTTAGGTTTAGTTTAGATGTGTTTTGTTTATTTCTTGCAAGGAAAACTAAATCAAAAGGTATTATAATATAGCTGGGTTTAATTGAAATTTGCTTGTTTTGAGGAATTAGATAGAATAGTATTAAATTAGAAATATAATAATTGAGAATGTCCACAACATGAATCATCAACTCAATGAAAGATGTGAGGTAATAATCTGGGAAAATTAGTAAAAAACAAGGAAAATTAATTACCAGCTATTTTATTGCTGGACATGCTGAAATCAAATCTTAAGATTTCCTATATTAGTAATATAGCTGTGCAAAGTCCACAGAAAGTGTGCTATTTTGTTTATAAACAAATTAGCACTCCGAAATCTTTTTTTTTATTATTGCTCTATAACTCCGAAAATTTTAACTTTAAACCAAAACACTCACATAAAAATTGACAGTAATTTAATTCTGCACATTGATAATTTATTCCAATTTCCTTCGACGGAAATTTTCTTCGGAAAATTCGGGTTTTCCAAACAAAATCTTTAATTTTCAACTAAAATTTGAGGGAAGTAATTATTTATCAATAATTAAATAATTTGGTGACAGTGACATAAATCTTTTTTGTTATGAGTGTCTTGAAGATATGAAAATTTGTATGTACAAAGAGGACCGGAATTAAAAGGTATCTAATGGTTCAAAGATTAAAATCCTGTTGTTTATAACTCTGTCGCAAATGCCGGTCAAATTTGACCGGTTATACCTGGAATCACTCCTCGCAATTCAATTTGTTTTTCTTCGAAAAGGACACAGAAGCGGTGCTCTTTTCAACAGCGTTAACTTAATTTAATTTAATCTAATATTTTCTGAGGGGTTCTATTTGTTTATAAGCCAAAAAATTGTTTCTTTATAACATTCCTGAGACCGCTCAAATGGTCCAATTTCAATCCTGTAAGGTACGTTGAATAGGTATAGTGCTTTTTTATATGAAAATCATAGTTATTCTGGTGTATCATAATCTTTCTGGTTATTATTTCGACCGAAATTTTTTAATTAACATTTTAATTATTGCTAAACTATTGGTTAGATTGTCGCCGGTCTCCTGATATACAGAGAGGGGCTAAATTATGGAATAAATTCATTTTCTCTAAAATGGACGATTTTAGAGAAAAATCCCGAAACAAGTCGATTTTTATTTTTAAATTAAATTTCTTGGCATATATTTCAAACTAGTGACGTCATCCATCCGAGCGTGATGACGTAATTATTTTTTTAAATAGGAATATGGGTTCGTGTTGTAGCTCATTTACAAAGGCGTTCAATGCTCTATTCAGTATTATAAACATTAATATCATTATTTATACAGGGAGGCCAAAAAAAAATTTGAATTAAATTAATTGACGCAAGAAGAAGAATGCATGTAATTTATTTAACTCAAAATACATTCTATTGCTGTCAGAAAATAGAAAAAAAATGTTTATTTTGCAAATAAACATTGCTTTTAGCTTAAATTAAAAGTTCAAACTGCCAATAGGTAGGAGGGAGGCTGTTTGTGATTTAATTTAAGCGAAAAGAAATGTTTATTTGTGAAATAAACCTTTTTTTCTATTTTCTGACAGCAGTACAATGTATTTTGAGTTAAATAAATTACATACATTCTTCTTGTTGCGCCAATTAATTTAATTCAAAATTTTTTTTGGCAACCCTGTATAAATACCTAATGATATTAATGTTTATATTACTGAATAGAGAATTAAACGCCCTTTCAAATGACCTACCACACGACCCCTATTCCCATTAACAAAATTATCGATTACGTCATCACGCTCAGATGGATGACGTCACTAGTATGAAATATATGCCAAAAAATTGTAATTTAAAAATAAAAATCGACCTCTTTCGGGATTTTGCTCCAAAATCGTCCGTTTTAAAGAAATGAATTTATTCCATAATTTAGCCCCTCTGTATAATCTACTATAATAAATCTTTCATGTCTTCAATTATTTAATTATTGATAAATAATTAGGTACTTCCCTAAAATTTTAATTGAAAATGGCAGATTTTTTGGGAAAACTCGGATTTTCTGAGTAAAATTTTTGTTGAAGGAAATCGGAAAAAAAATAACTTTGTGCAGAACTAAATTACGGTGAATTTTTATTTGAGTGTTTTTGGCTCAAAGGAAAAATTATAGGAGTTACAGACCACTAATTGAAAAAAAAAAGAAGATTTAGGAGTGCTAATTTGTTTATAAATAAAATAACACACTTTCTGCGGACTTGTCATACCCCATATTACTAATATATGCAATCTTAAGATTCGATTTTAGCAATAAAATAGCTGGTAAATAATTTTTCCCAAAAATGGTATTTTTTCGATAATTTTCCCAGACTATCAACAAAATCCAAGAAACCGAAGCGCCAACCCAAATTCTGAGCAGTCTCAACATGATAAGGTTAATATCCCCAAGAATCGCTATACTCTCCGGCTGTCATGGCGGTGTCGAAATAAAATTGCGACTGTCGAAATGAATTAGAATCAGGCCCCAGAACCGACTCCTGGAGCACCTGATTTCCAAGGTCAATGAAAGGGGCTCCTGGAGTTTCGAGGGTCTTGGGTACTACATTAAAGCAAACGGATTAGTTATAGGTTTTTGGGGTTGTTGAACACGAATACGTGATCAGGACAGACACAGGAGCACCTGGTGCCTAAGACAGGTTATCTTCTGGAGTTTCAAAGGAATCAAATGGATTACTCTTAGGTTTTTGGGATTGCTGAACATGCATACACTATCAGATCCGACCCACGAATAACATTGTGCCGTAGGCACAATGTGATCACGTATTCGTGTTCAGCAACCCCAAAAACCGATAATTAATCCGTTTGCATCAATGTAGTACCAAAGACTCTCGAAACTCCAGGAGCCCCTTTCATTCACCTTGGAAACCAGGTGCTCCGGGAGTCGGTTCTGGTGGCATATTCGTGTTTACCGACCTCAAAAAACCCTCCAGTAATTCATTTGCATCAATTAAATGCCAAAAACCATCGAAACTCTAGAAGATGACGACCCTTGCAGTGGCAGGGGCCCTGGCCACCAGGTCATCCGGAGGGCAATTCTGATGGCATATTCGTTTTTTGCGATCCCAAAAACCCATGAGTAATCTGTTTATATCAATTTAATGCCTAAAGCCCTCGAAACGCTAGAAGATGAAGTCCGTTGAAGGCCAAGGTCAAAGTAAAGGTCGCCATTGGATAGCCAGAAAAAATCCTAGACTACTAGTACTTTTCCTTGATCCAAACTTCTACAAGTTGCCAAATAACCAGTAACTCACGAAATTGGAATACCCCGTAAATCTTATAATTTTCCGAGTTTGGACCTCTATATCTTGAAAATCCTTCATACGATTGAGTTGTGCCCATGAGAACTTTTTATCAGGATGCTTCAAAGAGTATTTTCCCAAAGTATGAACGAAATCCACTGGGACCTATTTTCCATAAGGTTTGTGCGGGGTCCTTTTATTGATCTCACGCATGAGAATCGTAAAAAATTATAAAAACCGGGCAACCGTTGTTTATTTATAAGATTTATAGGAACATCTTTAAAATGCATTTTGATTTTTGTCCATGGACTCTGATCAAATATATCGAATTTTTACCGTTAACTTAATAGGGGGTCCGGGATTTTTGTGGGGATATTTTGTCCTAAAAAATTTGTGGGGATTATTTGTCCGTGATTTTTTGTGGGGATTTTTTGTCCGGGGATTTTTTGCCCAGGGATAATTTGTGGGGATTTTTGTCCGGGATTATTTGTCCGGGATTATTTGTCCGGGGATTATTTGTCCTAACTTCCTTAATAGGTACAAATTTTATTTAAAAAAATAATTTCGCGCATAACTGACATTCAAAATGGCCTGTCGCGTCAAGTGTTGTTTCTGAGCGAACTGTTTATTCTACACAAAAAGTGCTAACTTACATTTTTTGGTTCAAAATGAACTCAGCTACATATACCCACTATGGTGGGAGCGGTGGTAGTAGTAGCAAACTGTTTTCCATCTTCTTTGGGGTCCCAAAATTAACATTCTTGAAAAAAATTCAGCTTATCCGTCTCATTTTTAGAGATCAAATTTCTGACGACTGGACTATATACAAATTAACGGTTTTTTTCTCTTAGTGATCCTGTGGTCAATATAAACACGAATGAAAGGACGACGGTCAAAGCTCTCTTAGAGAAACTCATTTTGGAAGAAGATCAGTTTGACGTTGGAGATATTCTACCCAACACAGTGCCTGATCCATCTTCCCTTCTTCTTCAGTCCGACTACGCTTGTCCTGTTGGACAGGTTGTTATGGCGCCAGATTGTGGTACGTATTTTTAGTAGTTTTTAATTTTTTTTAGTTAATCGCAGTCTGACTCTTAAGAAGCACTCGGTAATATAGTGTACAGGGGCGGTTTCTCCATTGGTTCACTTGTGCAGTGAACATCCAATAAAAGTTAATCAAAATACAGTTTTTTTTTAAATTTCATAAATATTAAAATGTCATTAAAATATTTTTTTTAATCTCATAGTATCATTAAAATATAACTTTATTTATTAAACGTATTTATTTGCTCTACGCTGCTGGATGCACGTGGTAAGTGCAGATACTTATGCTCTGGTGCAGAATTCAAATTGAATCAGCCGGTACTAACCTACCCCTGTAGTTAGAAAGAGAAATCTTAAAATCGGTGAAAAAGCATTTCGCCTATCTAAAACAGTAAGGATTTGTGCAGTGCACCCAGAGACCAGTGGAGCGTTTCGGTCCACAGTTTGGAATTTTCTGTTGTGGATTCTAGTTAAATATGGTTAAATCTTAAATACAATATTAATAGTTTTATGATGGAGCCTTATTCAGTGGATTTTATAAAAGAAAATGCAAATAGTTTTGAAAATCGACTTCGTATAAAAAAGAATGGTCCACCTCGGCCGGAGATAAACTTGGTACAAGAATGTGCTATAAAAAACAAAAAGTTTAAACGTTGCTTTAAAGTTGAACAATATAAAAAACTTCGTGGTTGTGCGGGTGTGATAAACTACATTCTTTGTTTTGTTTTCCATGTTTAATATTTTCGAAAAAAGAAACTATTTCTTCAGAGTGGACAAAAACGGACGTTCGGGATTTATCTCATTTATCGGTAAAAATAAAAAACACGGATCTTCCCAAATTCATTTAAAAAATGAATTGCAACTCTTAGATATTGGCAATATTGATGTTCGCCAATTATTAGATTCTGGGTATAGGAAATCAATTAAAGACATTAACGACCAAGTTAAAAAAAATCGTTACATTTAGGTAATCATAATTAAGAGTTGGCGCAATGATACGAAATGACCGTTAAATTGAGACGAATCTATTCAACCAACTTTTCTACAAACAGCTGCTTCAGATTGAGGAAGATGCTTGAAAAAAAAAACAAGACACTCCTTAAAATGTATCTCATAAAAGATAGTGCACGTCATTTCTTAATTTGCTTCTTTAAAAAAATTTTTTTAGTTATAGGAAATTATTTTTGCAATAAGCTTTTGGACCTCTATACTGTTCTTTTAGATTATCACAAAAGTTTGTTTTTGGCACTTTGGCCCTTTTTAATATCCACTCTTCAATTAACATACAGGGTGGGGCATTAGTGTGACAAAGTCCAATTACTCGTTTGTCGTAAGAGATACGAAAAAAAGTTATTTAGATAAAACTTGCGGCATGGATAGGATCGTAATTTAAAAATATTCTCAGATATACAGGGTCACCCGTGTTGACAGGGTGACACAAACTTTTCTTTTTTTTAAATGGAGAACCCTGTATATTTTGACATTTTTGGTTCTCCTCAATGTCTTCTTTCTTAAAATATAGATTAAAAGATAATTACGTTATATTGTTAATTTCGTAGCAACATTCACATCCTGTAGAATTGTAGTGATTTGACATAAAAGTTTCTATTTATGGTCAAACGATTTTTAATATAGTCTACTATTGTTAAACATTAATAAGATATCGAAAAGTTTAATATTAATATACAGGGTTGGTCAAAACTCGGAATGAGTATTTTCTGAGTTTTTTTAAATGGAACACCCTGTATTTTAGTATTCTAATGAAGTGATATTTTATGGTAGTTTTTTATTTCTTAAGCATTCCCTATACCTACGTGCTTTAATTTTTGAGTTATTCGTGATTCTTTAATTCAAACATTAATTGCAACAAAAATTACGTGAAATTGTATTAGGTTGCTGTGCAAATATTCAATCAAAAATAAGTTTTCAAAAAAAAGTAGATATTAATCTAGACTGATCCTTAATTTATTAATATTGGATGAGATATCCAAATACCTACGTAGTTAAGGTTGTTGGTGCGTAAAATATGAATAAAAACATACAAGATTCTACCTATTAGTTGGCTATGACAATGAATTTGCTAAAACCTTTGACGTTATACTATTTTTATAGTTTCATTTGCTTTGTTTCCATTACTAATATTAATTTTTTTAATAAGTAACTGATGAGTAACTGATTAAAGTGGTTTTTGTGCTAGGAGAGTATAACAAAAATGTGCTACTAGCAATAAGAATTTTTCATCAGCAATTCCCTGATAAACGAAACCCAAGAAGAGAAACTTCTGAAAGTATACTAAAACTGTTTCAACGGACTGGATACTTAAATTACGAGAAACCTGATCGAATAAAAACTATTGTAAATGAATAAAATGAAATAAACGTAACCCTTAGGGCCGGTTGTTCGAACGCTAATCAACAATGATCACTATCAAATATTTAATTACTGTCACAACTGTCAATATCAACTTTGGTTGGGTTGCTGAAAACATAATTGATTATAATTATGATTATAATTATGAGATCAGTAAGGGCCGGTTGTTCGAACGCTTATCAAAAATGGAATCCACTGATCACTATCAAATATTTAATTACAATTATATTTGAATAAGCGTACTTCTGACAGATGTCATATTTTGAGGTTATGTTGACTGACTTATTTTATTATTTTGGCTTTAATTTAAAATAAACCATAATTAAACTCTTTCTGATGTTATTTTCTTGCTTTTACTTACAAATCAATAATAATAAGCAATTTTTAATAATTTAAGAGCTGCGGCTATATTTTAATTACTGCGTTACCTACAATAAATGAATGATTAGTGTTTTACATGCATTTTTGATGTCTCGATTTGATTCCCATCAAGAAAATTGATTACAATAAACTGATCGATTATAATCAATTTCTTGATTAGCGTTCGAACAACCGGCTCTGAATCAATGAACATAACAATTATTAACATAATTGATTAACTAATTTCATAATTCTAATCAATAATTATGTTTTCAGCAACCCAATCAAAGTTGACATTGACAGTTGTGACAGTAATTAAATATTTGATAATGATCATCATTGATTAGCGTTCGAACAACCGGCCCTTAGTGTATCTAAGGATCTCCATATTAGGAAGAACGTTCTTATAATCTAACCATCTAGACCAAGACTGTTGAAATCGTTTAAGTGTACTTTCAAAAGTTTCTCTTCTTGGTTTTCGTCCATCAGAGAATTGCTGATGAAAAATTCTTATTGCTAGTAGCACATTTTTGTTATACTCTCCTAGCACAAAAACCATTTTGATCAGTTACTCATCAGTTACTCATTAGAAAAAATCATATTAGTAATGGTACCAAAGCAACTGGAACTAAATATAAAAATAGTATAATGTCAAATGTTTTAGCAAATTTATTGTCATAGCCAACTAGGTAGACTCTTGTATGTTTTTATTAATATTTTACGTTGACTACGTAGGTATTTGGATATCTCATCCAAAAAATTTTTTCGAAAAATTATTTTTGATTAAATATTTGCACAGCCACCTAACAAAATTTCACGTAATTTTTGTTGCAATTAATATTTTAATTAAAGAATCACGAATAACTCAAAAATTAAAGCACTTAGGTATAGGGAATGCTTAAGAAATAAAAAAGTACCATAAAATATCATTTCATTACAATACTAAAATACAGGGTGTTCCATTATAAAAACTCAGAAAATATTCATTCCGAGTTTTGACTAACCCTGTATATTAATATTAAACTTTTCGCTATATTATTAATATTTAACAATAGTAGACTATATTAAAAATCGTTTGACCATAAATAGAAACTTTGATGTCAAATCACTACAATTCTACAGGGTGTGAATGTTGCTACGAAATTAACAATAAAACTTAATTATTTTTTAAACTACCTCGTATTAAAACCCTATATTTTGATAAATAAGACATCGAGGAGAATCCAAATATGTAAAATTATACAGAGTGTTCCATTTAAAAAAACAAGTTTGTGTCACCCTGTCAATACGGGTAACCCTGTATGTCTGAAAATATTTTAAAATTATGGTCCTATCCGTGCCCCAACTTTTATGTAAATAACTTTTTTTCGAATCTCTTACGGCAAACGAGTAATTGGACTTTGTCACACTAATACCCCACCCTGTATGATTTATCTTTATTTCAGTTCCTTGTGCTATCGGTACCTACTACGACAAGGACACCAAAACATGTATATCATGTGCCAAAGGCTACTACCAAAGTGAAACTGGCCAGACTCAATGTATCCAATGTCCAGCTATAGCAGGTAGATCAGGCGTCACTGTAACCGTCGGTGCTCGAAGTGCAGCAGATTGTAAAGGTAACATAGTTTTAATATTCTAAACGACTTGAAAACACTAATAAGTGATTTGTAGAACGCTGTCCCGCTGGTAAATTCTACGACCATGAAGCAGGCCTCTGTAGGAGCTGTGGATACGGTTTTTACCAACCCAACGAAGGATCCTTCTCTTGCGAAATCTGCGGCCTCGGCAAAACTACACGAACCAACGAAGCAGTATCGATTAAGGAATGTAGAGACGAATGCGCTAATGGTCTACAGCTAGGAATCGATGGTAAATGTGAACCGTGTCCAAGAGGAACCTACAGAACCCAAGGTATCGAATCTGCTTGCCAGATGTGTCCCTTGGACTATACGACGCAGAAAACTGGAGCTGTCACAAGAGAGGAATGTTCTTTGCCTGTGTGCAAACCGGGTACATACTTGAATGGAACTCTGAACAGATGCGACGAGTGTAAGAAAGGATTTTATCAGTCAGAATATCAGCAGACTTCCTGTATTCCGTGCCCTCCAAATACGAGTACCAAAGGACCTGCAGGAGTAAGTATTATCACCTTTAGCATCATCATCATTCTCTTTGCTCATAGCCATTATTCCTATGCGGGGTCGGCTTTCCTAACCCTGTTTGTTCGTCGCACCCAAACTTCCACCGTGTTTTTGTCTCTATACCGGGTGTGTACGGATGGGGTGCCCAAGAGGAAAAACTTTTTTATTTTCAATTTTAGCGAAAAATGTCATTCTTGATAAAAAGTTTTGCCTGTTCTAAAACCCCATAAAACGAAATAAAATTTAAGTTTTCCAAAACCTGCTTAATTTTGTAGCCAATTTTATGTAAATCCCTATAGTACGTTCTTTAACGGTAAAATATGGCAAATCCTCTAAATTTTAAAGAACCGCTTGGATTGACATGAAATTTGGCATACACATAGCTAACAAGTAAAAGAAAAAAAGTGATATTGTGCCGATGTGTTCTTTTGCCTTGGGGGTGGCTTTCACCCCTTCTCGGGGGTGAAAAAATATACGTACAAAGTAAGTCCAGAAATGGATAAATTGACTAATTTTAAGTAACTTTTGTTCTATAGAGCTTTTTCATTAAGTCAATACTTTTCGAGTTATTTGCGAGTGAATATGTTCATTTTTTAACAAAATAACCACGTTTTTAGACGGTTTTTCGCAAATAACTCAAAAAGTGAGTATTTTGTAAAAAACATTCTTAGCAAATATAGCCTGTAAAAAACTGAAAAAATGGTGTATATATTAGGTCTCTATACCTAGTAGAAGCAGAGTTATAGCTAATTAAAAATAGGTTCATATTCGTCAAATTCCAAATGGAATACTTTAACGTGAAATAACCAAAAATGAAGCACATTTCGGGCAAAACTCATTACAACTTATTTAAAGTGTTTAAAAAAGCTTCATTTTTGTTTTATAAAAAAAAATTCTAGCATCAAAAGTAAACAAGTTACGCTCAAAATAAAGTTAGTCCCTTTTTTTTTGGTAAAAAGTCGGGAAAATCACCCCCTAATTAGGATCTCAAATGAACTTAATCGTTACGACTTCACAAGTTTCTTGACTCGTGTATGTATTGTTTATAATATGATCTGTAAGTTTCATCGGTTCAAAGTCCTTATTTTTGAAAGGGCTGTAATTAAAAGGGGTTGAACGAGTCACTGATCACGAATGTATGCAAATTTAGAAACACCAAATCTCAATCAATTTTTGTCTAACAGAAAAACAAAAAAATACACGATATTCAGAAAAGAAATGCTGACTTTTTTTGTTTTGCGAGATTTTTGGTACCTCTAACAATTTTTAAGTTAATTTGAAAAAAAGCATATTTTTCAAAATTAAAATTTTTAAAAATTTTACTTTAAAACCAAATTTTTTCCAAAATAAACACTTTGAATCGATGAAACTTACAGATCATATAAACACAACATAAGTAAAATAATTTGTGGAGCGGTAACGATTAATTTCATTTAAGTTGCTAATTAGGGGGTGGTCTTCCCGATTTTTTTTGCCAAAACAAAAGCGACCAACTTTATTTTGAGCGTAACTTGCTTAAATTTAATGCTAGAAACTTTTTATAAAAATATAAATAAAGCTTTTTTAAACACTTTAAAAAAGTTATAATGGGTTTTCCCCAAAAAGTGCTTAATATTTTGGATATTTCACTTCGAAGTATTCTATTTGAAATTTGATGAATATGAATCTATTTTTCATTGGCTATAACTCTGGTTTTACGAGGTCCAGAAACCTAACGCGGGCACCATTTTTTTTTACTTTTTTACTGGCTATATTTTTGCTTAGAACTTTTTTTTTCGACAAAATATTTACTTTTTGAGTTATTTGCGAAAAACCGTCTAAAAATGTAGTTATGTTGAAAAATGAACATATTCACTCGCAAATAACTCGAAAAGTGTTGACTTGGCGAAAAAGCTCTATAGAACAAAAGTTGCTTAGAATTAGTCAGTTTATCCATTTCCGGACTTATTTGGAATGTATATTTTTTCACCCCCAAGAGGGGGTGAAAGTCACCCCCAGGGCAAAAGCACACATCGGCACAATATCACTTTTTTCTTTGATATGTAAGCTATGCGTATGCCAAATTTCATGTCAATCCAAGCGGTTCTTTAAAATTTAGAGCAAAAACTGTGAAAGAATGGACTAAATGGAATAAATTTCGGTATTAATAAATAAATATAGGTTTATGATATACGGAGAACTCATGTTTGTTGTGTAGTCTGGTAATTGTTACATTGTGACATCTAGAAAGTTTATTCACTTTTCTTACTTATTTATAAAATATTTTGTTTATAGACCAGCAAATCCGAGTGTACCAATCCCTGCGAGACCAATGATCCTGAAATGCAATGTGACGTCAACGCCTACTGCCTCCTCATCCCCGAAGGGCCGAAGCAGGGCGAATTCGACTGCGAGTGTAAACCTGGCTTTAACGGTACCGGCACAATCGGTAACTGCTTTGATGTCTGCGACGGATATTGCGAAAACGAAGGCACTTGCGTCAAAGATGTTAGAGGGCAGCCATCGTGTAGATGTATTGGCAGCTTTACTGGAAAGCACTGCGCAGAGAAATCCGAATTTGCTTATATTGTCGGTGGTATTGCTGCTTCCGTCATCCTTATTATCTTTATCGTACTTTTGATTTGGATGATTTGTGCAAGGTAAGTTTAATAGATTATTAAGTTGAATTATTAATATTAGTATGAAAATACAGGCATATGGTGTAGATAGTTATTATATTCCACTTCTTACATACATCCACAGAGAACGGCAGTTCTCACCAGTGGCGCACAACATCCCTACAAGCGACACTACATATACACGAAATTTTCGAATTTCTAAACCTGACTGAATTGAAAATTGAGCCAGATCCCATCTTAAAGTATAGGAAAAGACTCGTCCATCCATATGTTACATCTCCATTTTGGTCAAAGGGTGTGGATTTTACGGCCCTTCCCATTTAGAGTCTGTTTTTCGTTCTCGATCCCAAAAATTTCAAAAACTTAAGCCCAACCTTTGCGGCTTCTGATAGCACAGATGCCTTTCCAACGCATGTTTAATTTTGAAAATCGGTTATGCCATTCAAAAGTTATCGAGCTCAGAAGTATGACTCAATTTTTATTTAAAAAAGGGAAAATGTTTGTGGATATGTATGTATGTATGTATGTATGTATGCATGTATGTATGTATGTATGTATGTGGAAAAGTTACACCGATCTGATTTTTTTTTTGTGTTTCAAGAGGGTGTGAGGGCCGATTCAGAACCGGTGTAATTTTTGACTTCTGACTACCCGTAAGCCAGCTATAGGGCTATATAGGCGAATCTAACGTTGTTTACCTCATATCCGGGAAAATTAGAAATTTTAAGTTATACGCTTCATAAGTATGATCAAATCTATTTCCTATGGGGAAGAACGGTGTTTCAAGCTCAATAATTTCTGTAACAGCTTTAGTTTTCATACTTGACCTCAGATGCATCAGATAGTACTTGTCAATACGTTTCAAACTCATATTTAGTGATCAAAATCGGTTAATCCGTTTAGAAGTTATTAAGCTACAAAAGTATAATCCAATTAACGATTATTCCCGAAATGGTTTATGTAGTTGTAGTGGTTACGACGCTAAATTTGATCTGCAACGGGCAATCCGAGTTCATTTACCGGCCATCCCAATATGTTTATTCAATCTATTTCGACTGGAAAAAAATCTAGTGTACATTCGATGGACACTAAATCATTTGGGAGATAATGCGACAAAGGTGACCATTTATAAAGCTTAACGTGTAACGAGAAAAATTGCATTCAACTTCATACATTTAATTTGTATATAACTTGAAAAATTCCTGATACAAGAATAAAAAACCGCTAAACGCCGTAAAAATGAGTGGCGCATACAATGTTCCAGCTACAAAAGATCTGATATGAAAATTACGTGGCGCGAAAATGTATTTTCATTTTGATGCAAAACAAAATTCTAGTTTTATTTTAAAAGATTTTTCCATAATATTTGCTAAATTTGAAGTAAACGCGCCACAAAAGAGTTTTTAAAATTCAAACTGTATCAAATTTACTCTTTTGTGGCGCGTTTACTTCAAATTTAGCAACTATTATGGAAAAATCTTTTAAAATAAAACTAGAATTTTGTTTTGCATCAAAATGAAAATACATTTTCGCGCCACGTAATTTTCATATCAGATCTTTTGTAGCTGGAATATTGTATGCGCCACTCATTTTTACGGCGTTTAGCGGTTTTTTATTCTTGTTTTTATTATACAGTACGTAAATAGTTCAGCTGGACATAGGGAATATACATTTAGAGAATTGTGGCAACTACGCTAACCTGTGTTAGTTGAAGCTTCTGTTCGAGTACGAGTTTTTGGTACAATAGAGCTGTTAGAACGAACAGAATGAGTAAGTTTTGAAGCAAGGCTGTCAATAAATAAATAAAAAACAAAGTTTATGATTAATGGGTTAATAATTTTACTTTCCTTTTTAAAATATTTTTTATTTAAAATCTAATTTCAAAGCTAAACAGTTTTCCCATTCCCTTAGGCCAAAAATATTTAGCTACTACATTTAGCTACTCATATTTTGACGTTTATTTGTGTCAGTCGAAATGGGTTGTCAATTTTGAGGTTAATGCACCTTAATGCTAACATCCATATTGTCATCGAGAGAGCTCAGTTGCCACAATTATCTCAATGTAATACATTGTATGTATTTATGCATCTAAATATATACAATGTATGTTCGCTATGTCCAGCTGAACGATTTACGTACTGTATATAATAAAATATATAAAATCAATGGGAAAATCCCAGTAGCTGGCTGTATACCATAGTTAAAAAACTCATACAGAAGTAAAAAACTTGTATACTGGTATACAAGTTTGGCCTAGGCCAAACTAGTTTGTCCTGAAATCGGGTTTGGCCAGTAACATATATACTGATTAATACTTTTTGTACTATTTAGGGCAAGCCGAAGGAAAGAACCAAAGAAACTCCTCACTCCCGCCACCGATCAGAACGGCTCCCAAGTAAACTTCTACTACGGAGCCCCAACTCCGTACGCCGAAAGCATAGCTCCTAGTCATCACTCCACATACGCACACTACTACGATGACGAAGAAGACGGCTGGGAGATGCCCAACTTCTACAACGAGACCTACATGAAGGAGAGCTTGCACAACGGAGTCAACGGCAAGATGAATAGTTTAGCTAGGTCTAATGCCAGTATATATGGTACAAAAGACGACCTCTACGATAGACTGAAACGCCATGCCTATCCTGGCAAAAAAGGTAACGAAGACGATAGTTAGAAGAGTAGATCTGTTTTAATAACTACAACTACGCCAATGTTGGATAAATTCTTCTGTAGTAGAGTTAGTTCAATATTGTGGTTTAACACATTAACCGCCAAATTAATGTTTTTTTGAGCTCAGGTTTCTTGTTTAGAATCTCCATGTCAATGGAATAATATTTAACTCACAGAACGTCTGGTCCAAACAAGGGGTTAGTTAAATACAACTCACGTGGGCGTTTAATGTGTTAAATGACTGGTCAATAATGTAGAACTGTACTATTACTCTGGGCTTATTAGCAAAATACAAGGAAAAGTTATTTACCAGCAATTTTATTGCTGGAATCGAATCTTATGATTGTATATATTAATAATATAGGTATGCAAAGTCCGCAGATAGTGTGCTACTTTTTTTATAAACAAAATGGCGCCTGAAAATCGTGTTTTTTCAATTGTTGCTCCATAACTCAAAAGATTTTAACTTGACACCAAAAATACTCAAATAAAAATTCACCGTAATTAAATTCTGCATAGAAACGTGTTTCTCCCGATTTACTTAGACGAAAATTTTCCCCGGAAAATGCGGGTTTTTCCAACAAAATCTTTAATTTTCAACTAAAATTTTAGATACGTAATTGTTTATCAATAATTAAATAACTTATAATAAAATACTATATAATAAAATAATAATAAAATAATAATAAAAAACTATAATAAGTAATATAAAAGATCTTATCGTATAGATTATAATTCCAGAAGCCGATGGAAATGGAATGAACAGTTTAGCAACAATTAAATTGTTAATTAAAAATTTACGGTCGCTAGAATAACCACAATAATTATGATACATAAGAATAACTATGATTTTTGTATAAAAAGACACTGTACCTATCTAATGTACTTTACAGAATTTAAATTGGACTATTTAAGTGACCTCAGGAATTTTTTGAAATTATAAACAATTTTTTGGCTAATAAACAAATAGAATATTTCAGGAAATATTAAATTAAATTAAATCATGAAAACTGTATTGGAAAAAAGCGGCAGGACGCTTCTTTTAAAAGAAAAAACGTTTAATTGTGATGAGTGGTTCCTGAAATACAACCGGTCAAAGTTGACCGGCATTTACGGCAAAGATATAAACAATAGGATCATAGTTTTTGAACCATCACCTTTTTATTTCGGTCCTCTTTCTCCACACCAATTTTCATATCTTTAAAATACTCATAACATATATTATTATCATAAAAACTATCGATATTACGAGTGAAAATTGCCAAAAATAGCAAAATTCTAATCAAAAATTAGGTTGGAGAAAATGTACTCTCAAAGTTCAAAATCGGTATACGTTAAAAAAATGCATTTTCTTCATTCTTTTTTTGTTCCCAAGTAACTCGAGTAGAGCCATCTAATTAACGCATTATTAAATGTCGAAAGTTGCTTTTGTTTTGTTATAGTAGATTAATTTATTTATAAGAAAAGAAAACTACATATTTTTTCCAGTTGTATACTTTTTTTAGATAAACTTACTACAAGCATACCTTTTAACGTTAAAAACACAAATATTCTCATTTGAAAGCTGTATAATTATTTAAACAATCTTTATTTAAACAAATTAAAAGTTTTTGTTATAATAAATAAATTAATTTATTATAACAAAACAAAAGCAACTTTGACATTTAATAATGCGTTAGTTAGATGGCTCTACTCAAGTTACTTGGGAACAAAAAAATAATGAAGAAAATTGCTCCATGGGAAGCCGAGAAAATGCATTTTTTAACGTATACCGATTTTGAACTTTGAGATTACATTTTCTCCAACCTAATTTTTGATTGTAATTTTGTTATTTTTGGCAATTTTCACTCGTAATATCGATAGTTTTTATTATAATAATATATGTTGTAAGTATTTTAAAGATATGAAAATTGGTGTGGAGAAAGAGGACCGAAATAAAAAGGTGATGGTTCGAAAATTATGATCCTATTGTTTATATCTTTGCCGTAAATGCCGGTCAACTTTGACCGGTTGTATTTCAGGAACCACTCATCACAATTAAACGTTTTTTCTTTTAAAAGAAGCGCCCTGTGGCTTTTTTCGAATACCGTTTTCCATGATTTAATGCGTAAATAGTCCAATTTCAATTCTGTAAAGTACATTAGATCGGTACAGTGTCTTTTTATACAAAAATCATAGTTACTCTTATGTATCATAATTATTGTGGTTATTATAGCGGCCGTAAATTTTTAATTAACAATTTAATTGTTGCTAAACTGTTCATTCCATTTCCATCATCTATTGGAATTATAATCTATACGAAAAGAGCTTTTATATTACCAAGTTATTTAATTATTGATAAACAATTACTTATCTAAAATTTTAGTTGAAAATTAAAGATTTTGTTGGAAAAACCCGCATTTTCCGGGGAAAATTTTCGTCGAAGTAAATCGGGAAAAACACGTCTCTATGCAGTATTTAATTACGGTTAATTTTTATTTGAGTGTTTTTGGTGTCAAGCAGTGGTGTCATGGCAAAACTAGCAGTGCCGGAACGCACTTTTACTAACTTTTGACAAGTAAAATATTACTTGATGTTTTTTTAATACAAGTTGTGTCTGCATATTTTGAAATGTATATGCATTAAAATTTGCTTAATTAAAAAATATTGAAATTCTGGAATTGTTGCTTTTTATTTTATTTTAATTGTTATTGTTAATTTTTTCTTAACCAGTGCCGGAACGACGTTCCGGCACCATGACACCACTGGTGTCAAGTTAAAATCTTTGGAGTTATAGAGCAAAAATTGAAAAAAAAAAAACACGATTTTCGGGCGCCATTTTATTTATAAAAAAAGTAGCACACTATCTGTGGACTTTGCATACCAATAACTTTTCCCAAAAATGGCCTATTCCCCGATAATCTGCCCAGACTATATCTTTAATTTGTCACTGTTAGTTCGATTTCTATTGGCTCGTTGGAAACGAGATTCGTTATCATTTTCGTTTTCCCATAGTGTATCTTTAAACCGGCTCTTAGTGTTATTTGCTGTAGTTGTTGTACCATAACTCTGGCTTCTCTTAAGTTGTCTGCTATGAGAACAATGTCATAGGCATATATATCGGGTATGATTTAGTTTCTTTCTATCGATGTTAATACCCTTTGAGTCCTACTCTAATCGTTTAACTGCGTACTCCATGACTTATAAATAGTTTTTGCGACAAAGTATCCATCCTGTTGTACCCCTCTGCCAATTTTTATCTCCTGTCATGCAATGAAGCTTTACATTTTTGTATGCACTTTGAATAATATTCGCATACCTGTGATCTATTCTGCATTCTGATGGTGATTTTAAGGTAGCGACTGTTTTCAGTGTGTCAAATACTTTGTGGAAGTCAACAAAAGTAAGAACAAGGGGTCTATTATATTTATATTCGATAGATCTTTCGACTAGAATGTTAAGACTGCAGATGGTCATTTGTTCCGTGGCCTGATCTAAACCCTGCTTGTTCTTCTAACTGATAGATCTCGAGTTTTACTTCCAATCTATTTGCTAGTATTGGAGTAAAGAGCTTGTATAAGTGGTTTAGTAAGCTAGTGAGCTTATAGTTGTCAAGATTTAATTTATAATTCATCTAAAGGTTAGACCTCTACAGTGCTGTTAAAAATTTAACTAAACAGAATGTTGCTGTAACTACTATTTCATATATGACATTTTCAATGTAAAGAAACTTATCTAAATCACAAGTATTGAACTACCTCTAAACATTGTAATTTGTAAAAAAACTCGTTTCTACAGAAGGTTCTTTCAAAAAGTTAAACAGAAACCGATTGCACAATGTACCTAATAAAATATTCACCATGGCATTTTCACATCTCACGTATCATTCATCTAAAACCTGTATAATGCATGTCAACATTACTAATTTAACATTATGTACAGTTACTAAAATGTAAAATGAAAGACAGTTTCGATTTCATTCCGTTTCAGAGGCGACTATCATTCGTTTCGTAGGCTTCACCCTCTTAGGGCTCTTCAGAGAGGCTATATGGTATACTATAGGTTTGTTCCAACTCGATACAAAACCGTTCTTGTACGGTTACGAATATGCGCAGTAACGACAAATGTGTTATTGCGCATAATTATTCGTTATTGCGCATGCGCGTAACGATTCAAGAACGGTTTTGTATCAAACCTTATGAATCGAAAAGAAAACAAGCTAACTTCCTAAGCAGAATTATATATATCATTCGCTTTCAGACGCTGTAACGACATCTATTAACACAATGAGAAGTCCCATATACGAAAATCTAAAGACTTTCTACCATGGAACCAACCTTCTGGTTAAATCTCAATCCGTGCTTTCTACAATTTACAGAGTAAACAGACGATGAATAAAGCAGACAAAAGAGACCACAATATGCAGTCAGCTCCGGTCAATGCATCAAGATTCCACTGAAATTTAATTAAACTAAGAGAAAATGAAAGAGATTTAGCAGATTATATGGGAAAACTCTAAAAACTCTAATAGAAAATGAAAATGCACCTTTAGAGATCGAACAACAAACAGGATTCCGAGCAGGAAGATCCTGTATCGACCACATCTTCACGATCAACCAACTCAACGAAAAAAAAAATAGCCAGAGACAGAGAAATACATCTACTATTTGTCGATCTAACTAAGGCATATGATACCGTACCACTTCGTAAAGTATGGCAAGTCCTGGAAAAATCCCCTATTAATATAACTTTAATAAAAGCAGTGCAACAATTCTATAACAATATCCAAGCAAACATAAAAATCAACAGAAGATTATCCAATCGCTTCATGGTGAAGAAGGGACTACGACAGGGATGAAACTTATCGCCAACACTGTTTAAAATCTATATAAATGAGGTCTTGAATAAGTGGCTAAACGACGACTCAACACTATACACACTGCATTTTGCTGACGATCATGTGGTGATTGCCCAGGATAAAGATGATATAATTGTTTCGAGAATACAAAAAATGGGGCCTATACGTTAATATAAAGAAAACCAAATATATGTGTATAGGAGGACAGAAAAGTGAGTTACAACTAGAGGATGATATGGTTATCAAGCTAAGCTCTGATTATGTATACCTTGGAACGAGAATCCAACAAAGTGGAAGAACAGAATTCGAAATAGAGGAAAGAATTATGAATGGAAAGAAGGTAATACGAGCTTAGAACTCACTACTTTGGTCAAAAACCATATCAAAAGAAAAGAAAACACAGCTTTATAATAGCATCTTTAAAAGCGTGGTACTGTATGGATGTGAAACCTGGCAACTAAATAAGCGAACAGAACAGAAGTTGCTCGCACTGGAAATGGCCATACCAACTTTGTTGGTATGGCCATGTACAAAGAATGGAGGAACATCGACTCCCAAAGCTAATAATGGAATGGCAACCCCCGGAAAGAAGGAAAAGGGGCAGACCGAAAACAACCTGGATAAGTGGAATCCAGAAAGCCATGTCTGAGAGAGATCTCCGACCAGGAGGTTGGACAGATCGACGCGGCTGGAGAATAGGAACCGGAAGGCACAGGACGCTATAAGCCAGTGTTATATATATAGAAAATGAAAGACAGTTTATATTTTATTCCGTTCCAGGGTGACTGCATATTGTAGATCCCCTTTCGTCTGCTTTATTCATCGTCTGTTTGCTTTGCAAATTGTAAAAAGCACGGAATGAGGTTGTGACCAGAAGGTTGATTCCAAGGTAGAAGTCTTTAGATTTTGGGATTTGGGACTTCTCATTGGGTTACTAAAATGTCTTGTTTCATGTATGATGTTTCATCTAAGTATGTACGAATAGGGATATTTCTGTAGAGGGAAAATTGGGTTAACCGATTGTGTTACTGTACTTAGGTATTGTGGGTAGTATAATTGCTTTCAAAACATATAATTTTGTCCTACCGATCTGTATAGCTTAGCATTTTGTGTGCTTTGCTTTTTACGTTCGCTTTGCAATGAAGTGGAAGGTTTCGAGATCTTTACAGAAGAATCCTGAGAGAGTCTTACATATACGGAGTTACAGAGAATGAAGAAATCTTGCGAATATTTCGAAATAAACAGAACGGAATACTGAAATAGAGATACAAAACTACAATACTTTGACCACCTGATGAGAGGAACAAAAATATCAACTTCTACAGAATATTTATCACCTTCTACAGAAGGTTATAAATGTCATAGCTATGCATTCTGAGGGATGGGTTTAATTGGTCGTGTAACAAGCTTTTTAGAGCCGCTGTAAACAGAATACAAACAGGCATGATGATCGCCAACCTTCGAAAGAAGACGGCACCTTAAGAAGAAGAAGATGCAATGATAGTATATGACCATCTTATAATACTTATCAGGAATTTATACAATAATAAATGCGCTCAAATCAGTAATAACGGAGAACGGAATGGAAGTTACAGGTATGTTGCACTATAATCTATTTTTTTAAGATATACGGTTGGGACTAAACGAAATGAATATACATGAGATTCATCTTGCAACGCTGCAAAATATTAAATCTGTATCTATAAAGAAAGCCTGAATGCTATGTGAAAACCATAGGCTTATATATTAACATAGACTGAGCGTACTTTCTAGCACATTGTATCATGAAACTAACATGCTGCATACTTCACCCCACTTAAAACTGACGTCAGTAATACTGTCGCAGCTTTACTAATGTGGTGTAAGAGTGAAGCAGCACTGATTCAAAAAAGTTGGTTTCGTCACTTCGTTCAACGTGACACTCTGTCTATTTTAATATATAAGTCTATAGTCAAAACACGTCTATTATAAGTTATGCACTTTAAGGAGTTACATAGGTCTCGAAGAAAAAAAAAACACTTTTTCAAGTATTCGTTTTTAAAAAAAATTTAAGCTAAAAATATTGAAAATTATGGATTTTTTCCTGTAGTTTTCCTAGTGCAGCCTTTTTTGCGGTAGGCAGATTATTTCAGTCTAATAGGTTCATATCAAACTAAAAATTCGGAACTTTTCTTAAGATTTATGCCTTTGGCTCGTGATTGAATGAAGGAATTGAAAAAAAAATGGAATTAAGAGTTTTAAGTTTGAATGAATTTTCAGTAGTAATTGCACAAGAGCTCTGAAATTATTGAATTTTTCCCGAGTGACACTTTGACAGTTTTAATTTCACGAGCCGAAGGCGAGTGAAATTATGTCAAAGTGTCACGAGAGCCAAAATTCTATATTAATTTCAGAGGTCGAGTGCAATTTGTTGCGATTATTTCATGAATAAAACTGTTCAAAACCAAAATTTTATTGTACCATTAAACACACAGTTTTTATAAATATTTGACGATTGAAAGTCATCACTTTTATAATTTTTAAAACATTAATTGTCATTAATGTCACTGAATGTATTTTTTCGTAGCAACGAAGGGCATCCGCCGTAATATACTTAACGACGGGAGATTATCAAAAATTATCGATTTAATTCAGATTTCTGTAGCTTTCTATTGGTCAGAATCTCCTATGAATGAAATAATCGTTCCATATTTTTTAGCATTTTTCTGATTGTCATCGTTTTTAAAACATTTTTTTCGTATAGAACAAGAACGAGTCGACCGATTGAAAATCTCTTTGTTTAATCACGAAAAAATAGTATAAAATCGGTTGATTCTTTCTCGAGAAATCATGTCTATCGCATGGGAAAACAAAGTTTTGAGAAAAACGCGTTTAAAGTTGCTGATTTCGCGCGGTAGAACCGCACCGCATGTGTGTAAGTGTAGAAACGCACGAGCCACTTTGCAGCGCTACTGAGTGGCGCCACAAAGTGGGTTAGACAGGCGATTTTGTAGCGCCGACGACCGATGCGAAGTCGCTCGTGTGGAAGAGTTTGGCGGAGCGTAATGTTGCCAGTGAAAAAAAATAGTTAGTTTGTTCGGTTTAACGATGGATCCAGACGAGGAAAGTCTCCTTCTAGTGCTTCTATTACGTCGTTGAAGTAAACGTCTCGTAGACAACGATCAGTATAGATGCATCCGATTACCTCATACAGATTATTAACTGGACAATACTATACATTGATAATGAATTAAAAGCAGACGCTGAAAAGTACTTTAATTACTGTAGATTGTCCAAAGATCAGGTATCTTAAAGAATATATTGAAAGAACAATCATGAGCTGTGGTCCTGGGTTCTTGTATCCCATATAGCCGGACTATTTTGAATTTCGATCAAAAACCTTTCAGAATCAGAAGACATTTTACCTACTCACCATGTAAACCCTCGTAAAAAACGGCGACAACTACAAAAGTGGCCCGTCTGAAAAGGTTTATGTGACTTGTGGACACCACTACTAGCGGGATCCGGTGACTTATCGCGAACATGGCAGGCCACTGATGCTGGTCTGGAATGGCACTTCTAATTTACATACGAATTTTAGGGGTGCAGAGTGACCCGTGTGTTTCTACACTAATAGCGAAGGTAGAGCGCGCGTATCGGTCGCGCGGTATTCAAATATCTCTAACTCCGGAAATATTGCTTGAATTTTGAAGTGTGAATACTTTTGAACAACTATACTTTCATATGGAATAAAAAAAATTAAAATCGATATTTTGAAAATATAAGATCTATGTAACCTCCTTTAGAATTCATTTATTTATTCAAGCATGTGCATTGCTAATTTCATTCTGAGATTCTGAAACAATTCTAACACCTTATTTTAGCTAATTACTAATTATTATCACATTGCATGGTTATTACTGTAGTCTCTCACTCAGTGTAAATAATTTGTTCTGCACACGTACACGGTAGATAGATAGATAGACTGGAACCTATTTTCACAGCAGAGATGATAAGGCATATTTTAGGGTTACATTGTACATATCTGAAGGAGCTTAACAATATTGGCGTTGAATTTTCTGAATACTTACTAATTCTAAACGACTAATCCTACTAATTGTTTCAGATAAAAGTGACAGTGAGAGTGAAGGTCAATAAACTAAATCTGGTCATTATCTGTCAATGCTCAAGTAGCAAATATCTCTAGTGAATATTATATTAATGCATTTTTGATGTAAGTACCATACGAACGTTTAATTTATATTTACACGTAACTAGGTACATTTTGTAATATATAAATGAACATTGTATTTGTTGAACTATATTTTACGTATATTTATATTTCATAGTGGTAGTTCTGTAAATATTAAAATTGGTGGGGACATATACGTAACTTAGTACGTGATTAGTTTTTTTCTACGAGTTATAACTTCCACAATACCTATAGTCACAGCCGAGAAAAAACGCGCAAAACGCCGCTTGAGCATCTTCCAATGGAGTAATCATTCAAAAAGCTCATTTTGGCACCCCCCAAACTCGGGTCCCGCCTGCAGTGCATCCCTTGTAAGACAGTTATCACCGGACCTGAAAATATCCTCTCTGTATGATTGAATCAGGATCTGTGAATACTGTTCAGCCGTGCTTCTTCTTGGCGATGAATATAATATACAGTTCTAAATAATAATACTCTGAAGTATATAACTATGTAAAAAAAGATTAAGTACATCTACATAGGTTATGGTTTGAGTTAAGATGTACCCACATTCCCGTTGTTTTTACGTGGTACTACGGTTTAGAAAGTGACAACTTTATTATACCAATATCACTGACTTTGTCACCTTTTAAACTATTTCAAAGTATCTTAAAGTTTAATAACAACTTGTATGAAATTATTTTACTGTTCTAGTATTTATTTATTAAAAATTAAATTATAAGTTTCAATATTTCTATCATAAAATTGAATCTTCTACATCAAAAGTATTATACGCATCACGTTTGCAGCAGATATTGCAGCTAGTTCGATTCTCTATATTAAAAATTCGATTACAAAATACATTTTAATGCGTTAAGACCCCGGATCTTCAAACCACCGTTGTATTTGAATTGTCTGTACTATCCTCACTATGACGTATAGAAAATACTGATTATAAAGAACTTTCTTGGCGTGGATTTTAAAAGTATCCATTTTAGTAGAATATGTCAAATAAATCATGAAAATGATTGGGTGATGCGAAGCAAAAATACGCCTAAAGAAATCCGGCTCAAAGGACCATACCGAAAAACCGGAGGTTCATTCACGAATTTCCTGTTGGACATCAAACCCTTGTGACGATCTGCGGAATTGGATGTACTTGCAGGATTTTGGATGTAGATTGCTGGTTCTATTCGTCTTTTGTAGCAAAAATACGTCTAAAGGAATCCGGATCTAAGGACCATAAAGAAAAAAGTTACGAACATGGCATAGAATTGCACATATTGTTTATTGATTTCCAGCAGGCTTTCGACAGCATCTACAGAAAACAGCTATTAAAAGAAATGAAAAATATGAATATACCTGCAAAATTAATAAGATTGACCAGAATGACAATGATGGACACAACAGCAAAGGTCAAAACAGTGGATGGTGAAACGAAGAATATCAACATAGAACACGGGGTAAGACAAGGTGACAGCCTATCGACAACGCTCTTTAATATAGCCTTGGAGGGAGTAATTAAAAACACAGGACTAACAAAAAAGACAATAATCCAAAGTTCTACACAAATAATAGGGTATGCAGACGACCTAGGGTTGATAGCCCGTGACAAGAGAAGTCTAGAAGATGCACTGCTAACATTGACAAGAGAGGCAAAAATCAGGGGGTTAATAATTAATCAGAAAAAAACAAAATACTTAATAAGTACGAGAAATCAAGACCAAGTAAATAGAATAAAAGAGATAAGAATAAGTGATAATGTATTCCAAAGGGTTGACTGCTTTAAATACTTAGGAGTGATAGTAGATGGTCAAAACAGAAGAAACATAGAGATAAATGAAAGAGTTAAAGCAGGGAATAGGGAATTCTGGAAATACCACAAGTTACTTAAAGATAAAAACCTAAGCAAGAAAACAAAGACAAAGATATATAGAGCGGCAATTAGACCAGTCATCACTTATGGAGCAGAAGCAATGTGCTTTACAAAAAAAGATGAAGAAAAACTGAGAATAATAGAAAGAAAAATTATTAGAAGAATACATGGCCCAATCAAAACAGATCAAGGAGAAATACGAATTCTGATGAATCACGAAATAAGAAATCTAATGAAAGGAGAAGATATAGTGAGATTCATTAAAGCACAAAGGCTAAAATGGTTTGGCCACATCCAACGAAGACAAGCAGATGCACTAATTAGGCAGATAACAAATTGGACGCCAGTAATAAACAGACCTAGAGGAAGACCGAAAATAAGATGGGAAGACCAACTGCGAGAGGATATATCCAATATGGAAATTACAGGCTGGAGAGAAAAAATACAGAATAGGAAAGAATGGAAACAGATTACAGAAAAAGCAAAAAAACACGAAAATCTATAAAGGATAATGAAGAGGAATTATGCGGACCAATCCACCGCATGAAATGGATTAAAAGAGCTCATGAACCTGAGCGACCTATACTCTATACTAGAGTGACCGGTCTATATATATGTCAAATAAATCATGAAAATGATTGGGTGATGCGAAGCAAAAATACGCCTAAAGAAATCTGGCTCAAAGGACCATACCGAAAAACCGGAGGTTCATTCACGAATTTCCTGTTGGACATCAAACCCTTGTGACGATCTGCGGAATTGGATGTACTTGCAGGATTTTGGATGTAGATTGCTGGTTCTATTCGTCTTTTGTAGCAAAAATACGTCTAAAGGAATCCGGATCTAAGGACCATAAAGGAAAAGCGGGTGTTTATTCACGAATTTCGTATTGGGCATCAAAATCAAACCTTTCTGACGACCTACCTAATTGGCTGTACTCACAGGATTTTGGGTGTAGGTTGCTGGATCTGTTCGTCTCTTGTGGAAATAGCACCGAAATAGAATCATATGGAGAAATAAAAGTACCTGAAATACCTTTTGCATAATCTCTAACCAAATCATTTAATTTTACCGGCAATATGATCGAATTGGTATTTAAACGAATACCATCCTTCAATACAAGTCAAGTATTTGTTGAATGTATATTTGCAGAACTACTATTCATGTTGTTAATACTTATATCCCAGTTAAACCTTTGTTATGTAAAATATGTATCAGGAGGACTGATTTCTAAAACTACTAAACTGTACCTCGTGTCATATTGACAGTTATTTTGACAGTAAAATAAGTAATGTAGAAAAGTAGATCGTATGCACACCTCAGAAAAATCTAATTTAACGGTTTGAACAACGTTACGTTTATGTATTGAAACAAGGTTTGTTGTAGTTTACTTTAAAGTACAAAAATATTAATTACTTTTGTGTTAAGAGTGTCAGAATAATCGTTCCTTATGTAGAAAAACTATTCTTTTTTCTGTGCCCAAATAACATAGGTTTGATTATTGAAATACATAGGTTTGTTCCAACTCGACACAAAACCGTTCTTGAATCGTTACGCGCATGCGCAATAACGAATAATTATGCGCAGTAACACATTTTTCGTTACTGCGCGTACTCGTAACCGTTCAAGAACGTTTTTGTTTCGAGTTGGAACAAACCTCATGTATACAGTTGAAATTTATTATTATTCCTGTAAAAACTTTTTTGTTTGTAGAGTTTGTTTAGCAGTAAATGGTTGACTTATAGTACCGACTATAAACATCCTGGGTTAACAGGTAATAGTATAAAAGGCCCGGTTTCAGGTAAAATTTAAATATGTTTGAATGTTTGTTTTTCTATAATCTTAGCAATTAAAATAGATTTAATTTATTTTAAAACTCATTTGAAAACATTAATTTTGGGTATATAAGACAAAGCAATATATTTTACATCCGTTTTTTGTTTTTGTCGTCGTGATTATTGTAAATTTTGTGGATCCTTTGCTTTATTATAGCAGTACCGTCTAGTCAGTGTTAATTATCAAAAGACCAACTCTGTCTACCTCGTTTGCTTATCGCGCCGGACCGGTCTTAACAATGGGCCAAGTCAGATAAATTTAATAATATTTACGACCGCACTAATTGAAGTCAACCATTTACTGCTAAACAAACTTTACCTAATACATTTATCGTGGTTTGTAAACGGTTTTAGCCCTTTAGTGAAAACAGCAATTTTTATTTTCAAAGAAATTTTATTCACTAACATAATCTCCGATAGTATAATGCCGATTATATCAATAAATGCATTTCATCCACTCGTCTTCCAGTGCCGTTTTAATCTATCAATGATGTTTACGAAGTATGCAAGGTGCAACACCAATGGCTTCTTTATTCTTGATTATCTTAACCTTAAGATCTGTTTTCATCAACAATTTCGTCTAAAGCATAAAAATTGTTATTTCCTGGGGTAATTTTCAAACATCATTGAGTCGGCTTACCCTAACCTAACTCAACATTACCAAAACTTTTATACAAAAACGATAAGAACTGATCCTGACGACTTCTAATTAAGATTTTATCAGTATTAATGACATCCAACATTACTACTACATTCCAATAAATTTTTCCATTTTAAATCACCATTTAAATCATATACAGCCGGAAAAATGAAAGATTACTCATGAACGATCACATCAATCACTTATTTTGTAGGTATTTGCTGTCTTTTTCTATAACAAAAGTTTGTTATATATAGAAAAAGACAGCAAATACAAAATAAAGTCTGTTTTAGACTATAACATAAAATAATATAAGAAAATGGTATACTAAGTTTTGTCACAATGTAAAACAGGAAACAAAATTTGTTAACAGAAAATGTTATACAAATTAGAACATGTCCTATTTGATAACAATTTTTAGTACACAGGCATGCGCAGTTAGGTTATTTTCGTTATACTGTCACATTGGTTCTTTTATGATTAACTTTCCTTTTAAGAAATGTTGCAATGGAAGCAGCTGATAATAATAGAGTTTTCTTATCCATCATATAAAATATATCTTTGTAATATAAAATATCAAAGATAAAACTAACTAGTTAAATGTTAAGAAAAATGAGGTTAAAATATTGTTAAAAGAAAATAAGAAGAAGAAAATTGAGGTTAACAGTGCATGTACCATCACAAAAATATAAAAAAGTACTTTTTTAGGACGTAATGCGCAGAATCACGTAACATATTTTGATACCAAAATGTGACAATGTAATACACAAAACTTCTTGTTTTAATATTGTACACAATCATTTCATGTAAGTTTTTGTTATACCATTTTCTTATATCATTTTATGTTATAGTCTAAAACAGACTTAAGTGATTGATGTGATCGTTCATGGGTAATCTTTCATTTTTCCGACTGTATTTACGTAGAGCCTGTTGATCAAAAATCTTCAGAAATACCTTTCTCTGATTATTATTAACTACAAATCCAACGAACTTTATACAACGAATATACAGAACTTTGTTTCAAGTAAATGTTATAGAAGTAAAATATATTTTGTACATTTTGTAAAAATCTAATGCGTTTAAATATGTTTTATGAAAATTTGAGTTTTATATCCATTGCGTTGTGAACAGTTCAGCGTAGTTCATATTTTGTAAAAAAAATCAAACGATCTATGAATTAAAATATTTAATTTAAATAGGAAACATTTATATTTTTATATTCTAACTTAGATTTATTAAAATGTGTATGTATATTGAATCGTATGTATGATAAACAGTGTGAATATTTTTATACTTAAAAGAATGACTGAAAAATACAACAGAAAAAATTGTATCAGCGTTTTATTAATTTCCTTTATCCAGTAAATTTGCACAACTGCAACACCTCCTTGACCAATTAGAAACTTGACTCAATAAGTGGAAGGTGAAAGCAAATGAAACTAAGTTACCCCAAGTTACTTTTACAAACCGATGGAATGTACCTATGTCCTATAATAACATTAAATGATGCACAATTACCAATCAGCACCCAAGTTAAATATTTGGGACTTACCCTTGACAAAAAATTAACATGTAAGCAGCACATTCATGCCAAGAAAACCCAGATCAACATCAAAATACGACAAATGAACTGGCTTATGGGTTGAAATCTAAATTCACTATCGAAAATAAACTGCTCCTGTATAAATCTATGACAAAACCAATTTGGACCTATGGTGTCCAACGCTGGGGTTGCTCAAAGCCATCAAATATCAAGATAATACAAAGAGTCCAATCAAAAATATTGATAATGATATTCATCGCGCAACTGGTATGTATGCAATATTCTACACGAGGACTCAGCTACACCTTTGGTAGAGGAAGAAATTCGAAGAATCACTAAGAACTACTTTGATGGACTGAGAAGTCATCCAAATGATGAAGCAATTAAATATACGATGTAATGTAAAAATATAATAGGAGGGTTGCCAAAGGCCAGCTTCTCTCTCATGTATTTAACACTCACACTATTAACTTATAGAAAAAAAACCAATAAAATCCTTTATAAAATGTATGTATTTAAAATCCCTAAAAAGGGCTATATCACAGAACCAGTTTTCGATTGGTTGACCAATCATCTTCAGTGCTTACCTACGTAAAATGAGTATAACCTAATAAAATAATGCAAAAGTTGTAGGTTATACTCACGTGATCTAACATGCTAACCACCAAAATATAATATTACAAAAATATGTGGGTCAAAGCCCTGTACAAGTAATCCGTCAAGGAAACATCGATGAAAAATGCAAACTGAAGCATGGATGTTTAAAATATTCCATGTAATACGCTCTAGGTACCATCTGATCTCGGATTCGAATTGACTTTAAAGATTGTTAGGGATTTTAAATATATACCTTTAATAAAGGATTTTATGGGTTCTTTGTATTATATGATATACAGCCAACTACAGGAAAACTTTTTCCTTGTGGATATTTACTTATAGCTTCGATGGCGCAAAAATATAAATAAAACACCAAAATTCTACAATAAATATATATTTTAAAGTCTTATATACAGACAACAAGATTATCTTACATTTTAGCTGTCAAACGTTTAATAAGTGAATACCATGAAATATAAATAAAGTCTACAGTTTAGAGTCTAGGAAATGTGCACATAATTTTTTTATATTAGTGCAAAAACTTATGAACTTGGTAACGAGTCATTCTATAAATATTCTAGAAATAAATACCGACGTATTCGGAATCTTCTATGCCACACATGTAAATTTCTGAGCCTACTCTACCACTTCAAAACGGTACAAATGCCCGATGAGAATTCAAGACATCAATATGTTCAGAAAGCTTTGAACATCGGCCTGTCCGATTCTTTTGTGCAATTAATTCACGCATATCCCTCACAGAAAAGGATTAAAGTGAAGGGGAATCAACTTTCTTTCAATCTCCTGTACTTGCTGCAGTTGCTCAAAGTGCCATCCATGAACTCACACTGAACAACTGTGCATCATTTATAACAGCGATTTTCCAAAGTCTACAGAGTAGATGTTTATGCGTGACGTCTGTGACTGCTGATTATTATCTGGAACACACTCCTTTTAGAGTCATGGTTCCATTTACCATCTTTCGACATGCGGGGTTTTGGTGTTAGTGACCATCCATTCCCTATCTTGCGGGATAAGAATGAAGCAGGAACAAACAAATAATCAACGTGAAGCTCAGTAAAGATGAGACGGGTGTGAGCATGGGGAAAGTATGTATATGTGTAGAACTGATCCAAAAAAGTTCAACAACAGATGTTACACCCAATTTTAAAACCACAGATATAAATGTAGGATATAGACGGAGAGGCAGCGCTGAAAAATCTCTTTGAATTTACTAAAGCTAGATTTTTCACAGTTGATTACTGTGAGTGTGTAGAGAAACATACTGCGGTCGGTCAAGCGAAACGTAGAACAGGGGTTACTGAGAGGGTATCAAAGTTGCTTTCCTACGAAGGTAATTATTTCCATTTACTAAGGCTGAAAATCAGTACACACATTCTTAATTAAATATAAATAAAAGTTATTATAGTCGGTCAGCTGTATGACGGGACAGAGCCAGTCGGTCGGCCCCAAAATTCGATTGAGGAAATGAAGCATTTTGACTCGCAATTTTTTCGTCCAGCATGGATTTACTTGAAATTTTCACAGAAGGTATGGAATAGTCCAAGGATCATTTTCTATATCATGCCGCTATCATACGCTAAAACCTTGGTGGTGGTTGCCACCCCATCTCGGGGGTGGGAATTTTTTATTACATTTTAACCATGTAATTCGATGGAAAAAGTGATTCTAAGAAACAAATGTTTTTTACATTTTCTTCGTAAAACTAATATTTTTCGAGTTATTCGCGCTTGAAAATAACAGTTTTTCGACGAAGAAATCGACTTTTTTAGAGGGTTTTTTGAGAATACCTCGAAAAATATTCTATATATTTTTGGCGATAAAAAGTTTCTTCAAAAATGATTTTGTAGGATTTTTAAAGAGCTATAAGACTGTGTACATTAAATTCCGTAAGATCCCTTTGTTTTTAATTGGGGCGGGTTTAAAGGGCTCCAATAAGGGGGTGTTTGTTGGTAAATAGAGGTTTTAAACAACGATATCTGGCTGACTATTCACTGTAATGAAAATCTATGCACAGGGTATTAGTCATTAAAAAAGCTACAATTTAGTAGTTTATTATTTTTTTTGTATCTTCAGTATTTTCGGAGATATTTTGAAGTAAAAGGTGAAAAATACCAAATTGCAAAAAATTAATTTTTCTTCAAAATCCAATTTTTCCAAAATTAAGCATTTTAAATAGGTCAAACTCCTTGAGTGTATTGATAATATAAATATAAAAGGAACTACAGAAAGGTGAAGATCAATTTTGAATTAGGAAGGTAGTTAGGAGGTTGTTTTCACTGATTTTTTCGTAGAGAAAAGCAGGTACCGACATTTTTTTGATTACTGTCGCTTAATTTTCATGCTAGAAAATTTTTATTATTTTTTTTTGAAAGGTCTAATTGTATAATTGAAAAAAGATTATTTGTTTTCCTCGAAAAATGCAAATTTTTCCCATTATTTGGCTTTGAATATTTCAAATTATGCATTTGACGAAAAAAGCTAACCTTTAACATGCCGTATCTCGGTTTGTATTGGTCTTAAAGATATTATTGGAAAAGAATTTGGTTTGTGTTACTAAAAGGTACAATTTTGATATCTATAGTTTTTTTAATTAAATGCATATTTTTCGAACAGAAAAAAAACATTTTTTTCTTGGAATCACTTTTTCCATCGAATTGCATGGTTAAAATGTAATAAGAAATTCCCACCCCCCGAGATGGGGTGGCAACCACCCCAAGGTTTTAGCGTATGATAGCGGCAGGATATATAAAATGATCCTTGGACTATTCCCTACCTTCTGTGAACTTTCAAGTAAATCCATGCTGGACGAAAAAATTGCGAGCCAAAATGCTTCATTTTCTCAACCGACTATTGGGGCCGACCGACCGGCTCTGTCCCGTCATACAGCTGACCGACTATAATAACTTTTATTTATATTTAATTTAGAATGTGTGTACTGATTTTCAGCCTTAGTAAATGGAAATAATTACCTTCGTAGGAAAGCAACTTTGATACCCTCTCAGTAACCCCTGTTCTACGTTTCGCTTGACCGACCGCAGTATGTTTCTCTACACACTCAGTAATCAATTGTGAAAAATCTAGCTTTAGTAAATTCAAAGAGATTTTTCAGCGCTGCATCTTGATCTAATATATATATAGAAGATTTTCAAGGTTGCAAATTGGACAAATCTCCCAGACCAAACGACATATTTATCTATAACGTACAATCTATGGAAAAAAAAACATACTACTCTCTTAGTAATGGCATACGCCCAAAGTGTAGGCCTAAATTATTCAATCATACACCTCCTCTACTTTCCCCCTTCGCTTCGTAAGGATGTAGTGGCGTCATGTAAGTCGTTTGACTATTTCTGTCCAATTGTCTCTCTCATGTGCGTGTTGTCTTGCTTCGGAGAATGAGTAACCAGTCATGTCCTTTATTTGGTCCTACCATCGTACTAGAGATTTTCCTCTGGATATTTTGTCCACTACGTTGTCTTCAACTATAACTCATTCCATGCATTCTCTTCTTCTATTTATATGTCCAAAATATCTCACCATATTTTGGTTGACAGTTGTGTTGAATCAGTTTTTATGTATGTCCTGCCAGTATTGAATTATTTGTGCGATTTGCGGTCCATGGTATGCGCAACATTCTACAGTAGACACACATTTCATACGCCACATGCGCTTCGAATCAGCTTTTTTGATAGTCCAAGTTTCTGAACCGTAGGTGGCGATAGAAAATATTGCTCGAACAAGGCGTAATTTTTGTTTTTTTAATGTCAGTGTTCTACTATATTTCTGTGAGTTTGGCTATTGCCGATCTGGCCATGGTGATGCGTCGACGGATCTCGTCTTCGCATACTCCACTGTTAGTAGTAACGGAGCCTAAGTAATTAAATTGCCTGACCACTTTGTAACCTGCCATGTTTCTTATCTCCGTTTGGTTGTTTCTGATTCTATCGATGATCATTACATTGGTTTTCTGGAATAGTTATTTGGCAAACCATATTCCGTACTCACCGTGCCTAGCCTATTCATAATTTGTTTCAATTCTTCTGGTGAAGAAGCTAATATAACAGTGTCATTAAGTCATCAGCACAGCTTAGGTTTTTGATTTCTTCCTCCTATAGTCCAAGAGTAAATAGTCTACTATAGTTGCTCCACCTTGCCGTTCCTCAAAAACTTAATTCATGTGTTCACTATATGTATTGAATAGAATGGGGGATGTTATACATCCCTGTCGAACTCCAGATTTTAATTTGAAGTTTTTCGAAAACACATTATTTAGGCTACGGCCAGAGAAGCGACAATTTACGGCGCTGTAAGAGCAGTAAAATGAAGCGCGAAAATGGGTCTCCTACGGTGAGTGTAGTGGATGGCCAGAGTGAGCTGTAAAATATCGCGCAGCAACATAGCAACATAGGATAGGACCTATTTTTCGCGCTTCGTTTTACTGCTCCTACAGCGCCGTAAATTGTCGCTTGTCTGACCGTAGCCTAACTCTTACATTAGCACTAGAATTTCTCTAAGAATTCAATCCTACAAGAATCCAAAAATTTAGTCCTTCCACGAGACTGAATAGGTTGTCCATTACTTGCATGGCATTGATATTGCTGTAATGGAGTGACTACGTAACGGTCTTGACCTCAAACCCCTTGAAAATGTATGTAACCATGAAGAAATATCCAAGTTATATATCCAATAATTTATGATTAATTATTTATATGGGAAATAAGCCACAATTAAAATGAAAAAAAATAATTTTATTAACGTTTCGACGCCCAAATCGGGTGCCGTTGTCAAAATACAAAATATTACAAAAAAACGTTAATAAAATTATTTTTTTCATTTTAATTGTGGCGTATTTCCCATATAAATAATTAATCATAAAAATGTCACAAGAAAATAGCTTCAGAACAACCAATAATTTATGTATTGGGGAGTGAAAATATCAGAAAAGAGACTTAAAGATAATGAAATAAAAGCAAGAATCACAAAGGTTAACAAAAATAAAAAGAAGTAATAAAGAAATTCAGGCAAGTGCTGTACATGTAATAAAGTGTAAAAATATAATAGAACTCTGGAATAGAAGATTGTAGCTCTTAAGTCATGAGCGTTTAAAGTCTATTGAGCTAACTATTCTGCGTTCCGCAGTCACTTTGCAGTGTGGGCAGCATATCCCAATATAAAACTTATGGAACCTTGCAGCTCAGTGTTGCCGGTTTTAAGCAGACGAACTTAAAGTCCGTCTAAATAGAATATTCCAGAAGTCCAAAACATCTTGATTTGAAAATCTGTGGGTTTTATTATTTTTAAATATTTCATAGATAGGTACTATGAAAGAAGGTACTACGATATTAAAGATATATCATTTGAATATTAATTATAATTCTGTGGCTTGGTTCTAAAAGGGCCAATGTCAAATTTTTGTTTTTTTATACAGCTTTCTTTTGAATTTAATATTGACCAAACAAAATGCAAAAAATTGAAATTGGCCATTTTAACACAATAAGTCACATAATGTGGCTTAATGCTAAAAGGGCCAGTATCAATTTTTTAAAATACTTTAAAATTTATTTAATATAAATATTAATATCTCTTGGCAACACTGTTCTTCATAAGAGTCTGTACTGAAAGGTGACCGTGGAACGCAGTATAAATAACTATTAATATTTTTTCTAAAGTGGTGCGTATATTTTGTTCATGAGTTTTTATTGTGTGAAATATATTCGAGGCATAAATATAAAAAAATAGTATGTGCACTGCACTATGACTATAACAGCTACGCAACAAATAAATTCATTTCAGTTTAATCTTGTGCAATTTCAGCTTAAACCCAAGCATCTCCGAAAATACTCCTGATAGTGCTGATAAAATGATTAATTTGGTACAATTGTAAAGAATGGGATTCGCTGACAGTCCTGATATCTTAAACGGATTTTCCAGTTCCTAAAAATAATAAAAAAGTTATAATATTTATACTACTACATTAGTAATAAGTTAGTAATAATGTTACTGTGTGTTACATATAGCGTTATAGTAGACATACTATAATTACACTTCTTTTTGTTATGTAGGTACTATCATACCTTTACAACAATTCCTAAATCTACTATAATTTATAATTTTCATAAACCATATTTTTACGATGGAATGGAATTACTTTCTAGTAAAATAATTAAATAATAATACCTAATTTTATTTATTTATCAACAATGACCATTTGCTTTTGGTCACTGTCGTTATTGGCCGGTTGTAACGGTTTGAGACGTTACGGAATCATTTTTGAACTCTTTAATTATTTTCTGTTGATCTCTTAATTAATTACTCTAATTTTCGCGTAATAGTTCAAATGAGTATCTTTTATATTTAAAATTTCTTGCAACGATGCCACACCTAATTACGATTTGGTATCACTGATGGAACGTACTATATACGCCACCTAGCGAGAAATATTCTTTCGTGTTCTGAAAAATTCGACAAGGCGGTCGTACTTGACTTGACTTGACTGTGAAGTGCGCTGGAAGTAGGTCGGCGGACCTCTGGTTCCATAATGGCGGAAGGTCTCATTTTTTAAAAAGTTAGTTATTGGGAAATACAGTTCCATTGGAAGTAGAAATGGTGTCCCGTGGGTTTGTTAAATCCATCCAGCGTGTTCTTGAGGAAAAACAATAACTAATAAGGGAAATTCCGGTAAATATTTTTTTTTGACATATAAAGGTTAGGTTGGATCTTACATTTCTTTTTTCATTTAAAATATTCTTTCCAGTTCAAGTTTTACAGTAAATTTGTTAATTATTGAATTTAGTTTCTTAACCATTCCACCGTGTTTAATATTTGTTCGGAAAAAGTTTTAATAGTCCAAATTTTTGGTTAGTAAAGTTTAAAGTCTGTCCACACCCAATATTTGATAAATTTAAAAAAAAATCTAACGCTATGCTCATATCACACTGGCAATATAAATATCCTATAATATTTTGTTCTAAATATCATATTCTGTATTTAAATTCTACATCAAGGTCACACACAATACCTTTTCACATCTAATAAGCTGTGCTAATGGAGGTTTTTTATTGCTGTTCATTCTAAAAAAACCTCTTCCTCATTACTCCTTCTTTTGTTTTTTCTACTCACACATGTTTGATTGGAAATTGAAACTAAGACTGGGAAATGTTTGTTTTTTAGCCATTTGGGAGAAATATTAAAACCTACCATGTATCCTTCGACCACCTGGAAGGAGCCGATTCCAGCCACAGCCACAGTCAAGTCACTCTACAGTTTGGTCACTTGGGGAACAAGCTTTCTGTAGCGTTCCAGCTCCATTTCCGTCACCACATCTGGACCTACAGGAGGTACAGTTTGGCACCACCCTGGTGCTCATTTTCGGGGATGCAGCAGCAACCTTTTATTAGTCGTTTGCGTTTGTTTTTAGTTAATGCATTATGTTTGTTCATTATTTTTCTTAAGATTTAGCTTGCATTTATTTGGTTTTTGATATGTGTGTGTGTGTTTAGATTTATGACCTTGGTTTGAACCAATTGGCCAGCTCAATTTTTTTTATTTTCATAGACACAATTTCCTAATTTTAACTGATATACATTATATTTTAATAATTACAAACATATATTACATACATTACATTAAAAATACATACTAATATTAAACACTATTACTAAATACTTATACTAAACCACTAATTGATATTAAAATATTTTTTTTTTCAGCGCTAAGACCTAAACCCGATCAATGTCGCGGAGGTTTAGGCCTTCTTTGTGATTTTTTTTTGCTTTTTTTTGTTTTTTTTTATTTTGTTTTTTTTTATTGCTTTTTTAATATTTATTTATTTTTTTTATTATTTTTTTCTTTTTTTTTTGTTTTTTTTTTATATATTTTTTTTTGAATTTTTTTATATATTTTTTTTAAATATCAATTTTCATATTTTTTAAGTGGTTATAAACAATTTTATACAAATTTATATTTCGTGTACATAAAATGGAATTTAAATTGGTGGGGAGAGTAACTCCTACTGTTTGTAGATTCTTATATAACTGTTGATTCAGCATCTGGAAGTTTGCGCAATCGAAAATCACATGCTCTAATGTACCCAACTCCCCGCAAGTGCAGTTTTGAGAAGTGGCCAACCCTAATTTATTTTTGTGAACTGCATATAAACCATGTTTGTTCCTTGCTCTATTTAAGGTTTTAATGAAGTGCCGATTTGTAATGTCGTTAAACCACGGTTTTCTAAAAATTTTTGGTTGGATATCATGAAATCGTATACCTTTAAGAGAGATATCATATTCCAGTTGCCACTGCCCCATTTGTTTTTTCTTAAACCATTGTCGTAGATCAGTGACTGGCATTAATGGTTCTTCTATCGTTTCCCCTGTTGTAGTAGCATCCTTGGCAAGTCTATCCACTATTTCATTTCCGTTAATTCCATAATGAGCCTTAATCCAAACCAAAGAAATTTGTTTACCTGTATTCGTAAGTAACTGGATCGTTTCTAAAATTTTTATAATTACTACTGATGAAGTGCTTGATAATTTAGTTTGTACTATTGTGTCTACCGAACTTTTGCTATCTGTTAATATAATAAACTTATTCTTGTGATGGGTATTAATATACCTCAAAGCTTGAAGAATTGCGATGAGCTCAGCAGTATAACTAGACATTTGATTTGAAAGTTTAAATTTTTTGGATAGATTTTCATTTGAATGGTAAAAGGCGCATCCAGTAGACTCAGCGAATTTGCATCCATCTGTATAAATACAATCGGACATCTTTTCAGAATTGTTTGCTCAAGAAACGTATTTATGTTAAATTGATTAACATGTGGTTCAATATTAAGATAATAATAAGGAATTTGTAGTTCTATGTTATAATCACAATTATAAAAGGGAAGGATGTCATTTCTGTAAACCTCGCTATTAAATTGGATTAATAGCTGATAACTGCTTATTACTTTGAGATGAATTTTACGTCTTCAGAAGGGACTATCTATTTTTGAATTGAGGTTTTACATTTTCTCAGATCTTTTCTGTGCTAGGAGTTTTGATATAAAAACATCACACAAAAATTGCCGTCTAAGATGCAAAGGAGGCTCTGCTGCTTCATGTATGTTTTCATTAATTTGTAGATCAATAATGCATCTATAAATTAATGAAAAAATTATTAGGTTAATTCCTCATAAAACTACTTAAGGTGAAACAGTAGCGATCAACAGGTAGCGAAAGCGCGTTCCAAGATTGTGGCTGTAATTTTGAATATTTTTTCGAGATATTTGGCACACGTATTCGTAATATAATAAAGAATGGCGGTACAGAGCCCAATTTGAAAAATATATTAATATGTGGAAATTACTCTGTAATTAAATACAATATTAAAAAAACGAGCCTGGACCGCCATTAAAAAGAACAAAAAAATACACTTTCTTCAAATAATCTTTTTTATCCGATGCCTAGAGTTTGTGTCATTTTGGAACTACTAATTAAATAAAAAATTTTAGTAGTTCCAAAATGACACAAAATCTAGGCATCGGATAAAAAAGTTTATTTGAAGAAAGTGTATTTTTTTGTTCTTCTTAATGGCGGTACAGGCTCGTTTTTTTTTAATATTGTATTTAATTACAGAGTAATTTCCACATATTATTATATTTTTCAAATTGGGCTCTGTACCGCCATTCTTTATTATATTACGGATACGTGTGCCAAATATCTCGAAAAAATATTCAAAATTACAGCCGCAATCTTGGAACGCGTTTTTGCTACCTGTTGATCGCTACTGTTTCCTCTTAAATGGAGCGTTTTTTCTACTTTCTGAAAAAAAATTATTTGTGGGTTACAACCTTTTATCTTTCAACCGTCATGAGAAATGAAATTGAATCGTATGTATAAGTTCGAGAAATTTATATTGTGAAACAGCTTTAAGGTCGGCAAAATTTGGTATTCTTTGTCAAAGATGTTTTAAGAGGCGGTTCGTTTGATGACATCTGTTTTTCAACGAGCCGTTAAATACCGCTATGAATTCTACGATTTTATTGGTTAGAACTACCCACGTGATATCTGTGTTCGTATTGGTCAGTCAGAGTCAGAGTGACAATCAGCTGTTAGACATCATGATGTGATGGAATTTTTATTTTGATGTAAATAAATATTTATTACTGATAATTTGTATAAGCAAAATTATTATACTGCACTGCACCTACAGTGACTCACAGCCTCAATTCTGAAATGATACAGTCGCTACTCAATAAAACTGTAGCTTGTGTCAGTGACTCAATATTAGAAAAAAATTACATACTGAAAGTAAGTTACTAAGCATAAGCTATGTTTTGGGTTTCAGATATACCATACTTAAATAACAATAATCCTTTAATTATTTTGTGTATGATTTTGATATCAGCTAAAATTAATAAAGAAAACAAAACTCCTTGTTGCTTATTTCTTTGGCTGATAGATTTATTTCTTGCAGTTCAGCTATGTCGATTATTATTTTGTAATATCCGTCTAATTGTTTCAGGATTACATCTTTTTCCAAACTGTCGTTCCACCTCATCTCCCAATTTTGGTGCACTTTTTGGGATTATTTGTTATTTCTCTGACAGTACATCTTATTGTTCGTCCGCTATAACTTTTCCCATGCGTCACGATTCATTTTCAAGCAAATTAAGTCAAAACATTAAGTGAAACGAATGTCGATGTGTATATACATTTTGTATAGGTACTGTATACTATATACTACACACATCGGCGTACTTTTCACTTTATGTTTTGACTTAATTTGTTTGAAAATGAATCGTGACACATGGGAAAAGTTGTAGCGGACGAACTATAGCTATTAGGACTTTGGAGACGGCTGCTCTGAAAAGTTCGTTTGATGTACATCCGTACAGCGTATACCATCTCCCTATGCTTCATTTTCCTTGAATCTTTCCCTGCATAATGAGTTGGAGCAAATTGTTTTGGCCCATGCATGGCAACATTTTTCATACGAATTTCTAGTTACATACAACCTATCTTTTCATGTCGTAAGGACAAACCCAGTTATACCAGGAAATTGTCTCAGGCCATAGCATTATTCTCTACATATAAAAACTTAGAAAGTGTGTCCTTTTAGGTGACACAACAGATCGAACACAACAAGCCATGTGTATCTTTTTCGGTACACAGTGTTGAGGACAGTGTGTATCTAAAAGAATACACTGGCGCTGGGAGTGTTAATTATTGCATATTTGAAACCCAAAACATAGCTTATGCTATTTTAGAAGACTCAAACTAACTTACCTACTTTCAGTATGTAAGTTTTTTCTAATAAATATTGAGCCACTGACACAAGCTAGCTTTATTGAGTAGCGACTGCATCATTTAAGCTGTGAGCCCCTGTATATGTTTATCAATCGTGGCCTAGCTACACATTAAAATTGTTTCGTTGATCATTCCCTGCTTTGCTTTCTTCAGCGTGCACACTGATTTTTGTACAGCAGCTTTTGTAGCCAATAGTTACTCTTGTTTGTTTTCTAGATTTTTCCTAATCAGGACTTGATTTCTTTTTGGTTAGTTACTGTCTCCCTTCTACAATAGAGAGAGAGTTTGGGGCTTATTATTCGTTAAAGTGTTGGAATGCTTGTGGGTTTTGATATATGTACATACTACCACAACTCTCAATACAAAATTTGATCAAACTAAACTGATAGTGTGACCACTAGATTTTTATAATTTGAACAAACTGCAGTTGTGGCGTCACTTCCTGAGTTTTCTCGAACTGTTTGATCAAATTATTTGATAGTGAAACCACGACTTTAAGGATTTAAGTAACATCAATTTAATTTGCAATAAAAAAGATCATGAAGATTTGACGATGCTTGTAAATACATACACCCGATTTAGATAATTTAAGTGACAGAAATTTTTAGATTGTCTTGTCAAATATACCTACATGCAACAAAAAATTTAATCAAAATTTGCATAAAAAAATTGAAGTGTTTTAAAAGTTTCAATATGTAAAAACATTGAACCACAGAAACGGTTTTTCTCCACAAAGAAACAAAAATCGTAGCAACATATTAATAAGTGATACATACGTTTAAAAATCCAAATGTAAATGAAATATGAAATTTCGGACATTTTAAAAGGAGACAAGACAGAACATGCCCTATATTTCACAAAATGCCGAAGAAAATCATAATTATATAATATAACATATAATTTCCCCTAAATAACTTTTCCCCATATCCAGTATATTTACTTTTATGTAAATTATCTGTTTTTAATTTTCATGCATTTATAATTTAATTTATAAGATCTATTCTAGTGCTGCTGTGTTTGTATGGAACAACTGAAATAAATTAAAATAATATTATTACTATACAATAATTGTTTATATTTTTTATGAGATAAAAGAAATATTTTATGAGACTATTTAGGTACAGTCTAGAAAGCAGACTAGTAGAAACGAATAAATAGTGTTTTTTTAATCAATACTGTTTTTCAATATTGATTTTCTACCACACTTTTATTTCTATCACAAAAATTGTCAATTGTAAGATAAACAAGAAATATTTATCCGTTATCCTCGGTCAGCAGACTTATTTTCTTGAAACGACACTTTGCATGCATACAATATTGGTATTTAAATATCCCGATCTGTCATTCTTAATCATTTGACCAATACGAACACAGATATCACGTGGGTAGTTCTAACCAATAAAATCATGGAATTCATAGCGGTTAGTAACGCTTCGTTGTTTTTCACACCCACATAATCGGTCCCCTCAGATATTTACAAGTTTTACAAAACTTTTAGTTCAGTAGTATGTCTTACTGGAGTATAGGTGTGTGATTTAAAGCTCGATAATGGAGTTTAAAATGTTGTTTAATTTAAGATTAATAATTAATTTTAGCACATACGATATGTCCTGCTTTAACGGTATATCTAAGTAAAAATAAATATTTTTAATTACATATTTGATCACCAGAAAAAACAACCAGCCTCCGAACTATATTAAAGGGGAACTAGCAGGACTTACAAATCTGACCCGTTTCACTGAATTGGTTACTTAAAGTATACCTTCTTCACACGTATAAAGTTCCCCATATTTAATATGAACTTACTTTCAATAAATCTATGGCAAGTTTTAACACGTTGTTTGCAACATTCAACTCATCTTTCTTTTGAGGTTTCTGTTCTATTTGCAGGTGAAGGTTGATTTGCTCGGTGATTAAAACTGAAAGATTTCTATACTTCTTGTTTATCTTAGTACCTAAAGTCATGAATCTCAGGAGTAGTATACCTAATCCGATACACCATATTAAAGCTTCCAAATAATACTGAGAAAATAAAACTGTGTCCTAAAAAATAAACACTGAAATAAGATAATTACTTTAACACAACAGAAAAATAAAAATACCACATGTTGAATTAATTTAAGAGTTTTTTTAGTCCAAATGTGCAAAAATCCTTTGTAAGCAATACAAAAAGCATAGAAGAAAACTGAAGAAAAAAGTTCAACCAACACTAAAAGTCTGAAGAAAAAAGAAAACTTACGAAAGGAGATAAAATATACATTTTTAAAACCTTTGTGTTACTAGGTCAGGGTAATAAGACAAAAATATACCCTGTTCGTGACACCTGTTTCGACAGCTAATACCTATAAGAACAAATTGTAACTAAACTGCACGTCATAGAAAACGGGCACCCTAAAAAATGGGTCATTTTTGATGTCGCGTATCTCCTAAACCTGTTGTCCGATTTAAGTGATTTTTTGAATATGTTATAGCCCTATTCTTTGTCAATATCTTTGTAATAATATTTTGCAAAACAGGTAAATTTTCATTATATACCGGGTGTACGAATCAAACTGTGTTTTTTTCTCAAAGTTCGCAACACCCTGTGGCATATTGTAGCGTTTATAAAATACTGAAATTACAACCCAACTATAGCCTCAGGTTTTCTTAACATTCTGTTTTTTGATTCATTCATTTATGATGGATAATACAAAAGTTATGTACTTTAACAACTAGGCATGCTCTTTATCAGTACAGGGTGTTTCTAAAGAAGTACGACAAACTTTAAGGGGTAATTCTGCATGAAAACATAATGACCGGTTGCTTTATAAACATATGTCCGCAAATGCTTCGTTTCCGACATACAGGATGTTGAATTTTTTCTTAAAAACTGACGATTTATTTATTGCCCTAAAACCGGTTGAGATATGCAAATGAAATTTGGTGGGTTTTAAGACGTAATTTTTTAACATTTTTTGATATACAATTAAGAATTTTTTTATTCACCATTGGCGTACATACGAATAATATGATCGGTCATATTACCCGTATGCGCTCCAATAGTGAATATAAAATTCTTAGTTGAATGTCAAAAAATGTGCAATAACCATCTCTTAAAACCTACCAAATTTCATTTGCATATCTCAACCGGTTTTAAAGCAATAAATAAATTATCAGTTTGTAAGAAAAAATTTAACATCCCGTATCTCGGAAACGCAGCTTTTGCGGATATATGATTATAAAGCAAACTGTCATTATTTTTAATGCAGAATTACCCCTTAAAGTTTGTCGAACTTATTTAGTCCCTAAAACACTTTAGACTTATAACACCCTGTACTGATGAAGAACATGGCTAGTTGTTAAAGTACATAACTTTTGCATTATCCAACATAAGCGAATGAATCAAAAAACAGAATGTTAAGAAAGCCTGAGGCTATAGCTGAATTTTAATTTCAGTATTTTATAAATGCTAGAATAATCCACAGGGTGTTGCGAACTTTGAGAAAAAAACACAGTTTGATGCGTACACCCGGTATACAATGAAAATTTACCTGTTTTGCAAAAATATTATTACAAAGATACTGACAAAGAATAGGGCTATAACATATTCAAAAAATCATTTAAATCGGACAACAGGTTTAGGAGATACGCGACATCAAAAATGATTCATTTTTTAGGATGCCCGTTTTCTATGACGCGCAGTTTATTTCCTGCGTAGGATCTGGTGGCCATTTTTATTTATAAACAATTTAGGGTCAAAAAACGGCATTTTTCCCTTTTTTTTTTCAAATTAATGGAAAACAGTAAGACTTATGGTTTTCTTAGTACAGACATCTTCGAGAGAATGGAAAAAGATTTAAAATGGCGCATTACAAAGTTTAATGCACTCATTTGTTGTTAATATAACTGCGAAATAGGTAGAAATTTCAAAAAAATTACTTTCGCAATAACTATTGTAAAAATAAGTATGGAGCTTTGAACTTGTTGTAAAATGAGGGTTCTTTGGTGCTTAATATGTGACAAAAATTTCAAAGCGATTCGATCAATTGTTTAAATTTTATTCAAATTGTTTATCACAGAGAGCTTTTTTTTGCAATAACATAAGTCAAAAAAAATAATGTTAGAACCATTCTACAGATGTCAAATTGGTTTAAAAAAAGTTAATAAAAAATGCATTTATTAGTAATAAATAATTATGCAAAAGTATCGTCAATTTTTCTTTTTTTGAATACTTTAAACTTTTTGAATAACTTTTTTCAAAAAAATCTATTTTTTATCGTTTTTAGGTGCATAACTACCAAGTAATGTTATTTATATGATAATTGATGAAAAATAAAATAAATATAAAAAAATAAAAAGTTTATAAGGCAAAATTGAACATACTTTTGCATAATTATTTATTACTAATAAATGCATTTTTTATTCACTTTTTTTAAACCAATTTAAAAGTTTAGTTTATGCTCTTTCATTTGACATCTGTAGAATGGTTCTAACATTATGTTTTTCTGACTTATGTTATTGCAAAGAAAAGCTCTCTGGGATAAACAATTTGAATAAAATTTAAGCAATTTAATGAATCGCTTTGAAATTTTTGTCACATATTAAGCACCAAACAACCCTCATTTGACAAAAATTTCAAAGCTATATACCAGGGCTGGCCAAATTGTGGCTCGCGAGCCACATGTGGCTCTTTGAAGGATTATTTGTGGCTCGCAATAAATGTACCTGATTTACTTTTTATTTTTTTTTGTTGCAAAATGTCTTAAATTACCGACAACAAATATAAAAGACTAAGTGTAAGATCAGGACTTGGACAAGGAGAACCCCTATGATTGTTGCTATTCAATTTGGCCTTAGAATATGTAATAAGTAAAATATCATCTGAGCTGACATGAGGATTTGCGAATCCAGGATAAAAACAATTGTTGACCTTTGCTGAAGATATAGGTGCAGTCGCTCATTCTACAAGAGACGCGAGAGAAGTGTTTTCACAACTCGAGGAAGAAACAGGTAGTCTGAGTCTTCGAATAAATGAAGAGGAGATGAAATACATGTTAGTAACCAAAAATACAAGACCAAGAGTTAGGCAGAACATACTTATTAATGACCACAACTTCAAAGTAGTAAAAGGGTTTAAATATCTAGGGAACATTATCATCTGTAATAACAGATGACAAGCACATATAAAAAAAGTCTCAGCAAGAATAGCTGCGTGGAATAGAGCATTATATTCCCTATCGTCATTATTAAGACCTAAGCTGTTAAAGAGATAATCTAAATTACGACTGTACAGCCAATTATTCGCCCTACTTGGACTCTACATCAGCGGGAAATAAATAAGCTGCTGGTATTTGAAAGCGAAGTTCTCAGAATGATATTTGGCCCTCAAAGAGATGAATTGACAGAAGAGTGAAGAAGGCGCCGCAAAGCTGATATGCTAACTGTGTATGGTACTAAGAACATCGTCAGACATATATAAACGCTAAGATAAGATGGGCAGGTGATGTGGTAGATCAGAGGAACACAGTGTTTCTGAGAGACGATAGAAGATCAGTAGGCCGTCCCAGAAAAAAATGGAAGGATGATGAAGAATCGACCTATCCTTATCCTGAATTAGTAAAGGCTGCTTGTAGAATTATTTGCATATTTGACACAACGATGTGAACCATTTTATTTCACTTTAAAAATCGTGAAATCCAAACAGCGAGAGAAAAATTTAATAGCTTTTTTACACTTTTACATAATATATAATTGTTTAATTGCGGCTCGCGAAAAATTTCAAATTATAAAAATGGCTCGGACTACCAAGGAGCTTGGCCACCCCTGCTATATACCTATTTTTACAATAGTTATTGCGAAATTAATTTTTTTGAAATTTCGACCTTTTTTCGCAATTATATTAACAATAAATGCAATTAATAACAATAAATAAATACAAGCTTTTTCCATTCTCTCGAAGATGTTTGTACTAAGAAAACCATAAGTCTTATGCCCGGCTGCACCAACAGAATTTAAGCTTAAGTCGAGAATATCATAAAAATTAATATAATATAATTATAATATATTACAATAAGAATACCATAATATAATAATAGATACAACTGATAATAAGGTAAGAATCTAAAATTATGGTGCAACGTAAGTGATCATCAAGGAGGCCCTATCTATAAGTAGAACTTAGCTAAGCTGGAGCTTAAGATCTGTTGGTGCAACCAGGCATTACTGTTTTACATTAATTTGCAAAAAAAAAGGAAAAAATACCGTTTTATAACTCTTAAATTGTTTATAAATAAAAATGGCCACCAGATCCTACGCAGGAAATAGTTACAATTTGTTCTTATAGTTATTACCTCTCGAAAAAACGCTTTAGTACGCTGGCTGTTGAAGTGTCATGGAAAAAACCTTACCCTGGACTATTACCAGTTATGGATATTATCATAAATTGTTTTGCGCATGATTTACAATAACATTATTAACGAGGAGTATTTTACTGTCATTATTGAATTTGGTTGCCTTTTTAAAGACAAGTCACATGCTATGTCATTTTTTTTTGACAGGATTTCTCAAGTTAAAGTTAATTTCATGCAATTTAATTATCTATTTTCCAATAAAGTCGTCCCAGGAATGCACCTCTAATCAAGCCGTCAGAGATTTGATCTCTTAAAAGATGCAAAAAAGCTTGACATTCCTACCCCTGGGCTTCCCCCAAAACCTCCCTTATAGAGGGGATGGAAAACATCAATTTACCAAGAATATGTACGCCGCAGAAAAAATGTTTCAAACAGGAAATATAGCTGAGATAATTTCGAACAAAAATGTTTAATAGCACTTTTTGTGTAGAATGAACCATTCTCTCAGGAACAACGTTTCAAGCAAGCGGCAATTTTGAATGTCAGTTGCGCGCGAAATCAGCTTTAAAAAAAATATGTATCAACTCGACGGACGGTAAAAATTCGATATCTTTTGATCACAGCATCTTAACAACAAAAATCAATGCGTTTTAAAGGTGAAGAGTGCAACTTTCGTATGCAATTTTTGCATTTTGCCGCACATGAAGCTAGTATTTATAAAGCTGTTAAACAAACAAACATTGCGCGATTATTGCCATTTTTTTACAATTCTCATGAGATCATTAAAATTTATCACTTCTATTGACCAGGCGCTATAGAATTTCCATTGTTAGAGCCTAAACCTTCTTATATAACATGAAATTTCAATTTTGAGTTGTGGCAACAAATATGAGGCATTCCAAATATGCCTAAAAAACGTTAAATTTAAACTTTCACATTACAAGCGATCTCACGTGATAGGAAATGTTTTCACTAAGATCGCATTGACTGGAATTTGTAGCTAAAACGTGATGGCGAACGTCGGATAATAATTCTGATATAGCTAAAAAAAAAAAGTGGAACTTACAACACAGCAGACATATTGCGGCAGATAGAACATATCTCACTCATATTGATAAAAAATCAGCGAAAAATATAAATGGTTTACCCGAAAGTACTGGAAATATAGGGGGCTAGAGAAAGAAATAAGAAAATAAATTATTAGATGAAAAATGAAATTTATGTTAAATGTACAACAAATTTATATTAACAGAAAAACAAAAACAGATCAAAGACATGTAAGATTAAGAAATAAAGCTATTAGTGAAGAAACATAAGACTTACCTTCAAAACTTCAACACATAGAAAGGTCAACAATAACAAATTAGCAACAAAAGCGGTAGAAACAATCACATCGACGGATCGTTGAGGTCCTCTCTTTTTCAGATAAGATCTCACCGACAACCACGTCTTGATGTTTATCACTTTGTTCAATCGGAAATGCGGTATTTCCGATTTTCTAGCTCGTCTTGATGATGTTAAATGAGAGAACAATTTCGCGTACAAAAGTCTCTGCTTGAAAGTTCTTTCTGCCACAGCCAAGAGAAAGAATATCATCAAAGCCAGCACCCAGCGCTGGACTAGAGCTATCGTCATCACAATGTACTCCCTATAATACAATGATAGAATTAGATTAAGCATTTTATACGTTAAAAGAACTTTTGGATATTGTTATATATGTAGAGTTACAATAAATTATGTTTCAAATACTTAATATCCTACTGACTGCGCCAATTATATAGACTCTATTTATTTTTTTATTAAAGTACATCTATCTGTTTTAAGTTTTAACTTATTTGTCGTTTACTTAAAAAAGTAAATTGCATTAAGATGCTGCAAGAAAATAGCTTCAGAACAATACTCTTTAACGAGATCTACGGTACGGCTCAGATTCCAAAAGATTGGCTTCGCTCTACATTTCACGTGCGAAATTCTGCAAGGACCACCGGCTAATGAGCCTAATGAGCATATTTTTAAAACTTTCCTTGAGAATATTACACACATAATCTCAAGATTATTTAAGAAATGTGAAGAGGTCAGTGTCTGAAGTCAGTTTTGTTTCAAAAATAGACTTAGCACGAGGAGGACGATCTTGAGTATACAAACATTAATACACAATTGTTTAAATCAAAGAATGGATGTTTTTCTCTGTTTCATCGATTATAAGAAAGCATTCGATAACGTAAAACACGAAGTAATGATAAAATATCTACAAGAGTCGGGAATGAGTACCAAGGACGTAAGAGTTATCGCTAATCTGTACTGGAACCAGACACCCACGAAATCAAAACTAAGTCTTTCAAAATTTCAACGAAACGGAAGATTTCTCGATAAAAAAAAAGGAGTAAAGCAAGGTTGTATACTTTCTCCAATGTTTAAACGTGTAGATAGAAAAAGCATTCGCAGAAGCAGTGGCAGTCTCTAATAGGGGTATTAAAGTAAACGGCATATTTATTAACAACATTGGGTATGCCGATGATACAGCGATAAGGCAGATACGATGAAAGATCTTCAATGTCTTTTAAATAAACTCTTGCAAGTGAAGCTTTGTGTTTAAAAATAAAGACCAGGAAGACAAAAACAATGTTTTATCATTCAGCCTATATTTGTCCACTGCTGAACGTAGGCCTCCCGTAGTTCACCCCACAAATTCCTGTCTTGAGCAGCTTGCATCCAATTTTGGCATATTCCCTTCAGGTCTCTGTGCATCTTGTTGGTGGTCGTCCTCTGCTTGGAAAGGCAGTCTGGGTCTTCACTCGAGACCCGATGCCCTGCCTAGTTCCATTTCAATGTCGATATTCTTTTTATTGCGTCGGTTACTCCCGATCTACGGCGCAATTCTGTGTTGGTTATTCGGTATCTTAAGATTAATCCCAACATGGACCGTTGAATTACCCTCTGTGTTGTTCGAATTTTGTTTGCGGACGTCTTAGTGAGCGTTAGCGTTTCCGCACCATAGCTTTGAACTGCCAGCACACATTGATCCAAGACCTTTCTTTTGCTTCCCATCTGCTTAAAAACAATGATTATAGCTCAGAAAATAAAACAAAAACCATGACTCATAATCTTACATCATCAACATTAGATATTCCATCCAGCGTCGGATGTAAGCCTACCTTAAGTGTGTTATGTGTCCATTCGCTTCTGTTCTTTATTTTTTGTATTTATTCGTGATCGGCTATTCTTTTGATGTCATAAATTCATTTGGTTTGTGATATACATCTGACTCTCTTGTGTCGTCTTGGTTTAGAGTGCCTGGTTGATTAGATTTAAAAACTGTTTGTAGTCGTCCAAATGTTGTCCAGGCTAAGAAAAGTCTTCTCTATTCAAATACTACGAGATTTGCTCAAATAATACACAAACATCTGGAACCAGGACATCGATGATGGTATCCACCTTGCGATAGGAGCTTCGGATTAATCGACTTTGAATGCAGTAGTTCTGGCAGTGCTTGATTTAAGGACTTGTCTAACATTCAGAAACTTTGACTTTACCTCCTTCTACATGACTACTCTACCCTGAACAGTTAGAACTTAACTAGCTTAAATGCTTGCATGTGAAATAATTGCTACAAAATATATCCCTTCTGACTAGATCTGGTTTTATGACCAGGTGAAATGTCAAGGAGAAGAAGAATATATTAAGCCAGAAGAAGATAGTTTTACATTAGTTTATGTCTATAACTTTTGATAACATTTTGCCAATAAATTACTTTGAAATTTGTATGGCAGTTTTTTTATTCTTCGGTACAAAAAGGGGGCAACTCCAAAGTTTACTTTTTTATATCGTTAACCAACCAAATTTCCAATGAGCACATTTTTAAGTATGTTATGTATTAAGTACTAGAGTTTAACCACACACAATATGATAATTACAAACAAATAAAAAAAGAATTCGCAGTCAAACAAAGTTTTGCTTCTCCTAAAAATGCTAAAATGGAGTTACCTCCTTTTGCACCAATATCTTTAATTACAATATTAATTCGTCTTTTTTTAAATCTTACTGAGGATTTCATTCACTAGGTTGTGAGATATGGATAATCGAATAATCATCATCAATGGTGCTACAGCCCTATAAAAGAGCCTCGACCTTCCCAAGTCTATTACGTCAATCAGTTCTATCCATTGCCAACTGTTGCCAGTTTGTTGCGCCTATTTTTCTACCATCCTCATCTACACCATCCTTCTATATGAGTTTTGGCCTACCCTTATTTCTACTTCCCACAGGTTGTGACATAAGAATTCTTCCAGGAAGGTTGTTCTGCTGTGATCTTGCTAGATGTACTGCCCATCTTAGTCTTACTATTTCTTATAAGAGATACTACGTCTTTACCTCTAAATATATTTATATCTGTGGTATATCTCGTAGTTGTATCTCCTCTTCCAAACACCATTTTCAAATATGCCACCGAATATTCCTCTCAAGATCCTTCATTCAAGTATAAGCAGAAGGTTTTCATCTACCTTGGAGATGGTCCACGTCTCCGATCCGTATGTCAACACTGATTGTATAAGGGTTTTGTATATGGTTGTTTTTGTTTTTTGGCTTAAATTTCTGCTTCTCATATGTTTACTCAGTCCAAAATAGCATTTGTTTGCTAGGATTATCCTTCGCTTGATTTTTTCCGTCATGACGTTCTCCTTGGTGATCAGGGAGCCTAAGTATATCAATTTGTCCACCACTTCAAAGGTAGAGTTATCAACCGTGAATTGGTGACCGATGTTTCTGTCTCTATTGTTTGGTGTTTATGCCATCATCTTAGTTTTCTCCACATTTACTTGCAAATAAGGCATATTTCTCTATATTTTTTGAGGCATTTGAGAAGGTGGTATACATTTCTTCTAGCTTGCGTGTTGTGCAGGCAACTAGGTCCACATCATCTGCATATGCCAATATTTGGGATGATTTATTAAAAAGTATATATGAAGTAATTTAAAAATCTAACTTACCAAAAATTGCCGGAGAATATTGACACAACCCATCGTCGAGATTGAAGAATAACTTCTCCCACCATTGTTCGATGCAACAATAATATGGTAGTCGAATTACTGGGAAGAGCTTGACTAACATTTACATAAAGATTGTCAATAAAACATTTGAATTCAAAGAAGCTGTAGGAAGAAGTATTTAAAAATTTACAGATGACTGGCAAGAACGCTAAAGTCGATGATATCAATACTCCTATGTAAAAATAGTCTTTGCTTTCCGGCATTGAGTCTACTGTTCCTATAATGACCGAACTAATTTCTATCATGGACAGGTCTGCTGTTTTCATTTCGTTCTTCTCCCAAATTATGCAGCTAACTGAAAGAAATGTTTTGTGTGAGTAAATTCTAGGTTTTTAAGCAAAATAAAGGACAATAAATAACAAATATGTTTTAATACCCAATTGTTCAAGGAATTGGCGCTTCTTCATCTTCTTGGCTCTCTATCGTCCATTTTTGGATATAGACCTCTCAACTTCTTCCATTGATCTCTATCCTGAGGAACTTACTTCCAATTTGCTCCGACAATTTTTTTGATGTATCTACTGTTACTAAAACAATCGGAAAGTTGTCTTTTTCGGTCTACGAATATTTAACATTCCGCATTTGAATTTCGCACCGAATAACATTCCGTATACATGTTTGGCACCTCGCCGCCTATTGGTTGAAATATGGCCGCGTGCTGCAAAGAACCAATAGAAAAGTCCTAGGTGCCGAATACATATACGGAATGTTTAGATGCTTTCCGTACAAGTTTCAGCATTTTTAATAGGTAGATAAAAATATATTCTTGGCCTTGTTCTATCTTCTTGCCATCTATAGTTAAACTTCTGAGGTCGTCTCTGTCATTGTTTTTGTTTTTGTCGTCTTCATTTTTAGTCCGACATATTAGGAGCTGCCTGTGAGTTCCCCCATCATAATTTGTAATTCCTCGAATGTGTTCGCTATAATCACGATGTCATCAGCGAATCTAAGGTGGTTAAACTGGTTCCTATTAACGTTGATGCCACATGTTGACCAATTTGTAGTTTTGTAGACGTCTTCTAGGGCTAGATTAAACAGCTTTGGGGATATTACGTCGCCTTGTCGAACTCCTCCGAAACAAGGCTCCAGCAAAACAAAGAAAATGAATATTAACACAGGCACATGTAAAAAACAACTAAAAAAAAACAAAGAAAATAACTTTAGATGGAACTAAACAAAATGAAAACCAAAAAAACAGGAGAATAAAAAACAGGTGAGGTTCGGGAGAGAAAAGGTGACGCTTAAGGTTAGCAGCATCAACATTAAAAATACACTTTGTGATTAAAACCATAAGGTCGTGCCAGGGGCGGATTTATTCATTAGTGGGCCCGGTGCTAATTCTTGTAGAGGGCCCTACCCAACTCTTTTTTGACAAGGCACTTTAAAAATTAAAACAATATAAACTTCAGTACATTTAAAATTATGCAGAAGATACAAGGCTAAGATAAGGTAACGCTTTTTTTTTTGTTTATTTTCAACAAATGCTTTTATGACACTTTCAAAATCAATTTCCCCCAATACGTCATTCTCAATAGAGCAGATCGATAACGAAACTAATCTGTTCTCGCCCATTAATGACCTTAATTTATTTTTAATAAAGCTTAATTTTGAAAATGATCTTTCGGATTCGCAGTTCGTGATAGGTATAGTTAAATATATTCTTAAAACAATATAGGTATTTGAAAACATTGAAACAAGGTCTTTTTCGATAATAATATCCAACATGTCTTTAGGTGTTACTACAGAATTCTCGGAATTAGGAAGAGATAAAATAAAATTTTGAAAAAATATAATCTCTTCGATAAATGCCTGATCTATATCAAGCGGGTACGTTTCGATAAGATTTCACGCATATTGTTTTAATGTTTCACCTTCAATAGTGCGAAAATTTCCAAAAAATGCAAAAAGCTTAGATACATAACCGTATGCTTCACGTCGCTTGTCTAACTCTGTCACTAATGTATCGATCGATAAATAAAATGTTTTGACTTTAAATTTGTTTGAACCTTCTAAATGTGAAGAGGGCCCGTCTGGAAATTTTTTTTTGAATCTGATCGTTTTTTTGAATAATCAAATTTAACATATAAACTCAATTTTTTTGCTTTTTCTTCAAAGTATTCAAAATTTTCACGGTGTTTTTGTATACTACTGTGTAGTCCTTGTAGTAGAAGTGTGCCAGTGTTTAGATCCAGACCAGGTTTTTGAAGAATGGTACTAACTGTTCCAAGTTGTTTTAAAATTTCGTTCCAAAATACGGTTAAAAAAGCAGTTTCAAATTTCTCAAGGATTTTTACTAAAGTTCCGCTTTCTAATTTTGTTTCCTTTTTCTCATCGGGATCGTCGCGAATAACAGAAGACCATCGTGTATTTGATCATAACCAGCTTCTAATGCTTTTGTAGCATCCTCTCGACATGACCATCTGGTGGACGAAAGTGACTTCAGTGTAAATTTTGTACGATTTTCTTGCATCTTTCTTGTAAGAACATCCCACCGATGAGTTGAACTAGCAAAAAAAGCGTACAATTTTTGTAAAAACATGAAGAAATGAGATACTTCTGTAGATGTCTCTACGCTGCATTGACCCACTAGATTTAAAGAATGTGCAAAGCACGGCACATAAAATGCAAGGTTGTTCCTGTTTTTAATTTCCGCTTGAAGTCCCTTGTATTTCCCAGACATGTTACTCGCGTTGTCGTAAGATTGACCGCGACAATTCCTTTTTCCTTTCCTTTTCTCTCAGAAAAAAGATTATATAAAATTGTCAATACAACAATAATTTCAAAGTAATTTTTACAATAAATAAGAGGAGTTTGGTAGGGTAAGTACGACGGCGCGTCAGAATGCCAAATACGTAATTTTAGACAAATGTGTAGGTCTTCTGGGGGCCCTTCAACCTGGGGGCCCGGTGCTACAGCACCTCTAGCCCCCCCCCTAAATCCACCACTGGGTCGTGCTGATGATGATTATACCTGCAATTACTTACCTTTAGCGGAAGGTGGGTTCAATATGGCTGTAGGTGCGATATCATTGTCATACGTAGCATAATCCTTGTCATTATTTATTTGACTATCAGACAAGTTTTCAATGTCAGAACTATAACTACAATCACTATTCGTCGTTACACCCATCCAGTCAGTCGCTGAAGACGTGAGATCACCAAGAGAGGTTTCATTAATCTTTGCGTCAGGTGAGGATTGTACAGGTTCATCATCTGTCTCGCAGTTACTATCTTGGGAGGTGATACTGATTTTTGGTATTAAGTTCTTGCATTTAGTGACCTAAAATATGTTAATATCCAGTTTACTGTAGCATAAGATAAAGAAATGTACAAATAATTGAAGATATTCCAAATAGAAGATAATGAGAGGGGTCAGGCTGTAACGATCAGAAAGTCGTTATATTTTTGCTCCATCCTGTATACTAAATCCGTTTCAGAAATTGTGTTTGTTTGTCGCGTGGAAATGTGTGATTATTTTTCATTTCTCAAGAATCTGTAGTATTACGTAATTAATTCTTGATTCTCATGCGTATTCGTATCTCTGTTTTTATCTAAAGTTGAATTTTTGCCGTCAAAGAAATGAGACTCGTAAATCTTTTTGCTAATGTATTTTTGGCGTCGAAAATATGATGCTTTGGAGTGATTTGTTTACATAGTGCATTCCGTTGCAGTTAAGAGGCTCTGAGTGTATTTGTATAATCCAACAAGTTTACACGTGTAATTTTGCGAACGTTGCAAAAAAAAAGCCTGGGAGAATTTGAGCTGAAACACAAATCATCAGAGTTTCGTAGATTGAATCTTATTTGCGGAAGAATGAGTTATTACCTTTGAAGGCGTGGTTGAAGTTTGCTTAAACCTTTTCTATTCGTTTTGAGATAAGAGTGGAAATTGGCGAATTTTTTTTGATTGGTAAAACCGGTAGTAGGATAGAAAAATGGGGAGATGAGTTTTGGGTGTTAGAGGAGTTGGAAGTATAATCGAGATCAGTTCTAGAGAGCTAGAATAAGAAGTTTGTGCCTTTCCGTCAGCAGGCTCTTTGCCTTGCTGACGGAGAAAATTGTTGAAAATAGTTCAATGGAGAAAATTAGTTGTTTGTATTTAGTACAGTTTCTTTAAGTTTTTGTTCCAGAGCCGAAGTAGGCTTAAGTGGCTGCTGTGGTCGTGGAGAGTGTAAATTCTCGACCGTATTTTATGTTCCTAGTGATGGATTAAACACATCCTTTAGTTTTCTTTTGTCGAAAAGTTCTTCATTTCTTTCAATCAAGTTTAACTAATAACAATAATAATAATATATAAGTGTTACATACAATAAACGAACAATGGAATTTCATCTTTAATATAATTAATACCTGTACTTTGTCTGTAAAATTGGGTGTCGTTATGTGCGTGACAAAAAAATGTGTCATAACATCAGGAAAATGTTTAACACCGTAACTGCCGCATGGATGGACTATGGATAAAGAACACATCAAGGTACTTGCGCTATTTTTTATTGTTCAACTCTTACGTTTTCTCGCGAAATGATGAAACTTTATTTTTTTTTTTTTTGATAACAACCTTGCTGAATTTTTATTTGTTTCAATAAAGTAAGAATTATGTTTAATTACCAGAATTTCTTTACCAATCTCTATCCTTATAAAATAATCATGCATGAAAGTAGCCTACGGTAAGTACAGATATTTCAAATAGCCGGCATTCTTATGTATATATATATATACATAATATATATTATTTATATTATATATATATATTATTTATATATATATTAGTTTAATATTTTTTAATAAGTAAACATATAATATGATATTTTCTTTTTTTAATTATGGCCCCCCGAGCAATTGAGTTTCAATTTTATTTAACATCTATTAAGAATCCACACCCCTAGGTATCTGAAGACTTAGAGCTTCCGAGGTATATCAAAAGTTAAGTAGCACCAAGTATATTTTTATATTTTGTTAAATTTGTCATGCTGCATATTTTTTTGCCTTTGTTATCCATAGGCGTGCTACATTAAAATGTCGCCCATCGTGTTTGGAGCATACTTAGTGCCACAAGGTAAGGTTGCATACTGTCGCCGTTATTGTTTAATACTTATTCTGAAGAAATCATACAAGAAGTTTTGGTAAATGAGACAGTCGACATAAAAGTGAATGGAAGTTTAATTAATGACATTAGGTGTGCCCACGATACAGTCATAATAGCCGACAACTTGGAAGACCTAGAAAGAATAATGAATAAAATATTAAGATATAGTGGAGAATACGGACTCTTTTAACTCTCTTAACATCAACAAAACCAAATTTATGAAAATTAGCAAGAACAACAATACAAACGAAATATTAATGGTAGGCGGCCAGTAGATTGAGAGAGTAAAAAAATATACTTACTTGGGAACGATAATCACAGAAAATAACGATTATACTGCAGAAATAAAAGCGAGAATTGAAAAAGCATGTGCCAACTTTGTGAAAATGAAAAAGATTTTATGCAGCAAAGAGTTGACATTGGCCCTCAGAATAAGACTAATTAAATGTTATGTACATAGTGTGCTTTACTATGGAGTTGAATCATGGACATTAAACCGAAATGCAATAAATCGACTTAACGCGTTTGAAATGTGGACATTTATAAGAGTGTTAAGGATTTCACGTGTAGATAGAGTCACGAATATAGAAGTGTTACGGAGAATAGGCAGACAGGGAAATGCAAAACACAATAAGAGAAAGGAAATTGCAATATCTCGGACATGTGATGAGAGGCGAAAGATAAAACATCTTGAGATTCATAATTTAAAAAAATAGAGTGTAGGAGAAGCGTAGGAAGGAGACACGTTTTCTGGTTGAAGAACCTGAGAGAATGGTTTGGTTGCAGCTCAAGGCAATTGTTCGAAGGACAGAATAGCCATGATGATTACCAACCTTCGTCGCAGAGATGGCACTTAAAGAAGAAATATAATTATTAAATTTACATGTCAAATTTACATGTCATTTTACCGAAATAAAATAATTGAATTTTTTCTCCCTTAAGGGATGGCATTATTTAAGCATTTAAAAGGAATTTTGATTATTATTACCAGAGAACGGCAGTTCTCGCCAGTGGCGCACACCAACACCCACGCGACACTATATACAGGGTGATTGATTGGTGGGGTAAAGCTCAATAGATTTGCTATAGCAATAGATAGCAATAAAAGTTAATAACAAAATTTTTAGCCAACTCTGAGCTTCACATTTTAAAATTAATTAGAATGTTACAGGATGTTCGATAACATCGTGGCAGACCAAACTTATGTTTTTTTAAATGGAACACCCTATATTTTATCTTATATTCGAAATCTTCTTACCTTCCCTATTACAAAAATATAAAGGTATGTTACAGGGGATTTACAAAGTTATAGCCAATTTTGAATAAAAATCGTAACAAGTTCAGCTCCCTGTATAAATAAAAATAAGCACAACTGCAATGGTTTATTGATGCTATATTTTTTTATTTATTGTCAAAATTTTTAAAATGCTTGACATTGCTAATTTTATTTATATCTAATACAGGGTGAGTCCAAACGCAAGTACATTATTTTCTCAGTAATTTTAAATAGAACATCCTGTATTTTATATCACTATTGAAAAGTACCATTATCGTACTTTAATTTATATACAACATTCCCTGTGTCTAAATTTATTAATTTTCGAGATATTTTCATATTTCACTGGACCAGTTGCGTGGTCACCCAAATCACCAAAATTCAATAAACTGGACTGATTTTTTTGGGGTTACGTTAAGAATGAAGGTTATAAAATACCTCCAATAACAAGGGATGAGATGAAAAATAGAATACAAAGTGAATCTCGAAGTGTTAATTTACAAATGCTTCGTAGTGTAAGTAACCCATTCACTCAACTCATTTTGAACACCTTATGTAATTAAATATATAAAATATTTTACTAAAAGTAGCTTTTATTTTCTTCAAAAATATTGTATTTTGTGTTCATGTTTTTTTTTGTAAAATTTTTTACTGATAAATTATTTTTTGTTCTTTATTTGTTACATTGTTACATTTACATAAAAAAGAAGTTTTTAATTGTTTTCACAAAATGTTGTATTTTGTGTCTGTGTTTTTTTTTGTAAAATTTATAACTAATAAAATATTTTTCTTTCTTTATTTGTTACATTTACATACAAAAGTAATTTTTAATTGTTTCAAAAATGTTGTATGTTGTGGTTGTGTTTTTTTTTTTGTAAAATTTATTACTAATAAATTATTTTTCTTTCTTTATTTGCTACGTTGTTACATTGATTACCGGATTAATAATCAGTAACCTTAAATTATCAGTTTTAAAAAATTCAGTCATGGCTTACTTAAAATTTGGAAAGATTTAGACCCCTAATTAATAATTTGCTCTGAAAAATTAAAATATCTCGGAAACAAATAAATTTAGACATAGGAAATATTATACAAAAATTAAAGTACGGTAACGATACTTTTCGACAGTGACATAAAATACACGGTGTTCCATTTAAAATTACTGAGAAAATAATGTACTTGCGTTTTGACTCACCCTGTATTCGATATAAAGAAAATTAACAATATTTATCAACCATTCTTAAAAATTTTCACAATCAACAAAAAAATATGGCACCAATAAACCATTGCTATTGTGCTTATTTTTATTTATACAGGGAGCTGAACTTATTACGATTTTCATAGAAAATTGGTTATAATTATAACTTTGTAAATACCCTGTATAACATAACAGGTTATTATATTTTTGCAATGGGGAAGTTAAGAAGATTTCGAATATAAGATAAAATATACGGTGTTCCATTTAAAAAAACATAAGTTTGGTTTGCCACGATGTTATCTCACCCTGTAACATTGTAATTAATTTTAAAATGTAGAGCTCAAAGTTGGCTACAATTTTTGTTATTAACTTTTATGGCTATCTATAACTATATCGGATCTATTGAGCTTTATCCCACTAATCAATCACCCTGTATACACGAAATTTTCGATTTTCTAAATCTGACGGAATTGAAAATTGTACCAACTCCCATCTTAAAGTTCAGGAAAATACTCACCCATTCATATATCAACCATCCATTTTGGCCCAAGGGTGTGGATTTTACGGCCCTTCCTATTTAGGGCCCGTTTTGCGTTCTGGTCTCCAAAACTCCCAAAAACTTCGAAAATTTAAGTCTTAAATCTTAGGCCAACGTTGGCCTAAGATGGTTGATTAAGTTTCGTGATAGGGTTTCACCATGTTCCCAGAGGTTATATCTTTCAACATCGGCGTTTAGCCTTTTCAATATTACTTCAAAATAATGTAGATTGAATTATATGTAATAACAACCATTGTTTGGTTCTGGGGCTATTTAGCAAGTATTTGAATTCACTGATGATGGACTGATAGGTCCGAAAACGTTCTGAATTGGACATATTTTATTCAATCCATTGGGATTTCTAAAATTTTTAGTAAATATACCTATTACATAGAAGTGGTTTTTACTTTATGTTAGAGTTTGTTTAACTATATGGTATACAGCCAACCTAGGGAACTACCCCTTTTTAGTTTTTATATCAAAGTTTTCTCTACTCTACTTACCGTAGATGATTTCCTTCTTGAACTAAAAACAGTCTTGGTCTCGCTTTCTGAGTCGGTACTACAACAACCATTAACAGTATCTATTCTATTTTCAGTTGCACTCTTTTCGACATCACAGTTGGAAGTTGATTCAAGTTTACTAAAACAATCAATTAGAAAATTCCAATTAAATTCCAGTTTATTTACACTACCACACTACTTAATAATAATAGAAGCAGTACGTAAAGGTCATGGTTACAGAATGGGGAACAAAGAAATCCAAATATTATTTTATGCAGAAGGCCGGATTACCAACAAAGACTTTCTTTAGCAGGAGCAGGGTTACCAACTTTTGAAGCTCGTCGACTCCGTGGTGACTTAATTATCACCTTCCGAATTTGAAAGTATGAATAGGGAGATTTGCAACACTTGTTTATTTTAGATGATCACAGCTGACTACGTGGACAGAGTTTGGAAGTGAGGAAGGAACTCTTTTCATCGATAATGCGCCAACATTTTCTATGTAATCGTATTTTTAGTATATGAAACAGTCTCCTAACGAAAATTATAAATTCTCCATCTATAAATGCTTTCAAAAACCAACTAGACAGTTATTTGTTTGTAAACTGATCAGTGTTGTGCACAATCTACTAATGTATAGTTTATTTGCGAAACTAATTTTTGTAATGTAGGTACTATTTCATTTTTCTTGTAAATGGGCCGTGACCCCAGCCCTTATTTCTATGTAATAATAATAATATATTTGCTGTACACCGAAAACGTGTTTCAAATCATTTGTATTTTATTGATTGCATAAAAAACAAAAAGAAGACTGTTCAGAATCGTATTTTAATATGATATACCTACTTATTTTTTCTTCCTATTCATAACATAACAAAAATATTGCAGCAGAAAGAAGATATCGATACTTGATGGATTCGACCGTTACTTGATGGAAGTTCATTTTATATAACAATAAAACACTGAAAACATTTGTTTTCTATACTTCCACAAAATGTATTACAACTATGTGATTACAGCTGTTTCGGCAGAGTGCCTTTCTTAAGTGATTTAGATTACTATGGGTTTGCCTTTTTAAAGTCTTTAACTGAAGAGGTTGAGGAGTGGGGAGCTGTTTGTCTCGAGTTGGTCATTCAAAATTATATCTGTATTTTTCAATTTATTAATTTCCATAGATTCTAATAAAGATAGCTTAAGGCCTTTATTTTGAATATGTAGAATTTGAAACTGTTCATTAAAAGAATGATTATGATCTAGAAGGTGAAGTGCGTATGTAGAAGTGTCTGTTTTTCTATTGTTGAAAGCCCGTTTGCGTTCTGCTATCCGTTTGTCAAAGGTTCTGCCAGTTTGACCGATGTAAGTTTTCGAACAGTCACCACAAGTTAGTTTGTAAACACCACTCTGTAGTTGTTTTCTCTTTCGGCTCTTGTTCTTAATATATTTGCTTAAGTTGTTAGTTCTGAAAGCTGGTGTTATTCCTTTCTTTTTTATGTATCTGGCTATTTTTGTTGTTATCTTGCCAGTATATGTGATAGAGCAGAAGGTACTGGGTTCTTTCTGTGGTGGTGGATAGACTAATTTCAGGGCTTTCTTATGGAGTTTTTGGTTCAAAATTTTGTTAATTGTTTGTTCGTTATAGCCATTGTTTACTGCTATTTGTTTAATGATGTTCAGTTCTATCTCGAAGTTATTTTTTGACATGAGAATTTCTGTCAGTCTATGTATCATGCTATGGTAGGCCGAAACAGCTGTAGTCACATAGTTGTAATAAATTTTGTGGAAGTATACTAAACAAACGTTTTCAGTGTTTTATTGTTAGATATCGATACTTTATCAATCAAGCATAACTAATAAAAGAAACTGTATTCAGTCGCGCATTAAGATAAGTCTCAGGAAGTAGATAATCTCCAATATAGTGTAGTACTTTAATTAAGCCATTGTTATATCAGTATAAAAATGTCCAGGTTGAAGTGTATTACACAAAAAAATTCAAATCTGAAGTACGTGAAGAATTTAATAAAGGTAAATACATCTTGTAGTCTTAAAATATTACAAAATTGAAACGATAGGATATATCTGTGTATATTAAAAAACAATTACAGGCTCCTTTCAGGTAACATATATGTATAAAGGAACTTATCACATATTTTTGAAAGAGTTTTGTGTGTTTTAAAATATTGCTGTTTCTATACATACTTTTGGGAATATTTTGATAATTCTAAAATTTACAGTTACAAATACATATACATAATTTTCTGTTATTAGAATGTAGTATTAAGCTAATAGGTCTGGATCCCGCGTATGAAAAAAAAGTTGATTAATAGCAAGCTGAAATTTTTTTAAATAGCTTAAGGGTGTCTAGTCAGACAAACTTTGATGTATGGGAATACTGGAACAGGGGAAGTTTTAATTGTGCAACAGGTAAAAAATTTGGAACGTCAGACTACGAAAACGTCCCATGTATTTTTTCGGACAGAACTTCCAATTAATTTTGTTACCCTTTCATTAAACTGTCCTGCAAAAATCAGACTGCTATTTATCACCAACTGGGCATTTTAATGAGTGGAACACGTAGAACATGTCAAATGACAGGAATTATGACAGGTGACAAATAGCAGTCTGATTTTTGCATAAGAGTTTAATGAAAGGGTAACAAATCAATTGGAAGTTCTGTCCGACAAAATACATGGAACGTTTTCGTGGTCTGACGTTCCAAATTTTTAACCTGTTCCACAATTAAAACTTCCCTGTTCCAGTGTTCCCATACATCAAAGTTTGTCCGACTAGACACCCTTAAGCTATTAACAAATTTTCAGCTTGCTATTAATCAACTTTTTTTTCATAAGCGGGATCCAGACCTATAACTGTCCACTTGAGATAAAATCTCGAGATTAGTCTCAAGGTGTTGTTCATTTTGGCATGGATGACTCGCTGGTGACTTGAGTCTCGAGACCAAGACAATTCCGTGTCGACTAGGGAGTCAAGTCAACACACAGCCCACTGTGTGACTTTATCGCGCATATACCTATTTTCGTTCTTTTCAAAAAAAGGTGCACAGGAATTGCACAGCAATTCAAAAATTTTATTCGAATATCTGCTATGCAGTTTATACTGCTTTTAGATTTAGTAAAATATCAGATTTATGAAAATATAAAGGGCCTAGCCAAGTAAAATGATGAAAAGTGCCCCCAACTCGATTCGAATTCCATATAGGTCACCGTTTAGCATATATCGTAAAACTAACTTTCTGAAATTTTTAGCCCCCTAGGTGGTCATGTGACCCACCTAGAGCCTAATTAGGGTTTTTATGTTTTTATTTTTTATCTCAGCCGCATCGAGAACTAGCGAAAACCTCTAAATAAAAAAGTTGTAAGCTTTAAAAAGTTCTGTCCGAAAATTTTTTTTTTAATTTTTGGCGGGAAATTTAAATTTTAGAACGATTTTAAAATTTTAAATGAGTATAAAAAAATAACTAAGACATTCGTTTTCACTAAAAAAATATATAGCGTGTATTTTTGCATATTGTTTCACCCTGAATTTTTTCAATTTTTTAAAATTGGTGAAACGCACCTTTAAAAATAAAAACCGCATATTTTCGGTTTTTTTTTTCGTTTTTTGATACAATTTTATACATATTTTTCAAAAAAGGTAACACCGTTACTGGAGTAGGTAAAAAACTGAAAAATAATTGGGGTCTGCTTAATAAAAATTTTTTGTAATGCCATCCATTTTCAAGATACAGGGCGTTGAAGAAAACAAAATTTTACACATTTTTTACGATTTTGCCGAAACTACTGGCAACATTGTAATAAAACTTGGCGGGTTTTAAGAGGTAGTTATTGTGCATGTTTTGACATACAATTAAGGATTTGATATTCATCATTGGCGCGCTTAGGGGTAATGGTCTGAACTTTTCAAAGAAAAAAAGATAGTACGCCACTGATATATTTCAAATTAACAATCATTTTTGAATTCCTCGTTCAATTTTCGATAAAAAAAACTATCTTCTCATTTTTTCATACGAGGCGCCGTTTTGCTGCAAAAAATTAAAAATCTTAACGCTTCCAAAGTATTCGAATTAGTTTTTATAATGGATGTACGAGTTTATGTACATAGATGTAGAAACTTTTCATAGAAGTTCGAATACTTTGTAAGGGTTAAGATGTTTTATTTTTTGAATAAAAATGGCGCGTCGTATGAAAAAATAGGAAGATAGATTTTTTGTCACAAATTGAACGAGGAATTCAAAAACGATTGTTAATTTGAAATATGTCAGTGGCGTACTATCTTTTTTCTTTAAAAAGTTCAGACCATTACCCCTATGCGCGCCAATGATAAATATAAAATTTTTAATTGTATGTCAAAAAATGCATAACAACTACCTCTTAAAACTCGCCAAATTTTATTACAATGTTGCCAGTAGTTTCGGCAAAATCGTAAAAAATGTGTAAAATTTTGTTTTCTTCAACGCCCTGTATCTTGAAAAGGGATGGCATTACAAATAATTTTTATTAAGCAAACCCCAATTATTTTTCAGTTTTTTACCTATTCTAGTGACGGTGTTACCTTTTTTAAAAAAATATATATAAAATTGTATCAAAAAACGAAAAAAAACCGAAAAATGCAGTTTTTATTTTTAAAGGTGCGTTTCACCAATTTTGAAAATTTGAAAAAATTCAGGGTGAAATATTATGCAAAAATACACGTTATATATTTTTTTCGTGAAAACGAATGTCTTACGTTATTTTTTTATACTCATTTAAAATTTTAAAATCGTTCTAAAATTTAAATTTCCCGCCGAAAATTAAAAAAAAAAAATTCGGACAGCACTTTTTAAAGCTTACAACTTTTTTATTTAAAGTTTTTCGCTAGTTCTCGATGCGGCTGAGATAAAAAATAAAAACATAAAAACCCTAATTAGGCTCTAGGTGGATCACATGACCACCTAGGGGGCTAAAAATTTCAGAAAGTTAGTTTCACTATATATGTAAAATGGTGACCTATATGGAATTCGAATCGAGTTGGGGGCACTTTTTATCATCTTACCCGGCTAGGCCCTTTAAATTGTGTAACTACCTTTGTATTTCGTTTGCATCACAATTATTAAATTTTATTGAAAACTCATCAAATAAACTCACTTTTTTTCGCGATTCCTGTATAAACTTTTGATTAACATTTCATAAGAACTTTTTTTATTCGTAAAGAAAAATTATTTGCAAAATTCCACCATCGGTGCAATGCCGCGCACTCATTTTTTAGCAAGTCAGGATTTTCTTTTTTACTAAACACCAACCTGAGAGTAGTCTCAGCTCTTCTGACATATACAGAAGACTGGAGATTAGATCTCGAGATCATAAACATGTCCTCTTGTGAAAAGCGCGGTCTCGGCTACAAGTCACAACTTATCTTTGAGAGTTCCCACAGACCCATATCTCGAGGCTCTCCAGACTATTTGGTCTCAAATGTACATTTAGCTTAAGCTTTGTCAACGAATCGTACCTACTCACTGGAATAGGGCTTTTCATCGATTGTCATTTGTTTCAAGCTTCTGTCATATGTTGTATAATCTGTGTATAATATTAATATACACGGATTATACGACATATGACAGAAGCTCGAAACAAATGACTGTGAATGAAAAGCCCTATAGACGCACACGTGAAAAATTTTTAAAATAGCTTCAAAACTGAAATGTCTATACCTAATCATAGTACATTATTGGACGGTAAAATATTGCAAAACCAACTTTTAAAGAACCGCTTAGATTGACATGAAATTTGGCATACACATAGGTAACATGTCAAAGAAGAAAAGTGATATTGTGCCGATGTGTGCTTTTGCCATGGGGGTGAGTTTCACCCCTTCTTGGGGGTGAAAAAATATACGTTCAAAATAAGTCCGCAAATGGATAAACTGACTAATTCTAAGCAACTTCAGTTCCATAGCATTTTTTACTAAGTTAATACTTTTTGAATTATTTGCAAGTAATTATGTTAATTTTTCAATAAAAAACACTTTTTAGATGATTTTTTGCAAATAACTCAAAAAGTAAATATTTTATCGAAAAAAAAAAACGTTTTTGGCAAAGATATAGCCCATAAAAAAGTGAGATCCCTAGACCTAGTAAAAGAAAAGTTGAAACTAATGAAAATTAGGTTCCTACTCGCCAAATTCCAAATCGAATATTTCAACATGAAATAACCAAAACTTGAAGCACTTTTTGGGGAAAACTCATCATCATCATCATCATCATCAATGGTGCTACAGCCCTATGAAAGAGCCTCGACCTTCCCAAGTCTATTACGCCAGTCAGTTCTATCCATTGCCAACCGTTGTACCTTTATACAACCAGTGTTAACATATGGATCGGATCGGAGGCATGGACCATCTCCAAGGCAGATGAAAACCTCCTGCTTACATTTGAACGAAGGATCCTAAAAATAATATTCGGTGGGGAAAACTCATAACAACTTTTTTAAATGTTTTTTAAAAAGGCTTTATTTTTGTATTTAAAAAAAGGTTCTAGCATTAAAAAAAAGGAAGTTACGCTCAAAATAAAGTTGGTCCCTTTTTTTTGGTAAAAAAAATCGTGAAAATCACCCCCAATTAGCATCCCAAATGAAATTAATCGTTACCACTTCACAAGTTCCTTTAAGCGTGTATGTATTGTTTATAATATGATCTGTAAGTTTCATCGTTCCTAAGTGTTTATTTTTGAAGGGGCTGTTGTTAAAATGGCTTGAACTAGTCAATAATCACGAGTGTATGTAAATTTTGAACAGCCATACCTTAACCAATTTTTGCCTTACAGAAAAACAAAAAATCCAAAATATTCAGAAAAGCAAAACCTACATTTTTTACTGTTTATAATTTTTGGTATCAGTAATAAATTTTAAAGAAAAAAAGCATTTTTTCAAAATTAAAAATTTAAGAAATTAAATAAAGAAAAAAAAATTACTTTAAAACCAAATTATTTAAAAAATTGAACCGATGAAACTTACAGATCATATAAATAATACATAAGTAAAGTAACTTGTGAAGCGGTAACGATTAATATGATTTAAGATGCTAATTAGAGGGTTATTTTCCCGAGTTTTTTTGATCAAAAAAATGGAGACCAACTTTATTTTGAGCGTAATTTGCTTACTTTTCGAGATAGAAATTTTTTAAAAAACAAAAATAAAGTTTATTACACTTTAAAAAAGTTATAATGAGTTTTCCCCCAAGCATTGCATCATTTTTTGGCTATTTCACGTTGTAATATTCGCTTTTGAAATTTGACGGATATGAACCTATTTTTCATTAGCTACAACTTTGCTTCTACTGGATTTAGAGAGTTCATATACACACACCATTTATTTCACTTTTTTAGATTCTTTGTTTTTGCTAAAAATGTTTTTTTTTTCGATAAAAAACTTACTTTTTGAGTTATATGCAAAAAACCGCCTAAAAACGTGTTTTTTTATGAAAAATTAACATATTTCCTCGCAAATAACTCGAAAAGTATTAACTTGGTTAAAAAGTTTTGTTCTGTGCTATAGAACAAAAGTTGCTTATAATTAGTCAGTTTATAGATTATATATTATTATTATTATTATACATAATAAACACTTATCTTTTACGATTTGCTGTGTTTACAGACTGCTACAGATACTGCTTATAATAATTATGTTCAACTTAATTAATTTTTTATCCGTTCTAGCTTCAACTTACAAAAACCTAATTATTGCCGGTGACTTCAATCATAGAGATTTAAAATGGCCACATCCTGTACCTCAAAATGCTTCATCTAGACTTCTTCTTGATTTTGTACAAGATTCACATCTCCAACAAATTGTTACTGAACCAACCCGTTTCCGTTCTGGGCAGCAACCCTCCATCTTGGATTTAATTATTACTTCTGATAATGATTTAATAAACAATTTAGAATACTATCCCCATTTTGCTAAATCCGATCATGCAATTCTTCAGTTCCAAATGCAGTTAATTCTTGTTACTGATCCAAAAAAATTATACTCATCAAGATATTTCATTGATTATAGAGGTATTAATCATGATGTGTCACTGGTTGACTGGGCTTCCGTCCTGTCGTTACCAAATGTACAGGAAAACTGGAATAATTTTCATGAACAATGTAGCAACATCATAAAAAAGAATACAAGCTCAAGACTTATAACTACATTTCCTTCTAAACCCTGGATTAATTGGGATATTCAAAGATTGATTAAGAGAGAGAAAGCTCTTTGGCAAAAGTATCAAAGATCACGTTTGGAGAATGATTTTGTTACGCATAGGAATGTTGCCAACCTATTGAAAACAAAAATTGGCAATGCTAGGAGAAACTATGAAAACAATATTATAGACAGCAATAATCCAAAGAAGTTTTATAAGTATATTAGAACTTCCATAAACACAAAAGTTTCTGTTCCTCAATTAAAAACAGACTCAGTGATATTACAAATGATGATTTGAAAGTGGCTACAACTTTTGCTAGGAGCTTTTACGGATCTTTTACTTTAGAACATGATGGCCCGCTCCCAGACTTACATTATGAACCCGTAAATCATAGTTCTATTACCTCAGTAGAATTTTCTCCTGATGATATTGTTAAAAAACTTAAAGAACTTGACACCAACAAATCTCCAGGACCAGATAATCTTTCTCCTACTTTCTTGAAATCATGTGCAAACGCTCTAAAATATCCACTCCATTTGCTTATGGAACAATCATTCCACTCTGCTACTCTGCCACTTATTTGGAAAGAAGCACGGGTGAAACCAATTTTTAAGAAAGGAGATAAACTCGACCCCAAAAATTATAGGCCTGTTAGTCTCACTCCAGTTATATCCAAAGTTATGGAATCAATTATTGTGGATAATTTACGCATATTTTTGAACCAGCATCAAATAATCCCGAACGAACAACATGGCTTTACCAGTGGAAGATCGGTTGTTACTAACTTGTTGTGTTGCCTAAATGACTGGACTACCGAAGTAGATATGGGACAGGATATCGATATTATCTACTTAGATTTTAGCAAGGCTTTCGATAAAGTTCCAAGAGAAAGGCTTTTGCAAAAGTTAAACAGGATTGGAATTCGCGGGCAACTGTTAAACTGGATTTCAGCCTTCTTAAGTGAAAGAAAATTTTCAGTAAGAATACAGTCTTCAAGTAGCCCCCTATATGACGTAATAAGTGGAGTCCCCCAAGGATCTGTTTTAGGGCCACTACTGTTTAATATATTTACATCGGAGCTAAAATACATCATTTCATCAAAGTTTTCGGTTTATGCGGATGACACAAAGCTGTACAACAATCCTAAAATAAACTCTCAGTGTTTGCAAAAAGACTTGGACAGCATTTCTCGATGGTGTACTGACTGCTTGCTACCGCTTAGTATAGAAAAATGTGTCGTTCTTCATGTCGGCAAAAATAACCCTCGGTTGAATTATTTTATTAACGGCATCGTTTTAAAAAAGACCGATTGTCACTCTGATCTCGGCGTGTTAATAGACTCACAATTGTCCTGGACTCCTCAAACGTTGCAACAGTGTAATAAAGCCAATCGCATGGTATACCTTATTAGTAAAGTTTTTTCGTCCTGTGACAGTCGAACCTTAGCAAAATTGTATAAAACTTATGTGAGACCTATATTAGAATTTGCTAATTCAGTGTGGTGTCCGGTTCTTCAGCGTGACGTAAATATGCTGGAAAATGTACAGCGACGAGTAACACGGATCCCGTATTCATTGGTGCGTCCCTCATATGAAGATCGTTTAAAGATCATGGATTTAGTTCCATTATCCGCCCGCAGACTTAGAGGCGACTTAATTACAACATTCAATTCATTTCATTACGAAACTTCTTCACTCAGAAATTTCTTTACAATAAATACAGATGAGCGGTTAAGAGGCCATCCCAGAAAGCTAAGAAGAGAACTCTGCAGAACCAACATCAGGTTAAACTTTTTATCAAATAGGGTTGTTCATGCTTGGAATTCATTACCAGCTTATGTCGCTATGGCGCCTAGTACAAATAGTTTTAAGAATAGACTCGATAATAATTAATTGTATTTTTTATTTAATTATATGTAATTCAGCTTAAGTGTAAAACAGCTAAGTACCAAAATTTGTTTAGCTTTTAGAGTATAATAGGATTCTAATCCTCTACTCTTATTGAATGTTAATAATAATAATAATATATTTTGAACGTATATTTTTCATCCCCTAGAAGGGGTGAAGGGGTTACCTATGTGTATGCCAAATTTCATGTCAATCCAAGCGGTTCTTTAAAATTTGGAGCAAAAACCGTGAAACAATGTACTATCATTACACGATGTGTCTACATTATTTTCGGCGAATAATAGTCGAATGAGATAATATGTCACACTTACATCAAATTTAAAATTTTAAAAAATATAAACTCATTACTTACTTCTTGAAACCGGAATCTAGCAACTCATTCACATTGTACAAATCTTTTTCTACTTTATTCGAGAATTTCTCCCTTCTTATCCTCAGCTGCTCCTGACAGTCTTGTTTTCTCTTCCTCTTCATGTGTTGTCTCTTTCTGATGTGCTTCAGCTTTATTCTTGTCTTTTCGACCTCGTTGCTTGGACTAGTAGCGACTATTTGAGAGTGAATTAAACATAATATCCAGAACATCAAGGATGGAATTGTTATTTCCATACATGATAATGGCTAGAAAAAAATTAAGTATAATTATTTTACATAATAAGGATTGATTAAAATGTTTATATCAAAGGAGTTGTAAATATTTATATTAGACGTGTGTTCGTATTAACGTCTTAAGCGCTGGTTTCCTCGAAAGCGGTGCCGACAAACTGCGACCGTAACACTGCGATGAATGACGTCATAAAAAACTGTACCATGCAAAATAAGCGGTGGTTTCCAAGGATGCGTTGGAAGACACCGCTTGCTGAGTTTGCACATTCCATTGCCGCAGTGAAGAACCTTAAATTTTTCACCGCAATCTGACGTAATTCGTCGCAGTGCTACGGTCGCAGTTTGTCGGTGCCGCTTTCAAGGAAACCAGCGCTTTAGAGGCTGACTCAAGACTTGTCTCTTCGAGGTGTGTCACATAACATTTGTTGTTATAAATAGAAGCACGCAGGAGATCTGACACACTTAACCCGGCATTGGTCGCTAGGTAGGTTTGTACGAGAGTGGTTGCGCGTGAGATTTTCTCTCACATATCCAACTTTTGCCTTTCTTTACAAAACAAAATTTTTAAAACAGATTTTAAACTTTTTTTATTAACTAATAGTCGAGGAAATGAAACTGAAAAATTGGCAAAACCTCGCAATTTTTTCGTCCAGCATCGATTTGTACAAAAATTTGGGATTAGGCTCATTTCACCCTCTAGTTAATTTTCTATATTGAGCCGTTGTACGCTTTTGGTTTTTTAAGGGTGAAAACTACCCCTAAAAAAACTACTTATAAAAAATTATAAAACAACATTTTAAACTTTAATATTGTTAACATTTGGTTCTTATTAGTTACATAATGATTGTTTTATGTTTTAAAATATACTACCATAATATGTCGACTCTTAAAACCACCCTTATTGGAGCTCTATATAAAAAATTACTTATCCTAAAAGAATAATTTCGGCTTGCATCGATTTACATAAAAATTTGGGATTAGGATCATCTCACCCTGTACTTCATATTCTATAACATGCTCAAGGGCGTCGATTATTTTTAGACGTGTAAACTACCCCCTATTTTCAAAAATTATATAAAAACATTGTAAACTTTAATATGGGTAAAATTTGGTTTTGATTGGCTAAAAATAATGATTGTTTTATGCTTTAGGATATGATATCATAATATTTTAACCCTTAAAAACCACCCTTAAGAACATTACAATTTTTATAAGTAGATAATTTAATAGATTTATACAGAAAAAAAAGTAGAATTAAAGAATTACAAAAATATTGATTTACACAAAAATACGAATTTACAAATATGTAAAAGTACAAATACAAATGGTTTTTAAGTCATCTTACAGTATACGAACCAGTTCTGTGGTATTATACATGCATTGAAAATGTTCTATAAGCGGACTTTTCGAATATTTCGAAAAAAAAATTGTTTTATAAACATAGCTCCTTCATTTTTGGCGATAAAAAGTTTTTACAAATATGATTTTGTAGGATTTTTAAAGAACTATAGAAATTTGTAAATTAAATTCCGTTAGATCCCTTAATTTTTAATTGGGGTGGGTTTAAAGGGCTCGAATAAGGGGGTGTTTGCTCGTAAATAGGGGTTTTAAACAGCTATATCTCGCTAACTATTTACAGTAGTGAAAATCTATGAACAATATAATTTTAGCTATTAAAAATGCTACAATTTAGTAAACTATCAGTATTTTCGTATCTTGAGTATTTTCGGAGATATTTGGAAGTAAACGGTGAAAAATACGAAATTGCAAAAAATCAATTTTTCTTTAAAGTCCGCTTTTTCTAAAATTAGGCCTTTTAAATAAGTCGAATTTCTTGGGTGTATTGACAATACAAATATACAAGGAAATACAGAAAGGTGAAGAGCGATTTTTAATTAGGAGGGTAGTTAGGGGGTTATTTTCACTGATTTTTTAGTAGACAAAAACAGATACCGACCTTTTTTTGATCATAAGTCGCTCTATTTTCATGTTAGAAATTTTTTGTTATTATTCTTTAAAAGTTTTAATTTTATCGCTGAAAAAAAAAATAATTTAAATTTTCCTCGAAAAATGCAAAGTTTTCCCGTTATTTGGCTTTGAATATTTCAAATTATGCATTTGACGAGAAAAGCTAACCTTTAACATGTCGTATCTAGGTTTGTATTAGTCATAAAGATATTATACCGAAAGAATTTAGTTTGTGTTACTAAAGGGTACAATTTTGTTATCTGCAGTTTTTTTGATTAAATGCATATTTTTCGAGGTATTCTCAAAAAACCCTCTAAAAAAGTCGATTTTTTCGACGAAAAACTGTGACTTTCAAGCGCGAATACTTTTTTTATTAAAATTACTTTTTACATCGACTTACATGGTTAAAATGTAATAAAAAATTCCCACCCCCGAGATGGGGTGGCAACCACCCCCAAGGTTTTAGCGTACAGCGGCATGATATAGAAAATGATCCTTGGCCTATTCCCTACCTTCTGTGAAAATTTCAAGTAAATACATGCTGGACGAAAAAATTGCGAGCCAAAATGCTTCATTTCCTCGACTATAATGAAATCTGTGATAATGATAAAAACATAATATACATAATAATATGATAAGATACAAAAAAAAAATGATCGGAATTAAACCATAATTGAAGAGTACAGGGGAAAACAGGGAATGTAACTTTTTCATGAATTTTGGTTTTTCTTGCCATTTGGTAGCAAAACTGAGTACTATCGAGTAGCCTATCGATTCAGGACAATAACTATAAAGATCAGTCTACATATATAAATTTTCTAAGAATTTGTATCCAGGCGAAGAACCAGGATTGCCCGCACGCCACTGAACCAAAATAAGGAATGTTAGCAGTTTTTTGATGCATTATTAAATTAATAAGTTAATATAGATTAATATTATAGAATAAGAATTGCTAGGAATCTCCTATGTAGTTTTTAGATATCACAAGAATTAAACCTTTATTGGTGTTTATCTCAGTATGTATGAAATGTGACATTCCTTGTTTTTCTCCTGTGCTCTTCAATTATTCAATCTCCGTATCTTCATAATTTACGGCACCGCACTTTACACAAGTATAACAAGAATGCTCTGGACAAATTGGTTGATGACAAGAATTACAATTTTTGTTTACTTTTCTATTTTTAGTCTATTGAAATGTTACATTTAGTGTGCATTTCTTAGAGGAGTCAATTTTATTTTTTTAATGTGTAGGGGGGTTCAGTAGAAGCTTAAGTTCAAGTTTTTGGGGTTGAGGCCGTTGTCACCCGGCCGCCATATTGGAAAAAGAGGTGCAAAGGGCTTTCGCGCTGTATCTCGTAAACTAGCTACCCTACAGAAAATTTAATTTCACATAAAATGAAGCAAATTAAATTTTCTACAATTTTATATCTATTACTTTTTATCGTAAAGTGACCAACAAAAAAGTTATAAACAAAAATAAGAGAAAATTTTGTAAGAAATTTCCTTTTGGAAGTTATAACTTTTTTTACGTTCATTTCACAATAAAATAACATCATAGCGATTTTGTAGAGGATTTTTCAATAAACAATTTTCACTATAAAGTTGTTTAATTTTATTTATTATCTAGGTTTTACAACGCTCCAAACTTGACCAGATTCTCGTAGAAAAATAATGCTTTTCTATCTACGAGCGGCATTTCGTTATGCCAGCCACGAAAATCAAATTTAAGGTGAATGATCAATTTTGGTCTATTTTTATGTTTTAGAGGTCGCTGAATCCGAATATGAAGTTTATTTTTATCTAGAGTTGGTGGAACATGTTAAAAAAATAAAGTTTATACAAAAATGCCAAAAATCAATTTTGATGATTTTTCAAATTTACCTCGCTGTATCTTTGGTCGCTGTAAATATTTCCTTTTAAAATTTTTACTGTGTCATCTCTGAAGTACGTAAATAACAATGAAATTTGTCCAAAATGTTTAAAAAGATTAAAAAAGGAGTTGTTAATTTATTAACATTTTGTCATCATATTTCGTTAGTTTCATGTTTACTTAAAAAAGTTGAGTGACAAACTTTTTAGTTTATAATTTTAACCAACACAACAATAAAATATAGTTCATGAAGAAGTTTTTTGGAAAATTTTAAGTCAAAATATGTAATAGGAAAAAAGTTATGTTACTTCATATACAGTCGGAAAAATGAAAGAATACCCATGAACGAACATATAAAACACGCTGTATTTTCCTGTCACCGTGTCACGAAGAAAGTTGCCCAGCGCAAGTACATATAATAATAATTATTACATGTACTTGCGCTGGCCAATTTTTTGTGTGACACGGTGACAGGAAAATACAGCGTGTTTTATATGTTCGTTCATGGGTATTCTTTCATTTTTCCTACTGTACCGGGTGTCCCAATAAGAATGGCTCTCGGCCATATCTCAGGAACCGTTTATAGTAGAGCTTTGAAATAAAAAATTTTATAACAAAAGTTGCCTCAGGAAAAGCCTGGAAATTATTTTCATAATTGTGGGACCACCGCTAGAGGGCGTAATTGAATATCAAAAATTAAAAAATCTAAATTTTACAAAATTTTCCTAATGAAGGGGCACTGGAAATCCGATCGTCGTATTCTTCATAAAATTCTACGCATATTTGATTTGACAAGTTTAGGTCTACCTTTGGAAATAAGAGGTGGGGGTGAGTGGGAACCTTGTTATGAAAAACTGGCTGTGAGTCCGGTTCTGCTTAATCAAATTTTGCAAACCTGGTCTTGTTGAAGACAGATCTTTTTCGTCAATCTAAAAGTTATGATTTCGAACCAACTTACTGAGTAATATGCCAGCTAGAAGGCGTTATTTAATTTTTTTCAGAAATCTAGTGTTCCTTGGAAAATATTAAATACAAACATGCATTTTTAATACCATATTACAAAATTAGACAAAATTAGCAACAGAATAGCGAAAACCGCATGTTAATACCTTTTTTCTATCTCGAGATATCTTACAAAACGTGTAAACTTAAAAACATAACTGTTACTGTCACCGGTAAACGAAATAATTCATTAAAAGTAGTGTGCTATGGAAACAACAAAGAAACATTTTCCAGCTGTCAACGTATATTAGGTCTTTTCAACGCTTCTCATTTGTTTCGAGCCTCGTTCATATCTCGTATATTAATATTATACACGGATTATACGGCATATGACAGAGGCTCGAAACAAAGGAGAAGCGTTGAAAAGCCCTATTACAAAGAAATAAAAACAACTATTTAGTGATGACATAAACGTTCAAATTTTTGCCCATCATTTTCGTTGCAAACATTTACTCTTTCAATAGTAAATTGAACAGCAGTCTCAATTTCTGCTCTCGATATGCTTTGAATGGCGTTTAGTATTCTCTGGATAATGTATTCTAGAGTAGTGTATGATGGGCAACAATTTGAATATTTAGGTCGTCACTAAGTAGTTCTTTTTGTTCTGTGTTATATTTAATTTTAATAGTATTGTTTCTCTTTATATTGTTGTTTTAATTAATTATATTTTTATACGTTGACATCTGGAAAATGTTATTTTGTTTTTTTTTCCACAGCACACTACTTTTCATTAACTTAGTTTACCGGTGATAGTAACAGTTATGTATAAAATTTACACGTTTCTCGAGATATCTTGAGATAGACAAAAGGTATCGACATGCGGTTTTCGCTACTCTATTGCTAATTTAATCTAATTTTATAAAGTATGATTAAAAATGCATACTTGTATTTAATATTTTTCAAAGAAAACTAGATTTCTGAAAAAAATTAAATAACGCCTCCCAGCTGGCTTATTACTTATTAGGATGGTTCAGTATCACGCTTACATTGAAGAAAAAGATCTGTCTTCAACAAGACCCAGTTTTCAAAATTTGATTTAGCAGAACCGGACTTACAGCCATTTTTTCATAACAAGGTTCCCACTCACCCCCACCTCTTATTTGCAAAGGTAGAGTTAAACTTGTTAAATCAAATATTCGCAGAATTTGATGAAGAATACAATAATCGGATTTTCAGTGCCCCTTCATTAGGAACATTTTGTAAAATTTAGATTTTTTTATTTTTGATATTCAATTACGCCCTCTAGCGGTGGACCCACAATTATGAAAATAATTTCCAGGCTTATCCTGAGGCAACTTTTGTTATAAAATTTTTTATTTCAAAGCTCTACTATAAACCGTTCCTGAGATATGGCCGAGAGCCATTCTTATCGGGACACCCGGTACAAGCGGCACACCCCAAAAAACGCTTATATTTCGAGATCCTTACCACGGTGTGGTGAATGGCTAATTTTTATCATACTTTATGATTTTGATATCAAAAATCGTTTTTTGCTCTGCTTAAGAATTTTGCATTTTGCGGTTGCGTCATTCTTCTTCTGAAGCGGCGAATTTGCCCTGAAACAACTTCTTGGGCCTTTTCTATATATGCTTAGAGTTATAAGTTTTATAGTGGGAAGAAAGGTCAAAAACAGATTAATAATAGCATAGGAATGTTAAAATCATAATAAATTGTATGAATAAAAAATATATATAAATAGAAAAGTAAGCCTAACTTTTGTTTTTATTGTATCCCTATGAGCAGTCGAGAATCTGGTCAAGTTTAGAGCGCTGTAAAACCTATATAAATAAATATAATTAAACAACTTTATAGTGGAAATTGTTCGCTGAAAAACCCTCTACAAAATTGCTAAAATGTTATTTTATTTTAAAATGAACTAAAAAAAAGTTACAAGATCCAAAAGGAAATTTGTTAAAAAAAATTTACATATTTTTGGTTATATCTTTTTTGTTGGTCACTTGACGATAAAAAGTAATAGAAACAAAATTGTGGAAAATTTAATTTTCTACATTTCATGTTTAATTAGATTTTCCGTAGGGTTGGTAGTTTACGAGATATAGCGCGAAACCCCTTTGCACCCCATTTCCAAGATGGCGACCGGGGGACAAGGATGGCGACCCCAAAAAATTGAACTTAAGCTTCTACTGATCCCCCCTACACATTAAAGAAATAAAATTGACTCCTCTAAGAAATGCAAGGTACGGCCTAAAAAATGTAACATTTTAATGGACTATTTTGCAGTGAGGGCAAAATGAACAAAACTGAATATCCGATGGTTCAGGCTGTGATGAGTTCGGTAATGTTATTTTGGCAATTCTTGCAATATAATTTCGAAGGCTTAAAGTTAAGTTTGGAATTGTCGAGCGATTTATAAGATGAGGTTTCATCAACGATAAAGCCAATTCCATTAAAAAGACGCGACGTTCTTCTGTTTTATTATTATCTTTATATACAATGTGACTGTTGATACCACCAATATTTAACATTGAAAAATATATAAGTGGCCATCTACAACAACTAACCCGTGAAACATAATATAGGATTTTCATTTCATCTACCACATCCACGACGCCTTTTATTACATTATAAAAGGATATTATTTCAGGTTTCAAGTGGAACAATCAAATAAATTTTTATACACAGTTGGTGGCGCCGGTGCGGTGGTCGCGCGATGAGATAATATCTCACATGAAGTGCACGACTCAACAATCTGGTGATACTAAGTCAACTGAGTCACTATCTGAGCGGACGAGTCTATTAGATTGTCGAGGGAGGATAGTTAGGAGACTAGAAGGAACCACAGGGCGTATAATTTCCCAGAAAACAAGTTGTGCGCAATTTTCTGAAACCGTGAGAGAAAATCTCATATAGCGACCACTGCCGGGTTCATATTAAAACGTAATATCGGTAATTTGAGCCACGGACATCTGATGAAGATGTACCCCAGCCAAGGGTTCTCCCCTAGGACCATTATACGAGAATTCATTGAAAAGACGTTGAAGAAGATCATGGGGAAGTGGAGTAGGGATTACATATCTGTGGTGAGAGGAGAGGATTTGGTACCAGATTGAGTTTATTTTGGATTGGTTAGTGTAGCTTTTCTTACGGGACATCTGGGAGAGAAGGCAGGATGGTTACCTTGGCAGTTGGGATATTTGGGAGCATTTGCTGTGGGGTAAGCGACTTCTGTTGTTGTTCGCAGTTGGGACAAATTTTATTTTTGGGAGCATTCTGTATTGAGGTGTGCACTATTGCAATATCTCGTGTCATACTTTATAGAGTCACGGATCTGGGGATCTCACAATTTAATCTTTCCCATCGATCCTGATACCATTCGACAGAGCATCAGAGAACTTGGTCTCAGGCAGGGTATGTGAAGACTCTGACAAAAGATGTGCAAATGTTGTTGGAACAAGCAATAATTCGAAAGTTTTTGGTGTATGAGAATTTCATTTTGGATACGCTGTCTTCGATATCTTTTGTGGAGAGATTTTTATCTACACCGGCAATGAATAGATGGATGTTATTCTGTTGATGTTTAGGAACGGGATTTGAGCTGTTTATGACTGAATTAGAGCTAGAGCGTCCATGGGATATGGGGATGGATTTATCTCCTGTGATTTGGCGAAGTTTTGTTCGGAAGTTGTAAAAGTTTATGGGTTAAAACTTTCGAATGTTAACTGGAGAATACTTTCAAAGAGTCGATATCATTTGGGAGGAGGTTGATGTCTGTTATGGTTTGGTAGAATATTCGCTGCTGACTAATGTTTTAGGAGATACCTTCGATTCTGTAATGTAAAGGACTGTCTTTAGTATGTCTATTATTTTCTGCGGGAAATCTAAATAGTTGAATGCTTCAGAAGCTTTATGTCTGTTTACTACATTATATTCTTGTATAAAATCAATTAACAACTAGTTTGATGATACATAAGTTCATATGAGGACATCTCTCTCTCTCTCTCTCTCTCTCTCTCTCTCTCTCTCTCTCTCTCTCTCTCTCTCTCTCTCTCTCTCTCTCTCTCTCTCTCTCTCTCTCTCTCTCTCTCTCTCTCTCTCTCTCTCTCTCTCTCTCTCCTCTCTCTCTCTCTCTCTCTCTCTCTCTCTCTCTCTCTCTCTCTATCTTTATCTCTATCTCTCTCTATCTTTATCTCTATCTCTCTCTATCTCACTCTCTCTCTATCTCTCTCTCTCTCTCTCCTATGGCGCTAAAGCCCAAGTCTGGCCCTGGCCTCCACCAGCATAGGCCTCCAAGTATCTCTGTCCCTCGCTGCTCTCCTCCAGTTATTCACCCTTAATATCTCTTTAGCATCGGTTATCACTTCGTCTATCCACCTCTTCCTTGTCTTCCTACTGGCCGACGTCCCACCATAGTTACGCTAGGTGTTCTGTCATTATCCCATTATCCATTCTTATGATTTGACCTTGCCAGCGCAATCTTTGGGAGGGATATATTAAATATTGTATGGGGATATATTAAATACAAATTGTTTATTTAAAAAAAGGTGTAAAAATTATATTGAAGTCTTACCTCTGAATTGGTAACTTTAGCTGTTGGATAGAAGCAAAAAATGGTAATATTAATAACATGTAAAATATAAACTATAAGGCAAATTATAAACACATAATATGAAGTTTGCTCTATCCACCATTTTCCGTAAAATGGAAAGAAAATAAATCTCAGGGTGGCCAATTTAGTGACCTTGATAAACCCTTGTTTAGGTTTTGCTTTAGTAAAAGATGAACCTAAAACATACAAAAGAATTAGTTAATTACAAGAAAAAATAGCTAGCAGGCTAATTTGTTATTAATTTAAACCTCGATAGATGGCTTTTAGTGGTCATACTCAGGTGTTTTAAAACGAATAATTAGTTTCCTTTTCATAGTTAAAGGAAGACAGTAGTTATTTGTTGTTTGAAAAATAGAAAAATTAAACACTGTTCAGCTGCTGATTGATTTCATTTGGCACGCCGAAATTGAAGCCATTCGTGGACCTTAAGAAAGCATTTGACAGGGTCACATTAAAGGACGTTATACATTTGTTATACTCGAGAGAGGTACCTCTAGGAATAATTAAAACGATCGAAAACATCTACCAGAACAACACAATAAAAGTAAAAGTGGAAGATGAACTAACTGACCCAATTGAGACCGGCAATGGAATAAGACAGGGGGATTCCTTGAGTCCTTTATTGTTCAACCTGATCATGGACGAAATAATAAAAAAGGTAAGAACTAAAAAAGGATACCAAATGGGAGAAAACAACTTAAAATAATCTGCTATGCAGACGATGCAATACTAATCTCTCAAAGTGAAGATGATTTACAACGTAGGCTGCACCAATTTAACATAACCGCCAGAAAATTTAACATGTTAATTTCCTCAAAAAAGACAAAATGCATGGTTATACCAGCAGATCCAATAAAATGTAAATTGAAGCTGGAAGGACAGATAATAGAACAAGTGATGGAGTTTAAATACCTAGGCATCACACTACCTAGCTACGGAAGGCTCGAAACAGAAGTGGAAGATCAAGTGAATAGAGCAAACAGAGCCGCAGGTTGCCTGAATGACAGAATATGGAGAAATAAAAATATCGCAAAAGAAATGAAAGGCAGAATTTACAAAACAGTCATCAGACCAATAAGGACATACGCGGCAGAAACACGACCCGACACAGAGAGGACAAAAAGATTGCTCGAAACAGCGGAGATGAAAGACTCTATGGGACAGAGCTAGAAGTACAGATATACGACGTAGATGCAAGGTGGATAACATTAATAACTGGGTAAGAAACAGAAGAATAGAATGGAATGACCACATAAGCCGAATGACAACAAATAGGGTAGTCAGGACAGCGAGACACGATTCCCCAATTGGGACCGTGCAAGTTCGGCAAAGCGACCCCTATTTCTTCGCTCTGCAACTTTATTCGCACTTTTAATTATATTGTCCAATTATATTAGTCCTGGTTACTGGAAAATTGTCAAGGCCATAGCCCAAAAAAATAGTAAGAAGAAAAAATAAGATTCAGGTTATGCTATCAAAACGTAAACATTTGTATGTAGTAAATAAAATTAGTTATTAAAATGCAGTACTGCAAGCAAAATACATTTAATTAAATTTACCTTTATATAATCATTGCATATCATATCAATATTGTGGAGCAATATATAATTTTTCTGCTTAAATGACAGAAGGTATGATATATACGTCAATTTGACAATTTCAATTGACAATATGAATTATTTAAGATAGTTGCAATATTTCTCCGCGACTCGCGCACGGTCGTTTCTCGTTTCCCTTCCAAGTACTTGCACACCGCGAATACATGATACTATAAATAACGAGTAGTATCTTCCCGTAGCGCAAATACGTCCGAGTTCGGACGTTCGGACGGATGATGATGTAACTGGAGACCGGAAGTAGAAGTTGAATTCTTGTTAAAGTTAAATGGGATTTGTATGCATTCTGTAATGAAATTATTCAATTAGCAAAATAACATTAAACTTCAATGTATTCGAAAAAAATTTAATGTCAAGATTCCTGTCAAAATAATTGTCAAAGATAAAATATAAAATACACTTAACTTACAACCGCGAACAATTCAAACTAATCGGACATTACGAATGATTACGAACCATTACGAACTTGCGGGTCTCCACTTACGTCACGACTTCCGGATGTGCAATATATTATCTTGTTATTTATAGTATCATGCATCAATAGGGCTTTTCATCGATTGTCATTTGTTTCGAGCTTCTGTCATGTGTCACATAATATTAATATATCTACGTCATACGTCTTCGGTTTGTATCATTGGTAATACCAATAACGTACGACGTAAATATATTAATATTATGTGACACATGACAGAAGCTCGAAACAAATGACTGTGAATGAAAAGCCCTATAGGAAGATGATCAGTGGGAAGACCACGAAAACTTACTAGAGGCAAATTGAAAAACAGAGTCGTGTCTATACAAAAAGGAGAAGAGAAGAAGAAGAAATTGAAGCCAAACTACTGCTAACTAGATGTCGCTAACGTGTCCGTACGCATTTAGTATTTTATTAATTTGCCTAGTGGAACAGCGGTATTTAGTTCGTATCGGGATACACCACAGGCGGCTCTAAAGACACTAAAAAATAGAAACCTGGGTCAGCCGATGGTGGTGGCCCCCGAATCGAATTGAATCTAAAGTCTTTCCTTCCAACCTAGTGCTGCTTGCAGCTTGTCTGTACCATCATTAATAATAGCGAAATTTTAGAAGCCGAAATGTTCGTGGTCGTAAAAACGTATTTGAAGATGAAGGTCTACCCAGCCTGAATAAAATGAGTACCTTGTGTAAAACCAGAGGTAACAATAGGCAGTTGAAGAGTAGCACTGGCCCTGTTACCTTCCTTGAATACCGTAGACCCTAGAGATAGCAGACTACCCTGCTATCCCAAAGCCGCGTTAGCGGTATAAAACGGGAGACTACTATTAGTACGATGAACTATATATGTGTCCTTCTTCTTCTTAACGTGCCCTATCAAGTCCCCTTGACGTTGGCGATTAACATGGCGAAACTGTCTCTGTCTCGAGCTATTCTAAATAGGTGTTCTGCTTTCTTTATTCCTGTCCACTCCCGGATATTCTTCAACCAAGAGGCCTGCTTTCTACCAATTCCTCTGCGTCCTTCGATTTTACCCATCATAATAAGTTGAAGAATATTATACCGGTCTCCCCTTACTACGTGTCCAAAATAGGCCATCTTTCTATATTTGATGTTATCAAGCAGCTCGCGGGTAGCATTTGCTCTCTTAAGGACTGCCACATTTGTCAGCATAGCCGTCCATGGTATTTTTAGAATACGTCTGTGCAGCCACATTTCAAAGGCCTCCAAACGGTTAACGGTGGATATTTTTAATGTCCATGCTTCGACACCATACAAGAGGACCGACCAAATGTAGCATTTAATCATGCTCTTTCGAAGTTGAAGTTGCAAGGTATCATTACAGAAGAATGACCTCATTTTTAAAAATGTCGTGCGGGCTATCTCGATTCTACATTTTATCTCTTTATCTGGATCTAGTTGTTCAGTAATATGGCAACCAAGATATTTAAAACTGGGTACTCTTTGAATCATATGACCATCAACATATAACCGTGAATCTTGATGGGCCAAACGGCTAAATACCATGTACTTTGTTTTTGAACAGTTTATATTTAGGCCAAACTCTCTTCCCACTCTGTCAATGGCATTTAAAAGGTGTTGTAATCCATTCATATCATCACTTAAAATAACTGTATCGTCTGCATATCTGATTGTATTTATCAGAATTCCATTAACCTTCACACCCCATTCCAAATTATGCAGCGCTTCCTTAAATATTCTATCTGAATACAAATTGAACAACAGTGGGGACAGTATACAACCCTGTCTGACGCCTCTTTGTATTTTGCATATTTCTGTTGATTTTCCATTTATGCAAGCTGTCGCTGTTTGACGCCAGTATAATTTTTCTATGATTCGTACATCTTGACTATCAACTCCTTTATCTTTTAGTATTTTAATTAATTTGTGATGTTGTACTCGATCAAAGGCCTTCTCATAGTCAATAAATACAGCAAAGACGTCTTTCCTTTGATCTCGGCATTTCTGCAATAACACATTTAGTGCAAAGAGTGCGTCCCGGGTTCCCAGTCCATTTCTGAAGCCAAATTGTGTTTCATCCTGGTCTTCTTCACATTTATCTCTGATTCTACTGTGGATGATACGTAGAAAGATTTTCAAGGTGTGGCTCATAAGGCTTATCATTCTATAGTCGCTACAGTTTTTCGGACGTTGTTTTTTTGGTAGGGTTATGAATTCGGACTTTAACCAATCTTCAGGGATATCACCAGTCGAATAAACATCATTGAAAAGTTTGACTAGTATTCCAATGTTTTCCTCATTTATGAGCTTTAACATTTCTGTAGGTATGTTGTCGGGACCAACGGCTTTCTTGTTTTTTGCCAATTTTATAGCATGTTGTATTTCTGATTTTAGTATTTCTGGTCCTTCACCTTCATCTAAAGTGTCCAGTTCTTCGGGTCTATCATCATTATACAGTTCATTTATATAATTGTGTCCTACTACTAATATGTGTCCTACTACCTCAGAAATCGTCTACAAAGTCATACTTGATCATGGTAGCTGATATAACTAAAATTTCTTCTTCTTCTTCTTCAGGTGCCATCTCCGCTACGGAGGTTGGCAATCATCATAGCTATTTTAATTTTTAGGCAGTAGCTCTAAATAGTTGTTTTGAGCTGCATCCAAACCATTCTCTCAGGTTCTTCAGCCATGAAATTCGTCTTCTTCCGATGCTTCTTCTGCCATCTATCTTTCCTTGCATTCTGAGTCGCAGGATGCCATACTTCTCGCCCCGCATCACATGTCCGAGACACTGTAGTTTTCTTTCTTTAATTGTAAGTTCAACTTCTTCTCTTTACCTATTCTTCTCCGTACTTCGTTGTTCGTAACTCTATCTACCCAGGAAACCCTCATAATTCTTCTATAGGTCCACACTTCAAAGGCGTTAAGTCGTCTCATTGTCTCTACATTTAACGTCCATGATTCCACTCCATAGTATAGTACACTGTATACGTAACATTTTGTTAGGCGTACTTTAAGAGCTAATGTTAAATCTTTGCTACATAGGACCTTTTTCATTTTCATAAAATTAGAACGAGCTTTTTCGATTCTGACTTTGATTTCTGCAGTGTAGTCATTATATTCTGTTATAAGTGTTCCTAGGTAAGTGTAATTTTTTACTCTTTCGATCTGTTGGTCCTCTACTATTAAGATTTCGTTAGTATTATGGTTGTTTTTACTAATTTTCATAAACTTCGTCTTTTTGATATTAAGAGAGAGTCCGTACTCCCTACTACACCTTACTATTTTACTCATGAGTCTTTTCAGGTCGTGTAAACTATCGGCTATTATTACTGTATCATCTGCATGTCTGATGTTGTTAACTAAGACTCCATTTACTCTTATGCCGACTGTTTCATCTTCCATAGTTTCTCGCATTACCTCTTCAGAATAACCGTTAAATAATAGAGGTGATAGTATGCGGCCTTGCCTGACTCCTCTCTGTATTTCCAGTTCTTCCGATGTTTCTTTTTCAATTATTACTATTGCTCGCTGATTGTAATAGAGGTGTGTTATTAGTCTTAAATCTCTTTCATCTAGGTTTTTAGTTTTCAGAATTTCCATGAGTCGATCATGGTTTACTTTATCAAACGCTTTATTGTAGTCTATAAAACAGACGTAAAGAGGAAGGTTAACATCCAACCATCTCTGTGTCAGCTAAACTAAAATTTGGGAGATATCAAAGGCTCCAAACATGTCAATAAACTGTGAACACAACATCATACACAAATACTGGAATAAGAAGAAAGTTACAAATGAATTACAAATGGAAGATGAGCAATGTTTTCAAATATGCCTGTTGTTTGGACCTAAGCATTACCCAGAGCAGTGTTAAAGGTCCATTACTGTTTATTTTTTATTTTGTTAAGTCAATGGATGTAGAAAGTGACAACAGTCTCCTCTTATGCACAATATGGATGAACTTAAAATACAACAAATCCAAGACTGTAACACTGACACAAACTAAAATCAAAGTAGAAGGACTAATTTCGGAATCCACACAATATCTACGCCAAAAAAATAATCTCAAGGCAAAACAGAAGTCTTGACAATGGAAGCTTCCATCCAGGCCGTGATCAAACCTGATCTTCACAAAGGATATTCAATATCATGATACATTGGCATTTGATAATTTTTACAACAACGGCAGTTTTAAACACTGCCTGTTTTAAAATAAAAAAAGGGAATTACCTCTAACCAAATCAAGATCTATAAAATTTGGATTTGGTTTTGCACTTCTCATCTGAATATGGTTGAGCCCATATATTCTCTGCTCCCTTTCTTCTATTTTTGTTTCCCATATCTGCTTGTCATATGCACCAATCTTTTGCTGATACCTAAAACATTTTTATGATTGTATCAATTAAACAAATTTTGTTTTAAATATGTTCTGGTAACATTCTTGAATAATTAACAGGATAAATCAAACTGGATTGTACTAAAAACAACTGGGTTTGTAAGATAAAACAAACTGCATATCACTGCCATCATATATAAGAATAATACCATAAATATATTTCCTCGATGATCTCTGAAGGTAGTTTTCATATTTTTAATGCAGTATACCATTGAGAGTAAGTCAAAGAGTTGACCTTTGCATAGGTAGTTCCTAAAACCAAAATATAGTTTGTGGATATGTCATAATTATACTCAATTAAGAGCTTAGGTTAGCTATATGAAGTTTCTATAAGTAATAATAATTCTATAAGTATATACATTAATTTTACTAATATTCAAAAAACCAAAACGATGATTTTTAATAAATTGAAAAGAAACATATAAAATGCATAAAATAAGTATACAAAATTGGAGTTAAAAATTAATCTATAAGTGGAACAACGAACAAAAGTGTTCTCAATATAATATAAAAAAATGGAACATTATTCTATAAAGAATAAAAATACGGAGAATCAATTGCCATAAACATATTAACACAGTTTTGCAAAAATATTGTATATGTCGCATTAAAAAAAAACAGGTTGCATTATAATTCAATGTACATTCTGAGAAAGCATATATAATCAAATTTGGCGCTAAAAAATACAAACGAAAGTTATATATGTAGAGTTTTCTATGGGAAAATGACATTACGTTAACTGTAAAAGGGGACACTTAAGCAATCTCAAAAATCCCATATTTAATGGGTCTTAATCAATAACAAAGATACTGGGTGTTTTATCTATTTTTCCAAATTCTTATTTGGTTCATTTATGGTTTATTATAACTGTTTACCAACACTGTATTATTAATTTATTTATTTATAAGAAATTCAGATTAAAAAATATTGGAAAAATGTCCCGATCCGAAAACTACACCCTATACATCAGATTTTTTTTAATGAATTCTGCTCTTGAAAAGAAGATGAAAAGCTAAAGTTAGCAGTAAACTTTCAATTTTCGGCAAAATATTTTTTCTGGTAAAATTTTGAATTTGGACAATTTTGGAAATTATGTGAATTGCAAGAGCTAGAAGTAGAAAAAAAAATAAATGGGACTTAATTTTACCATTATTATGGTAAACATCATTATTTAATCTAAATTGGTAAATATTATTATATTATATTATATACCATTATTTAATCTAAATTGGTAAAATGATAACATTTCAGTGTTTTTTTATTATGTGCAACAAATAATTCACAGCAAATATTCATCTTTAATTAATAAATAAATAATAAAGGGTACACAAAAAATACATAACTTTAATCAACATAGATCTTAAAAATTAAAAAAAAGATAGCGAAAATTTGCAGAAAAATCACTACATATTATCAAAACTAAAGTAATTGTTTAAAACAACCATCAACTTGTTGAAGGCAAAGTCTTGCACTTTTTATAATATATCTGACTGACTTCCTAATCTCGTCTAGGTTATTTTTCACTTCTTGAAAGGTTTCTTGAATCTATTCAAGAATTTCTCCCCTACTATGTGTTTCATCGTTATAAACTTTGGATTTTAAATGTAAACATAATAAACCTTACACAACAATTCATAGAATCAAAATCACATGATCGTGAAGGCCAGACATGAGGACTATCTCTACCAATTCATTTATTGGGAAAATTGCCAGATAAAAAATCTCTAACTATGCGCCTGTAATGTGGTGAAGCACCATTATGTTGAAAGTATATTTCATCTGTATTGATAGTTTCATCCTAGAAGTACTGGTAAAATATTTTCTAAAAATCCTAGATACACTTCACTGGTTAGGGTGGGAGGTAGAATCTATGGTCGTATTAATTTGTTAAACAGAAAATTTATGCTGCAAGTGACTTTTGGCCTGTGGCAAATGGATTTTGCTCTACTCAAATGTATGAGTTGCTCAGATTATAATATAAGTACCCCATCTCTTGTGAATTTTGCTGCATCCATGAATAAACATCTGTTTAAAACCTTTGGATTTTGGGTTATCCACCTACTAAAATGTATTCTGAGTATTTCATCTCCAGGTACTAATCTTCGTAGTTCCTGTATATGGTAAGGATGGAGATTCTTAAGTCTTCACCAGACAGTGGTATGCGGAATTGCAGATATGGCTAATTTATTAGGTAGGTACCCACTTTTTACTTATTCTCAAAATTAAAAATATTACTTATTTTCCACACTAATGTTTTGTTCTTGTAAGAAATGTTGTTGTCTATGTTGATAGGTATTTATTGATTTTACTCACTTCTTTCTCTGGTAAAGAAATGTAAGGCCGATGCCACATTATGCGTTTTGACCGGATGCGGTGAAAACGCATCCGTTTCCAACGCAACCGGACCGACCTGTCACACTATGCGTTTAATCTGGTGCAGTTTGTAAGCGCGTACCGATGACTCAAAACGCATCCGTTTCCCACACTATGCGTTTTCACCGGATGCGGCGGAAACGCATCCGGTCAAAACGCATAATGTGGCATCGGCCTTAGGCGTTTCCGCCGCATCCGGTGAAAACGCATAGTGTGACAGATCGGTCCGGTTGCGTTGGAAACGGATGCGTTTTGAGTCATCGGTACGCGCTTACAAACTGCACCAGATTAAACGCATAGTGTGACAGGTCGGTCCGGTTGCGTTGGAAACGGATGCGTTTTCACCGCATCCGGTCAAAACGCATAATGTGGCATCGACCTAAGGGTGACAATATAAGAAGGATAAGTCACTCAAGGTAGAAAGGAATCTGGCGGAAAAGAAAGAACTGCCAAAAACCGAGTCAATTACAAGAAATTTGTGAATTAAAAGAAAATATTGACCAGTCCTATGTAAACTTGTTTATGGTATTTAGTGTTAAATAAATAATACCTGCCTCATGAAAGGTATTTTTTTAAATTGTTCTCCTAATTTTTACACACACTTCTTTTTTGTTTTGATTGATAGCTACGTTACTGTCACTGTTTTTAATAAATATCAATATCATTTCAGATTATCCTATGACTCGGACAAGATTAGGAAGTAAATAAAGGTATACTTTATAGTCTAAGAGCTAGAGCCGAAAAATCATCGTCATAAGTAATATGGAGTTTGGCATGTGAAATGTGTCTATTGTATATTGATAATTATGACCCCTTTCAGGCTGACACCTCAGTGGATACAGGAAGTAGCAATAAGGGATGAAAGGGGAAAGTTAGTGTAGTCTTTAAAGGTTTTCACCTCCTATTTTGTTAAACCTCCATCGATTTGCATGAAAATTGGTGACTAGTTAGAGCATATACCAAGAAATAAAAATAATTTGGTGCCAACTTGCACTTTTACCCTGGGGGTGGATACCACCCCTTCTCGGGGGTGAAAACTATTTTATTAAAAATAACCTCACAAATCGATAGAGGGACAAATTATAAGTAAAATTTGTTATATCATGTTATTAAAATAAATCAATACTTTTTGAGTTATTAAAGATGAAAGATTTGTCTGTTTAAGAGCACAATGACATGCGTGAAGTTGCGGATGATCAAAAGAACATATTAATTAATTGTATGTTACTAAAATATTATTTTTGTACCCATGTAATGTACCCATTATTTGACACCCCCCAGTTTCTGGACATATTCAGTTTATATTGATAGAAGGCCATTTATACTGATTTCTCGAAGGCCTTTGACACAGTGATCCATTCTTTACTCATCTTTAAATTAAAATGTATTGGTTTTCCTGAGTGGTTTCTTTCATGGTTGAGTAGTTATCTAGATGAAAGAGTTCAGTTTGTATTTATAAAGGGTTCCCTTTTTAGATTCCTATCTTGGCCAGTACATACCCACATGTGAGCCTTATGTGAGCCCCACAAGGCTCACATGTGGGTCCTCTTCTCTTTAACTTGTTTATTAATGATATTTCTGAGGTAATAAAAGTTTGTCATTTGCTGATGACCTTAAGCTATATTTCAAAGTTTCAAATCTGTCTGATTGTCTAAGGATCCAGGAAGACTTGACTTGTCTATACAATTTGTCTCTTTCCAATTGTCTCCAGTTAAATAAAGATAAGTGTTTTGTTATATCCTTTAGCAAATCTAAAAATAATGTTGCGTTTGACTATCACATTAATACAAGCGTTCTATCAAGAGTGACTGAAATAAAAGATTTGGAGGTGTTATTTGACAGTTCCTTGTCATTTATCCCACATTAACAATTTGTCAAATAAAGCATACCGTAATCTAGGTTTTATCACAAGAAACTCTTGAGATTTTTCCGTACCCACATATAGAATTTATTCTTCTATTCTATAGTATGGTCACCATACTATTTTAACCATATTTACACCCTTGAAAAAATTCAAAATAAGTTTCTCTGGATTTGTGCTTATAGATTAAACTTAAAGAACATGTCTTCAGTGGAATTAAGGTCAAGGCTAAATGTCAGTTCCTTAGAAGACTACAGAACTAAATGTGATTTAATTTTTCTCTATAAACTACTTAACCATACCACCGACTGTTCTGATTTATTAAGTCTTATCAACTTTAGATGTAGCACTAGAATTCTTAGAGACATGCCCGTATTTTCTATAAAACACTATCACACCAACTATGGCAAATTCTCTCCAATTAACAGGATTCAGACACTGGGAAATGACACTAGTCAATCTTATGATCGGGTGGATACAAGATCTGTAAGATTTAAGCACTGCCTGACTGAGTATGTAAGGAATCGAAGATGAGTGACCTTTGCCTTGGAGTCTTCATTTCATTTGATTTTAATTGTGAGAGATTTTCATTTTAATAATATTTTCAGCAAAGGACATCACACACATCTTATGGAAAATATAATGTCACTCAAATTCAATAAAATTTATACGAATAGATACGTTTTAAATTAACGGTCAAATCTTATCATTGCGCCAACTCTATATTTTCAATAATAAGAGCAGAAATTGATATAAATAAATCTGAAATCAAATGGGTACGTACATAAGTTAGAGAGAGAAAAAATATTTTAAGATACCCAAATTGTCGGTACCCCATAAATCAGCGGATTAGTTTCACTAATCCGCTTAGGCCCAGCGGGGTTTAAGCTCCTTTTGAATAGCACCCAGAGCAATAATGACACTTTTACTGACTCCAAAAATGTGATTTCGATAAACTTTAATTGCAATTTGCGCCGTAATTAATCATAATTAAGAGTTGGCGCAATGATAAGATTTGACCGTTAATTTAAAACGAATCTATTCGTATAAATTTTATTGAATTTGATTGACATTATATTTTCCATAAGATGTGTGTGATGTCCTTTAATTTACTTAAATTATAATCATTTGTTTAACAATATTTATTAATTATTTAATACTTAGTTTAGCATTTGTGTTATGGTTAGGATACTTTATTTTTGTTATTTGTAAAAATGGGGACATCCCGTAATAAATAAATAAAAAAAAAACAATTCAATTAAATATCGAAATAATATAAAAATAATATTTTACTAACATAAACATACAATTAATTAATATGTTCTTTTTATCATCTGTAATTTCACGCATATGCTCTTAAATAGACAAATCTTTGATCTTTAATAACTCAAAAAGTATTGATTTATTTTAATAACATGATATAACAAATTTTACTTAAAATTTGTCCCTCTAGCGATTTGTGGGGTTATTTTTAATAAAATTGTTTTTACTCACGGGAAGGGGTGGTATTCACCACCAGGGTAAAAGTGCAACTTGGCACCAAATCAGTTTTATTTCTTGAGGTATGCTCTAACTAGTCACCAATTTTCATGCAAATCGATGGAGGTTTAACAAAATAGGGGGTGAAAACCTTTAATGACTGCACTAACTTTCGGCTTTCATCCCGTATTGGTACTTCTTGTATCCACTGAGGTGTCAGCCTGAAAGGGGTCATAATTGTCAATATACAATGGGTCAAACCGGCAATATACAATGAACACATTTCACAGGAAAAACTCTATATTACATATGACAATGATTTTTCGGCTCTAGCTCTCCGTCTATTATGAGGGCGAATGATAACGGGCATGCAAGGGGTGCACTGCAGGCAGGTGCCTCTGTTTGGGGGACACCAAATTGAGCTTTTTCTGCTGGTGTAATACTATAAAATACTAATTTAAAAAACCTTAGGGCGTCTATGCTAGTTCTGAAGATGAGCACCAGGACTGTACTTTATTATTGCCTTTTAAATTATCAGTAATATTAACAGCTCTTGTAACCATTTCCGTTTTGTTTATTACCACCTAATGATTTTAAAAACCAAAAATAACTCTAACTAAATACTTTGATAGGGGAAAATTCTCTAGTCTTGTTTCATGTAGGTATTCTTTTTCTCATGATCATCTTTCAGTGCATCGCAGTTTTTCGATTTCTTTCTAACGCATTAAATTGTATGTGACAGAAAAAAGGCACGTCCGTGATTACAACATTTATTCTAGTTATTCTAGTTGTCGATAGATGGCACCATAATAAAAAAATATTTTTTTTAATTAGATAATAATATTACAAATATAATCTGTATAATTTATAAGACTATACAAATCAAAGAAAATACCATTTTATAAATGCAAGAAACACATTTGATTTGTTTTTATTCCAAATTGAAAATAAAATGTGACAAGGGTCAGATTTAACTAAAATGTCATGTTAGAATAAATGTCATAAATGTGTATTATCCAACGAACTGTCAACACTGATGGAATCGCCATGAAACAAATTTAATGGCACCAGGATGAGATAGAAGATAATCAGGTAAAGGAGGGAAGATAATCACCAGACAGTGCTAGTCAGGTACGTTGTAGTTGTAGCAAATTTTACCTGACAAATTCTCTGTCTCTCTCATGTCTCTCGAGAAGTGCTAGAACCTCTGTCTTGTATGTTGGCGCCTATCTCGCTTCACTGTTGGAATGGGACGGGGCCATTCCATCAGTGTTGACAGTTCGTTGGTATTATCACGGACTTACCCTTTTTCCTATCATTTGTTACGCACTGAAAAATGCTCATGAAAAGGACAATATACAAACATTTATTCAGTTATTGCATCTACATAATTTAATGATATTTACTAAAAACCATAGAAATTGAAACATGTTAATAGATAGGATGAGGGTACCTTAAAGTAATATATATCTGTGTATTCCTAACCCCTTGTTAGACTCTTTTTATTGGCTATTATTAAAAAAATTGTACATACCATGTAAATATAAAATCAATACCCATTGAAAGAATCTATCTTTGTTGATTTCTATTAAAACGTTTATCAGAGTACATGCACTGTTAACAACAATTATTAACTATCACATACAAGTAAATTTATATTGTTATTATTATTTATTATTATTATCTTCAGCAAACTTAGAATCAGCTGATTACAAGAAAACAATAGTGAGGTTAGGGGTTAATGACATATATTTTGCTGACATTGACAGAGGTTACAGCTCAGGGTCGCCTTCTACAAGTAAAAACTTAAACTAAACATGTTGTTTCTGTCTACAGAATTAAAAAGTGTATCTTCCATTCTTGTTGATAAGTGGAAAGTAGATGCACTTTTATCTGTGCCAAAATTCAATAAAAGAAAGTGCATGCAGTTCGCCAGAGCCGTAATAAATAAATTTCTTTTTTGAATGTATCTTCTTTCCTTTTATTTCGTCTAATCAATCCAGCTCAATCATGAAAGTGTAGGAAGCTCCATTTAAGCAGTCTTTAACACAACACTTAAAAGTGGCAGAAATGTTAGATCTTCTGAAGAAGGAATGACAAAAATGCAGTTTTTTTAAGTGTGACCAGTAACATGGTGTGCCTTATGGTAAGTATATATGCTGTGTGTGCTCAGAACTCCTCACTACACTTTTAACTTCTGTGTCTTAAGTGCTGTCTCACAATCGGAGGTTGAATATCATCATCACTATCTTTACTCTAACTACCACTGCTCTGAAGAGTTCTCTAGAACTGCATTTAAACCAGTCCCTAGTCCCTTAAATTCTTCAACCATGACGCTATCCTTCTTCATATACTCTTTCCTCCTTTTATCTTTCCCTGTATTATTAGTCCTAGCATTTCATATCGCTATCGCCTCATTGTGTGTCCCAGATATTGTAACTTTCTTATTTTTATTGTGTTTACTATTTCTCACAATACTTCCATGTTCGTTTTCTTCTGTGTCCATGCCATTATAAGTATTCTCCTGGAACTCTCTCTCTTCAATCCTGACCCCCGGAGGGAGTATAGTGGTTGATGTGATGTTGTGTATTGTCTGTCTCCAAAGATCTCTTTTTCTGGCCATTTCTTTTAACTTTAATAGGTCTTTTGCATATTCCTGTAATTTGATTGATCCATCTTCCAACACAATTAGGATTGGCAAGCCAAATAAAAATGGTCACAGGGCTCTGAAAGTAATTCTCAATAGCCAAGAAGAGGCTCAGCTTGTTATTCGTGTCAGATCTAACCTTAAAGGAAGACATATATACATAGAACAGGACCTAACAAAAATGCAGGCAGATGCTGAGGCTAAGGTTAGAGCTGAATTTAGAACACGAGTAACTAATGGTGATAAAAATATTCGTATTGTGTACCATCAAGGTGTCCCAAAGATTATTCAAAAAAACTAATTAGCTCCCCAAACACAAATAGTATCTCTGTTTATTACCAAAATACTCAAGGTTTAAGAACTAAGTTAGGTGATCTTTTGCATAATATATCAGCATGTCAACATGACATATATGTCTTGACAGAAACTTGGTTACATAACGGCATTAACGATTCTGAACTGAGCTTTACTGATTTTAACATATATTGTTGTGACCGCTCTGCTAACACTAGTGTCTTCAAAAGAGGAGGAGGAGTGCTAATAGCTGTACACAAGTCAATACCAACTACTCGTCTTCAAGTACCAGATAGTATTGAACAGGTCTTCATTAAGGTTGGATCCAGTGTTTTTAGTTTTATATTAGGAGCAGTCTATTTACCTCCCAACTCTCCGGCACAGTCGTATACCACTTTCTCTGAAACACTGGACTCGCTCGCTCTATTGATGCCCGGGATTTTAATTTGCCTCATGCTCTCTGGCAAAATCTCTTTAGTTCTGTTGCGACTGCAGGTGGAGCATCATTACAGGAAGTGTCTTGCATCCAGATTATGTCAAATGTTTGCAGCTTCCACAACCTTTTCCAATGTAATCATCATGTTACAATACACGACAGTCTCTTAGATCTTTTCTTGACAAATGACCACCTAGCAGAAACGGAGCTAGCAGACTTTTTTCTGGTTCCTCCAGTCGTTCATCCACCACTCTCAATTACCATTAAATGTAACCTGACTTATGATGAACCTGGACTCGAGTTTGATGGTTACTACAGAGATTTCAGGTCTGCAAACTATCAGAATATTTTCTTATTCCTAGACCAGTTTAATTGGGACATTTTGTTTATTAACGCGAATCTCGAGTCTATGTTAAATATATTTTATGAAATTGTTTTTATAGCTATAGATAAATTTGTACCATTGAAGAAGTTTTCAGCCAGAAAATTCCCAATATGGTTCTCTCAGGATCTAAAAAATTTTATCATCTTAAAGAAAAAATTACACAAAAAATATAAGTCAACTGGTTCTTTGAATGACTATTGGGAATTTTCTAGGGTTAGACAGTTGTGCAAGGATCTGACTCGGGAATGCTACTCACAATATGTTCAGTCTACTGAAATAGCTATGTCTTCTAATATCAAGAAATTCTGGTCTTTTGTCAATAACAAAAGAAAAAATAGTGCTTTTCCTAATGGACTTAAATATCTTGACAAATATTGTACCTCAGGCAAAGATATTGCAAATTTGTTTGCTGATTATTTTTCCACAGTTTATTCTCAGAGTAATCTCAATATACCCAATTATGAACTATCTTCATCCAATACTCATGTCACTAATCATAAAATTTTAATATCAGAAATATACACCAAACTCTCTTCTCTTGATATCAATAAGGGCCCAGGCACTAACGGTATACCTCCTTTGTTCTTAAAGGAATGCAGTTTTAACCTTTCCAGGCCATTGTATTACATATTTAATTGTTCCCTTCAAACTGGTGTTTTTCCAGATCACTGGAAAGAAAGTTTTCTTAAGCCTATATTTAAAGACGGGGATAAATCTCTCGTCAATAATTATCGTCCTATTATTGTCCTTTGTGTGATACCCAAAGTGTTTGAGAGTCTGGTTTGTGACTTTTTAAATCCTTTACTTGAGCCTAAACTTATCGATCAACATTTTGGTTTAGACCCCATAGATCTACTGAGCTTAACCTATTAACATATGTAGATTTTTTGTTTGACTCCCTTGAGAGGGGGTAGCAAGTGGATACAATTTACACTGATTTCTCCAAGGCGTTCGACAGGGTGTCTCATGGTATGTTGCTCCATAAGCTCAGAATGATTGGTGTTGATGAACCATTGATTTCTTGCTTTGGCAGCTATTTGTCAATCGCAGACAGATAGTAAAAATTGGCAATTTTCTTTCCAAATCAATTCTTGTTCCTTCAGGGGTTCCTCAAGGATCACATCTTGGGCCTCTTCTGTTTAACATTTTTATAAACGATATTCAGGAATGTTTTTCTTCTTACCTTTTTTTGTTGTTTGCTGATGACTTAAAATTGAGCTGTCTGATTAAATCTCCCAATGACTGTGATAAACTTCAATATGAGTTAATCAATTTGTTGGACTGGTGTACAAGAAATGGGATGAGTCTGAATCCATCTAAATGCAAAGCCATTACGTTTTCTCGATCTAGATCCCCAATCCATTTTGAATACAAGATTGGACAGCATTGCCTAGATACCGTACCTTTTATCAAGGACCTTGGTGTTACTTTGGATGCTACTCTACAACTTTCTGATCACTTAAATAATGTAGTCAACAAGGCATTTCAGATGCTTGGGTTTATCAGAAGAAGCACACAGGATTTTACTGGGATTACTGTCTTAAAGACGCTTTATTGCTCTCTTGTCCGTCCCCATCTTGAGTATGCATCCTGTGTATGGTCACCTTTTTATGGTGTGCATATTGAGACCCTGTGTCGTGTTGAGCATAAATTCCTAAACAGATTGCTTTCAAATTAAACATCTTGGACAACTACAATGATGCAGATTTACTTGCTACATTAAATATGCCACCCATCTCTATGCGTCATAAGAAGAGAGATCTTGTTACTTTTTACAATATTCTGCACGGTAGAGCTGCTGCTTCTTCTTTGCTCAATAAAATTAATATACATGTTCCATCTAGACCTACCAGATCTGTAGCTAGTTTCCATTACCCTATACATCGCACTAACTATGGATTTAATAACTTTATTTCAAGAACTGCCAGACTAGCCAATCAATATGATAACATAGATTTCTTTGCAACCTTTGGCTGATTCTTGCGTCAGGTTTCGTGTACTCTTGACTTGAGTAATGGATATAGATAACTTTTTGTATTGCATTCGATATAGATAACTTGTTGTATTGCTTTGTATAATAATACAGATTAACTTTTGTATTGTAACCGTAGATAGTCAGTGTTAGGATTTTAGAGTTTAACATTATTGTAATTGGGCTTGCCCATAATTGTTGATAAATAAAATAAAATCTTGTTAGGGATCTGCGGCCTTCCACCTTTCCTTGTATAGGTAATGAGTCTTTCCATGTTTTCTGTGTTTGCTCTCTAGATCACATCTAGCAAAAGTGGTGTTCCACATTTCAAATGACTGTAGCTTATTTATATGTTCTTGCTTCAATGTCCAGCTTTCAAGTCTATATTATAGTATCGAACACACATAGCATCTCAGAGCTCCTACTCTCAGTTCTAATCGAAGGACTTGGTTGCAGAGAATTGTTTTCATTTTTACAAACCCATTTGTTGCTATTTCTATCCTAGCCCTTATTTATGTTGTTTGTTCATTCTTGTCTGAAATCAGGTTCCTGGGTATTTGTATTTAGGTATAGTTCGTCCACTATAACTTTTCCCATGCGTCACGATTCATTTTCAAACAAATTAAATTAAATTAAATTAATATTTATTGAGGGAAAACTCCATTTTACAATTAAAATTAAAAGTCAAAATTAAACATTGAACACAAGTTAACTTACATTACTTACAATTAAACTAATAACATCAAAAAATTAAAATCAAATTAAAATAATTCACGTGAAATAGTCCTTTTAAAAGCATTTAGTGTGACTCCCGTAAAGTCTATATTTGGAAACTCATTTACACTAGAAACAATTCTATTTAAAGGCATATTTTCTGCATGACGTGTATTGCACGATCTAGCGGATAGCAAGGGACATCTTCTCAAATTCCTAGCTGGAAAATAGAAATCTATTCGACCCAGAATGCTAGGTGCAACAATAATACCATTTAACACCTTAAATACGAAATTAAGGTCAAAGTATCGCCTGCGATCCTCTAGACGGTGCAAATGAAACATCTGCATGACCTGACTGGAATTCAATTGCATTCCTCTAGTACCTAATCTATACAGCAGATATCTAACGAATTTATTTTGAATCGATTCAATTCGATATTTATGATTCTCATAACTTGGACTCCAAATCACTGAACAATACTCTAGTAATGAACGAACATAACTCAAAAACAATCTCACAATTACAAACAAATTATTAAAATCATATGACATTCTGATGACTAACCCTAATGTCTGATTAGCACGCGCAATAATGGCATCATAATGGTCCACGAAACTTAGCTTACTATCCAGTAACACGCCTAAATCCTTAATTACCTGAACCCTAGATAAATCCACATCTCCTATCTTGTATTTAAAATCACTGGTGGTCTTATTACGTGAAAAAATAATATATGAGCATTTCGAAGCATTCAATCTAAGATTATTTTCCTGGCACCAATGTACTAAAGAATCCAAGTCTCTCTGCAAACCCTCACAATCAGATTCTGACCTAATGCATTTAAATATCTTTAAGTCGTCTGCAAATATCAGATATTCAGATTTAAAGTTCCTACCAATATGATTTACCAACAACAGAAAAAGCTTAGGACCCAAATGGGACCCAAATTAAGTCAAAACATAAAGTGAAACGTATGCCTATGTGTGTAGTATATAGAATACAGTATACAAAATGTATATACACATCGACGTTCGTTTCACTTTATGTATTGACTTAATTTGTTTGAAAATGAATCGTGACGCATGGGAAAAGTTATAGCGGACGAACTATATGTACCCATTCTATCAGTACATTTCCCAAATGTATTTTTGTTTGTATATTTGTTTTCTTAGTTATTATCATGTATTTGGTCCTTTTTATATTCATTTTTAGTCCATATTTGTCACAGAAACTTTTTATTTTCTTAAGTGCTATGAGTATAAAACATTATTTTTGTTTGTTTTGTTTATTAGTAGTTGGAGTTGTTCAGCAGAGTTCAGAGTTCATCATAATCACGGTGTTATCTGCATATCTTTTGTTGTTAATAGATCTTCCATTAATTATTATCTCTTCACTTTGAGCTAGTAATGCTTCTTCAAAAATGGCTTCACTATATTAAACAGTAATGGAGACGTAATACATCCCGGCCTGATGTCAAATTTCTGGACTGGGTTCATTATCTATTAGGTATAATTTCTGCTCTTCGATTCCAGTAAAGGTTTGTTATTATTCGTAAGTCCCTTTTGTCTATGTTTTTTGTCTTTAGAATTTACACTAATTCTAAAGACAAACTTTTAACTACAGTACACAAAAAGCATATCTATTGAAGCAGACTACCTTGATATAAATTTTAAGTTTACAGATGTCATCTCGCTATGGTGGTATCATATCTCTAATTCAACAATTTTTTCTGAAAGCACAAAAATTATTTTCTATGGTTCATCAGTCCTATTGTTGGATGTGTGGAATTCCATAACCAAGGGATCAACCTGTTTTATGAAATGATCCCTTGTTTATGTAATTTCACACCTCCAACAGTAGTACTCTGCTGAGCTGAATATTAATGAGTCTCTTAGATACCTGGTACAGGTTTAGTATATACCTATTCTATGTTTTTAGATAATAGAAAAAAACAAAATTGGTCAGTTAAAATGAGCAAAATATATGAAAACGAATCAGGTTGTTTAATCTCCCATGAGAAATTCATCAATGATATTTACACAAACCTTTTAGATGTACCTGGAAGAAGCTATCACATAAATCCAAACATTTTTAAAATAGACACTACCTATAAAACTTCTGGGCAGTCGAAATCCAAAAGATCTAAAAATGTACAACCAAGAAATGAATTTGAAGACCACAGAAAGGAGCAAGATGTAGTTAAATTCAAATATGACAACTTCCTCTCAGCATGTAGGAATTATTTCAATAATAGCAGTGAGGAACTACAATCTTTAACTAATAATTTGGCACTAGAGGCTGCAGATGTTATTCAAAACAATAGTGAGAACAGGTAAATAACATTTACAGAATTAATCTATAGTGTTTAGTATTCATAACTGGAATTTGTTTCTGTCCTGTCTAGCCCTATTTCTTTCACATTTTGTTCAAGCTCGTCTTCAAGTTTTTGTTTTCTACCTCTAAATATCTTTTGTAGTCTTTCTTGCTCTACATCACTATATAGCTGTTTAGCTGTTTCCTCTCAGCATGTAGGAATTATTTCAATAATAGCAGTGAGGAACTACAATCTTTAACTAATAATTTGGCACTAGAGGCTGCAGATGTTATTCAAAACAATAGTGAGAACAGGTAAATAACATTTACAGAATTAATCTGTAGTGTTTAGTATTCATAACTGGAATTTGTTTCTGTCCTGTCTAGCCCTATTTCTTTTACATTTTGTTCAAGCTCGTCTTCAAGTTTTTGTTTTCTACCTCTAAATATCTTTTGTAGTCTTTCTTCCTCTACATCACTATATAGCTGTTTAGCTGTTTCCTCTCAGCATGTAGGAATTATTTCAATAATAGCAGTGAGGAACTACAATCTTTAACTAATAATTTGGCACTAGAGGCTGCAGATGTTATTCAAAACAATAGTGAGAACAGGTAAATAACATTTACAGAATTAATCTATAGTGTTTAGTATTCATAACTGGAATTTGTTTCTGTCCTGTCTAGCCCTATTTCTTTCACATTTTGTTCAAGCTCGTCTTCAAGTTTTTGTTTTCTACCTCTAAATATCTTTTGTAGTCTTTCTTGCTCTACATCACTATATAGCTGTTTAGCTGTTTCCTCTCAGCATGTAGGAATTATTTCAATAATAGCAGTGAGGAACTACAATCTTTAACTAATAATTTGGCACTAGAGGCTGCAGATGTTATTCAAAACAATAGTGAGAACAGGTAAATAACATTTACAGAATTAATCTGTAGTGTTTAGTATTCATAACTGGAATTTGTTTCTGTCCTGTCTAGCCCTATTTCTTTTACATTTTGTTCAAGCTCGTCTTCAAGTTTTTGTTTTCTACCTCTAAATATCTTTTGTAGTCTTTCTTCCTCTACATCACTATATAGCTGTTTAGCTGTTTCCTCTCAGCATGTAGGAATTATTTCAATAATAGCAGTGAGGAACTACAATCTTTAACTAATAATTTGGCACTAGAGGCTGCAGATGTTATTCAAAACAATAGTGAGAACAGGTAAATAACATTTACAGAATTAATCTATAGTGTTTAGTATTCATAACTGGAATTTGTTTCTGTCCTGTCTAGCCCTATTTCTTTTACATTTTGTTCAAGCTCGTCTTCAAGTTTTTGTTTTCTACCTCTAAATATCTTTTGTAGTCTTTCTTCCTCTACATCACTATATAGCTGTTTAGCTGTTTCCTCTCAGCATGTAGGAATTATTTCAATAATAGCAGTGAGGAACTACAATCTTTAACTAATAATTTGGCACTAGAGGCTGCAGATGTTATTCAAAACAATAGTGAGAACAGGTAAATAACATTTACAGAATTAATCTATAGTGTTTAGTATTCATAACTGGAATTTGTTTCTGTCCTGTCTAGCCCTATTTCTTTTACATTTTGTTCAAGCTCGTCTTCAAGTTTTTGTTTTCTACCTCTAAATATCTTTTGTAGTCTTTCTTCCTCTACATCACTAGCTGTTTAGCTGTTTGTCATTGAATACTTAAAACTTTCCTAGTCAACCTTTTTACTTTATTCCTTGTGCTTGGTCCCTTGTGCTTTATTTACTTATTTTTTTGCTTAATTTATTAATGTTATTTTATATATGATTACAGCAAATTTGAAGTGTTTCAGATATGAATGGAGCAAATGATGGTCCTGCTGTTGTCAAAGAAATAAATGGAGATAAATATGTGTTCCCGGAAAAATGTGAATTTTATTGCAAAAATGTTTTTGATATGGATAAACACTTACACAGTAGAAAATTTGACCTAATTTTGTTAGATCCACCCTGGTGGAACAAATATATTCGCAGAAAGAGGAAGAAATCATCAGGTATATTTTTTGGGTAATGTATTTGCAACTAATGAAACTTCTTCCTTTATACAGGGTGAGTGGGGAGGACTGTGCCAAACTTTAAGACTGTATAATATACGTAAAAATAATCAAAAATATCTCATATGTTGTTATTCGATTTTTATTTGTTTCCGAGATACGTTATGTTAAAATTTTTCTCACAGTAATAGTCTAAAATGGTTTAAAGATAAAAATGGTACGCCACTGAAATATTTCTTGAATTCCTCATTTAATTTGTGATAAAAAATCTATCTTCCCATTTTTTCATGCGACGCTTGGTTTCCATGCAAAAAATAAAACATCTTAACGCTTACAAAGTTTTCGACGAAGTTTCTATATGAATGTGTAGAAACTTATTTCGAATACTGTGTAAGCGTTAAGATATTTTATTTTTTTTTGCATGAAAACGAAGCGTCGACTGAAAAAATGCGAAGATAGATTTTTTATCACAAATTGAACAGGGAATTCAAAAATAATTTTTAATTTGAAATATCTCATTGGCGTACTATTTTTATTTCTTTAAAAAATTTCAGACCCTTACTCGTACGCCGCCAATGGTGAATATAAAATTCTTAATTGTGTGTCAAAACATGCGCAATAACCATGTCTTAAAACCAACCAAATTTCATTTGCAAACCTCAAACGGTTTTAGAGCAATAAATAAATCGTCAGTTTGTAAGAAAAACTTTAACATCCCGTATCTCGGAAACAAATTATAATCGAATAACAACATATATGAGTTATTTTTGATTATTTTTACGTATATTATAGTCTTAAAGTTTGGCACATTCCTCCCCACTCACCCTGTATATTGATGAGATTCCACAAGTTTGCCAAACAATATGTTACTTGCCCTCTAACGTTGGCTGCTTTCCCGATGTTGTGAAGACTGATAACTTTTCCCGAGTCTGCTAGGCATATTTTTTTTTAAATAGTCAGTTTTCAAATTCTTCCTAGAATCCTGTTTTTTTATTCTGATTATTTAGTCTGTTCAGATTCCACAAGTATGAGAGAAATACTGCTTACGGAGCTCTCAATGTGGATATAGCATTTGATGTGAAAGGAGGTGCGATCTAGTGCCTTTAGTAGACTTCGTGATTGTTCTTTTAAGACATATAACATTTCAATATGCAAATAAAATTAGGTACAGTATGTGTTAATATTGCTTTTCTCTGTAGATTTGTTGCAGCATTCTGCTGAGTCAACCGGCATCATGATGTCAATGTGGAATAGCACAATGTAGAAGTTACCATCGTATTTGTAGTGGTAACATCATCTTCAAATGGCAATTCAAGATGTTCAGTTTTATCATACCAAGTTTTTTTTTTATTGGCTATCTTCCATCTTCATAGTCTTTGTTCTACTTAAATTTCAATATTCCCAATTAACATACCATCAGAAAATATTAAACACCATGTGGAATGTACATTGGCATCTTCCCTGTCGTGTGATTGGAATCTATTGAGAACAGATACATATACAATTTTGAAAATATTTGCTTTATTTTACTACAATCTGAACTTATGCCCAAATAGTTTTCCACCAAATTTTGTATGTCGCCGTGGGGGCTGTAAAAGGCAGACATTGCTAATGCAGTTTATCTTATTTTACTCCCAGCAGTCGCTCTAATAATTCTCTAAATTCGTCTAAATTTTCTTCTTGGATAAAAATAAAACACAGATTGTAGAGGAAACTGCAACTAACCCGAGTCATGATAGGCGGACAGTGTCTGAGTAGAAGGGGCTCTTATACTTGTAAGACACTCTAGCAGAGTAAAAAAAGGACTGACCTGCCTGACTTGGAATCCACTTATCTTTATATTCTGGGTTTCGGATCCGTTTGTGAAGACGGTGGATACTTCAAGACAATTGGTCAAACGGAGCGCGAATTTAAGGCCAGGGTGCTCACTGGACGGAGATACATCGTCCTGCATATGTGTTCTTGATGTATTGCCTTAAGGTAAAACTGTTTCTGTTCTTGTTTTCTAATTATTATGAATTTATTTTAAGTGATTAATTGTAAAATTTCTTTTTAGATGGATACAGCATGATGTACAACGAAGATTTAAAAAATCTGCCCATAGGTAACTTATTATCAGATGATGGGCTCGTTGCAGTATGGTGTACAAACTCAAAGCAAAATCTCGATGCCTTATTAAACGAGGTATTTCCAAAATGGAATGTGCAATTCACTGCAAAATGGTTCTGGTTAAAGGTAACAACAAGAGGAGAACCTATTTGTCCGTTTTTTGATCCTCCCGGAAAGCAACCTTATGAAAGGTTGGTTTTTGGCCACCGAAGCAGAACTACCCTTTTGCCCGAAGATGGTAAATTGTTGGTCAGTGTACCCAGCGCCCTACATTCCCACAAGCCTCCTTTAGTTGACGTTCTTAAAGAATATTTGCCGGAGAATCCGCGATGTTTAGAAGTATTTGCCAGATATCTTCTTCCTAACTGGACCAGTTACGGAAATGAAGTTATCAAACTTCAGCATGATAGTGTTTTTGTTTTAAGGTGATGAGTTGTATTTTATTTCGACGGAAGGATAATTTTGCGACCTTTGAGAGGACGGTCGTGTTTTTTTTTTTGTAAGAATTTCAAGCAAAAATAAAATATGAATTAATAAGAAAAATTCTATTAAAAATGACGCTGTGAAATTCTATGAAGTAAAAGTACTATAGTTACCTAATAATAAAAATTAAAATTTTATGGTTAGTCTTTTAATGTATGTATTTCGTACTTAACTTTTTGTCTGTCGCACAAGGATGAAGTGGGATTTGAGGATGAAGTTTTTTTTACGGAAGCTGTCTATTATGAACCGATCTTACTGCAGCAAATTGGCTTATCCTCTTACTTTAGTATCTTCCAGTCATTTATGATACCCATTCTGATACCCTGTGCCAGCTTGTATAGATCTAGTGGATGGGTACCGTATATTCCTTGAGTCTTAGCAACGAATATAACCGTCTATATTCTTTGGTCTTAGTCTCGTCAGTAGCTAGTATTTTAGTTATTTAGCTACTCGTTACTCGACTGAATTACTAGCTTAGTTTGAACCAGACTTACGATTTAAACTGGTAAGTGATACACCAAGGTGTTTGTGACAATTATAACATTATTATATTAAATGAAACATCATCTTGGACAAACAGAGTAAAATAAGAACATGGAAAGAATACATAAACAAACTATTTGAAGACGAAAGAGATAACACGTTTGAGCTGAAGAAGAGGTAAATGATGGAACAAGAATATTACATCAGAAACTTTATTCTACAATAACGTAGCTAAAGGATGGCAAAGCAGCAGGCCCCGATAGTATACAAGCAGAACTACTCAAACCAATGGACAAGGAATCAATAGCAATAATCACAAAGATACTCAAATACCAACGGAATGGCTGAAGTCTGAGTTTATTGCACTTCCAAAAAAATCAAGAGTCAAAAATGCTAAGAATACCTTACGATAAGTCTCATGTGTCTCATACCTTAGAAGCTGTGTGAAAAATTTCCCCCAACCAGTTTGGGTTCATAAATGCTGTTGGTATGAGAGATGCTTTGTTCTCAATGCAAGTCTTATTCCAGAGATGCAGGGTCATCAATTACGACGTATACGCATGTCTGGTTGATTACGAGAAAGCGTTTTATCGAGTACAGCACATAAATATGATACAATTACTAAAAGAAGCTCGAGTTAAGAACCAAGATCTGAAACTAATTAGAAACCTTTACTAGAGTCAGACCCCAAATTTCGGAGTTGAAGGTAAACATACCGAATATGTGAAAGGACATAGCGAATATGGAGTGGGGCAAGTACTTTGTCTTCTCTAAACTGCAAATCTACAACTTCTGTTTGTCTATATTTCGTAAGTTGGGGTAGTATATTATATATAAGATATCTTTTTTCTTGTAATAACTATGAGCAATATTTTTCATCATCCAAAGAAATGCAGTGATTATCGGACAATAAGTCTAATGAGTCACGTTTTGAAGAGCTTCCTGCGAGTAATACACAACAGAATTTACACGCTGTTAGAGGACATAATTAGCAATACTCGATTTGGGTTTAGGAGTGGCTTGGGTACAAGAGAAGCCTTGTTTAGTATCCAAATACTAATACAGAGATGCAAAGATAATAAAAATGTGTACATATGTGCCATCGATTTTGAAAAGGTTTTTGACAAGGTCCGACAACAAATTGCTAGAAATATTGGAAACATAGGAAACACATTGGACGATAAAGATTTACGAATAATTGCAACTCTATACTGGCATCAAGTGGCAAGAATAAATGTTGAACAAGAACTGTCTGATGAAATAAATATAAAAAGAGGAGTGAGCCAAGGCTGTATATTGTCACCTTTACTGTTTAACTTGTTGCCATTAAGTCATTGAAATGTGATCAACTCAATTTGGATCCCACGTGTTGGGAAACCTGTATACTTTACCTTAGGGCATTATCCTGTTTGCCATATGACCATCACAGGCCTTTTTTATTGAAGTATGCACTTTTAAGGCATCTATATTTTATGTAAAGAGTTTTTACCCAGATATTTTTCTTTTGTGGCTCATCTAGCATCCAGTTTATCGAACACTGATGATGATTTTTTATAAAAATCAAAAACGTTTTGTTGTGATGTAGCCCTTTTAAGGGATTTTTAATAAAAAAAAATTTTATACCTTTTACAAAGGATTTCTTTCCAATTTTGTGATTGATGGTATACAGCCAACTACAGGAAAACTTTTTCTTTTCTTTGTGGATTTTGTTTAACTTGTATTCGGAGGAAATATTTAAGGAAGCCTTAATGGAGACAACCGAAGGTATTGTAAATGGAGTGACCGTGAACAATATTAGATATGCCGACGATACCTTAGTGCTTGCTGATTGCGGAGAAGAACTTCAATATTTAATGAACAAAATAAAACAGACCTGTGATCAGTATGGATTAAAACTCAACCATAAGAAAACTAAATATATGATAGTTAGCAAACAAAATTATATACAGGATAACGGTATAAAAGTCGAGATGCCACACTGGACAGAGTAGAGAAACTCTTGTATCTCGTGCAGTAATATCAATGAGAGCTGGGATCCAACCGCAAAAATTAAAAGCCGAATAGAACAAGCCCGAACTGCTTTTATAAAAATGAGAAACGTACTTTGCAGTCACAATCTTAGTATTGACCTTCGAGTTCGAATGATATATTGTCATATCTTTCCTGTCCTACTGTATGGAGTAGAAGCGTGGACTCTAAGTGAGGCTATGCTTAAACGCTTGACAGCCTTTGAGATAAGGGTATACTACTAAAAATAAGCTGGGTTGACAGAGTTAGAAATGAGCAAGTCCTTAGAGGGCTGAACTAAACAACACGACTGGTAAATATAATAAAGAGACGCAAGCTAGAATACTTCGGTCACATTATGAGACACTCTGAAAAATATGATCTTTTATTATCTATCTGATTTGAATTATGATCTGATCATTCAGGGAAAGATATCCCCAGGCTGTGGGTGAAAAAACGTGATATAATTCAGGAATTTTTGAAACCTATCAGGTGTTGTAAATTTCTACTAAAATGTGACCAAAAATATTGTAAGCTTTTTTATTTATTGCGATTTTCATTTGTTAAATTTGCAATTTTTAAAGATTTTTAATTTTGCAGCTTAGAATATTGATTCTAGAGAAAAAATTTTTAATATAAAGTTGTAGTAAATTAAAAAACCTACAATTTGAGCTATAATAAGTTTAATTTCGTTTATTGGTTATTGCAAAACAGCCTGCGAAATGTCCAAAATGGCCGTTTTTACAATTGCGTTATTTATTTTACAAATAATTTTTTTTATTTTTTAAAGCTTTAAAATGAAGATCTTTCAATTCCAAACAAAAAAATTGTAAGGCCGGATTAACGAATTTGTTGCTTAGATATTATAAATTGATTATCCCAAGAGGTCAAATGTCGAAGGCTATAACTTTTTGAAAAAAAATCATAGAGAGTTGGTGAAACATCCAATCTCCTTCTAAAGAGTCATGTTTTCATATTCTGATGTAAATAAATTCGTAAAACATTTTTAAACCTCTAATTTTTGGGTTTGAAACTAAGGGGGCAAATTTCGTTATAAACATGTAGTGCTGAAGCGGCCCTGTACATCCTATGAGTTTCTAACTTACAGATTATTGTTGCTGAAAACAAAACGAAGATTTACAAAAAAATAAAAAATTTCTACGACCAACTGAAGCCGAGCTCAATGTTGGGTTTGAAAATAAGTTGGCAAATTTCGTTATAAACATTTAGAGCTGAAGCGGCCCTGTACATCCTATGAGTTTCTAACTTACAGATTATTGTTGCTGAAGACGAAACGAACATTTATAAAAATATAAAAATTTTCTACAACCAACTGAAGCCGAGATAATTGTTTCTTTTTTCTTAAATCGTAGTGCCTTTATTTATAACAATTAAGAAATTATTTTACAGTCATTGACTAAATAAAGACTTATATTATCTTAAAATAAAAATTATTATAAAATTAAAAATATAGTTATATATTTCATATATATGTATCATTTTTGTAATATTATTTTTTCAGAAATGAGATTTCACGTATAAAAGTTTATCAAGAAAAACAAATACAGTCTTAAATAGACTGTATTATAATGGTACCTAATATTATTAAATTGTTTTCGGTCAAAATTTAATACAAGTTACTTAAAAATTTTCCGAGCGCGCGGATTTGAAGCGAGCCGGGCTTTTTGCAAAATTCGGCCGCTCGCAAAAGCACCGATTTTAAAAATAATTTTTAATAATTAAATGTAACTATATTTTATAATAATTTTTTATTTTAAGATAATATAAGTCTTTATTTAGTCAATGACTGTAAAATAATTTCTTAATTGTTATAAATAAAGGCACTACGATTTAAGAAAAAAGAAACAATTATCTCGGCTTCAGTTGGTTGTAGAAAATTTTTATTTTTTTATAAATCTTCGTTTCGTCCTCAGCAACAATAATCTGTAAGTTAGAAACTCATAGGATGTACAGGGCCGCTTCAGCTCTAAATGTTTATAACGAAAGTGCCCCCTTATTTTCAAACCCAACATTTAGCTCGGCTCAGTTGGTCATAGAAATTTTTTTATTTTTTTTTTATAAATCTTCGTTTCATCTTCAGCAACAATAATCTGTAAGTTAAAAACTCATAGGATGTACAGGGCCGCTTCAGCTCTAAATGTTTATAACGAAATTGCCTATTTTCAAACCCAAAAATTAGAGGTTTCAAAATGTTTTACACATTTATTTACATCAGAATATGAAAACACGACTCTTTAGAAGGAGATTGGATGTTTCACCAACTCTCTATGATTTTTTTTCAAAAAGTTTTAGCCTTCGACATTTGACCTCTTGGGGTAATCAATTTATAATATCTACGCAACAAATTCGTTAAGCCGGCCTTACAATTTTTTTATGTTTGGAATTGAAAGATCTTCATTTTGAAGCTTTAAAAAACAAAAAAAATTATTTGTACAATAAATAACGCAATTGTAAAAAACGGCCATTTTGGACCTTTCGCAGGCTGTTTTGCAATAACCAATAAACGAAATTAAACTTATTATAGCTCAAATTGTAGGTTTTTTAATTCACTACAACTTTCTATTAAAACGTTTTTCTCTAGAATCAATATCCTAAACTGCAAAATTAAAAATCTTTAAAAATTGCAAATTTAACAAATGAAAATCGCAATAAATAAAAAAGCGCACAATATTTTTGGTTACATTTTAGTATAAGTTATTCCTGGCATCGTCCTTTACAACACCTGATAGGTTTCAAAAATTCCTGAATTATATCCTGAAATCGACCTATTTTTCACCCACAGCCTGGAGTATTAAAGGTAAGCGTGGTCCTGGTAGAAGAAGAACATCATGGCTGAAAAATCTAAGGCAATGGTATGGAAAATCGAGTTAGGTACATCATTATTCATAGCTGCTGTCAATAAAGTCACAATAGCGAATATGGTAGCCAACATGATATCCAACGATTCATAACGGTCATGGAACTAGAAAAAGAAGAATACTTTTCCCCGGTCCAGTTGTACCTATTGGTTCTATCTTCACCCTTTTTAGGCTATTGATTATGTATTTTAGAAAGGAACAACAACGTTAACGGGGCTTTATTGTTTCATATAGTCAATGGACCGCTAAATATGAAAAAACCGCGGAGTGCTACCATTTACAGGGGTGCGTTTTTGAGAAAGGGGTGAATTAGTCCCTAGGCACAGGGCGAATTAGGGTGAGTTCTATGCACGTTTGGTACAAAAACGTCTACAGGAAAAATTTTCCAGGTTAAATTTACTATCGAAATATCATATTTTAAAGTCAAAAATATTTTTTTTTTACAAAAATATATTCAAAAGAAAAGCAATAAAAAAACACGAAAGGTAGCATTTTTGTTTCTTGCCCTATAACTTTTTTCCACGGGTATATAGGTATAGGCATTGCTTCAGCAAAAAATAACTTCCATCCTTCCTCTTTAAAATGACGTTTGGTGTAAGTCCGTATGATTTATAATTTCCAAAATATGATTTTTCAAATTTCGCCACTCACAACAATTTTGGGCCATTTTCCTTGTTACTTCGCAAACATTGTTCTGTAACTTTTTTTTACGCAGCTTTAGGTATATGCAATGTTTGGACATCTTGGATTTTAAAGCACCCTATGTAACGCACAGTGTTGCCTGTGTTGCATCACAGTGTTGCCATGCTGTTTTCTATATATTTCTTTCATAATTTCAATCAATGTTAAATATACCTACAAGAATAATAGAATAATAACATTTACTTCTCCGTCATTATACTAGGTATAATGATAAATGAGGTGTCAAATTAAAGCTTATAATCCAAGGATAGTACTAAAGGTAAGAAATTAGACCTAGGTTGTCTGTCCGCCTGTCCGTCCGACCGCGAATATAACTCCTCCGTTACTATACCAGGTAGAATGACAAATGAGGTGTCAAATGAAAGCTTATAATACAAGGATCGTACTAAAGGTGAGAAATTTGACATAGGCTGTCTGTCCGTCCGACCGCGAATATAACTCCTTCGTCACTATACCAGGTAGAATGACAAATGAGGTGTCAAATGAAAGCTTATAATACAAGGATGGTACTAAAGGTGAGAAATTTGACATAGGCTGTCTGTCCGCCTGTCCGTCCAACCACGAATATAACTCATCCGTCAATATAGCAGGTAGAATGACAAATGAGGTGTCAAATGAAAGCTTATAATACAAGGATGGTACTAAAGATGAGAAGTTTGACATAGGCTGTCTGTCCGTCCGACCGCGAGTATAACTCATCCGTCACTATACCAGGTAGAATGACAAATGAGGTGTCAACTGAAAGTTTATAATCCAAGGATATTAGTAAAGGTGAGAAATTAGACCTAGGTTGTCTGTCCGTCTGTCTGTCTGTCCGCGAATATAACTCCTCCGTCACTATACCAGGTCGGACGGACAGGCGGACAGACAGCCTATATCAAACTTCTCATCTTTAGTACCATCCTTAGATTATAAGCTTTCATTTGACACCTCATTTGTCATTCTACCTGGTACAGTGACGAAGGAATCATATACGCGGTCGGACAGACAGCCTAGGTTAAATTTCTGACCTTTAGTACCATCCTTGGATAAGTTTCCATTTGACACCTCATTTGTCATTCTACCTGGTATAATGACGAAGGAGTTGAGTTTGCAAACAGACAGACAAGACGGACAGACGGACGTGGACAATTCAATGTTTTCACATTTTTTCAAAATTGGTGAAAACAACAACATATTAAACTTTACTTAATTGGTGTTTCAAAACTACTTACTTTTAACACATTAGGTACACAATATTACAAGGTTTCTAGCAAGTTAAACGTCACAATGATTTAAAATAATCAAGTAAAAACCTATATATACATAACATATTAGAACATACCTAAAATACACAAAAATTATACATTTCACACACAAATATAATATCACAAAAAATTGTAACGTGAAGGCCGCGTCCCACCATCAAATAATTTGATCAAACTGGTTTGAGCAAACTGAAAGTGACAGTTAGTGACGTCACATCCTGAGTGTTCATTGTGGATAATAATGAAAAATTTTAATTTTAAATAAAGTACAAACAAGTTAGACAACTCAATACAAAAAATTTGATCAAACTAGACTGATAGTGAGAGCACAGATTTTTAAAATTTCAAAAAACTGCAATTGTGACGTCACTTTGACGTACTTCCGGAGTTTGCTCAAACTGTTTGATCAAATTATTTGATGGTGAGACGCGGCCTTTATAGTATGAAAAAATAGAGCAACGGCAAATACGGCAACGGTGTTACATGTGACGGTCGGCCCGGGTCGGATTCAATGCCAATATCTACACAGACATATATTAGGGTGCTTTAAAATCCAAGATGTCCCAATGTTTTATATCGTAGAAGGCTGTATGACTATTTTTAAGTAAGATATGGTTTTTCAAAATTTTATACCTTTAATGATTTTTGATATATTTTACGATTATTTTTAAATTTCTCATTATAAATTTTTTATTGTGTATTTAGGTATATACATTGTGCAATAAAAAGAAAAGCTTATTTTCTTTACTTTAAAATAGTGTATTGCAATTACCTCTAGGTCTATTTTTAAACAAGATATGCTTTTTCAAAGTTTGACATATACACATGCAATAGATCCTACTAAGTTGGAACCATATGGAAAACTTTTTTTTTTAACTTTATGAAAAAAATTATTCTTTATAAAATGCTTTGCATAGTCTAAAACCTAAGATGTAATCATCAGATATAAAATTTTATCAATAGTGTACGAGGTATGATAAAAAATATGAATTTCGCTCAAGAGTAAAGTACCTTTATATTTCACAATATCGAAAAGTGTTATTAAGAAAAGTTATTTGGAATTAAAAATTATGTTAGAATATGCATTTATATTCTTCTAATTGAAAAAAATAAAAAAATTTAAAATTTTTCTCAAATTACGGATACCCTTGGATATCCTACGGATATCTTTTTTAAAAATAGTCCTAGAGGTGATTGCAATACACCATTTTAAAGTAAAGAAAATAAGCTTTTTTATTTCAGAATGTATATACCTAAATGTACAAGAAAAAAATTCATATTGAGAAATTTAAACACTAAATAAAAAAAAATATCAAAAATGATTAAAAGTATAAAATCTTTAAAAAGCATAACTTGTTTAAAAATGGTCGTACGGCGTTATATACATTAGTAGACCATTTTAAAGGTAATTGACTTCTCTTTCTACTAAATGTACCATTGCATATACCTAGAAAGGCACAGAAAAAAGTTACAGGACAATGTTTGCGAAATAATGGGGAAAATGGCTCAAAAATTCTGTGAGCGGCAAACTTTGAAAAATCCCATTTCGGAAAATATAAATCCTAGAGGTTTCTACCAAACGTCATTTTAAAGAGGAAGGATGGAAGTTATTTTTCGCTGAAGCAATGCCTATACCTATATCCCTGTGGAAAAAAATTATGGGGCAAAAAACAAAATTGTGCTCTTTCATGTTTTTTTCTTACTTTTCTTTTGAATGTATTTTTGTAAAAAAAATACTTTTGACTTTAAAATATGATATTTCGATAGTAAATTTATCCTGGAACAATTTTCCTGTAGAAGTGTTTGTACCAAAGGTAAATGGAACTCACCTTAATTCACACTGTGCCTAGGGACTAATTCACCCCTTTCTCAAAAACGCACCCATTTAAATGGTAGCACTTCGCGGTTTTTTCAAATATAGAGGTCCATTGACCATATGAGACAATAAAATCCCGTTAACGTTGTAGTTCCTTTTAGCTCTCTTATTTTGAACATAATCAATAGCCTATTTCTACATATTTCTATTTGTTTTCTATTCTGTCTGACGTCCTTCCACGTTTTCCATGCCTCCCTTGCTTTTGAATTGCTCCCATTTTTTGGCAAAGTTGGTTTTTTCTGCTCTTTATTTTTTTTGTTTTATTAGTTGGCCTTCTATACTCTGTTTTGTCTTCTTGATCTGCTGTGGCCAGCCACTTTTGGTAAGGTTTTTCTTTTATTTGGTTTTTTAACATTGCTGTCCACCAATATAGTTTTTTTGTTTTTATAATTAATCTGTTGATTTTCCCTTTCAATGGTTTTTTCTGCTGTTACTTGTATTAGGGTTTCATATCTTTCTTCATTTGATATTTCTTGTATATCTTTCGTTTTTGATGTTAGTCTTAATTTATAAAGAAAATAGATCGATTTGTGGTTTAGTTTATCTCTAGAGTAGGGGAGAGTTGGACAAAACCGGGTACCACTCCAAAAACCGTCTGTATCTTTTGCTATGTGAGAGTAGCAAATGTTTGCTGCAGATTGAGATATTCTCAAATGACTTAAGTTTGATATGCCAATGTCAATTTTTAAAAATATTCTTAGATTTTTAATTTTTTTTATTTTTATGAAAATATTGCAAAATACCCGGTTTGTCCAACTGGTATGATAAAACCGGGTAGTAACTTAATTACCATGTAAAAAGACTAATGGGCAGAAAATAAAATATTTATTAAAAGTATGTGAACAAAAATCGGAAATCTGTGAACAGAAGTCACAAATAAAAACTTCATCTACATCATCATAGGCACTACAGGCGTCATAAGCCCATTTGGTGCAAGACTCACATTTTATCCAGCCTTCCTTCGCATTATAATTTGAAAATAGTTAATTGTAATATAAACACGCATCGTCATTATTATCTTCTTCCTCCAAACTCTCCAAAATGTTGTTTTTGATGCAGCCTTTTTTACCACGTTTTTTCTTTTTTTTGTCCAGTTCATTTAGTTTTAATTTTTTTACGACTGGAGATTTTTTTTATTTTTCCTACTAGCTTTCTTACTAGCTTCTTCAACAGAAGAAGCCACATGTTGTAGTTAATTAAAAGCAAAAAACCCACTGCAGAAACTGGAAGTAACAACAGGTCTGATAAAATCGGGTACCCGGTTTTGTCGATTTTCGGACTACCCGGTTTTGTCAAACTCGTAAACAAGACATTAAGTGTTATTTAAATTTTTAAGTTATGAAATAATATTCAAAATTTTTGGCCAAATTAAAGGTAATATACTAGGTTACATGTATTAAATTTTGAAATGGCCATTAGTTATTCATTAGAGGAGAAAACAGCTAGAAACTTACCTTAAAAATCGAGTTTCCTGCATCAAAAAACAGGTGAGGTCTTACTGCTCCGGCACAGATTACTCAAATGAGGTAGAAATGAATACACACGACTGTTGGTGGTAAAGGGACACTAATTTTAACATTGTCTAATAGATAGCAGCAGACAGTTAAAAGAATTAAGGGGTACCCGGTTTTATCAACCTACCCGGTTTTGTCCAACTCTCCCCTACCTTTCTGATTTTATGTTTTCACCCTCATTATATTTTCGTTTTATTAGACTATGGTGATCGTTATTTCTTTCTTATGTATATTCTTGGTCTCACCAAATGGTGGTTAGATCTCACCAAATGATGGTCTTCTTTCATAAACAAAGGAACACACAAACAATTTAGTGCAGTCACTGAAGGTTTTCACCTCCGATTTCGTTGAACCTTCATCGATTTTCATGAAAATTGGTGAATAATTAGAGGATACCTCAAGGAACAAAGGTGACATGATGCCAACGTGCGCTTTTACCCTGGGGGTGGATGCCAACCCTTCTCGGGGGTAAAAATTATTTTATTAAAAATAATAACATATGTCGATAGAGGGACAAATTATAAGCAAAATTTGTTATATAAAGTTATTAAAATAAGTCAACAGTTTTTGAGTTATTAAAGACCAAAAATTTTATCTTTTTTGTAAAAAAATGCATGTTTTAAATCGGTTTTTCACGTATAAATCAAAAACTGTAAGCTTTTTCAAAAAAGTTATTATTACGGAAATTAAAGGTAATAAAAAATTGAATACATCCCTTAAATAAAGAGCTAAACTAATGTTAGTTCAAAGTGAGTTATTGGCAATTGAATGTGTATTTTTTTCGACGAGTACTCAAATCTAAGTATTCAAGCTTAAATAACGGGAAAACGATGCAATGTATAAAATATTCCTTCTAAACATTTGTCAAAGTACTTCGGAATACCTATCAAATGAGGTTCAGAACAAGGTAATAGCTTCAAAGTTAAGCAAGTTATAATGAAAATACAAGAACCGTTTCGATTTTTTTAGGAAAAAGTGAAAAATAAAACATACGCCATTTCCACAAAAATTAAAATTTATAGTAATCATCACAATAACTTCTTTATGTTAGCATAAGTAATGCTTTCGATAATTTTGACCGGTTTAGAATGCATATTTTTGAAAAAAAGGTACAATTTAAAAAAATCATACTTTTTAAAATTATTGTAATTCTCATATTCTTTTGATAATAACTCCAAAAATGCTCAATATACGTAAAAAATTATATTTAACCAAATTTTAGTTTTTTCTGTGCCAAATATTATACCGGTTTTACTATTTCTATAGGGTAAAAAATAACCGAAATAGAAACGTTTAAATCTTAAATTTTGCTGTGGGAACCATGCAACCGGGGCCATTTAACCTTCTATGTTTAAAAAAGTAAGGGGTCTAAAAGATTAGGTTTAACGTTCTTAAATAGCACTTGGAAATAACTTTCAAAAAGTACTTACCAATTTTTAAGCAAATCGATGGAGGTTCAACGAAATCGGAGGTAATAGCTCATATCCACCTTCAGTGACTCCACTAATTATGTTTCCAGCAAAAGCTGTTAGGAAGCAGCGATGAAAAGAAACTACACATTCCACATTTTTTATTATAACTTTATTTTCAGCACATAAAAAATAGTAAGTACCTAATATTTTTATTGCTTTAAAAATATAAAGCAAATTTATTTATCTATTAACCAATAAACCTTAAGTCTAAAATAAATAATGTTATATATTTACTTAACTATCCTAATAATATATATCAAATATCGATTTTAAGCTTTTTCGTCTTCTTCGTTTAACATGTTTGAAGAGATCGTACTGAATGTCGTCCTCAGCTTTCTCGCTCATGTCATACTTACTGGGGTTTCTGGTGAGGGTAGCCAAAGCTTCTACAAGAGCAGACCGATTGGGTGTTCCTTTGAAGCTATGGTTGTGTCCAAACACGTCATCATATAAGTTGTGCACCGAAAACTTATCGGACACCTTAGGAAGGTTCAAACTGCCAGTTCGATATCTGACTGTTGGACTTATATTTTCGAGATGGCTGCTGGTGCTTGGTAGTTTGACTTTTACGGTTTGAGATTGCTTCTCCAAGTTTTTAAAGTACTTGATGGTTTGCTTAAAGTGACCGATGCTTGATTTGTCGGACTCTTCGGTTTGCTTTGTAGTAGTACGGATATGAAAACTTTTTGCTTTTCGAATTTGAGTTGACTTGGGTAACTTCTTTTCTTGCGTAGGTAATTGTACAACTGAAACAGTGCCATTATTTTAATAATCAGATATACTAAAATTATAACTAATTTTACATAAACAAAAGCTAACATCTTTCTAATAATTGATATTTAGATTTTCAGATCCCACACTGCTCAAACATTTTCCCTTCCAGACCCTGAAAATCTAAATGAATACTTTGTTAATGCGAGTAAAAATATTACATCAACTATTTTGCCACAACAAGATCCCATTTCATATCTCCCTAATTCAAGAAAGGTCTCGAATTCATTCTTTATAAAACCAGTCGTTAAATCTGAACTAATCCAAACAATTAATAGTATCAAAAGCAAATCTTCCTGTAGTACTGATGGTCTATCGATCAAAATTTTTTCTAATCTTCCAGAAAATGTGTTAGAAGTCCTCATCTCACTAATTAATGATTCTTTTGAGAAAGGTAAATTTCCAGAGTGCCTGAAGACAGCCATCATTATTCCTCTTCATAAGGGTGGTGAAATATCTAATATCTGCAATTATAGACCTATTGCACTACTACCGGTACTCTCCAAAATTATTGAGAGACTCATAAAAGCCCGACTTATGTCCTTTCTAGTTGAAAACAACATTTGATCACAAAATCAGTTCGGCTTTTTAAATAATAAATGCACCACTGATGCCATGTTTTCTGTACTACATGAGGTTTATCAAGCAATGAACAATAATCTTTACACTGCCACCTTTTTTTGTGACTATGCCAAAGCTTTTGATTGTGTAAATCACAACATTTTGATAAAAAAATTAAATTTCTACGGAATTCGAGGCATTTCTTTAGATTGGTTCCAATCTTACTTGGAATATAGGAAACAACTGGTTAGAGCAAATGATAAAGACTCTAGTCTCAAAAACATTGTATGTGGGGTACCTCAAAGTTCAGTATTGGGTCCTCTACTTTTCCTTATCTTTATTAATGACATCACTAATTTAAAAATGGAAACATCTTTCTTTTTGCTGATGATACCAGTATCACTTGGAGCAACTCAAATATTGCAACTCTTCATGCTACTATAACTTCTGATCTACTTACAATAAAAACCTGGTCTGACTCAAATTTACTCTCGTTTAACGTAGATAAAACAGTAGCATTGTCTTATAAAGGAGCTCTTCAACCCTTACCTCTTAATAACAGCCAGATCAGTACCGTTGATTCTGTAAAATTTCTTGGCATTTTTTTAGACAGCAACCTTAAATGGTCCCTCCATATCGATTTGTTACGGAAGAAACTCTCTTCAGCCTGCTATGCTATAAGATCTGTTTCGAATGAACTCAATTTAGCATCTTCCAAAATAACATATTTTTCTTTGTTCGAGTCACATCTTCGTTATGCTCTTCCTTTTTGGGGTTCTGGTACAGCTGCCCAATTCGATGTTATTTTCAAATTACAAAAAAAGAGCTATAAGATATCTGTTTGGCCTCAGAAGAACAACACACTGCAGAAGTTACTTCAAAGATCACGGAATTTTAACCCTTCCATCTTTGTATATTTTAGAAACTGTTTGCTTAATTCGTAAACATCTACATGTCTTTCCACCAAGACCTAATCATCACTACTTCACGAGAAATTCTACGTTTGACGTCTATTTGCCGACCCCGTCCTCGGAGTTAGTAAAGAAATCGATATTATATTCCGCAAAAAAAAATGTACAACAATCTCCCCCTACAACTAAAATCTGCACCATCTTTTCCCAAATTCCGTAAACTGACAAAAGCCTACCTGTCTGAAAGACCATATTATTCAGTAGAAGATTATTTTAGTCAATAACTAAGAAATTACAGTACCCTTTGCACAAGTAGTATTTTTATTATTTTTTTATCTATATTTGGGTGTCATATGCAGCAGCTTAACTTTTTAACTTTTAAACCTTTTTTATTAATTATTAGGTAGACTATGGATTTGCAATTTATTTAAATTTTTGCAATTGATTATTTCTGTTTTAACCTCGATTTGTTTATTTATTTTATTTAACTTATTGACGATTTATGTAATTTTAGTAAATTGGATTGTTACTGTTTTGTTTTTTTTACTATTTATAAGCTTTGTCGATAAAATTGTAAAATTTTTCATGGCAATAAAGCATATTTCTATTCTATTCTTTCGGAATCCAGATTGGGAGATTGCAATTAAAGAAGAAGTAGGCAAACTAAAGATTATGTTACTAATCGCTATAACGTTATTGGAGGACAAACCACTTAAAGAAGATAATGAGTAGAAACAGGTAAAAAAGTTGACAATGAAAGAGGAAATATAAAACTAAAATTGTTAAAGACCTAGAAATCTTACCGAATAACGAGAAGAGAAAGTTTAACAGAAAGAGAAGAGACAATTTAACAGAAAGGCCAAAAAAGAAGGCATATTAGCTAACAAGAAGAATATCTTTAATGAAGAATCTAAGTCAGAATGAAGTCAATCACTAACTTTTCAGAAACTAATTAGTCCATGTGGTGAGACCGCTACCGTCTGGAAAGATTTCTGATTCGATTTCTTTGTGGATTCCTATTCAAAAATATCCCCTTTAAACAAATATGAAGGGTGCCGGGCGAAATTTTTGGGCAAAAATTGTTTAAATAATTTTTATAAACAAATACAGAAGATCACGTTTTTTTGCTCTAAAATATATATTTTTAGGCTTTTGGGGTCATTCTAAACAAGAAAGGTATCTTGTAATTTTTCTCAAAAATTGATAGTTTTCGAATTATAAGCGATTTAAAATCTGAAAAATGAGAAAATACGCATTTTCGAGGCTTAAAAACTCATATTTATTTAAATAGTATTTTTGAGGTGGCCATATACTTAAATTCAAGTTTAAACATTCCGCTTCAAGATTCTGAAGAGTGGTTGCGTCTAACCTTAATTTAAATCGTTGTTTTTTAATTGTTAAATATGCATGTCCATCCCATTTTTTTGCCGGTGCGGAGCGCTCTATTTAAAAAATCTCCTATTTTCCTCAGAAAAATATTTTTTCTAGATTCTTTGGGATATTCTAAATAAAAAAAGTTTCTTGACATTTTTCTTAAAAGTTAATAGTTTAAAGTTATAAGCGATTTAAAAACCGAAAATACGTTTTTTGTCATTATTCAGATTTTAAATCGTTTATAACTTTAAAACTGTTAACTTTTGAGAAAAATGTCAAGAAACTTATTTTATTTAGAATATCCCAAATAATCTAGAAAAAATATTTTTCGGGGGAAAATAGGAGATTTTTGAAATAGAGCACGCCGCACCGGCAAAAAAATCGGATAAACATGCATATTTAACAATTAAAAAACAACGGTATAAATTAAAGTTAGGCGCGATTACTCTTCGGAATCTTGAAGCTGAATGTTAAACCTTCAAATTAAGTATCTGGAAACCTCAAAAATACTAATTTAAATATGAGTTTTTAAGCCCTCGAAAATGCGTATTTTCGCATTTTCAGATTTTAAATCGCTTATAACTCGAAAACTATCAATTTTTGAGAAAAATTACAAGATACCTTTCTTGTTTAGAATGACCCAAAAAATCTAAAAATATATATTTTAGAGCAAGAAAATGTGATCTTTTGTATTTGTTTAAAAAAATTGTTTAAACAATTTCTGCCCAAAAATTTCGCCCGGCACCCTTCAGATTTGTTTAAAGGGGACATTTTTGAATAGGAATCCACAAAGAAACCGAATCAGAAATTTTTTCAGACGGGAGTGGTCTGACCACATGGACTAAATGCATGCAAGCAAAAATGATATAAGCCTATGCTTATGGCGGCGTCTATGAACTAACTTCTAAACCACATTCGTCAAATAATATATGAAAAGAAAAAATTTGTAAAAATAGTCTAACCCACGTTTTTATTAGGCATATGTGGGTTAGACGCTTGTTTCAAATGTTTGTAAGCGGATTTTTCATTGTTTTAAAAATATGCGGCAGGCGGCAGGTTGTTATTTATGCTCTTGTTGTAATATTTTAAAGCAAAAATCACAAAGTTGGTAATTGTTCTTACTTCAGGTACTATTATTTTTATTACTCAAGATACTTATAAACTTATTTTGACTTAAAATTGAAGAAATGGTTTCAGTTAGTCTATTGCAACAATCATAACAAATCACAACACAGATAGAAATATGGATGTTATTAATTGGCTAAAAACACCTGTAATAAATACCTATCACAAAGGAAAGTCCCACAGTTTTATGAAAAAACATGTGAGAGATGAACAATTTTCGGAGGTAAATATTGCAAAATGAGGTATAGGTCGAAAACATGTTTAAAGAATGTGGAGTTGCCTCTAGTTGTGGCTAAATGGCAAACCACTGCGTCTACTGAAAAAATAAAGGACCTTAAAGATTTGGGTAAGTTAATTCCCAATGATGCCATGACTTTTTATGAATTTTTGAACAACATCGACTATGAAGATTTTGAAGGAATTGGGTTAAGAGGAAACAGTAGCGATCAACAGGTAGCGAAAACGCGTTCCAAGATTGCGGCTGTAATTTTGAATATTTTTTCGAGATATTTGGCACACGTATTCGTAACATAATAAAGAATGGCGGTACAGAGCCCAATTTGAAAAATATTTTAATATGTGGAAATTACTCTGTAATTAAATACAATATTAAAAAAAGAGTCTGTACCGCCATTAAGAAGCACAAAAAATACACTTTCTTCAAATAAACTTTTTTATCCGATGCCTAAATTTTGTGTTATTTTGGAACTATTAAAAATTTTTATTTCATTAGTAGTTCCAAAATGACACAAAATCTAGGCATCAGATAAAAAAGTTTATTTGAAGAAAGTGTATTTTTTGTTCTTCTTAATGGCGGTACAGGCTCGTTTTTTAAATATTGTATTTAATTACAGAGTAATTTCCACATATTAATATATTTTTCAAATTGGGCTCTGTACCGCCATTCTTTATTATATTACGAATACGCGTGCCAAACATCTCTAAAAAATATTCTAAAATACAGCGGCAATCTTGGAACGCGTTTTTGCTACCTGTTGATCGCTACTGTATCACCTTAAATCCAGATTTCGAGTTTGATCAAGATCAAATTGACTAGGATCTTAATTAGTAACGTTTATTTACTATTAGTAATGAAGTCAAATTAGCAGTTTTTTCTTTCTAATTATGATTTTTAAGGGATAGTCGGTTATTCCAAAATGACAAACTTATATTTTTAAAATTTAGCAAAAACCGTCTAAGCCACATTAAGTTATTTTTGCAATAAAATGTTATTATTTATTATAATTTTGTACGTTTTTCAAGGTAGCCTGTAATTATTGAAATATAAAAATATTATTGAAATATGAAAATGTGACAATAAAGCCTTATCAATTATTTTTTTAAGTAGGTAAATACATTATGCTCATTTACTCTGAACTATAGATATGTGGCTTAAACTATTATTGCAGAACACCATCCATATGATCAAATTTCTTTTTCGCCCCAACCCACAACATTTATAATCAACCCATTATATTACAGTGGAAGTATGGTACGAAGTGAAATGACCAAAGAGTAAAATCCGTCTGGTCAGTGGCCACTACACAAAAAGGCGATTATTTGATAATTATAGAGGAATGGATCTTTGGAACTCAATTTTCTGTAAGATACTGTCTAATATTATTTACTTACATACATCTTGGTACATCCTTTACAGAAATTTTGATTGAATATCAAAGTGGATATAGACCTGGACGGTTAAAAATATACGTATATTTGCATTGAGACAGATCCTTAAAAAATGGTGAATTTTGAAAAAGGCAGCGTATGGTAGCGTCATGCGATATGTTAAATTGATAAAATTGGTAGACGATGTCAAAAAACACATGTTATAACAAAATGTATATCAAAATAAAAATCCAAAATAGCCTTGATCTACGAATTCTTCCTTGAACCAAGAGGAACCTATGTAAGTACCAAGTTTCAAGATTGTAGGATAATGCAAAATGGAGAGTGAGTTTGACCAACTTCAAGTAATAGTAGAAGGATGGATAGAAATAAAGAGAAGTAGGAAGAAATCAGATGATCCTTTAAGCTGTAACAATAGGGCTTCTCATCGATTGCCATTTGTTTCGAGCTTCTGTCATATTTTGCATAATTTGTGTATAATATTAATATACACGGATTATACGACATATGACAGAAGCTCGAAACAAATGACTGTGAATGAAAAGCCCTATAAACTAACGTTGGAATTTTATTCTTACACATTGGTTCCACGTTGGGCGCCAATGTGTAACAATAAGACTCCAACGTCCTTCAGGATAAACAGAAATTTGCCATATTGATCGACAACCTCAATCGAGAAGGCACTTAGGAGATAGATACTCACCACTATTATATCTCTTGATTTTTTCTGATATTGGTGAAAATGTAACAGTTTCTTTTACTTTCTCCTGAGAAACATCTTTTAAATCTGGTTTATATACCATTTTCTTCATTTGTTTAATTTTTTCTTTATTAGTCTTTTCGTGTACGTAAGCTTGTTTTAATAACATCTTCTTCCTTTCTTCTATCGATAAGACAGTACATTTATTTAAGGAGTCATCAACGGATTGGTATTTTTTGTTATGTTGGTGAGCAAGACTTTCAGTCATAGATAAAATATCATCGGCTGACTTTCCCAACATATTTCCACTAGAAGTAACGTTTTCTTTAAAAGTCTCTTTCACGCTAATACTTTCATCTGGTTTTTTCCATATCAGCTTGCTCCTTTCCAGCTCACTAAAAGTTTTTTTCATTTTATTTGGAGACAACGATTTATTACTGATAGAACTGGAGCTTCGCGAAGAAACATTTTCCCAAAAGAACTTTTTGTCTTTGACTGAGCTCATGGGAGACCATTCTGATTCTATGGATAGATTTGGCATGCTGACTGTACTGCATAAGGACCAATCTTCGTTGGGCGAGACGACGGAATCATTCAGGGCATTTAGGAAAGTGAGATCCTCAATTTTGAATTTTTTAATACTGGATCCTAAACTACTTTCGTTTTCCGAAAATGAGGAATTCTTCGAGTTGGACTCACTTCCCAAGGAAGACTGGGCAAAAATCTGAAAAATAAGAAAGTTTACATGTTTCTGGTTTTTTATGAAAAACGTATATAAATTGTATTATCATTATCAAGGAGCATTAAAAGTACACTTTTGTAGGCCGTTAAAGTCGTCTCTTGTATACTAATCGTACTGTAGCCAGTTGTCTTATTCTATGCACATCTTTATCGATTCCTTGATACTCATTCTAGGTATAAAAACGATTGTAAAAAAAGAGATAATAGTACATGCTACTCTTAAGCTTTCTTTTCGTCCTTCTTAGATAATAATACTGCTTATATATTGGGTAATACTCCACCTTGGTCAATGGTAACTCCTATTAGCAATTTGTTCAATTACTCGTCATTTCTTATAGCCAACTGTATATTTCTAAGAATTATACAGGTCTTCTTGTTAACTCTCGCTGCGTTTCCCGACGCCTTGATTGTGCCTAATATAACACGCAAAGCCTGGTTTAGTTGGGCATCAACACGTTTGGTGTGTGGGCTGTTGAGCCATACCGGTGCACAGTACCCCGTAACGGTATACACGAGTCCCCAGCTCTGTCGACCTAAGGCCGATGTCAGATTATGCGTTTTGACCGGATGCGTTTCTGCCGCATCCGGTCAAAACGCATAGTGTGACAGATCGGTCCGGTTGCGTTGAAAACGGATGTGTTTTGAGACATCGTTACGCGCTTACTAACTGCACCAGGCTAAACCCATAGTGTGACAGGTCGGTCCGGTTGCGTTGGAAACGGATGGGTCTCCACCGCATCCGGTCAAAACGTATAATCTGACATCGGCCTTAGTGTACTCGCTGAGGAACCCCATGTGGTACCACAAAACTTTTGTAGAATATTATTTCGTGTTCTAAGTTTTGCAGTCGTCTTTGTAAGATCAGTAAGATATTCTTTAAAGCTTAGCGTTCTATCGAGTGTCACACCTAGATATTTTGGGTATTTAGTTTGGTTAAGGATATGTTGTATCACTGCTGCTATCTCCCAGATGAGCTTTTTCTTGGGTTTTTCTTTCTCTCTTCATTCAGCTTCAGTACCAAGCCTGCAATGAAAACAGAAGTTCCGGAGACAAACGGTCCCTTTCAGATTTTGGATTTTTTTTTTGTATTTTGGCAATGTATATAGGAGCTTCAGCACCAATTCTTTCGGCATAATTTCATTTCTTCAATAAACGATGAATACGACCTACCGGAAACTGTAAACCAGCACAATTTAAAGGGGTACTTGTCGACAGGAAAAGATTGCACCGCCATATTTTTGATAGGAGATGACCTAAGCCTGCAGAGAAATCGGTTTAAAAATAAAAATCTCCAAAACAAAATACATGACAAACCTCGTGCCTAGTAACAATTTAAAAATTCAGAAGGACGAAATATAATAGTAGTTGTTGATAAATAGGTATATAGAATAACTTGAAGACGAAATTAGAATAGGTAAAGACAACCAAACAGGTGAAGTTTCAAGAAGAATAGCACATGGATGATCATCATATGGAGCTCTTAAAAACGTTTTTAAAGATAGCAACATACCGATTAATCTGAAAGTATTTGATCAGTGGTTCTGTCAGTAATGACGCCTGCGTCTGATGCAGAAACCCTGTCCGATTGTCAAAAAAAAAAACAATGCTTCAAAACTAAGAATAGTGCAAAGAAAAATGTAGCGTTCAATAATAGGAGTAACAATAAAAGACAAGACCACAAACGAGGACCTACGAAACAGAATCAGAGTTACAGAAGCTGTAGAGCTACAATATGCCGCAGAAAGAGCTTGTAGATTGAAATAGAGATGGGCTGGCCACGTGGTAAGGATAGAAGGTGGACACGCAAATTAATAGAGTGGAGACCAAGAACAGATAAAGTAAACAGAAGAAGATCACCTAAAAGATTGAAAGTTGATCTTCGAAAGACGAAAGATAACGAAAATTGGATCAGTGTGTTACACAAGACCATGCACTCTAAATACAAACATGTCCTGCAGTGGACTTAGAAAGGGCTGATGATGATGTTTAATAAGTTAGTAGGCTATGATCCTTACCTTTCTTCTTTCCGCCACAGTCTTCGGAAATCCTTCTACTTCAGGCACAATATGGTCGAGGCATATCGGGGAAGTATCTTTGGTAACAATTTTGAAATTATTGGGGACAGAGTTTGTTTCTAAATACATTTGAATTCGTTGCTTGATCGAATTATTATTCATTTCATATTTATCACAACTTTCGATACAGTCGTTCGGAGATTTATTTTTAATCGAATTATCACAGCTTTCTTTTTTATCTAGCTCTTCTCTGGTGTTAGTTTTTTGGGTAACCTTGTTAGATTCATTTAAGATGTTCTTGAAATATTTATCATCCAACCTGTACATACAGTTTTTAGTCGGCGGGTCTATAAACCTTTCAGGAATCTTAATTTTATTTACATTAACGTTTTCCATATAGCGAGGCTGACACACATAGCTAGTACAATTATTATGATCTAATTGCTTTTTATCAATTGCAGCCACTTGCTGCTTATTGACAAATATTGGCTTAGACTCGTTATTATTTGCTTTAAACTTTGCAAATTGTTTATTTAAAACATAATCATTTGCGTGGTTAGCTAACGGTGTTACATTATTAGATTTGTTTTTATCAGGTATTTCGATATCCGAATAAGTTTCTTTAATGGTAGACGAAGTTTTACCAAAAAACTTTTGAATTCTGCTAGCCAGCTCATTTTCCTGATTTTGTTGGTTTTCTTCGTGTGGTGTTACATTATTAGAAGATACTTCTATATCCGAATAAGTGTCTTTATCTGCGTTAGACGAATTTTTACCAAAAAATGTTTGAATTCTGCTAGCTAGTTCACTTTCCTGAATTTTTTCGTTTTCTTCGTGTGGTATTACATTATTAGAAGGTATTTCTGTATCCGAATAAGATTCTGTATCTATGTTAGACGAAGTTTTACCAAAAAACTTTTGAATCCTGCTAGCCAGCTCGTTTTCCTGATTTCTTCCTTTTTCTTCATACTCCTTAGGTTTTGACACTTTGTTTGCCCCGTACATAACAGTATTTTTTATTTTTGTTTCTTCAACTTGAGATTCAAAAATATTATTTGTAACATTCAACTTGTCAAATTTATTGCTCATTGATTTATTGGGTAACTTAGTTTCTCTACTTTTATCACTGTTACTTTTTTCTTTAGGAATATATTTATTTTCAAATGAATGTTTTAACTGCAATACTCTATTTTGTGCTTTAAAATGACTACTAGCAAATACTATATTACTTTGGTAGTTGCTTTTAGTTTTCTCATCATTTTCTTTGGTTTCATTATTTGTTAGAACGTCTTTATCTAAATTATTTGTTTCATCAACTATTAAATTAGGTTTGTCGTTTATTTGTTTGTCTATTATCTTCCCCTTTTCTTTAAAAATATGATTAGTGACCGGGGAAATATTATTATATGTGTTCTTAGTATATGCATTATTTTGTATCAGTGTGTCCTTAGTTTCATCTATCTTTTCATTATTTTTTGCTAGTAGTTCCTTATTTACATTATGCTTTAATTCAATTAAATCTTTAATATGATTGTTATTCCTTATATTCCCGTTTTGGTTAATAATGTTAGTATACGTGTTTTTAACTTTTACACCACTTTCAATGTTATTGTCTGTATCAGTTTTATTTTCGTTCATATCACGACGACCTGTATTTCTTTCTAGTGAATTGTTAAAGCATGTTTGATCTTCTTTTAAATATATTTCATTAAGGATGAACGTACTAAAACTATCCGCAATATTGTTATTTTCCTCGGTTAATTTACTTGGTGTTATCTCTACTGGGTCAACATTCTTTTGAGTGGAATTTTTAAGGTTGGGTTCCATATCTACAGGTAATATTACAGGCTCATTAACTAACACATCCGATTTATTTTCGTTAATGTTAGTAATTGGTGTTTCCGTTTCACATTTATTATAATTTCCTTTGCCACTACTTTCAAATATATTAGAACCGCCGCTAATAGGGTCACAGATTTCGGTGCCATTGAGAGAATCGGTGTCTTTTGTGGTGACTTCAAGTTTACGTTCACAGTTGTTGTTTTTGTCGTCTATTAAACCTTCGAAAATTGTTCCATGCTTTGTTATTTCATCTACGACTTCTTTGAAGTTAAATGAAGATTTGTGGATCAGTTGCTTTTCCTCGAAAATTTCTTCTTGAATTGCTTGACTTATCGTTGACGACATTTTTTCTTCAGATGAATCTACAACAAAAATACCCAATAAGTAATACCATAAGATTAGAATCTTACAAAAATTTCTTTATTGGAATCATATGAAAAACAGAAATTTACTTATGAATGAACTTACAATTATAAGTACTGAATTATGAATGTTTAAGAATACTTTATAATCATCTTACATATGGATAATGGAACATCATCAAGGCTGTTTAAAATTTGCCGAATTACCAAAAGAATGAAAATAATATATCAAGTCAACTATCCACAAAAAGGGCCATCACTGTGAAAATTACAGAGAATTGTGGTAATTAGCCGAATAAGTAGGCTGTATGAGAAACTTATTAAGAAGAAAATAGAATATGACTGTAGATTACGAAGCAGAGGAGCAAGCTGGCTTTAGAGCTGGGTCCACAGAAGACCACTTGTACTCTATTACGCTTGCGAAAAAACACCCGTCAATAAAGAAGTTCACCTGGTGTACATAGACTTACAGAAGCAAATGACGGTGTGACCCTCAGCAAACTATGGTCAACTCTATAGCAAACCAATATTAAACATGGTCAAAGCAGTCCAAAGGCTGTATATTGGAACGACTGCAACAATTAAAACTGGAATACTTATCCGAGGGATTTAAGGTAACGAAAGAACTGAAGCAGGGTTGCTGTAATTCGCCTATCCTTTTTAAAAGTTATCTGGAACAAGCACTCAAGCTGTGGAAAAGAAAATGTAAAGGCATGGGAATCCCTCTCAATGACAAGCTGTACACTTTATGTTTAGCTGATGACCAAATTCTGATTGCTTATGATCATGACGATTTGAGTTACATGATGCGGAAGCTAATAGAAGAATATAATAGATGGGGTCTCGCAGTAAAGATAACTGAATTCATGTGTATTGGAAGGAGAAAGTAGTCCATTACATTAGATGGGGTAGAAATTAAACATTGTGATGAATACAAGAATAAGTACAAGTACCTGGGCATAAAGATAACTCAAGATGGCACACTCGATCCTGCTATAAAAGACAGAAACATACAGGTTAGAAAAGCCATATCCATGATGAACGGCATTCTGTGGGATCAAAAAATATCTGAAGCGAACAAACACCTCACATACATTACCATACTTAAAAGTGTAATCAGAAATTGCAGTGAAGTTTGGCAAACGAAATAAAAAACATAAAAAATGTTACTAGGAACAGATATGGATTTCTAGAGAAGAGCAGCAGGCCAGACAAATAAAGAAGACATCGAATACCAAATGAGAGAATACGAGGAATGATGGGAGTCACCATACAATAATTGATGACATAAAAACAAAATAACTAGTATGGTACGGCCATGTACAGAAAATGCCACATGACGGGATTCCTAAACAGATTTTGACGTAGACACCACAAGGGAGAAAGTAAAAGAGGAAAGCCGAGAAGAAGCTGGAGGGAGGGGATTGAAAAAGAATTAGAGGAAAGAGAAATCCCTCCAGGTCTATGGTTAAACAGAGAAGAATGGCGGTTAGGAGTCGGAAGGCGTCGGAGAACGATGTAAACCGATAGTTGTAGTAGTACATATAATGTTAAAAGAGCGGTACTTACCTATAACTTTTCTGACAGTTCTTGAATGCCGCAACGACTTTAAAGTTACTTCACTTTCATTCTTTTCGTTGACAAAAATGTGGACATTAAAAGGACACCCTTTGATTAGTTCACCACCAGCAATCATGTTGATCTCGTACATTCCATAGTTCTTCGGAATATAGCAAACTTTAATCCTGTCGTTTTCTAAAGTAGCTTCGACGTCTATTTCTTCGCTAGGTACTTTCTTTTGGCTTCTTGAAAAGTTCCATTGGAAAGATTGGAGATTTTCGATAAGTTTAATAGAAGACCTACGCCGTGATTTAATTTTTCTTGTAAATTTGCGCTTTCTGTTGATCAGTTTTGGAGAAATAGCTTCTCCGAATGATCCGAAAGGACCTCTTATTTGGATTATGATGTTGCTTTCGTTGTCGTCGTCACAGTTCTCGTCTAAATATACGTAGAATTCGGCCATTTTGTACTGTTCTCCGGAAAAAACTCCCATTCCTCTTACTATGTATCGTTCGGTAATCTTTTTCTCTTTTTCGTTATTTTCTGCGATTTTATTCATTGATATTTGAATTTCGGATAGGTACTTGATAAACTTTCTTTCCAGTTGAGAACTAAGAGCCTTCTGTAAGTCTTCGTTTGAAAAAATCTGTAATTTTAAAAAAATATTTAATATGAAAAAAAAGTTACGAAATTAAATAAATATCATAATATACAGGGTGTCCCGAAAAGATTGGTCATAAATTATACCACACATTCTGGGGTCAAAAATAGTTTGAATGAACCTAACTTACCTTAATGTTGTTCTGAAGCTATTTTCTTGTGGCATTTTTACAATTTTAACTATTTATAATGGGAAATAAGCCACAATATTATTAAAACATGATTTTTATTAACGTTTCGACGCCCAAATCGGGTGCCGTTGTCAAAATACAAAATACTACTAACATAAACAAAAATGTTGTTGCTTAGTAAAAAAAATTCTTCTAATAATTTATTTAATTTGACTCATTTATATCGGCAATTCAGATACATAATATGATACATTTTAAAGTAGAAGACTTTAAAATGTATAAAAAATAAAAACAAAACGTTAATAAAAATCATTTTTTAATAATACTGTGGCTTATTTCCCATTATAAATAGTTAAAATTCTAACTTACCTTAGTACAAATGTGCCCATAAAAAAGTTACAGCCCTTTGAAGTTACAAAATGAAAATCGAATTTTTTCAATATATCGAAAACTATTAAAGATTTTTTAATGAAAATCGACATGTATCATTATTATGGCAGTAACATCTTAAAACAAAATTATAGTGAAGTTTGTCCACCCCATAAAAATTTTATGGGGGTTTTGTACCCTTAATTCCCCCCATACTTTTGCATACGTTCCAATTAATTATTGTGGTACCATTAGTTAAACACAACGTTTTTAAAACTTTTTTGCCTCTTAGTATTTTTTCGATAAGCCAGTTTTTATCGAGATGCGGCTTCTTTTTTAATATATTTACATAAAAAATTTATGGGGGTTTTGTTCCTTTAAACCCTCCAAATATTTGTGTACGTTCCAATTAAACTATTATTGTGGTACCATTAGTTAAACACAGTGTTTTTAGAACTTTTTTGCTTCTTAGTTTTTTTTGACAAGTCACCGTTTATCGAGATGTGGCTTCTTTTTCAAAATATACCTAAAAATCTAAATTATAAATACATTTTCAGATTATTAACAGGTCTCTATAATCGTACTTAACCATATACTAAATATGTGGTGGATTCGACAAATATTCAAAATATGTCGATAAACACTGACTTAACAAAAAAGTACTAAGAGGCAAAAAGTTTTAGAAACATTGTGTTTAACTAATGGTGCCACAATAATAATTTAATTGGAACGTACACAAAAGTTTGGGGGGTTTAAGGGAACAAAACCCCCATAAAATTTTTATGGGGTGCACAAATTTCACTTTAATTTTTTATCAAGAATGCCACATGTCCATTTTCAATAAAAAATCTCTAAGAGTTTTTGATATATGAAAAAAAATCGATTTTCATTTTGTAACTTCAAAGGGTTGTAACTTTTTTTGTGTGCACTATTGTATATAGGTAAGTGAGGTTCATTCCACATATTTTTGACCCCAGAATATGTGGTATAATTTATGACCAATCTTTTCGGGACACCCTGTATACATAATATATGGTAGTGGAGCCCAAGCGGGGATTTTTGCAGTTACTCGAGCGCGTCAAATTATGACATTGGGAGAAACCCTGTAAATGTACCCCTACCATAATATTGGATCTTAATACAGGGGAGTTCGTTAAGGGGGGTCCGAAAAAAAATCTATCCTTAGAAAAACTCGAAATCGTCAGATTATGATAATGTAAGTTAAGAATTATACATGCAGATCAGTGTATACTACATATTGTACATATGTATTTCAAAAATCTGACGGTTTGAGCGGGGCGTAAGGAAATGGGTGAGTCACAAAGTTTCACAAGAACAAAGCGAATATTTCGAGAAATAAACGTCAGATCAAAAACCTAAAAATTATGTGTTCAATATTTTTTAAAAATATATTGAATTATACCAAACACCACCCCCCACGGAGAGGGGGGGGTAAATTTAAAATTTTAAATTCCAACCCCGCGATATTTCGCGAAATAAACAGCAGATCGAAAAAATGCAAAATACACGTATTCAATATTTTTAGGTGTGGTGGGGGGTTACTTTAAAATATTAAATAGGAGCTCCCATTTTTATTGCAGATCTGGATTTCTTACGGTAAAAATAAGTAATTTTTGTCCGAGACATTTTTTCGAATTATGGATAGATGGCGCTATAATCGGAAAAAAACGATTGTTGGAAATGGAAAATTAAATTACTTAAATTACTTTCCTCCCCTACTAATAGGCTTGTTCAACTGAAACACATTTTTGGTAAGGTTAGCATTGGAAAAAATACTTAATTGTAATTACTTAATTGACATTCTGCAGTATTATGTTTATAAGTATCACAATGATCAGTTCCCATAATGCCTATTTGACTTCGATTTTAAGTATGGTAAAATCGGGTTTGTTGTTAATCATCTATATAATCAACGTGCGGCAAAAAAAATTTGGCCCATAAAGAATCCTTGATCATAGGTTTACAATAACTAGAGTTTATATCAACGCAAACTTGTATAATTAAAGTTTGAACCAAATCCATTAAGCAATAAGACGAAAACTTTCAAGGAAGCTCCCACGTGTTATCATTCTTATGCACAACAATCTCGTTCTCTCCAAAGTAGTGGAAGAAAATCTACAACTAAATAAATCAAGGATATTACAGCATCCACCCTATAGTTTGGATTTATCACCTTGTGATTTTTATCACAAGAATTTTTTAAGCAAGGTATACATCGGTTGGTGAAAGAATGGTATGTGTGCCTTAATTGTAGTGGTAATTATTTGTAGATATATTTTCCAGTAAGTTTTTTCTTGAGCAAAGATGTGTTTCAATTGAACAATCCTCATATAATATGAAATCAACACCTATAACATGAAATTTCGATTTTGAGTTTTGGTAAAAAATATGAGGCATTTGAAACATGCATAAAAACCGCTGAATTTAGACTTTCAGATTGCGAATAATCTCACGTCACGAAAAATGATTCCTTCCACGAATTGAATGGAAATTGAATTTGTAGCTGATGGTGTAATTTTGAAAAACGTACTTGTACTCAAATGTTTCATAATTGTTGCAAAAATTTAAAATCCAAATTTCAGGTTATAAATTTTGAAAATTAGGTTCTAAAAATGGAAATTCCATAACTAATTTCATGAGAATTGGAAAAAATGGCAAAATCGTGCAACGTTTATTTATTTAACTGCTTTACAGAAAGTGGCTTCATTTGCAGAAAAGTGTAAAAATTTCATACGAAAACTGCACTCTTCACTTTTAAAACGCATTTTGATTTTTGTCGATAGGACACTCTCATCAAAAGCTATCGAAATGACATTTACCCCAGGCTGTGGGTGAAAAAACGCGATATAATTCAGGAATTTTTGAAACCTATCAGGTGTTGTAAAGGACGATGCCAGGAATAACTTCTACTAAAATGTAACCAAAAATATTGTGCGCTTTTTTTTTAATTGCGATTTTCATTTGTTAAATTTGCAATTTTTATTAATTTTTAATTTTGTAGCTTAGGATATTGATTTTAGAGAAAAACTTTTTAATAGAAAGTTGTAGTAAATTAAAAAACCTACAAATTGAGGTACGATAAGTTTAATTTGGTTCATTGGTTATTGCAAAACAGCCTGCGAAAAGTCCAAAATGGCCGTTTTTTACAATTGCATTATTTATTGTACAAATAATTTTTTTTTTATTTTTTAAAGCTTTAAATGAAGATCTTTCGGTTCCAAACATAAAAAAATTTTTAAAGCCAGATTAACGAATTTGTTGCTTAGATATTATAAATTGTTTATCCCAGGAGGTCAAATGTCGAAGGCTATAACTTTTTGAAAAAAAATCGTAGAAAGTTAGTGAAACATCCAATCTCCTTTGAAAGAGTTATGTTTTCATATTCCGATGTAAATAAATGCGTAAAACAATTGTAAACCTCTAATTTTTGGATTTGAAAATAAGGGGGCAAATTTCGTTATAAACATTTCGAGCTAAGGCGGCCCTGTATATCCTATGAGTTTCTAACTTACAGATTATTGTTGCTAAAGACGAAAGGAAGATTTATAAAAAAATTAAAATTTTCTACAACCAACTGAAGCCGAGATAATTGTTTTTTTTTCTTAAATCATAGTGCCTTTATTTATAATAATTAAGAATTTATTTTATAGTCATTGACTAAGGAAAGACATGTTATCTTAAAATAAAAATTATTATAAAATAGAATTACATTTATATATTAAAAATTATTTTTTATATCGGTGCTTTTGCAAGCGGCCGAATTTTGCAAATCGCCCGGCTCGCTTCAAATCCGCGCGCTCGGAAAATTTTTACGTAACTTGTATTCAATTTTGACAGAAAACAATTTAATAATATTACCATTATGATATACAGTATATTTACCACTGTATTTGTTTTTCTTGATAAACTTTTATATGTGAAATCCAAAAAGAATAGTCACTACAAGAAGAAAAAGTTTTATATTGTATATTATAGTAAGAAGTAACATTATTATTATTATATTTATATTTCATATATATGTATCATTTTTGTAATATTATTTCTTCAGAAATAAAATTTCACATATAAAAGTTTATCAAGAAAAACAAATACAGTGGTAAATAGACTGTATATTATAATGGTAATATTATTAAATTGTTTTCTCTCCAAATTTAATACAAGCAACGTAAAAATTTTCCGACCGCGCGGATTTGAAGCGAGCCGGGCGATTTGCAAAAATTCGGCCGCTCGCAAATGCACCGATTTTAAAAATAATTTTTAATAATTAAATGTAATTATATTTATAATAATTTTTATTTTAAGATAATATAAGTCTTTCTTTAGTCAATGACTGTAAAATAATTTCTTAATTGTTATAAATAAAGGCACTACGACTTAAGAAAAAAAAAACAATTATCTCGGTTTCAGTTGGTTGTAGAAAATTTTTATTTTTTATAAATCTTCGATTTGTCTTCAGCAATAATAATCTGTAAGTTAGAAACTCATAGGATGAACAGGGCCGCTTCAGCTCTAAATGTTTATAACGAAATATGCCCCCTTATTTCCAAACCCAAAAATTATCTCGGCTTCAGTTGGTCGTAGAAATTTTTAATTTTTTTATAAATCTTTGTTTCATCTTTAGCAACAATAATCTGTAAGTTAAAAACTCATAGGATGTACAGGGCCGCTTCAGCTCTAAATGTTTATAACGAAATTTATCCCCTTATTTTCAAACCCAAAAATTAGAGGTTTAAAAATGTTTTACGCATTTATTTACATCAGAATATGAAACTATAACTCTTTAGAAGGAGATTAGATGTTTCACCAACTCTCTACGATTTTTTTTCAAAAAGTTATAGCTTTCGACATTTGACCTCTTGGGTTAAACAATTTATAATATCTAAGCAACAAATTCGTTAATCTGGCTTTACAATTTTTTTGTATGTTTGGAATTGAAAGATCTTTATTTTAAAGCTTTAAAAAATAAAAAAAATATTTGTACAATAAATAATGCAATTGTAAAAAACGGTCATTTTGGACCTTTCGCAGGCTGTTTTGCAATAACCAATTAACCAAATTAAACTTACCGTACCTCAATTTGTAGGTTTTTTAATTTACTACAACTTTCTATTAAAAAGTTTTTCTCTAAAATCAATATCCTAAGCTGCAAAATTAAAAATCAATAAAAATTGCAAATTTAACAAATGAAAATCGCAATTAAAAAAAAAGCGCACAATATTTTTGGTTACATTTTAGTAGAAGTTATTCCTGGCATCGTCCTTTACAACACCTGATAGGTTTCAAAAATTATATCACGTTTTTTCACCCACAGCCTGGGGTAATTCAACATCAGTGGTGGCTTCAAGGGTTGATTTTGAGATTTTTGGTAAATCGATATCTTCCGTTCTAACCACCTACGAGGGGGGTAGGAGTAGCAAACTTTTTGCATCATTTTTGGGATCCCAAAATAGACATGCTGACGACTTGCGACCACCGGCGCCCATACAAAAACTTTCAGGGGGGGGGGCAGACGTGAAAATGTTGCACATTATATTTTGTATACTTTAGATAACCATATATAGTTTAAAGCACCCGAAAAGCTAGGGGGAGCCACGCCCCCCCGGGCGCCCATGACTGCGACTGCACTATCGTACATTTTATTTATTATTAAATTGGGACCTTTACCTTTTGTCTGTTAGTTAAATATGACGTGGCTATGTATTTCGGTTTCATTTTATGGTCAAAAGTTACATTATTATAAAATATTTGGCAATATGAAAAAAATCAAACAAGATAGAACTTTTTGTAATTTCATTAAGAAATGTTTAACAAACAACATATCAGACAGTTCTACTCGAGAAGTGGGTGTTTCATTTTTTATTAAACAAATGAACTACGAAATTAGATGTTTTTTTAATAACTCCGAAAATATAAATTTTAGAAACAAAACTGATTTGACCATTGAAAAATTCAGAAAATTCTACAAAAAACCTTATATAAAGAATTTTCTAAAATTAAATCTGTATCTTCTATAATTTTTTAATTATAACGCTAAATTCACCCTTCTCACAAACATTGGCGCACTGTAAACTAGCGTATGGCAAAGTGAACGGTGTAGTTATTTTAATGTAATTCTTTAACTAATGGATCAAATCAAATTTTAGAAATTGAACATGAGAGAAGAATAATTAAGCTATCTTATGGTTATAATAAAAAGCTATCTTATGGTTATAATCATAAAAAAATTGAGCCTTACATGAATTTTGTTTAAAATGATTTAAAAATGTGTAAAAAACTAATACAATTTTTCTTATAAACTCTCAATTTTGCACAACAAAAAAATTTCATTCAAAAAAAATCTCAAAAATTTAATTCAAATGATATGACGTCTCAAAAAATGTAATTTTTGAAATCTTCGTAGTTTTATAGAACTACCACCACTTTAAGACGGTATTACTCAAGTTTGAACAGATCTATTACAGTTGTATAAGTGATTTTTAAAGCTCAGGATGTAATCTTTAAAATGCACTAAAATATTTTACTTTACGAATGAAATAAACTATTTCTTTTTATCTCACAATAAAACACTGAAAAACGTTTGTTTTTCTATACTTCCACAAAATTTATTACAACTATGTTATTACTACAGCTGTTTCGGCAAAGTGCCTTTCTCAAGTGATATATTTTACAATGTGTTTGCCTTTTTAAGTCTTTAACTGAAGAGGTTGAGGAGTGGGGAGCTGTTTGTCTCGAGTTGGTCATTCAGAATTATATCTGTATTTTTCAATTTATTAATTTCCATTGATTCTAAAAGTGATAGCTTAAGGCCTTTATTTTGAATATGTAGAATTTGAAACTCTTCATTGAAAGAATGATTATGATCTAGAAGGTGAAGTGCGTATCGAATCCATCAATTACTTCTTTTTAAGAAAATTAAGAAAGATAACAAAAATGTAATACAAAAACCGAAAATTACCAGCTAAAAAAATGTTTATACAAAGTGATCAAAACTTTTTTCTGTAAAACTTACCTAAAATACATTTAATAATAAGCTTCGACAACAATAAATGTTCAGCAAAAATTTTTTTAGCTCTTGTACAGTATGTCTGCGTAACTTGGAACCTATTGATAACTTTTTTTATCAGTTTTACGAAAAAAACTTATTCTTTATAAAATACTATGCATCGTATATAATCTAAGATGCAATCATCAAATATCAAATTTAATTAATGTTATACGAGGTATGTCAAAAAATATGAATTTCACTCAAGAGTAAAGTACCTTTACATTTCGCAATATCGAAAATTGTTATTAAGAAAAGTTGTTTGAAATTAAAAAATTTGTTTTAGTGTTCAATTACATCCTTCTAATTAAAATATTGTGAATATAATAAAGGTACTTACCTCGTATAAAATTAAAAAAGTTTGATATCTGATGGCTGTATCTTAGATTTTAGACCAAGGAGAGCATTTTATGAAGAATAACTTTTTTTTGTAAAAGTGATAATAAAATAGTTATCATAATTGTAATAAAATGATGATGAGTATCCGTAATTTGAGAAAAAATTGAATTTTTTTTTGAGTGGAATGATGTAATTGTGTATTTAGACATAGTTTCTAATTTTAAACAACTTTTAATAACAGCATTTTTTGATATTCTGGAATATAAAGGTACTTTACTCTTTAACAAAATTCATATTTTTGACATAACTCGTATACAATTGATAAAATTTGATATCTTATGGTTGAGTTTTAGATTTTTGACTATACAGATTATTTTATTAAGAGTAACTATTTTTCGTAAAATTGATAATAAAAAAGTTTTCCATGTGGTTCCTAGCTAGGCAGACACACTGTATGAGAGCTTCTGTATAAGAATTTTCAAATTGCAGTGCCATATTCGGATGTAGCATAATCAAAAACAAAATAGAAACATATTTGATCAAAGTAAAATGATGAATTTGACGAGATTTCTAAAATTATTTATACAAAACAATTGTTATTGTTTAAACAATTAATAAACAATTAGCGGCCAAATCTGCGAGTAGAACTTTTTACTTTAACATGTATATAAACTAACAAAAAAGAGTTTTAGAAAAATATAAGCTTGTTTGAATTTTTACGAAACAATGCATGTTTTCGTTCTAATTGCACTCCCCTACAAAGCTAGACGAAAAAATAAACAGCTTCCTGTCTAATAAAGTTAGAGATAATTTTTGATTAATTTTATCAAATCAACTTTGTTATTCGAAGGTATGCATCAAAACATTAAAAAATATATTGTTGAAAATGAGAAGCTGATTTCATGTACCTACCTAATTATACCGCAAAACACTTCAACAAGAGTAGAATATTAACAAAGAGAATTCATTTAATATGTTTATAAATTACAAATTCGAATTTTTTTTGTCTAAAGTAAATAACCTGGAAGGACTACATAACAACAAATAATTGACAATAATTATTACCACGTATGAACAAACTTTAAGACAGAAGAAAGCTAAAAAACATAAAAAAAGAAACAATAAAAAAATATAAATTAATTTGGTCAACGGCAAAACAATATGGTTCTGCACATAATTGTAGTAAAAATCCACAGGAAATAAAAAAGTTTACTTGAAATGTATGCCACTAAACACAAAAAGCATATGATAATTTAGTCCAGACTCTAGTTGCCAGAGATTTGATCTCAAAAACCATACCAACAAGCTGAATTTTGCTGAGAATGTCTAATTCTCCGTATTTTGGGGCGGGGGTGGGGAGGGGGAGAAACGAATAATGCTTTTTTACCAGGAATCTGTACGCCGAATAAAAAGAGGTCAAAGAAGAAATTCCATTCAATACCTTCTTTGTGGAAGCATTTCTGGTATGTGAGATCATTTCTAAGATCACTGAAATAGTAGAATTCATGAAAATTGATGACTGAATTGTAGATGACATCAGGATAAAATAACTACCTACTTATGTGGTACTGCCATGTACAGAGGATAACAGAAGATATACTGCCAAAACAGGTGTTAAATTGTGTACCTCCGGGAAGCAGAAAACGTAGAGAACCAAGAAGAAACTGGAGATAAGGCGTCGACAGGGAAAGTAGGGAAAGACAACTTAAATGAGGATCCTGGGAGGAATAGCGATAGATGGCGACTGTGTATCGAAAAACTTCGTAGAGCCTTGTAAATGGATTTATATACACATTAGTAAATTCTAATTTTAAATTTTAAACCTACGTATTACATTTTTAATAGAACTCGTTGCGACATAATGTTTCACTAAAAATAAATAAACAAGTAAACAACAGGTTCCAATAGTTTTTAACAATGAAATTATGTTTACGATTATATTAGATAAGATGATATTTTAGAGTTTAGTTACAGGAATATAGACAATAATTGAACATAAAATTCACTTACAAGTAATGGTAAGTACCAAACTTAAACCACTTTAAAAATAAATATTTTTAAAGTTAAATAATTTATTCAGGCTCAGATTTGATATCTCCTTGTTTATTTAAAACAAGCAAGTGGTTCTATGCTTATTCATTATAAAAAATTATAGTTACTTACCGGTATGACTCCAAAATACTTATACGCCATGGCTTGTGCATGCACTGGTGGTTTCTTCCAATGTCTATGAGGATTTGGACATGCTCCTGGGATAGATGCGTTAATCAAAGTACACAGCAAGGATCCGTCTCGCCATAAGTCTTCTATACCACCAGATAAAGTTTTTGTATAATGCGAAGACCAAGTCGGGGGAAGTCTGCCACTGGCCCATTTTAGAAGTGCTTCCTTTTTTATAAAGCGTGGACAAAGAACTGGAAAAAATATTAAAAATTTTCAATGTTGTGATCATAGATAATGCGCCAATCGCTAAAATGAAAATTCTATACGTTTTCATAATCTTTCCAGGTCCTTACAGATAACAAAAAATAATTTGGTTTATCATTTATTTTAAATGTAATATGTAGTTATTTACTAACACTTTTATCTTACTGTTGCACATCCCTAAAGCATAGGAATTTTGTAGATTTACTTAAAGTTTTTTTTACCGGAGCAAATGGCTTCAGATGTAACCGGTCAACAATCGGCAATTTTGTAGACTTAGCCTTTAATACGTGTTGGAGATACATGATACATCATCAAAAAAATGCACGCACCCAATATTCAAGGACACTGCTTAGCCTATATATAAAATTTCTTAAAATTCTTTTCTTTCCAAGTAAAGCACCGTTTATTCAGATTTTTATACTGGAGAAAACGGTAGTTGCTCTAAACAACATATTAAATAAATTACCCAAACCTCTTAAAGCTCGCCTGTATTCAGACGATTTAGCGGTGTATATTAAAGGAGCACAAAAGGACTTTATGGGCAAAATATTACAGACACTGAATCAGTTCTTTATCTTCACAACAGCGTCATTCCCTCCTTTGAAAACTTCTTGAAATTCCTCGGTATGTGGTTGGATTAAAAGCTTCTCTGGAAAAAAGCTTATACAACACTTTGGTGCTAACATGCAACAAAAGGCTCAATTTGCTTAAAACCCCATCAAATCCCTTCTGGGAGTCTGACTTCTCTACAATGAATAATCAGATCCAAAATCGATTACGGTTCAATTTTTTATGCTTCCGTAACCATAATTACCCTAAAACCGCTAGATTCAATTCACAATGCCACACATCCCGAAGCTTTTCACACGTCAACCATAGAAAGCTTATACAGGATGATTGATTAGTAGGGTAAAGCTCAATAGCTCCGCTATAGTAATAGATAGCAATAAAAGTTAATAACAAAAATTTTAGCCACCTTTGAGCTTCACATTACAAAATTAGTTAGAATGTTACGATATCACAGTGGCAGACCAAACTTATGTTTTTTTTAAAATGGAACACCCTATATTTTATTTTACATTCGAAATCCTGTTAACTTCTCCATCACAAAAATATAAAGGTTTGTTATGTTATACAGGGGATTTACAAAGTTATAACCAATTTTATATGAAAATCATAACAAGTTCAACTCCCTGTATAAATAAAAATAAGCAAAACAACAATGGTTTATTAATGCCATATTTTTTAACGTATTGTCAAAATTTTCAAGAATGGTCGATATTGCTAATTTTCTTTATATCAAATACAGGGTGAGTCAAAACGCAAGTACATTATTTTCTCAGTAATTTTAAATGGAACACCCTGTATTTTATATCACTATTGAAAAGTACCATTACCGTACTTTAATTTTTAGATAACATTCCCTATGTCTAAATTTATTAGTTTTCGAGATATTTTCATTTTTCAATGGACCAGTAGCGTGGCCACCCAAATCACCAGAATTTAATAAACTGGACTGATTTTTTTGGGGTTACGTTAATAATGAAGTTTATAAAATACCTCCAACAACAAGGGATGAGATGAAAAATAGAATACAAAGTGTATTTCGATGTGTTAATTTACAAATGCTCCGTAGAGTAAGTAGCTCATTCAATGATCGTTTTTAGGCGTACATAAATGTGTTAGGAAATTTTGAACACCTTATGTAATTCAATATTAAAAATATTTTATTAAAAGTAGCTTCTAATTTTTTCAAACATGTTTTTTGCAAAATGTATTACTGATAAATCATGTTTCGTTCTTTATTTGTTACATTGTTACATTTACATACAAACGTAGTGTTTAATTGTCTTCACAAAATATTGTATTTTGTGTTTGTGTGTTTTTTTGTAAAATTTATTACTAATTTTCTTTGTTTATTTGTTGCATTTACATAAAAAAAAAGTTTTTAATTGTTTCAAAAATGTTGCATGTAGTGGTTGTGTTTTTGTTTGTAAAATGTATTACTAATAAATTATTTTTATTTCTTTATTTGCTACAGTATTACATTGATTACCGGATTGATAATCGGTAATCTTCAATTGCCAATTCAGTCATGGCTGACTCAGTAAAGAAAATTAGCAATATCAATAATTCTTAAAAATTTTGACAATAAATAAAAAAATATGGCATTAATAAACCATTGCTGTTGTGCTTATTTTTATTTATACAGGGAGTTAAACTTGTTACGATTTTCATACAAAATTGGTTATAACTTTGTAAATACCCTGTATAACATTACAAACCTTTATATTTTTGTGATGGAGAAGTTAACAGGATTTCGAATATAAAATAAAATATATGGTGTTCCATTTAAAAAAACATAAGTTAGGTCTGCCACTGTGTTATCGAACACCCTGTAACATTCTAACTAATTTTGTAATATGAAGCTCAAAGGTGGCTAAAATTTTTGTTATTAACTTTTATTGCTATATATTACTATAGCGGAGCTATTGAGCTTTACCCTACTAATCAATCACCCTGTATTTCAAAAACTCTATGGTTAATAGATATCCTAAACTAAAGCACCTCTTTAATAAAATTCTCAAAAATACACCATCACCTTTGCTATCTACCTCGCCCTCAAACATGCAAACTCAAATATTTCAAAACCTCTGTTTCTTACCGACTCGCTCAGCTCTAATCTTGCAATGCAGTATCTGTATAGCAAACATCCTTTAGAAAAGCTAATAAAAACAACTACAAATTGCCCATGAGAACAATATGACTCATAAATTTATAAGGATCCCAACGCATATCGGAATTATCTGTAATGAAGAAGCAGACAGAAGTGCTCGTGATGCAGCAACAAGTGCAGAATCTGATTTAGTGTGAGAGAGTGTATTTAAAGATCTCAAAAACGTTTTTAAAGCAAAAAGTTATTCAAACGGATCTACCGCGCTTATACGTGTAAGACACACTAAGATCATACACTCATACCTACTTTCAGGCAGTGAACGCTCCTTGTGAGATCTATGTGATACACCTGTTACTACCCCAGTGCCGGATTTACCACTAGGCAGACTAGGCCGCGGCCTAGGGCCTCAAGCAAAAGGGGGCCGCAGCGTTTTGTAAAAAAAAAAACGTTTCTGTTAAAAAAATTGAATTTTTTATTCTCCAAAATTAATTAATAATTAACTCTACTGTAAATCGAGAATCGAGTACCTACATTACTTTTGTATATGAACAATACAATCTAATTAAAATAACCAACGTTCATATTAAAAATAAATATTAACGATTGCCAGCGTATAGGCCAGGGGTGGGCAAACTTTTTGTAGTAAGGGCCACAAAAAGTTTTTTTTCTATTACTGAGGGCCGCAAAAGTTACCTACAGTAAAATTTTCAAATGTTATACTTTTTTTTACTATTAATTCTAATTTTGTTTAAATGACGTTCGCAATTATTTAGGCATGCTATCTCCCCCCTCTCAAAATATCTATTTTTCTTTCACATTGCTATTAGTTACTTATAAATTTGAAAGGAAATTCCGTGCTTATATAGATGCAAATGTAAACGCCATACAGTGTGTCACATTTAAAATGAAGACACTCCTATATTTCGGCTATCAAAGTAAATACAGATTTTAAATGTTGATGGTTTTTTACATTTTTTAAGATAGTCAACTGAAATTTAAATTTTAAACGCGGCCCACAGCGAATCCACAAACATGGTGAATTTTCGATATTTTGCTTCGCGTCAGAGATGTCGGAAAAAGTTAATTGGAAAAGTTGTTCCAAATATTATTATAACCGCACATACCCAATTTCATGACCAAATTCGCACTTTTAGTTTTTTCAGTACCTATTTGTACTCCAGATCCTAACAGTTAAGGTAGGCTGGCCCGAGATGTATCTCGGGACAGCCAATTGTAGGTTTTAGGATCCTAACTACAAAAATGCTGACAAAACTAAAAGGAATTTTATCATGGAATTTGGTATGTGGGGTTATAATAATATTTGGAACAGCTTTTCCAAATAACTATTTTTCATATCTCTAACGCTAAGCAAAATATCGAATATTTACCCTGTTTGTGGATTCGCAGTAGGCCGCATTTAAAATTTAAATTTCAGTTGATTATCTTAAAAATTGTGAAACATCAATCTGTATGACTGCAAAATTTCAAATCTGTATTTATTTTGATAGCTGAAATATAGTGATGTCTTCATTTTAAATGCGACACACTGTATACATAAAAATAAACAACGATATAGCTTTGAAAAAATCTTAGCTCCCCTTCGTTGTTTTTGCGGTCATTCCAGTGACAAATTTTTTAATAATATTTCAAAACTTTGTATCGGAAACCCAAATAATTGACCGCGTAAGATTGAAAATTTGGGGAACAATCATTCTTTAAATGAAAATAATTCACTTTTTCCGAGGGCCACAAAAAATGTACAAAGGGCCACATGCGGCCCGCGGGCCGCACTTTGCCCACCCCTGGTATAGGCGACTACAGATTGCAGTGACCCGGAAAAAGAAGTTTGACAAAATAGATGATTTTGACAAAAATGCCATTGGTTTGACAAAAATGCCACTGGTTCATAATTTTTTTATAAGCAACGAAATTCCCACCGTTGATAAGGTTTTAAAGAAGGTGAACGATGACCCTGATTTGCCAAATTTTTCGAAAACCACGTTTTATAGAAGTTATAGGGAGCCGCTCGGGGTAACTTGGCCTAGGCACAGTATAAAGAGCGGCCTAGGGCCGCAAGTACCCTAAATCCGGTACTGCTGTTACCATCATCTATCTGTTAATTGACTGTCCCAAAGAACCAAAGAGAAGGTTTAATAAATAATCTACCAAATACTCTACCAGCTCCAGGGGCGGCCCGTCGGGGTAGGCAAGGTAGGCGCGGCCTACCCTCTTCAAATGTAGTACAATAATATAAATTATTAATATAAATTACTTATTTCAAAATTGTAATTTATAAATTTTGACACAATACCTACAATAAAATAGCAAAAATTATCCAAATTATTTGTAAAAATATCCAAAAAATTTTCTCCGTAGTTATAATTATTGTACGCTCCTTGTAGTATCAGTAGTACTGTATAAGATTCTATATTCTTCCTGGGTCAGGCACTTGAAAACGTAGCCTGAAATAGAACGACGCCAACACCGAATTGACGTGCGATCTCTCTCTGTTTACGCGAGCAGACCTGCTGCAGGTCTCGCGTATTCTACGATTTTGAAAGGGCGCATAGGCACAGAGTCTTATAGCCGGACCTCCAAAATTTTATCAGTTGCTTCTCTTGTGTCTTGTGAAACTGTTTTAAATAATTTTGTTTTTTGATTTTGGCTGTTATTAGTAGGTTAAGTATTGAATAAAACTAGGTAGGACAAATTAAATTGGTTTATGAAAACTGAATAATAAACAGGTAAATTTGAGATCGGTCTATTGAAGGGCATTTTAATTTTATATTAATTTAGTAATAATTCACTAACGACAAATAAATCTGTGAATAGTTATTTGTCAGTCGTCCATTATATTTTATATATATAGATAGAAGTGTTATTAGAATTTATAGATAATTAAAAATTTAAAGCGAGGTTAATTGTTAACTTATCAATTTATTCGAAGAGTAAATTATTATTTGATACAAAAATAAAATAAGTAATATTTGACGTTGTTGAAACGTAGGTGTGTTAGTTTTATTGGTGGAAAAACTTTAGTCATCGAATATGAATATTTTAAACGATGTAATATGCAGTTTGATCGAGACGCCTTATTCAAGGCGCCAAAATCAAGAAAGGTCAGAAATTATTTCAATGGGCCGGCCTTTACCAAATTTAACAATTTTATCCACAGATAAGACAAAAGACAATCGACCATTTTCGAGATCGTTTAAAACAATATGGTATGAAAATCATAAATGGCTAAGCGGAAGTTATTTTAAAAATTCACTTTTCTGTTGGCCTTGTCTGTTGCTCTCAAATTTGAAGCAAAATGTTTGGGTGAGTCAGGGATATTCAGATTTGAAAAATTTATCAGCTAGTGTAAAAAAACATGAATCTTCGAAAGAACATTTACAGTCCTGTCGCCAGGGGGGGTACAACGGCCTCGTTAATTCAGATGGACTTACCCAAATTTTTTTTATGTATTTTGACCCGTAGAACACGAATTTTTTGGGTAACAGTTGATCCGGATGTCGATAAGATTGTTATAGACCAAGAACTTGAGGAATCAAATAACAGCGATTTTTGGCAAAACAAAACAATATTTTGTATTTTTTGGGTCATTTTAAGCAAAAAATATTTCTACAAGTTTTTTTAGTAGGATGCACAGTTTTCGAGATAAACGCGGTTGAACTTTCAAAAAATCGAAAAACTGCAATTTTTAAACCCGAATAACTTTTGATTAAAAAATAAAATAGCAATTCTGCTTAGCGCCTTTGAAAGTTCAAGTCAAATTATGTCGGTTTTGATTATTTGCATTGCTAAAAATTTATTGTGTTATTGCTAAACAAAGCTACAAACAACTAGTGCGTGAGTGATGTTTCTATGATTTCTCATTTAAAATCGAACGAGTAGGTAGAATAGGTACTAGTGCAATCAAGACTATTTCTACGTTACATGCGTTAAAACGCATGTAAAAGCACGGGAAACCCTACGTGTTTATAGCTTTGTTAAACAATAAAAAAATAAATTTTTACCAATGCAAATAATCAAAACCGATATAATTTGACTTAAACTTTCAAATGCGGTAAGCAGACTTGCTATTTTATTTTTTAATCAAAAGTTATTCGGGTTCAAAAATTGCAATTTTTCGATTTTTTTAAAGTTCAACCGCGTTTATCTCGAAAACTGTGCATCCTACGAAAAAACTTGTAGAAATATTTTTTACTTAAAATGGCCCAAAAAATACAAAATATTGTTTTGTTTTGCCAAAAATCGCTGTTATTTGATTCCTCAAGTTCTTGGTCTATAACAATCTTATCGACATCCGGATCAACTGTTACCCAAAAAATTCGTGTTCTACGGGTCAAAATACATAAAAAAAACTTGAGTAAGTCCATCTGAATTAACGAGGCCGTTGTACCCCCCCTGGCGACAGGACTATTAAACAATTGCTTAGGTTTAAAACGGTTAGAAAAAAATAAACAAATTATTGACAGTGCTTTAGCTGGACAAATTTCTCTATCTAATAAGATATATAATGAAGAAGTTGAAAAAGATTGAAGAAGTTGAAGAAATTGATGTTACAATTCTGTTAGTAAAACAAGAACCTGCATTTCGCGGTCGTGATGAGAGCCATAATTCTTCAAACATGGGTAATTTTAAAGACATTTTTAATTTAGTAGTTAAACGCGATCAGGAAATCCAGGATCATGTTAAAAAATAGAAGGTGTGTTCACGGGTTTGTCAAAACTAATACAAAATGATTTAATAGATTGCCTTGCCGATTACGTAAAAAATGAAATTTCAACAGAAATTAATGAAAGTTAATTTTTTTCTATAATAGCGGGCGATACTACTGATATAACCGAAAAATCACAGTGTACTTTAACAATCCGCTTTGTTAAAAAAGTTGGTCAGGTAACAGAAAGATTTTTAGGGTTTTTTGATGTTAGCGAGAATAGATCTGCAGACGCTCTATATAGTTTAATGTCAAACGTGCTTGAGCCATATGATTACAAAAATTAAGTAAATTGCTCAATTTTACGATGGTGCAAGTGTAATGGCTGGCTCTTTAAACGGATTACAATCAAAAATTAAAGTAGATACTCCAAAAGCAATTTTTACACATTGTTGCGCTCATAGATTACATTTAGTATTGCAAGACGGCTCAAAATGTATTACAAATTGTAGGATATTTTTTGTCGCCTACCCGAAGTATATGTGTAGCCTACCCGCATACTGAAGTCGCGAGCCTCCACTGGACCAGCTCTATTAGGAGAAAAATGTCTAGTAAAAAACTTATTATAAATAGTTATTGTTATTACCTAAGATCAATCAATATTATTTGCAAATCTAAACTTATTGTTAAGGTTTGATGTGGCAACTTTGCTTTATTAAAAAAAGTTAATTTTGATTGATTTATCATTGATTGGTCTACAGAATTTCAATACCAAGATTATAAATAATATATAATACCGCATAATAAGTCAGATAATCAGATATCAGATTGTAGGAAAGAAATCAATGAAGGATACAACATTAATGCGGAAAGAAAACATCTTCGAGCCAATTATAAGAAGTGCATAGCTTTCTACAAACTTATTTAGTACTTACATAATATCTATTAATCATATTAATTAAAAGAATACGTGAAACAGAACATCCCAACAAAAAGAAATGCTTACGTTATAGTCCCGGAGGTGGCGTCAAATTTGTCGGGAGCATTTTGGCATGGCTGTTTTTTTATTTATATAGTCAGTTGTTCCAAATCTTATTAACAAATGAAGTGTGATCTGTCCCAAAATCGGTTGACCGATCATCATCAGTGTTTCCTAAAATGTGTATAACCTGATAAAATGATGTAAAGTATTTCAAATTTTGACTATGATTTTAAAAAGTTATAGTTTGTACTCACTTGAATCAAACATGCTAACCACAAAAGTAAAAATATTAGGGTAAAAACCCTTTAAAATTAATCGGTCATAAGAACATATAAAAATGATGTGACTTTACACATGGATGTATAAAATATCCAATGTTTCACGGTCGAGGTACCATTAAGCTAAATTTGACTTGTTCACATCATGGCTGTGTAGGAGCCAGTGATAGCGGAAATCCTGAATGGTGACATGACAGAAATGACAGTTCTACAGGAAGTTAAAATTTCCCTGATGGTTTTGTGATATTTATTGTAAAGTTTATTAAATTTACAATAATTTAAAAAAATTTAACAAACTTTACAATAAATATCACAAAACCATCAGGGAAATTTTAACTTCCTGTGGAACTGTCATTTTTGTCATGTCACCATTCAGGATTTCCGCTATCAAAGTCACTTGCTTCTACACAGCCATGATGTGAACAAGTCAAATTTAGCTCAATGGTACCTCGAGCGTGAAACATTGGATATTTTATACGTCTATGTGTAAAGTCACATCATTTTTATATGTTCCTATGACGGATTAATTTTAAAGGGATTTTACCCTAATATTTTTACTTTGGTGGTTAGCATGTTTGATTCAAGTGAGTACAACCTATAACTTTTTAAAATCATAGTCAAAATTTTAAATACTTCGCATCATTTTATCAGGTTATACACATTTTAGGAAACACTGATGATGATCGGTCAACCGATTGAAAACTAGTTCTGTTTGTTTTATGATGTAGCCCTACATAGGGATTTTAACAAATATACCTTTTATAATGGATTTCATGGTTTTTTGTAATAAATGGTATACAGCCAACTACAGGAAATTTTTTCCTCGTGGATTTTTTTTTATTATAAAAACAATTATTTTTCAAATCAAAATGTCAATTTTAAAAACAAAAAGGATTTCCGACGACGGGAATCGAACCCGACCTGCACGCTTGGGTGAAAGCCAGGTAATCAGTAGACCATAATATGGATGTAAGGTACGGAGATAAATATTTGACATATAAGTTGTAGGGTTTTTTCCATCTACTTTCATATTATTTTTTCTTGCCTAAAAGTCGGAGTCGCGCCAGCTGACAGACATTTTCGTTATCAAACAAGTACTACCTACCAAAATAAATTCATAGAATCCGTGCCAAAAGCACCGTAAACATTTGACACTACCTCCCAGACTATTAAGGTAGATTTGTAAAAAGTAGAACAATTAATTTTACTAGAAAACTGCTGCTACTGGAAATTCATCATTATTGCAAAATAATTAAATGAAAGAGTGCATATCAAGGTCAGATGCTATTTTTACGTTTTTAATTTTGTTAAAAAAGTGATTAATGCAAAACATGGGAGAATGTTTTTACTTGCGGCAGGTAGGTATATTGAGTTTTCGTGTTCTCCTTATAATTATTATTCATCAAGATTTTTTTTTTATACGTATAAACAGTGTTTTTAGATATTACAAACAGTTTTGGATGACAATACTCCAGGGAAATAAGGCAAAAATATACCATGTTCGGGACACTTGAGCAGCCAGGTTGCAAATGGGTTTTTTGGGTACTATATACCTAATATATTATACATACAAAAATGCCCGTCACAGTTCGGACGAGAAATTTAGTTATTAACAAATAAGTGTCAAAAATGGCAGTTTTTTTGTTTAAATCGCTACGGGTAAAAATAGGGTAACTAAATATCTTATTTATATCCTTATTCTCGTAGTAGCTGAGCCAAGGTTTAAAATGGCAGTTTTTTAATTTCGGTTCGATCATTTGTTGCTTCAGAAATTGCAAAATAAAACTAAAATTTCGAAAATAAAAAAATTGCTATAACTTTTGTGAAAATGACCTTAAGACTTTCATATTGCACGAAAAGTTGAGACAAACAGTTTATATAATGCACAAAAATTTTTAAGACGATTCGTTAATTAGTTTAAATTTTATTCAATTTGTTTATCTAAATGAGCTTTTTTTTCGCAATATTATTGTTCAGAAAATAGTAATGTAATAGCAATTCTGTGAAAACCACATGAAAGAAGAAAAGTCATGATTTCAAAGTATTTAAAAAAAATATTAAAAAGTCATTTTTATCATTCCGAAAACATTTTACTAAAGTAGGGTCATTTTTAGTTCATAAACAATTTGAATAACTTTGTTAATATTGACTGTAGATTAAAACTACTTTGGGATTTGAAAAGCTGGTATTTTTATACGAATTCTCAAAAAACACTTTTTGCCTAGGTTAATTACAGTCAAAGTTAGCCACTTTTTTTTATTTAATTGACAGCTACGTTGTTTATAACAATTAGGCAACCCAACTAGCGCCATTTCGAAGATGAAGGTATATAGTTTATGTGTAAGAGTTTGAGTAAACTTTAAACTTCAACAGAGTTGTTAATAAAGCTTTAAAAATAACGTTCTAACGAAATCGATTTGTGGTCGGTGGAAATGAATTATTAAAATCCGTGCACTCAAAAAATGAAACTGATTCTTCAAACATATGCTGCGATTAATATCTCCAGAGCTTGTTGATGGATTTTGATCATAATTTTTTTAAATTGTATGTACTCGTATTCGTGTAGAGTACGTTATGTACGTAAATCCCCACCTAACATTTCAAAATGTTAGAGGGAGTTCCCCTTATCACTCAGGGATATGAAAAATAGATTACAACCGATTCTAAGACCTACCGAATATACATATATAATTTCATAATTTCATAAAAATCGGTCAAGCGGTCTCGGAGAAGTATGACAACTAACACTGTGACAGGAGAATTTTATAGATGTAAATATATAGATGGGTATTAACAAATAGGGGTTGGCGGTGAAAAAGTGTAAATTAAGGGTTGTATGTATTTTTTATTCCTACATCATATAAAATTAAGATAGACAATTTTGTCCAAAAAAATAAAAAAAATGTCAGGGGGGCAACCCCCCTTATAACTTATGGGTATTAAAAATAGATTAAAACCTATTCTCAGTTCCATAGGATACACTTGTAAAATTTCATAAAAATCGGCCAAGCCGTTTTGGAGTAGTATGGTAACTAACACTGTTACAGGAGAATTTTATGTATATTGAAGTAACTGTGAATTAAATAATAAAAGAGGCTAACTTTGACCGTAATAAACATAGGCGAAAAGTTTTTTTTGAAAATTTGGGTAAAAATACCAGTTTTTGAAATTCCAAGGTAAATTTACTCTACAGTCAATATTAACAAAGCTATTCAAATTGTTTTCAAGCCAAAAATGACTCTACTTTAGTAAAATGTTTTCGTAGTGACAAAAATTACTTTTTAATGATTTTCTTCAATAATTTGAAAACAAGACTATTGTTCTTTCATGTGGTTTTCACAGAATTTCTATATAATTATTATTTTCTGAACAATAACATTACAAAAAAAAAGCTCTTTGGGATAAACAAATTGAATAAAATTTAAACTAATTGACGAATCGTCTTATAATTTTTTGTACAGTATATGGACTCTTTGACTCAACTTTTTGTGAAATATAAAAGTCTTAAGGTCACTTTCGCGAAAGTTATAGCAAATTTTTTATTTTCGAAATTTTAGTTTTATTTTGCAATTTTCGAAGCAACAAATGATCGGATCAAAATTAAAAAACTGCCGTTTTAAACATTGGCTCATATACTAAAAGAAGAATACTATAAATAAGATATTTAATTATCCTATTTTTACCTGTAGCGATTTAAATGAAAAAACTGCCATTTTTGACCCTTATTTGTTAATAACTAAAATTCTCGTCCGAACTGTGACGGGCATTTTTGTATGTATAATGTATTAGGTATATAGTACCCAAAAAACCCATTTGCAACCTGGCTGCTCAAGTGTCCCGACAAAAACCTTATTTCCCTGGAGTACAAGTTATTCTTCTTAAAATGCCCTTTCCTCCATGGAGGTTGGATATTACAATTATTGCAAATTCTTCTCTGTCTTCATCTGTTCTTATCTACTGTTCAAAATTTAGCCCTGTTCATTGTCGGATGTCGGATGTTTCTTAGCCACGATAGTCTTTTCCTTCCTAGTCATCTCTTTCCCTCGATCTTTCCTTTCACTATTAGTTGAGCATATTGGTACTTATTACTTCTCAGTATGTAGCCTAGGTATGATGGTTTTCATTCAGCGTGTCGAAAAGTTCTCGTTTTTAATTTTATATTCTTATTAATATCCAGATTTAGCCATACGGCTCACACTCCGTCTAAGGGGAAAATTGACTCATCCCAGATACCTACGGTATCAAAAGGGTTGAGCTCTGGTGGGACTCTTTCCCTGTTATCGAGCCCTAGGTGACTTGGTATGCAGATGTATCTCCCAAAAGTTTTCGTACACTTCTGGCCGTCGCGTCGCGAGTAGTACAGCTTTCTGCATGGTCTTATAAAGATGGCTTGATACTTTCGAGAAGGGTTTCGGAATGACTCCAGTAGTAGACATAATTATCGGTATTGTCTGGGTACTTTGCATTCTCCAATGTCTCCGTATTTGAATTTCCAGATCTCTGTACTTGGCGGTCTCTTCAGTAAATTTACTACGTAGATTATTGTTGTTAGGTATGGCCACATCAATTAGTGTTGTTTGTCTTGTTAATTTATTAACTAGTACGAGATCTGGTCTATTATGTGCCACTGTTTGGTCTGTGAGCACAGTGCGGTCCCAGTATAGCTTGTAGTTGCCATCTTCAAGCATACTCTCAGGGACGTATTGATAATATGGGAGATGGTCCGTTTGGAGAAGTCCCAGTTTGATAGCTATCTCTTGATGAATGATCTTTCCAACTGAGTCATGCCGTTCCTTGTATTCAGTTGCAGCAAATGCCTGGCAGCCCCCTGTAATATGTTGGATGGTTTCTTGGGCTTGACATCCATATCGGCATCTGTCGTTTTGAACCTGAGGGTCTTTGACGATATATTTCAGGTAATTTCTGGTTGGTATAACCTGATCCTGAATGGCCAGTAATGAACCCTCCGTTTCAGGGAACATATTTCCTGATGTCAACCAATAGTTCGACGCTGTATTGTCGACATAGTCTTGGCTGACCTCATTGGGATGTCGCCCGTGCAGAGGTTTACCCATCCAGGTGCGCATTTTTTTACCTTTGGTGAGGTGGTTTATGCGCATTTCTGGTTCCCTCAGTTTGATCGGTGTTGTGTCATCTACTGCGCAAATAGCGCGGTGTAGAGTAGATGTCTCAGCCTGCATCTGAAAATAAGTTCTTAAATTACTTTTAGGGTGGTGTTTTTGTGCTTTCGTGAGGTGTGTTCGTACTTTTCGCTGAAGATTTTCTATATCCGTTTTTGTCCACTTAACAATACCAAATGAATAGCTAAGCGCGGAACAAGCGTAGGTGTTTAGTGCCTTAAACAAATTTTTACTGTTAAGCTGTGAACGAAGCAGCTGTTTTACCCTTCGTATAAACTCAGTAGTTATCTCAGTTTTCATTTGCTTATGGTCAATTTTCCGCGCCTGCTTTACTCCAAGATATTTGTACATATCGTTTTCGCCCATGGCCTCGATGTTCTGGCCATTTTGCATATCGAATCCACCGGGCTGTACCTTTCCTCTGACTATATTCAAAACACGGCACTTGTCTAGGCCGAACTGTATACTAATATCATTAGAGAATGTTTCTACAGTTTTTAGCATCTGTTCTAGGTGTTCTCGAGTGGAAACCATTAATTTCAAATCATCCATATACAACAGATGATTGAGCTTCGCTACCACAGTATTATTGTTTTTAATGCTAAAACCTGAGTCAGTGGAGTTTAATAGCTGGGAAATGGGGTTCAAAGTTAAACCGAACCACAATGGACTCAACGAGTCTCCTTGAAACAGGCCCCGGTTGATTGCGATATTTTACGTTTCGATATTGTTTTCACCAGGTATTTGGAAGTGAATTTTAGTCTTCCAATCTGTCATTAGATACCTTAAAAGGTCACTATGCTATCATCGACTTTGTATATTCTCAATATATCTATAAGACATTCATGCGGTACTTAATCAAAGGCCTTTTTGTAGTCAATAAAGGCAGTAAAGAGGTTCCTTTTTTTGGTGAATGCCTGGTTAGAAATGACTCGAGTCGATGATAAGTTATTCTTTGCAACCCATGGAACCCTTAGTGCATCCTTTCTGTTCAGGCTCTATGATATTGTTTAGAGCACAGTGTTGGTAGATACGCCAGGTTATACATGATGTGACCAACCTATACAAAGTTGGAAGACAAGTAATTGGGCGGTGGTACTTGGCTGGATCTTGGGTGTACTTTTGATCCTTTGGTATTAAATAAGTGGTTACCTGAGTTAGAAATGATGGTATTGTTGATAAGCACTCATGAATACTCCAAAACTTTTTAAGCCAGAAGTTCTGAACTCCATCTGGTCCAGGAGATTTCCACTTTTGAAGCTCTTTGATGATATTTGAGACCTCTTCAGTCGTGAATGGTTCGTAGTTAGAAGTAACGTAGTGGTGACAGTTGTGCGTCGTATCTTCTATCCAGCCAGCATTGTTGTTAAAAGCAGCTGGTGTGGAAAGTTGATTTCCCCAAAACTCATGAATTTCTTCTTGGTTTTATTAATATTTTATATTATTATTGTTATCAAAACATTAATATTCTATGCAACACTTCTTCGTTGAGGTATCCGATGTCCATGAAATTTTGAGGATTCTCTGGTAGATCCACAATCCACATTTCAAAGGCCTCCAATTTATTTACGGTTAATGCTTTACGGGTCCACGTCTCAACTGCATAGAGAAGAGTCGACCAGACGGTGGCATTTTGATAAACGCAGTCGAATTTCGAGGATCACACAGCACGTAAACGTCTTTTGACGTTTTCGAAGAATTTTCTGGTCTGTTCTATTCTTAATCTTATTTCTAGATCAGGATTTAGGCGGCTATCGATCCAACATCCCAGGCACTTAACTCTATCGACCTGTTCTAAAATGTGCTCGTTTATTGTGCAAGGTTGAGAGACATTTTGTTTTTTTTTTCGGTTTGACAGCACTTTGGTTTTCTTAATGTTTATTTTCATACCAAATTGCTCACAGACCGAGTTGGTCCGGTTGAGTTGATTTATACAAAGGACCCCTCACAAACCTTATGGAAAATAGGTCCCAGTGGATTTCGTTCATACTTTGGGAAAATACTCTTTAAAGCATCCTGATATAAAGTTCTCATGGGCACAACTCAATCGTATGAAGGATTTTCAAGATATAGAGGTCCAAACTCGGAAAATTATAAGATTTACGGGGTAATCCAATTCCGTGAGATACTGGTTATTTGGCAACATGTAGAAGTTTGGATCAAGGAAAAGAACTATTAGTCTAGGATTTTTTCCTGGCTATCCAATGGCAACCTTTACTTTGACCTTGACCTTCAACGGACGTCATCTTCTAGAGTTTCGAGGGTTTTAGGCATTAAATTGATATAAACAGATTACTCATGGGTTTTTGGGATCGCAAAACACGAATATGCCATCAGAATTGCCCTCCGGATGACGTAGTGGCCAGGGCCACTGCAAGGGACGTCATCTTCTAGAGTTTCGATGGTTTTCGGCATTTAATTGATGCAAATGAATTACTGGAGGGTTTTTTGAGGTTGCTAAACACGAATATGCCACCAGAACCGACTCTCGGAGCACCTGGTTTCCAAGGTCAATGAAAGGGGCTCCTGGAGTTTCGAAAGTCTTTGGTACTACATTGATGCAAACGGATTAATTATAGGTTTCTGGGGTTACTGAACACGAATACGTGATCACATTGTGCCTACGGCACAATGTGATTCGTGGGTCGGATCTGATAGTGTATGCATGTTCAGCAACCTCAAAAACCTAAGAGTAATCCATTTGATTCCTCCGAAACTCCAGAAGACATCCTGTCTTAGGCACCAGGTGCTCCTGTGTCTGTGCTGATCACGTATTCGTGTTCAGCAACCCCAGAAACCTATAATTAATTCGTTTGCATCAATGTAGTACCAAAGACCCTCGAAACTCCAGGAGCCCCTTTCATTGACCTTGGAAACCAGGTGCTCCGGGAGTCGGTTCTGGTGGCATATTCGTGTTTAGCAACCTCAAAAAACCCTCCAGTAATTCATTTGCATCAATTAAATGCCGAAAACCATTAAAACTCTAGAAGATGACGTCCCTTGCAGTGGCCCTGGCCACTACGTCATCCGGAGGGCAATTCTGATGGCATATTCGTGTTTTCCGATCCCAAAAACCCATGAGTAATCTGTTTATATCAATTTAATGCCTAAAACCCTCGAAACTCTAGAAGATGACGTCCGTTGAAGGTCAAGGTCAAAGTAAAGGTTGCCATTGGATAGCCAGGAAAAAATCCTAGACTAATGGTTCTTTTCCTTGATCCAAACTTTTACATGTTTCCAAATAACCAGTAACTCACGGAATTGGATTACCCCGTAAATCTTATAATTTTCCGAGTTTGGACCTCTATATCTTGAAAATCCTTCATACGATTGAGTTGTGCCCATGAGAACTTTATATCAGGATGCTTCAAAGAGTATTTTCCCAAAGTATGAACGAAATCCACTGGGACCTATTTTCCATAAGGTTTGTGCGGGGTCCTTTGTATAAATCAACTCAACCGGACCAACTCGGTCTGTGAGCAATTTGGTATGAAAATAAACATTAAGAAAAGCAAAGTGCTGTCAAACCGAAAAAAAAAAAAACAAAATGTCTCTCAACCTTGCACAATAAACGAGCACATTTTAGAACAGGTCGATAGATTTAAGTGCCTGGGATGTTGGAGCGATAGCCGCCTAAATCCTGATCTAGAAATAAGATTAAGAATAGAACAGACCAGAAAATTCTTCGAAAACGTCAAAAGACGTTTACGTGCTGTGTGATCCTCGAAATTCGACTGCGTTTATCAAAATGCCACCGTCTGGTCGACTCTTCTCTATGCAGTTGAGACGTGGACCCGTAAAGCATTAACCGTAAATAAATTGGAGGCCTTTGAAATGTGGATTGTGGATCTACCAGAGAATCCTCAAAATTTCATGGACATCGGATACCTCAACGAAGAAGTGTTGCATAGAATATTAATGTTTTGATAACAATAATAATATAAAATATTAATAAAACCAAGAAGAAATTCATGAGTTTTGGGGAAATCTACTTTCCACACCAGCTGCTTTTAACAACAATGCTGGCTGGATAGAAGATACGACGCACAACTGTCACCACTACGTTACTTCTAACTACGAACCATTCACGACTGAAGAGGTCTCAAATATCATCAAAGAGCTTCAAAAGTGGAAATCTCCTGGACCAGATGGAGTTCAGAACTTCTGGCTTAAAAAGTTTTGGAGTATTCATGAGTGCTTATCAACAATACCATCATTTCTAACTCAGGTAACCACTTATTTAATACCAAAGGATCAAAATTACACCCAAGATCCAGCCAAGTACCACCGCCCAATTACTTGTCTTCCAATTTTGTATAGGTTGGTCACATCATGTATAACCTGGCGTATCTACCAACACTGTGCTCTAAACAATATCATAGAGCCTGAACAGAAAGGATGCACTAAGGGTTCCATGGGTTGCAAAGAATAACTTATCATCGACTCGAGTCGTTTCTAACCAGGCATTCACCAAAAAAAGGAACCTCTTTACTGCCTTTATTGACTACAAAAAGGCCTTTGATTAAGTACCGCATGAATGTCTTATAGATATATTGAGAATATACAAAGTCGATGATAGCATACTGACCTTTTAAGGTATCTAATGACAGATTGGAAGACTAAAATTCACTTCCAAATACCTGGTGAAAACAATATCGAAACGTAAAATATCGCAATCAACCGGGGCCTGTTTCAAGGAGACTCGTTGAGTCCATTGTGGTTCGGTTTAGCTTTGAACCCCCTTTCCCAACTATTAAACTCCACTGACTCAGGTTTTAGCATTAAAAACAATAATACTGTGGTAGCGAAGCTCAATCATCTGTTGTATATGGATGATTTGAAATTAATGGTTTCCACTCGAGAACACCTAGAACAGATGCTAAAAACTGTAGAAACATTCTCTAATGATATTAGTATACAGTTCGGCCTAGACAAGTGCCGTGTTTTGAATATAGTCAGAGGAAAGGTACAGCCCGGTGGATTCGATATGCAAAATGGCCAGAACATCGAGGCCATGGGCGAAAACGATATGTACAAATATCTTGGAGTAAAGCAGGCGCGGAAAATTGACCATAAGCAAATGAAAACTGAGATAACTACTGAGTTTATACGAAGGGTAAAACAGCTGCTTCGTTCACAGCTTAACAGTAAAAATTTGTTTAAGGCACTAAACACCTACGCTTGTTCCGCGCTTAGCTATTCATTTGGTATTGTTAAGTGGACAAAAACGGATCTAGAAAATCTTCAGCGAAAAGTACGAACACACCTCACGAAAGCACAAAAACACCACCCTAAAAGTGCAGTAGAACGAACGACATTACCGCGGTATTTAGGAGGAAGAGGATTTATGGATATAGGTAAGCAATTAGACAAACAAATTGCTAATTTAAGAACTTATTTTCAGATGCAGGCTGAGACATCTACTCTGCACCGCGCTATTTGCGCAGTAGATGACACAACACCGATCAAACTGAGGGAACCAGAAATGCGCATAAACCACCTCATTAAAGGTGAAAAAATGCGCACCTGGATGGGTAAACCTCTACACGGGCGACATCCCAATGAGGTCAGCCAAGACTATGTCGACAATACAGCATCGAACTATTGGTTGACATCAGGAAAGATGTTCCCTGAAACGGAGGGTTCATTACTGGCCATTCAGGATCAGGTTATACCAACCAGAAATTACCTGAAATATATCGTCAAAGACCCTCAGGTTCAAAACGACAGATGCCGATATGGATGTCAAGCCCAAGAAACCATCCAACATATTACAGGGGGCTGCCAGGCATTTGCTGCAACTGAATACAAGGAACGGCATGACTCAGTTGGAAAGATCATTCATCAAGAGATAGCTATCAAACTGGGACTTCTCCAAACGGACCATCTCCCATATTATCAATACGTCCCTGAGAGTACGCTTGAAGATGGCAACTACAAGCTATACTGGGACCGCACTGTGCTCACAGACCAAACAGTGGCACATAATAGACCAGATCTCGTACTAGTTAATAAATTAACAAGACAAACAACACTAATTGATGTGGTCATACCTAACAACAATAATCTACGTAGTAAATTTACTGAAGAGACCGCCAAGTACAGAGATCTGGAAATTCAAATACGGAGACATTGGAGAATGCAAAGTACCCAGACAATACCGATTATTATGTCTACTACTGGAGTCATTCCGAAACCCTTCTCGAAAGTATCAAGCCATCTTTATAAGACCATGCAGAAAGCTGTACTACTCGCGACGCGACGGCCAGAAGTGTACGAAAACTTTTGGGAGATACATCTGCATACCAAGTCACCTAGGGCTCGATAACATGGAAAGGGTCCCACCAGAGCTCAACCCTTTTGATACCGTAGGTATCTGGGATGAGTCAATTTTCCCCATAGACGGAGTGTGAGCCGTATGGCTAAATCTGGATATTAATAATAATATAAAATTAAAAACGAGAACTTTTCAACACGGTGAATGAAAAACATCATACCTAGGCAGTGACGTGCTGGAACTTTTCAACCGGCCCGGTGATTTTATAGAAAAACGGCCTCCAATCCTCATTTTACCTTCTATTATCAGGATTTTTTACTTGTTATTTATAAAAGAAATATAAATTATTTTTAAATCAAACATAAAACTTTAAATTCCATGAAACAGTATTGTGCAAATGAAAGGAATAAATTCATTACATATTTCGTAAACCGACGACTTTAGGGAAAAACCCCGAAACATGTCGATTTTATTTTAATTATGATATTTTGGCATATACATTATAATATCATACTAGTGACGTTATCCATCTGGGCGTGATGACGTAATCGATGATTTTTTAATGGGAATAGGGGTCGTGTGCGAGTGCATTTGAAAGACCATTCAATTCTCTATTCAGTAATATAAACATTTACATAATTATTTTTACAATGTGTCCAAAATTTTTTAATATCATCCTTCATATGATAATACTAGATTAACAATATTATCCTTCATATTTTCTGTAACTGAACATATTCATCATTAATTCGATCTTCTATGATTTCAGTATTTTACAAAATCCTATTTGATTCCTCCGAAACTCCAGAAGACATCCTGTCTTAGGCACCAGGTGCTTCTGTGTCTGTGCTGATCACGTATTCGTGTTCAGCAACCCCAAAAACTCATAACTAATCCGTTTGCATTAATGTAGTACCAAAGACCCTCGAAACTCCAGGAGCCCCTTTCATTGACCTTGGAAATCAGGTGCTCCGGGAGTCGGTTTTGGTGGCATATTCGTGTATAGCGACCTCGAAAAACCCTCCAGTAATTCATTTGCATCAATTAAATGCCGAAAACCATCGAAACTCTAGAAGATGACGTCCCTTGCAGAGGCCCTGGCCACCACGTCATCCGGAGGACAATTCTGATGGCATATTCGTGTTTAGCGATCCCAAAAACCCATGAGTAATCTGTTTATATCAATTGAATGCCGAAAACCCTCGAAACTCTAGAAGATGACGTCCGTTGAAGGTCAAGGTCAAAGCAAAGGTCGCCATTGGATAGCCAGGAAAAATCATAGACTACTAGTACTTTTCTTTGATCCAAACTTCTACATGCTGCCAAATAACCAGTAACTCACGGAATTGGAATACCCCGTAAATCTTATTATTTTCAGAGTTTGGGCCTCTATATCTTGAAAATCCGTCATACGATTGAGTTGTGCCCATGAGAACTTTTTATCAGGATGCTTCAAAGAGTATTTTCCCAACGTATGAACGAAATCCACTGGGACCTATTTTCCATAAGGTTTGTGCTGGGTCCTTTGAGAGTGACTTTGCTTTCATGCATCCCGTTACTATCCTTACTACTAGCCTTGTTTGGTGAGGGGCAAACTTGTTCCAAACGGGGCACACATATGCAGCAGTTGAAAAATATAGTGCCTGTGTGCTTAAGACGTTAAGACATGGAACACATTTACTTCTCGTTAGTTTCCTAAGTATGCTGTTCCTACTTAGTTGTTACTTTCCCCCTCAGTTTTACTGTTGTCCTTGTACTGTACTGTGTAGTGTGTTCTAATGTGTTATCATTCCTTCTAATTTGGAGTTTTCGTTTAACTTCAGTTGCGTGAAAGTGGAAGGAACACACTTGGATTTTAGAAGGATTGGGACTCAGGAAATCCTGCAGGTAGTGTGCAGTCACTGTTTTTATGGCATCTTTTTCCTTAAGCCATTATTGCGAGATCCTCAGCATAGAAGAAGTGCTTGGTTCGACACTACCTACATGGTGGTTATTAAGAGTGTCGTACAATTTGTGGAGTAATATCTTGTGCCTTACTGTATTATAGGCTGCTGTCAGATCTACGAAAGCACCCCTATTATAAGTTTTTCTTCGAAGTCCTCTTAAATGTGTTCTGTTAGTGCGAAAACTTCACCGGTGCAAGATTTGTCGGGTCTGAATCCTCGTTGATGAGGGATGAGGTGCTTGTCGACATTTTTGTGTATTATGGTCAGGATTAGTCTTTCGTATAATTTGAACAAGTAACACCAAAGGGAAATAGGTCTGAGCTACTGGAATTTTCTGGGTCCTTTCCTGGTTTTAACAAGGCTACTATTTTAGATATTTTTTACATGACTTGTGGGACGATACAAGATTCAAGCGTATACTTAGTTGTGTTCTATTTGAGGAACCTTGCACTAAATACTACCTCCTGCGCGCAACTGACATTATCATTCAGACCGCTCTTTTCTGGATGGATATAATTATTAGAACTGAACACATAAAGTAAGGCAAAAGAACTCAAAGGTCGTTTTTATAGTAATAACGATGAATTTGTGAATAATATAAAATTCCTTGAATTGTTTATACAGAGCAATTATATTGAGTTTTCATGTTTTACTTTTAACAAACAAAAATAATTATCTGTTGCTTCATTATAATTACTAATAATTAAAATTTTGCTTCTACCGAACCTCATTAAGAAATAATAATTAGTGTGGGAATTGTTGTAGATAATGGCTTTATTGCAAAAAATGGGCGTTATTGTAATTCTCCGTAGTGTGTCAAATAATTTTCTGCTGCATCAAAAATCATACTGCAACGATTGTTGTGTTTTATAGAAATTGTACGATATGTTTTGTTTTTGGTTGACATCACAGATATAACAATTTCGTCATATCAGTCATGGTATCGCAGACAATTTGAAATAATTAAAAAACTGATAACTTTTTAAAAGTACCAAGGTAACTTTACTTAAATCTAATCATATTTTTACGTGTAGTCTTATTTTAGAAATAATGATGGGAATACAACATTATCATTATTGAAGGAAATGGAAACGAAATATAGCAAGGACGTTCATTCTTTGGGTCCTAGCAAATGGAGTTTGTTCTGGTTAGACCATTTTGTCGCTTAGACATGGAGTCTAGCTCCTTATCGCTGTATGTGCAGACGAACCACATTTATATAGCGTGAAGTAAGCACTGCAGTTGGTCTAGGAACTCTCCAGGAATTGACCCCAGAGAATTAGGTATGAAAAATGGTCAAAGCATGGAGGCCATAAACAAATTAACCAATTTAATTTCTGAGTTCGTAGGAAGAGAAATACACATACATAGCTCATACCTAAAACGTAAAAATTTGTTTAAGACCTTCTCTCCTGCTAAGACAAGGTCTTCCTCTTTTCCTTCTACCATGAGGTTGCCATCCCAGCAAACAGGTTTGAGCCCAGTTACGTGATGATTACGTTAAATTTACGGCAAATTTCAACGAATACGTAACTCGGTGATTTATGACGGGAAAAAAACGTATTTCAGTGCCAAATAATTCGCATATATATTAGTGCTTCCTTTATATACATGTTTGACATTAGAATAATATAAAATCATAATGACGAATATAGTACATGTTTTTTATAATAGGTGTGAATGTTGGTTACATCGCAAAGGTACGTTTATTTCACGTAATAATCACGAAACAGAAATAACTTCCTTTGGTTAAATTTTGAGAAATATTTTGGAAAACAAAATTTTACAACGGTGTTGGTTAAATACGTATCGCTTGAATTTTACTCACTGTATTTTATGGACGTCGAAAAATTAGATTTATTTCACGTAAAAGTAATGTAAATAATACCAATATTTAAACAAAAAGTGTATGATTTCGCTTTTAAAATCATTTAGAGTAACTATTTCAATCCAACCTTGATTTGAAGCTATTTTTGCTATTTTTTTCTTTAAAAATATCACAGGAGCTAAAATGATGTTGAGTCTACTTTTCAAATCGCGCGCGATGATGACGTACTACCAAGCCTTTCTCCTCCTTTAAATAATATCACGTGATCACGGTACGTGACTAACATAATAGTTGATTCGAAAACTAAATTAATCGATTTATCGAACGTTTCGATAGGATTATTTTTTTATATTATTCTATTATTGAAATAGATTTTTAGTAAGACCAATTAGTTAATAGTAGAAGAAATTTAAAAACAAAAAGAAAATACGTAATACTAATTTAAAGTAAGTAGAATAGTTTAACTGTAATTTAAAAATAATCGACTTTTATAATCGATGATCATAACCTCTAATATCAACTTCTCACATTTCTCACACTCACAACAAAAAGTGAAACGTGAAGAGCTTTATTTCTCCCGTTTTATTTTAGGCGGGTTTATTTATAATAATGTCTTTCGTATTAACGTTTACCTCACTGCTCGAGGGTTGAAGTGCCGATGATGCAATTAGAAAAAACAATAAAGTGTCGAAGTGTCCTCCTCGAAATAAAAAGTGACCTGTGTTGTGTTTTGTGTTGGCAAATTTTTTAATGTGTCTTTAGGTCAGTACCATTTTTGGTTCATTATCTTGTATAATAATTATACAAGACAAATGTTTTAAAGTCTCTAAATTCTACTAAATAAATACATGGTTAATACTTTATATGCTTGTTTTATTTATATCATAATATGAGGATAATAATTATGTCATTCATAAGTTAATTAAGGTCGAATTATTTACGTGAACCGAGGACGTATCTTTCACGTGAATACTAATATATACACTCCCTAAAAGATGCGTTAATCAACACGTATTTGCAACGTGAATTTCCCGAAACATTTTATTGCTATTTAAGGTAAATAACACGTCTATTGAAGAAGAGTTATTCACGTAATTTAAAGACGTATTTTCAGTGTGACATTCCAACCGAATTTTCACGTGAAATTCACGTAAACAATTTACGTATATTGGTGACAAATGTAGCCAAAATTCACGTAATTAACACGTCGGTCTGTTTGCTGGGATATTATGAGATTTGTTTTGGAAGTCGACCTTCGGGTATTCTTTAGATATTTAATTTCATCAGTCCTTGAGCCCTTGTCAGGGCGTGGTGACACACTAAATATTGGTAGCTTGCTGCATCTATTGGCTGCGATGCTGTGTTAGATGGACGGCATCTTGTATTGTTTTTGCCACTAAAGTCTTCATTTCGTCTTCTCATCGTGTTGGAGATTTTCCTCTTTGTCTTCGCCCTTCTACCTTCCCTTCTACTATCAATAGTTCCATGGTCTCTGTTTTTCTAGCTGTGTGGCCGAATTCATTTAGGTATGCTCGGTTTACTTTTTAGGCATATGAAGCCATTCCAGAATTGAGAGGTTGGTCCTGTATTCTGTCCAGGACATACTTAGAATTTTTTTGTACACTCACGAAGGCTTCAGTGTTACTTCCATCAATTTTTTGAGAGTCCATATTTCAGCAACATAATATGCAGAAATGGGAAAAATAAAGGCATCCACCAATCCAAGCATTCCTTGTTATTGTTCGGTCTCTCCATATTTCAATTAATTTAGCTTTTGCGGTTCGAGCCATGGCTGGTCTACGCTTGATTTCTGTGGAGTAATCGCCATTGTTGGTTCAGGTAACAGGGAGCTCCAGTATACAAAATCTGTCTACTAATTTCGAAATTCTCCACTTGGTGTATGTGTGATAGATTATTATTTGCCCTGTTTACAACCATTAGTTTTGTTTTTACGGTAGTGATCTGAAGTCCGAATTGTTTGCTTGTCTGGCTTAGTCGTTCGGTGGTGGTAATCATTTCGACTTTATTCGCTTCTAGTATAAGTGTGTCATCTGCGTATCTCAAGTTACTGATTTTTCTGTCTTTAATAGTAATTCCTCCATTCTATTCGTCTAATAGTTTCCTTATTATATATTCAGAATATATGTTGTATAATAATGGTGATTGTATAAACCTCTGTCGAGGTCAGTGTACTTTAAGGTTGGCTGAGTTTTTAGTTTTTATCATACAGATTTCTTATTAGGTTAATTAGGTGAATAGTTTCTCCCATTATACTCCAGAGGGGATCCCATTTTACTAAATCAAAAGCCTTTGTATAATGTACGTAAGAAAGTAGCATGGATATATTGAGTTCCCTCGCTTTTTCTCTTGTCTGTCTTGTGTTCTTTATCTGCTCCCGCGTTCCTTTTCCTGGTACGAATCCTGGAATTGTCCTTTGGCTATCTCAGGAAGAAAGTTCTTTAGACGTTGATTGATAATATGTAGCAGAAATATCGATAAGGGCACCAATGCATAGATCAATTTAAATACATTTTTATCAATATTCTAAATTAATTTTTCAAAGAAGCTGTGGTAATAAACGTAATTGAACTGAAATTATAAACTGACCTGTTAAACATCTTTTATCTATTTGATTTATAAGCTTTTCGAATATTTGCTTTCTTCCAAAAGCGACCAAAATCAGTCCGGCCACTGGTAGAAGTACATGAAAACCCACTGAAAATCTGCTACTTTTGTATTCGATTTGTTTGGCTTCAGGGACAACTTCCGAAGATAACGCATTATCTGAAACAATAAAAAATATATTTAGAAATTTCTGTTTGTGTCTTTGTGTTCTGTCTTTGTGTTTGTATAAGATTTAGTTCCATTTCCGAAATATTATACTACTGACTAAAGAATAAAGAACCAAATGATTTTTACGGTTTGAAAAAGGAAATATGACGCTTTATAAGAGGTAAGAGAACGGAGGTAAAGGAACTAATAGAACCAAAACACATGGAAAATGATACATGGAGTAATTATCTAAAAAGCTTTATGCAGAGGAAGACCAAATAACGCTAGAACCGGAAATTTACCATGACTGAAGAAGTATATAAATACTCAGGAAGTTTGAAAACACCTGAAAACCTGAAGAACCGAAAGCTACAGGTAAATATGGAATATCAAATGAATTACTGAAAGATTGTCGAGCAGCAATGACAATAATTAACAAAATTATACAACACAATAAAATACCGGAAGAATAACTAGCGAACGAATATTCAAAAAAGGAGATAAATAACAGCCAGAAAACTACACAGGTATAAAATTGCTAAATACTATTCTAAAACTTAGAACTAAAATTTTCTAAAAACTAATGAATCATAGATGCCATCTGTGCTCTAACAGCTAACATCTACAAAGCTCTTGATAATGCAAAACCATCTCTTTGTATATTTGTAGATTTAGCAAAGGCATTTTATACAGTTTCAAATAAAATACTGCTAAATAAACTTCAAAAATATGGTATAAGAGGACTTGCATATAACATCCTAGAAAGTTATCTGCTAAATAGACAACAACATGTTTCTATAGATGGAGAAATCAGTAAAGGAAGAATTATATCTTACGGAGTACCACAGGGAACAGTCTTGGGAACAATTCTCTTCAATATTTATATCAATGATCTATTCAGACTGAATGTAACAGGTAAGATAATAAGTTTTGCAGATGACAGCTATTTTCTATGATGCAAATACATGGAATAATTTAAAACAAAAAGCTGAAACAGATTTTGCTACAATTCAGAAATGGTTTCAGTTTAATAAGCTTACCTTAAATATAGAAAAAACAAAATATATACCATTTACATCATATGTTAATAACCTCCCAAATCTTGGCTCATTAAAAATTGATGCAAAAAATGAAATTCCACATACATACGAGATTAAATATCTAGGTATAATAACACAGGCATGCAAAAAATATTTTTTTAAAGTTGTTTGAAATTTGATAACTGACTTTGATGTACTTTTCAGCGCTGATTTCAAAAATGTAAACCATTTTGGTCTATCACGTCAGATTTTCTCACAAATTAGGGGGTATATTTGGGTATAATAACAAAATGTAAGCAATTTGTCACCTCTTTCCAACGTTATAAAATTTATTTTATTTATTAGCCATGTTCTAATCTACATTGCCGGTACACTTACATTTATTTTTTAAGCTCAAAAGTCCTTATAATAACGCTAACGCTTTCTGTCGAAGCTTCTTTTACTGCTTTTCCGGCTGTGGACTCGTTGAGGATTATCTCTTTTCATCACCCAGCAGTAGTCTGCTATCATGCTGACGTTTCATCTTCCTTGGTATCTTCTTTCCATTTCTTTGATGTCTCGGTGAAATCTTTCGCCCTGCTTTTCACTGACATCACCAATGTTTGCCGGGAAGTACTCAAGATGTGAGTGGAGAAAGTAAAGCTTATAATGCTCATGTTACAGCCAAACTTCTTAAAGTTGTCGATCATGTCTGCGACGATTGTCTTGTAGTTTGGATCTCTTTTGTTACCGAGGAAATCGGTAACACCTAATTTAAAAGATGTCCAAGTCGCCTTTTCATTTTGTTCACAAAGTTGGGATCTCTCAATAGTTTTCTAATGTCCAGTCCGACAAAGATTTCTTCCTTTAGTTTTGCCGTGGATAAACCAGGATACTGTCCACAAAGATATCTGAAACACTCCCCTTCTTTATTCAATGCCTTGAAAAATTGTTTAATCAGCCCTAACTTAATGTGAAGTGGTGGAAGTATGACCTTTTTGGGATCCACAAAGCTTTTCCTCTCAACATTTTTAACTCCTACTTGTAGCTTTCTCTCAGGGCCCAATATTTTTATGTAGTGTTGCTTTCTGTCTCTAATGTCCCATTCATAGAGAAAGCAAGGGAACTTTGTATAGCCACTTTGTTGGCCAAGCAGCATTGAAATAACTTTTAACTCACCACATAGTGTACATTTGTGGTCTGAGTAGCAGAGTTTGCTTAACACCAGGTCATCTTCTTGGGAGAAAAAAGATACAAATTCCCTTTCCGTGCATCGATACCAAGAGAAAGATGTATCCGGAACAAGCATATGTTTATTTTTTATTCTAGATCCTAAAACTTCTGCCGATTCTTTAGAAAGGCCTAGATCTCTTACTAAATTCTTCAGCTCAAATTGTAAGAATGGAATGGGGATCGGTTGTGCCAGGATCGTAGTATTGTACAAAATACTGCTGCTTTCTCATAATTACTCTTTATTTTTGTGAAATAACTGTATTTGATAGAATGTTTTCACTATTTTTCCCGAAATCAGCGTTGAAAACAGTATGAAAATCACTTTCTCCTAATAACTCTTTATTATCATTTTGTGAAATAACTGTACGTGATGGAATTTTTTCACTATTTTTCCCGGCATCAGTGTTAAAAACATAATGAAAAATCACTTATTAAATTTTAAACAATTTTTTGGTCGCAGACCTGTGTAATTGATAAACATTTACGATGGAACACCCAAGCAAATAATATAGTAAATAAATTAAGAGGACTCTTATCAAGACTTAAATTTTTAAAACAATTTTTAGGAATAACTCATTTGCGAATTCTTTATTATGCACTTATACAATCTCAACTTACATATGGCCTTTTAGGATGGGGTGGAATACGCAATAATTACTTACATTCTATAAATATTATTCAGAAATGGCTAATTAGAATTATATACGGGAAACATTTAAGATATTCTAGTGAGCTGTTATATAACGAAAGTAAATTTTTAAATGTGCGTAAATTATTCTGTTATAAAGCCCTTATACATATATGTACATGAAAAAAAGATAATATTAAATTTTAACAGTCATGCCCACCAAACTAGATATATAAAACATAATACAATTCTACCAAAATGTAATAAATCCATCCTTCAAAGATATGTTGGTTACATAGGGCCCAAATTGTACAATTTGCTACCGGATAATTTAAAACAATTTAAAAATTATAAAAAAACATGGACGGGGTCGAGTTCGTTCCCAATGGTAAGAATTTTACCTGAACTAAAAAAGGTAGAGTCCGAATTGGCTCCCATAGACAAAATTTATTTTACCTAAACATGTCGAAAATATCACCCAGCGTTGTCACTTCTTTCAAATTTTCTCTTTTTGTTAGAAACAGGTACCTTCCTAGAAATATCTATGGGAAAGGAGGAAGACCTAACCCTTCGGTCCTAACTTAACTTTCGGGTATTAGAGTGTAGAGCGCAAACCGGCCGATTTCAGGTAAGAGCGCAAAACGGTCGAGCGCATACCGGCCGACACCGATAATTTGTGTTAAAATTGCCACATATGCCAATGTTGAACTAAAACAAACTCTAAAAGTATTTGTCTAAAAGTATAATTTTCCTATAAAAAGTCTATATCACTATGTAAATTTCCTAAGCAGTATAAATATTACACGATTTGGCAACAATGTCTAATGTTTCCGCGATTATATGAGAGCCTACCCGCATTCATGCGGGAGCCAATTCGTACCCTTCCAAAATATACCTGAACGAAGCGGAGCGAACTCGACTTCACCCAAAAACATAGGTATAAATATGAAATTAAACAATGGATTGGGAACAAATCAACAAAATTCTGCGAAGAACTTATTAATGGACAATAATTGTAATAAATAAACTTAAATAAGAAATAAAAAATTGTATCGAAAATAAAAATTGTATCTAAATAGATTTTTATTATCAACTGCGACATTTCTTGAATTATTGATGGCCACATTTATATCACAAATTATATTAAAATTATTATATTTTTATTTTTTCTTGATTAATGTTAGAGTTTTTAGTATTTTTATAAATTTTCATATAACTGCATACATTTATACATTTGTTAAATATTTTTTGTGTTTGTTTATATTTGTAAATTAGTATATTATATTTTTAAGTCTCACGCACAAGGGGTGCTACTTTTGTATGTATATTAGTAATATATATACAGGGTAGCTCAACTTCAGTGAGTTATTTATGTTTATTTAGGTAGTACTCATTATACTTTTTATTTTTTTTTGTAAATATTTATTGTTATTCCTAAATAAACATTATTATTATTATATTATAGGATAAATTTAGCAAATAAACAACAGGGTTTTCGTACTGGAAGATCGTGTATAGATGCAAGATGCAATATTCGTTATAAATTAAATTACTGAGAAATCACCAGAGTATAATAGGCTATCGTTCTATGTCTGATTGACTGGAAGAAAGATTTTGATAGAGTAAGATCCAAATATGTAATCCATCTTCTCTATAATAAAGAAGAAGAAAAGTTCCCCTAGATATTATAAAAAAATATTGAAAACATCTACCAAAACAACAAACTGGAAGTCAGAATAGACGGACAAATTACAGATCCTATAGACATAGGCAGTGCAATAAGACAAGGAGCTCATTGAGCCCTATGGTCTTCAATTTAATCATGCATGATATCATCAAAGTACCAACAGTAAGATGATACATAGTGAGAAACAAAGAAGTAAAAATTCTCTGTTATGTAGACGACGCAACATTGATAGCCCAGGATGACGATATTTTGCAAGGACTAGTCCACATATTTAACATAAGAGCAAAAGAATTTAATATGAGAATCTCAATGACGTATCTACTGAACAAGTAATGGACATAAACTACCTTGGAATTACACTCTCCAGCTATAGAGACCTCGATAAAGAAGTGAGATCAAGTACAAAAAGCCAATAGACTAGCAGGATGTCTCAACACTATAGGTATGGCGAAACCGACATATTAACACTGAGATGAAGTCAAGAATTTATAAAGCCAGTGTAACACTAATAATTACATATGTATCAGAAACAAGATCCTGCACAGCTACAACGCAAAGACTATTGCAAACGACAGGGATAAGAGTCCTGAGAAGAATTACATAAGGAAATACGCTAAGAGATCAAAGAGGAACGAAGACGTTAGGAAAAAAATGCACAGTACAGTGTATAAACGAATGAACACTAAATAGAAAAAAGAATAGAATAACTTCTTCTTCTTCTTTGAGTGCCTCTCCTATCGGAGATTGGATATCATTAGGGCGATTCTAATTTTATTTACTGCTGTTTTGAACAATTCGTTAGTGGTACAGCCAAACCACTCTCTCAAATTTCTCATCCAGGACATTCTTCTACGGCCTGAATTTCTTCGTCCTTGGATTTTTCCTTGCATTATATTTTGTAAGAATGTGTGCTTTTGTCCTCTCATCAAGTGGCCTAACTATTCAAGTTTTCTCTTTTTTGTATTCAGTAGAACTTCTGGCTCGTTATTTATTCTGCGTATTACTTCTTCATTTGTAATTTTATCCACCCAACTTATTCTTAGTATACGGCGGTAGCACCACATCTCAAAGCTTTTAAGATTTTTAATGTTCCTCTGTTTAAGAGTCCATGACTCAACACCGTAGAGCAAAGTACTGAATACATAGCATTTTAACATTCTAGTCTGTCATTTAACATAGAATAACTACATGAGCAAAATGGGGAAGACCCGTGATTAAACTAGCAAGTGATAAATCAGCATTCGGCAAAATAAGTATCAAAAGATAGAGTGACAAACGACAACCTTCTATAGAGGTACAATTTCGCCAATGAATAATTTGAATTACTTATAAATAGGAAGAAGATGAATATGGTTTTCAGAGATATATTTTCATTTCTTAAGTTTTGAATCGATACCAAATCTTTGATGTACCAGATGACGCAACGTTTGGTAAAACAGCAACTCAGATGGAGTGGAGACATAATATGAGTGCAGATAACACACGAAAACGAAAGGAACACCTGACGAAAGAAAAAGTAGAGACCGATCGCGAATTAGGTGGTTGGATAGATTTGAGACAGGCTTGGGGCTATTAAAAATCAGAAGGTAACAGTTCGTCAGAAACCGAACAGTATGGCGAAGAATCTTGGAATAGACCAGGATCCACCGAGGATCCTATAGAGCCAAAGATGATTATTATGTATATACATACATATTCGACCAACTATGTAAGAAATTGCACCTGCTTTATTATTGCTATGTTCTGCAGGCAGGACTATCTACTACCACCTTACTAGTTCAGGACTTTGACACGTGTCTGTTCTCAATAAATAGACACCTCTCTGATTTTTTGTTCTATTTAAAGAGTTCTAAATAAAAAAGCTGATTAAATAAGTGAATGCTCGACAAAGATTAAATAATGTGGCTTCAGAATTACAACTGAGAATAATACAAACGTAGGGTTTCCTAACCTCAATATGAAAATGTTGCGACAACAAAATTTTATAGTGTATTAAGGTTATAAAACGCGATTGTATTTACTGATATCGCTAAAATAATGGTTTTATATTATCTAGTAAATTATGGAAAATCACCGTCTCAAGGCTAGTGGTTCAGATATAAGGAATATACTAAGTATGTTAATTAATTGTTGATTTATTACCTATTTTTAAAATGTACTTGTTTATTTCTAGTACAAATAAAGCATATATAGGTAAAATCAATGAAATTTACATATAGACAAATGGCAGTTGAAACTTTATCCACAATACCTCTTATTCTTTCTTGTGTAGAAATCTCCCATTGCTTTACCTCCATTTTGGGTAGATTATTCGTTACTGCATGATTTGTGTTAGGTGACCAACTGATCTGCCATCGAGCTTTTTCCAGGTTGCATTTTTAGTAGTCTTTTATCATTAGATCTCAGTGCATATCGGTCCATCTTATACGATTTGCCTTAATGTATCGTATTATAATATGATTTCGTTTTCATAGGGACCTTGGAGTTCCTGATTATGTCTTTATCTCCACTCCTCTGTTATCTCCTCTATACAAGACGCAAAGATCGTCCAGAGGATTTTCCGTTATAAGACTATTAATTTTTGCTATTATTGACCATAGTCTACAAGAGAGGTGATAAGACCAAACCCTGTGAATAACCTCTGGCCAACTGTGCTGACACTATATCCACAGATCCTCAGCATACAGTCAATACATCTGTAAGTTGTTTCATCCTATTCTTTCATCCTACATCGAGAAATGTACCCAGCATCAACTCTTGATTTTCCAGATCGTACTTATGAGATATTACATAGTAACATTTGGGTAGAAAAACATGCTCGATACGCATAATTCCATATAGGACTTTCAACCAATACACCATCCCAAATGTAGATACTTATCGAGCAGTTTTCTTTCATCTTTTTCTTTCATCCTACATCGAGAAATGTACCCAGCATCAACTGTTTTCCAGATCGTACTTATGAGATACTACATAGTAACATTTGGGTAGAAAAACATGCTCGATACGCATAATTCCATATAGGACTTTCAACCAATACACCATCCCTAATGTAGATACTAATCGAGCAGTTTTCTACTCTTGTTCGGTTTTGCCAGGTTTGAGTATACAGCTACCCTTATGAATCTCCATGTTTTTGGTATGTACCCCAGTCCTAAGCAGCTCTATATGGCTCAAATGAGTTTATTAACCATTTGAGTTTGTCTTGGTCTATCACTTCTTTTGCCACTCGCCAGTTTTCTCAGGAAGGTGCACCCTAAAAAGTTTTTTCAGGGTCTCTTCATCATTCATCTGATTTCTTTTTTGGAGTGAGAGTATACTTATTTGGAGGTCCTTGAAGAGAACTTTAAAAAAGTCTTGAAATTTCTGCAGTCTGATCTATTTCATCGCAATGCCCTCTCACCGTATTTCTTGTTACCCTTCTCAATTTCTTATTATTAAAGCTAGAGCTTCGCGATAACCACCTCGTTCACCCGATTTTTTTTCAAAGTTAAATTTTGTTCTCACTCCCGTACCGTTGATTTGCAAGGTAATTATTTCCTTAGTGCACTTTTCACTTGAAATTTCTAAATACTTATATTTGGACAGTTTTTTTTCGAATGCCGACATCATAACCTATTGAAATTATTAGGCAGTCATGTCTGGGTCCACTGCATGTCTTCTCGTCTCTTTAGTCCTGCCTCAAGGATATTTGGCGCCTGCCTAAGTATGCTTTACAGCCAGTTTTACGGAGATTGCAATAAGTTTTATGATAGGCTTAATGTCTGTTATTTCCAAAGAGATGTGGACACATTCATATTTTACCAATGCTAGCCATAAGAGTTGTGACCGCTGTTATATCAATTACCTCCTTTAATTATTGTAAAGTTGGGATATGACTAGATTCTTATATTTAGTATGACTAGTTCACACTTTATATCATACTGTAGTGTTGATTTTATTAGTGTTTGTGCTACTCTAGGTCAGATAGTAAGCATTCGCATCATAGTCGATGATCAGTTGTAGTCCATTTGCCTTGCAATCTCTCACTACCTCTTTTAGTTGTCTTGATGGTGTTGATTCGGTATCATTATATGAAAGATATGCGTGTCCGAGAGTTACTTCCCTTATACTTTCTTCCTCTGTGATCTTCACCTTTACAGTTGTTAAATCCCTGGAAATTCATTAGTGCCTGTATTTTTACTGACTGACGATAAGTCCAGAACTTCTTGACTGACGAACTTACCCATCAGTATATAAACCACATCACATCACTCTTCAGAAAGGTAGACACTGTTTAAATATTGCTGATAATTGCCAACTTCCAAAAGGATAGAACATATCGCGAGGAAACGATAATTTAAAAAAATGGATTTATAAAAGGCACTAAAATAACTGTAAATTTGTTTATTTATTTAATAACAGTTACTAGTAACCTAGTAAGGAATTATAAAAATAAATAATCTTATCGGTAGCAGTGTAGATTATCCGCGAAAACTATCTAAGTATATACCTAAACAGATTAAAGATATAAAACAACTTATAAAGTACTTAATACTGAGGATCAAAACACTACCTACCTAATCACAAATTTACTAAAAAACTAAACGTTGGCACTACGAATAGGTACCTATATAGTTACGAACTGTCCCGTCAGGGAACTATTAACTATTCTCTGGACTATTAACTCCTTCAAACTAAAAACAAATTACTGTTTCTTGACCCTAGTAAATATTTGACAAGACTAAAAATACACTAATTACTAGAACATTCATACAGCAACGCTAAAAAAACATTGACATAAATTTGCAGAGAAACAAAAAACTTGTTATGTCGGTTTATTTAAAATTAATTACCTAAACAACATTAAAAAAATAAAATTTTTGTTTTCTGTAAACATTATAATAATGATGTTATAGTATAGTCTATGTAGTGAAGCCGCTCCCGCATAAAAAAATTGATTCGGTTTCTGTGCGGATTCCTGTTCAAAAATGTCCTCTTTGAATACATCAGAAGGATGCCAGGCGAAATTTTTGGGCCGAAATTGTTTAGACACTTTTTTTAACAAATTCAGAAGATCACCTTTTTTACCCTGAAAAAAAATACGAATTTTCGAAGCTTGACAACTCACAATGTAATTTATTACTTTTAAAGTTGTTAAGTGCCTAAATTGAAGTTAAGATTTTCAATTTCAAGATTCTGATGAGTAATCGCAGCTGCCAAAAAATTTCGTACGGTACCCTTCTGATTTGTTTAAAGGGGACATTTTTTTTTTAAAGGAATTCGCATAGAAACCGAATCAGAAATTTTCTCATACAGGGGCCGACCTCACAACATGGACTATAAAAAAAGTTAAAATTGTGAAGTTAATTTGTTTTCTGTAAACATCGTAATTAACTCTTTTTATTACCTTTCGACTCCTCCTTTTTGCTCATGTTCAAATGCTGTCTACATATTTTTCCAATAAAACGATATTGTCACCTACACTGCACATGTAAACTAACACAATGGATGGCGTGATAGAAAAATTACACGGAAAATACTATCTCGAGATAATCTAACACCGTTTATATCTCATGAGTGTTGTACTTCAATTTTAGAAATGATTTGTAAACTGCTACAGTATCGCAGAAAAATTTCTTATAGATAAGTGAACACTTCTACTTTCATTCAATTATGATACAAATAAAAAAATAGACTACAATTAATCTTCTAATCATACGGATGAATGAATTGAAGAAGTTTGTAACAAATAGTGATGGCACATGAATCATTATTGGGATTTAATTCGACTCATTGGGATTTTTATAAATAAATCTACTAATAAGTTTCTTAGGGCAAAAAGGCGCAATTTTAAAAAGTGATTAAATATTTTCAAAGATTGGCATTAGTTCATAGAGATAAGACAAAAGATTACCCTGTTGGGGACTTTGACCCTGCCAGGCATCCGACAAGTTTTTTGAGTTTTATGGACCTCGATAACCAAAACCTCGTTTCATGCAGTGGGTTTGGTGGACTTATTAAAACATTAATGAACAATTTAAGGCCAAAATGCATCATTTTAAGAACTTTCGTGTACCAGTTAAAGGGGTACTTATCTTAGGTATAATACTTTTTAAATGCATTCATTTTTTTTTTCGAATCCTGAGAAAACAAATAATAAACGCAGAATGAAAGATTAGGTTATTATTGAGGGCCGAAAGTACCTGAAAACTTCTATGTTTATTTTAATAAGTTACAGGGACGAAAAAAAAGAGAAAATTTAGTGCGATTTTTAATTTCAAATATCTCATTCAAAACAAACTTTTTGTTTGCTCTCGGTAATAATGTAATCTTTCATTTTGCGTTTAAATTTTTCAGAAACGCTTATTAGATTTCCCAGGATTCGAAAAAAATTAATGCATTTAAAAAGCATTAAAGCCAAAATTTTGCGCCTTTAAACGTAAAGCATTTTGAACGCATTTCGAAATACTTAATTATTTCATAAACAAGTTAAAAGCTTTAAAATGGTGAATTATAAATGTTGATATACTAATTTGATGCTTAGAAAAACCTAAGAATTCTTCAGAATAGTAAAAAACCTAAAACTATTCTTAATTTTCAACAAATGTTAATATCAATTGTAAAAATGAACTTTCAACCTTGATATTGGTTTGAAATGGGTCTGATAGTGATAAAAACGTGGTTAAAATTTCAGAGCAATTCATCAATTAGTTTAAAAGTTATTCAATTTGTTTATCCCAAACACCTTTTTTGCAATGACATAAATCAGAAAAAAATGAACTTACAATGATTCTACGGATAGCTTGAACAAGAAAGGGTTATTCTATCAAAATAATTTAAAAAAGTTAGAAAAAACCGTTTTCAACATAGGAAAACGTGATTGCAAACATTGCAATTTTTTGCTACTAAATAATTTGAATAACTTATTTGCTATTGCGAGGAAAAAAATTATTATATCGTCGGTATTCTGCGAAAACCAGGTAAATGTCGAAATACCGAAATCGAGAAAAAACGTTTTTAAAGTTTAGTGCTTTATTTTGAATCAAGCGGACCAATTGTGTTTGATATTCGATATGCTAGTGAAAGATGCATACATATATCAGAAATAATAATCTATCATTATTTTGAGCAAGTTAAGAGACCTAGCTGATTAAACCTAAATTTAAGATCGAGGTGCGATCACTTACCTGGTTTTACCTGTAAATCAAAATAAATCACACTGTATTAAAGACACTTATCACCTTTTTACTGAATATGGTAGATATACAGCAGTAGAAATATATTGTTGTCTGGCAAATATATATGTGCGCTTAGTTGGTTTTACATGTAACAGAACTTTGAAATTATGGAAATAAGTAGCGATATATTGATTTATTTGAAAATGAAAAGTTGGTTAGGTGTAACTTATTTGTTTATTACACAAATTATCTGCTGAATGGTAAGTCGTATCATTTATTGGGTTTTACCTGTATCTAGAGCGTAAAAAGCTGAGAATTTTTGGTATACTTAACTCAATGTTTTAAAATTTGTCATTTATCTGGTTTTCGCAGTATACCGACGATAGGTACAATTAAAAAAAACATAAAAATAAAAATTCCATTTTGATTCAGTGGCAATGCGAAGGCAAAACCGTCTTATTTTTCACTTAAAACAGGGAGCGCAAACCAGCACTCTAAATCAACGATTTTCGACTCTAATTGGAGTCATCATCAGAGAGGCGTAGGTTTTTTGCTCTCTGCCCGAAGTGATAAAACTCAGAGAGCTTGTCCCCGCATTGCAACTTACGTTTAGGGAGTAGGTGACTAGCGTCATCTGGCAACTGAAAGGCAAAGTTTTCAACCTAATAGAAACATTAATAATATTGAAAAATATTTAAAATATTACTAAAAGATTTTTAATTGAAAACTAATTGGTCCATTTCCCTGGTAACACCTCCATGGCTTCTAAAAATTGCAAGCCAGATGGATGCTGAAACGAAGAACGTCAAGGACAATGCAATGCGGGGACAAGCTCTCGGAGTTTTATCACTTCGGGCAGAGAGCAGAAAACCTACGCCTCTCTGATGATGACTCCAATTAGAGTCGAAAATCGTCGATTTAGAGTGCTGGTTTGCGCTCCCTGTTCTAAGTGAAAAATAAGACGGTTTTGCCTTCGCATTGCAACTGAATAAAAATGGAATTTTCATTTTTATTTTTATATTGTTCTTTACTCCTTTGAGTAACTAGGTCCATTTTTCGTTGGAATTTACCAGCTGAACAGACGGGGTCGTGAATTGTACGGAAGTTCCACATTTTGAAGCTGTATATACGACTGTATTCAAATGCATTCATTTTCAAGCTCTGTATACCGCTAGAGGGTGTAATTGAATATCAAAAATTAAAAAATCGAAATTTTACAAAATTTGCCTAATGAAAAGGCACTAGAAATCCGATTATCGTATTCTTCATAAAATTCTGCGCATATTTTATTTCGCAAGTTTAAGTCTACCTGTGCAAATAAGAGGTGGGGGTGAGTGGGAACCTTGTTATGAAAAAATCGCTGTAAGTCCGGTTCTGCTTAATAGATTTTTGCAAACTTGGTCTTGTTGAAAACAGCTCTTTTTCATCAATGTAATAGTTATAATTTGGAAACAGCCTATTACGTAATATGCCGGCTAGGAGGCGCTATTTATTTTCTTTTTAGAAATCTAGTTTTCTTTGAAAAATATTAAATACAAGTATGTATTTTTTCCTGTATTACAAAATTAGACCAAAGTAGCAACAGAATACCGAAAAACGCATGTCTATACCTTTTTTCTATCTCGAGATATCTTAAGAAACGTGTAAATTTTAAACATAACTGTTGCTGTCATATAAGTGGAAATATATAGAAGCAAGTAGTGTGCTATGGAAAGAACAAAGAAACATTTTCCAGATGTCACCGTATATAATAAATCAAAACAAAATATGAAAAACTCTACTACTGGGGTGACGTCTTTGGGGATATTTCATTGCATATATTATTCTAGCCGCAACAGTTGCATTTCTTATGCATTCAAAGAATGTGGCTATCATGTCAAATGCTTCTTAGTTTGTAAGAATCATCTTGAATTTCACTCTGTATAAATTTTATATAAAATTTAATAGAAACAAACCGCAACAAACCATCAATGAACAAATTTTTATGTTTTACTGATTTGACACATAATTTGACACATGATGACTTCTTGAAGTTAATACTTCTAATAGTTCTATTTTTTTCCATAGCACACTACTTGTTTCCACTTTGACTTCCTTAACTTAGTTTACCGGTGACAATAACAGTTATGGATTTATCTTAGTTGGGAATAGGATAATTAATATTAAAATACAATGAAATAAAAATTAAAAATTTGTGTAGAAAATCTGACGTGTAGATTTAACGTGCCTTAGTTTGTTTATTTCTACTGCATCTTGATTGTAAATTTAGTATAGTATCTTTGATAAGAGTCATACGAGTCAGACGTCTGTTTCGAGTATGAGTCAGAATGCTTCCTTTAAGTTAAATCTATAAACATGGACTTTATCTAGTTTTATTTTTAATTTTTAACACATTTAAAACATAATTCAAAGGTTATCACACCTGTTTAAGTAGGTGTTTTCAATTGCAAACATGTTTTCTATGATGATGGTGTGATAAGTTAGAAAACCTTTTGATATAATGGTAATCCGTGTGGAAAATTTCATTTATTTTTTAATCTATTAATTTTGTATCAACCATAATGCTTTATCAGCTGTTCTGGATCTCTCTGTGACTGATCATAAAGCAACATTTGTAAGTTTTTCTTTTGAAAAAAATAAAATTGAATACAAAACTAAATTTAGGAAAATAATTAATTATGATGATTTAAAAAAAGATCTTAGTTTTCAAAATTGGGATTACTTTTCTAATACTAATAACCCTAATGATTTCTTAAATAATTTTACAGATACACTCATTTCTTTAATCAATAAAAATACAAAAGAAATAAAGAAAAAAAGATGTGAATTAAGAGGAATATCTGGATGACTGATGGTTTAATAAAATCAGTTAATAAAAAAAATGAACTATACAGAAAATTTATGAACAAGCCAGATGACCTAAGATTAAAAAAAGAATATACAATTTACAAAAATAAATTAAATAAACTGATTATTGAGGCAAAAAAGAATTACTTTCATTCAGAAATCACAAAATATAAAAACAGTTCTAAAGGTCTGTGGAACACTATTAAAAAATTAGATAATAATCAAACAAAAAATGAAATTAATTCCATTTTAAATCAAAATAATGAGGTAATCACTGATAGTCAAAATATTTGCAATATTTTTAATGATTATTTTTCTAATGTAGGGTCTGAGCTTGCTAAAAATATTAAAATACCATCTTCACCTAATCCTCCAAAAACTACATGTAATAGTACGTTTTTTCTAAAACCCGTAACAAAATCAGAAGTTCAGTGTATTATTCATTCTTTAAAACCAAAAAAATCTCCTGGGATAGATAACATTTCTGCTGATCTGTTAGAGATAATTTCCCATTATGTTGTTGATCCAATAACTAATTTAATAAATATAATATTTGAACAAGGTAGGTACATGTCCTGACAATTTTAAAAAAGCTGTAATTATACCTATATTTAAAAAGGGTGATAAAAAATTAATACAAAATTATCGTCCAATATCACTTATTACCAGCCTTGCAAAAATCTTTGAAAAGGCATTAGCCGAACGAGTTAATCAATATCTTAAAAAGTTTAACCTGCTTTCTACAAACCAATTTGGTTTTAAAAAAGGATATTCCACTTCAGATGCTATAACATCTGCTACTGATTATTTATATAAGATGCTGGACAGTGGTTCTCCTACTTTAGCAGTATTTTTAGATTTAGCGAAAGCATTTGATACTGTTAGTCATCAACAGTTATTAAGTGCTTTGAGCGATCTTGGAATAAGAGGAATACCATATTTACTATTTCAAAGTTATTTAAAAAATAGATTACAAATTGTCAAAATTAATAACAAACTTAGTACTGAAAGAACCATTGAGTATGGTGTGCCTCAAGGTACTGTTTTAGGCCCTTTATTGTTTTCAATATATATAAATGATCTAGCGGCAATGAAAATAAATGGAAAGATTATTTGTTTTGCTGACGACACAGTTATACTTTACACTAGTAATTCTTGGAATGAACTTAAAACTTTGGCAGAAACAGAAACTGTAAAGGTTCTAGATTGGCTAAGTAGGAAACTACTGACAGTTAATACAGATAAAACTTACTTTATACCATTTTCAATATATAAAAATAATTTACCCGAATTCATGGAATTAAATCTAAACTATAATAAGGCGTACATTAAAATAAATAGGAAAGAATACATAAAATATTTAGGCGTTTATATATAGATTGTCACTTGAAATGGGATATACATATTGATATGGTATGTAAAACTCTAAGAATGATACTATACAGATTTAGATATCTCAGCAACATTCTTGATTTATCTTTCTTAAAGATGGTATACTATTCCTTAATAGAATCACGTCTTAGATATGCCATTATAGCATGGGGTGGAACATATTCCTCACATTTGATTAAACTCGAAATACTTCAAAGGAGATTTTTAAAAATAATGTTAAAAAAAACTCGCTTATATTCATCAGAACTTCTTTATCAGCAAGCTGGTGTTTTTAAAATTAGACAATTATATTTATTAAACATAATTTTGCATACATACAAAAATAAACAAATATTGAAATCAATAGATCATAATTACGACACTAGAAAAAAGCTTCATGACTATGTAAAAATTATTAGTAATTTTAAATCAATTGGTAAACATAATTTCACATACTATATTCCTAAAATATTTAATTATTTACCCGAAATTTATAAAATATATTTGAGAAAAATAAACTCATTCAACATGATTAAATCCATTTTTAAAAAATTTATTAAGAACACTGGAACTGAATTTTTGAATGCGATCTTTAATTAAATTTATAATATAACTACTAATATATAATATATTTGTTATGCATTATGAGTTGTTATCAGTTATGTATTGTTAATTTTTAATATTTGTTATGCGTTTTTGTATTGTTAATGTTTAATATTTGAATAATGTAATCCCTGAGCACAACCTCTGGTTCTTCAGGGAATTTCTTCTTTTGGTTTATTTACTATTTATTTATATGTGAAAATATTTAACTTAAAATTAATTTGTAATTATGTTAGTATTGAATTATTCTATTATAATATTGTTATATATGAGAGCATAATGAGAAGTAAATAAACATTATTATTATTATTATTATTAATATCTATATTTTTTAAATCTATACCATTTTACAGGTTTACGTAACTGCAAGTTTATTGAAACTATGGTATATAGCTGATCATTGGAATCCTTCCCTATTACGTATACCTAAGTTTAAAAAGATAATTATTGACGATACCAACACTTACTTTTCAGATCATTTAGAATCATATATTATTCGGACGACATAAAGAAGGTAAAAATAAAAGAATTTTCTGGAGAAACATATTCTTTATTTCAAAGGTGGTTATTTATCAGAGCACCAGAATACCTGGTATAGATAGTGAATTTGACGCGATAAAACCTTTCGATAAGATGCTGGTTGCAAGGGATACAAACGTGTGAAAGATATGAATTTATTGACTCTAAAACACTAAATTAAACAGTAAAATATAGGATAAGTCCGTTAAACTTTGAACTGTCTAAGTGCTGTTTCACATTATAAGAATTTAAACGTGCGAGTTTTAGAACGCACGACGACATTCCAATGGTGGCTCATGTAATCATATGGAGCCTTTCTCACTAGAAGGTGCGGTGGTTGGAACGTTCGGTAAAGCCGCCGTGTTTATGTCGTCCCTCGCTTACAACACACGGCAGCCGTGCCGTCTTTACGCACCCAGTAGCATAGGGAACTTAATGCATCCTTTCATATGATACTGTCGTTCAGTCGCACAAAGGTAGCTTCCTCGATTGTTTGGTATATGATTTTCATTTACACTCTATGGCTGTTTAAAGTAGGTGCATATATTTTATATTATGATGTCTCAGATTAATAGTGAAATATTAATAAAATTAATTGAAGCGAGACCTGTTCATTGGGATAAAACTGGCATAAAAAAGTTTATAAAGATAGAAACTTGACGAGAAGTGCTTGGAATGGTGTATACCGTGCACTTGACAGTGCACGAATTAATTTGAATTAATTAATTTGACGAATTAGGTGATAAAGAAAAAAACCGGTTCCTCTTATTTCTCTTTCTTCGACGATAAAGTAAACACAACGCTATAATTTGATTTCGCTCCATATAAAATATACCTTTTATTCTACGAAATTATATTTAGTTTTATAGGGTAAACAACTCGGTAAAAACTGGAATAGGGCGGCGGTCACGTCTTATGTGAAATTATCTTAAAACAACATTTAAAACAACAGAAAACTGCTTTGGACTCAACATATTAACTACACAATTAGCCGCTGCGAAAAAGGTATTAATTTACTTAAAATGCTTTGTAAGAGATCGTGGGGTGCAGATCAAACTACTGGATTGACTTTTTATCGAGCCTATATTAGATCTATTATAGATTACGGGTGTTTGGTGTATGGATCAGCGAGCATAAGTAATTTACGTAAACTTGATAGAATCCAATTGAAAGCTTTGAAAAATGTGTTAGGGTTGATGAAAAGCACTCCAAATGAAGCTACACTAGTTCTAGCATCTGAAAATCCACTCCCATTACGTAGAGAATATTTGGCAAGCAAATATTTCCTAATCCAACATTATCGCTGCACGTATAATGCAAAAATAATTAGTCAATTAAATACAGCTGATTTAACATCTACACATTTTGCAAAAAAGAATTCTCCACTACTAGTGACAGCATTTGTAACTTGCCATGAACTTAATTTAACAAACTCTCCTTGCTACCTTATTTGGGAATCATTGGATATACCACACTTAACAAGCGTTCTATCTACAAATATTATTATCCCTAAATACCAAACTAAATTTTGTCATAATACTCTCAAGGAAATCTTAAGTAATTATTCAGATTACACCACGATCTATACAGATGGGTCAAAATCAGTAAACTGTACAACAAGTGCTAACTTTGTACCAAAAATAAATTTAAAAAAAGTATTTACTCTAAATAATCAATCCAACATCTTTTCCGCCGAAGCATGTGCTATATATAGCTCTTGAATGGTGTTGTGAGAGACAATGGAAGAAAATTGTTGTGTGCAGTGATTCACTATCAGTATTAAATGCATTACAAAACTTTGGAGTCACAATTAACAGCAATATATTTATATTAAAAATATTGCAACAATTACTAAAATTATCAGCTTCAACATATAGTGTTAAATTTGTGTGGGTTAAGGGACATTCAGACATATTAGGTAATAGTATTGCGAATTTAATAGCTAAAAATCCACTAAAGTACCCTCAAATATTGATTGAAGAACTTAACACATGTGATCTTTTTGCATACGTTAAACAGCATATTAAATGTAAATGGGATAGACGTTGGATTCAGTTCGGTGAAAGTACAGGCACTAATTTGTTTAAATTACAACCAACAGTAGCTGTTAACCAATTTTACAAAGTTGTTGCACTAAGTAGAAACACAATGTCGACCATCCTAAGATTAAAAGTAGATCATGGATGTTTCCCGAAGCATCTACATAAAATCGGAGTTCTCCCAACAGGCAGATGTGACTGTGGAACTAGCATAGCTAATCTAAATCATATATTTTTTAACTGTCCCTTAAATCTCAATGCAAGTATGTGGCTGCTACAAGAATTGCTGAAAGCAGGTTTAAGTACTCCCCTAGACTTAAATGTGCTATTAAGTGTGGATAACATTAAAATTTTTAAACTAATTATGACATTTCTTCAAAAAATTAAATTAAAAGTGTGAATGTAAAACTAATCGTTTGAATGAATAGGTATTTCTTTTGTATTATGTAATGTATGAATGAGATATTTACTGTAATTAATTATATTATTTTGTAACCTATGTATGTTTTTAGTTCTTACCGTAGTGAAAAAGAAAAAAAAATTAATATAGTTGTATTTATTAACATAGTACGTAGGCATTGTTATTTGTAAGCTTTATTTTTTTTATTTTTTATTTTTAAGTGTATACTGGACAATTTTATACTTATGAACGAATAATAATTGTATATGTAGTTACGTGGCTAAAGGTTCTGAACCAAGGCCAGAATAAAATTTAAAGAAAACATTTAAAACGAGAGGAATATTTAAAAATGAATGGATGACAGAGGGTCTTTTAAATTCTGTACATGAAAAACATAGATTGTAATGTTGTTATGAAGCTGTTTCCTTGTGGAATTTTTAAAATAAACTAGTCTAAATGGGAAATAAGCCACAATTTAACTAAAAAAAATAATTTTATTAACGTTTCGACGTCCAAATCGGATGTCGAAACGTTAATAAAATAATTTTTTAGTTCAATTGTGGCTTATTTCCCATTTAGAATAGTTTATTACATAGATTGTATGAGCTAATTATATGAGCTAATCCAAGATCCCACAAATAGCTTAGTAGAATAACGATTATAAAAACAAATTAAGGCTTAAAAAAAACATAAGAAACAATAACTGAGAAAATACAAATTGCAAATGAATTAAATACGCATTACAGTACATTAGGACAAAAGTATGGACAAAAATACCCATTTGTAATGATAGATCGTAACGATACATATCCGACATCGTATCATGTACCTACCTCAGCCACAAATTGTAAATAAAAATAATATACCAAATAGCACAGCAAAATATCTTCGTGCGACTCAATTCTTATTGTGTGAAAAGGACAAGTGCGACAAAACTACGGCACGACAAATCCCTCGCACGTTCAAAAATCTTATAATGTGAAAGAAGCGTTTTGATAAACACGACACGCTAAAAGGGGTTGTTTCACCCATAATATTTTATGACTTTGGCCGTGGTGACTCGACGCGTATGCTTTTGCGAACCTTTCTGGGCGACTGCCTTTATCGTATGAGAATATGTGGATATATCGGTTTAAAAATACCACGTTGCCACGTCATAAGAAAAGGCAAAAATAAATTAGAAGAGGGCATAAACAGGTAGGTACTGTTGTTTTTACGTATTTAATTATAATACTCAAAAGATATAGCTAATTTTGCTTTGTTTTTTTGTTAAATAATAGTAAAAAGTCAAAAAACAGTGTTTTTGCCTATAAAACACAAAAATTATTATACACTGTAGAGAAAAATGGTTTAAATAATTGACCGATATAATTGCAAAAAAAACCTTTATTTTTGCAATAATTTATAAAGATTAACAACTTTGTTTTTGGCATAATGACAGGTAACACAACTACTCAAGATTATGGCTGCTAATGATTCTTTGAGGCTTCATTTTTAGGTATGTTAAAGAAGATTTGATTAAATTTGTAATTAGAAAATAGTTTGAAAATGTCTTAATAGACATAATCAGACATAATAGACATGTCTTAATAGTCTAATTAGTCTAAATAGTCTTTTTAGCTTATAAACATTTATCATAAATTTGATATATTTTACGTCTTACGCTCTTAAGTAGGCTCAATGAAAAGTCGGTAAAAAAAAACACTTTTTTCAAATAAAAAACAGAACCTTCTGACTGTGAAATGATACTCGTAAAATACCGCCACGGAAAAGTGGAGGGGAGAATTGTGTGCTGCAATGTCTCGGTTTGTTTTTTGTTATTGGTCGTAGAAGGTTCCGCTTTTTTTTGGAAAGTGTGTTTGTCCACTAGCTATTCATTGAGCCTACTTACAAGCGTGTGACGTAAAAAATATCAAAGTTTTAATACATCTTAAAAATGAAGCCCAAAAGAATCGATTGCGATTTACAAAATACCTCTAGAGTAACTGAGCTAGTAGTTATATTACATATTTTTTTGAGAAAAAAAAACACAGGTATTAACATTTATAAATTATTACAAAAATAAGGGTAGATATTTTACAATTATCTCGGTCAATTATTGCTTACGTAGGTACAGTGGAACCTCGTTGACTCGGATTAATCGGGACCGCGGCCGATCCGGGTTATCGAAAATCCGGGTTAGCCGGAGAAAATGGTAAAAATTAATAAAATACGGTATACTTACAGATAAACTCCGTTATAATTGAAATAACATGAAATATATATGCACAGTACACATCTAAATTACGTATAGTTGTATAGAGTATTGTTCATTTCTCTTATTCAGCTTGAGTGCTGATTCTTGAATAATTGGTCCAGACACAGGTAAACCACGTTCTCATTCCGCACAAAACCACACATACAAAGCGTCGTCGAGAATCTCACCTTTAGGCTTTATTAGCTTTGCACCGATTGTCCAAACTGTCTTTTGTTATCATTTTGAAAAAAAAAATTCTTCGATTTTAGTTTTATTTTTCTTCCAATCCGATACTGTAGATGTACCGACACCATAATATGATGCTGCAATTGTTTTTAAAGATTCGCCTTTATCAATTCTACCTAATGCTTTTAGTTTCTTTTCCATTGTCACTACAACATTTTTACGTTTTGTTGCCATTATGTAGACAAAAAACACGCAAACACAAAATCTGAATAGATTTACGAACAATTACAAAACGAAAGCGAACAATACGACTGTTCTACACACAATACGGTCTCAATCACAACGATGTTATGTTATTTAACCCTGGAATATCACACCTACTTTTTTTTTAAATAAACCGCACACATGGGTATCAGATACCCAATGATTTTTTGTGAAGAAATAAAAAAAAAGTAAATATTTTATGATTTCCAGAGACGCTCTAATCACTATTGAATACATAAGAATAATTAAATCAATAATTTTATTTTCTCTCTCTTAATTGTAGTAACACAAAAGAAAAAAAATATTAAAAATACCTAAAAATAATTAAAAAACATTTTCTAAAAAACGGGAAACATAATTTAAAATATTTTAATTTAATTTAACAACAAAATGGTCTTTCTAACTAGAATATAACACCGTTTGATTATAGAACTAATATTCATTCTTAGCCAGGTATTTCAGTTTCACTCATTTTAGTAACTACATTCATAAGACAGTGTGGCTCTATGCTCCATGCATTATGCTTTATAGCAAGCCGAGCATGCACGCTTTGCTTTTCCATTTTTGCCTTTGCAGAAATAACACCTAGTTTGCTTTACTAAATTTGTGGGATGTTGTGTTGTTAGGTCATTAACTTGAACGCACACTTGATCGCAAACCTCACACATGGGTGCTACATGCCCTAGCCTGTATTCAATAAATTCTCGTGATTGGAAATATTGCTCAAATGAGACCACAACTACACACCCGTCCTTGGTAGACTACAGACTGAATTAACATAAAGCAGCATTACCATTGAAATGCAGCTGCGCAAGCTACATGCAGTTAAGTGTCGCGATGGGTATCTCACACCCAAGTGTGAGCTTCCAGGGTTAATAACAGTGAAGAGTGAAGACTAAGACCATTCTTTAAAAAAGAATTTTTTAATAGTCTTTTAGTCTTTTTTAAACAATGCTAAGACAGTTTGAAATAAATAAAGGATACTACAGGTGCCTGTTGTTTCCGATAACACGACAATGAACGTCGTGTGTCATGAGTCATTTTTAGTATCGTATATGTAGTTCAAATTACACAAATACCCATTATCTCTCAAATATTATATTACATCGTGACCCGTCAAAATGGCCCGGTCAAAACAGCCCCGTCAAGAAAGCCCCGTCAAAATAGCCCCGTTACAAAATAGCCTCGACAAAATAGCCCGTAAACAAAATAGCCCCGACAAAATAGATCACACACAAAATAGCCCCGGTCAAGACAGCCCCGGCTAAAACAGCCCCAGCTAAAACAGCCCCAACGACGACACCCCCAATAAAAATTTTACCTTTTAACGGAGTACCTACCATTTATTTTAAATCATTTTCTAATTGGAAAATAAGCCACAATTTAACTTAAAATAGTATATTAAGTATGGAGAACGGTAAGGGTTTTATACCGATCGAAGACAATTGTTTGGAGGAGGAGCGGAGCGACGACTTCAATTATTGTCTGAGATCGGTTACCCTTAACGTTCGACATGCTTATAACGTTTTTTGCACGATTGATACCATTATAAATTATAAAATTAAACATTTTCGTCATATTGACTAGTTTCATTCATTTTATCAAGATAGATACTTTGGTTGTTAGGTAGTAACTAGGGTGCATAACAACAATGGAGAATTGAGTTTTTATTTAGTTGTCAATAATTTTAAGTAAAATTTTGATTATTATAAATTAAAATATGACCGAAAGTGAATTTGAAGAAATTGAACGGGCTTGGGAAGAAGCTTGCCCAAACAAGTGGGATTTCATTAAATAATTTAACAAATTGTACCATATGTTTCAATATTAATAAATAATTCGTTAGTTTTCTTTATTCTTTCAAAAAATAAATTAAAATTAAGTGATTTTTTTACTCGACGGTAAGTGAATTACTTACCGTCGAGTTGGAGTACTTACCGTCGAGTTGGATTACTTACCGTCGAGTTGCTAGTAAATGTCACCTACTGACGTAAAATCTGTCACGGTAAACAGTCAAAAATGATCAATCGTGCAAAAAATTATTTTATTTACGTTTCGATTTCCACTTCGGACGTCCTTGTTAAAATACAAAATAATAATAAATTAAACAAAAATGTCTAACAATTTAATTTAATCTGACTTATTCATATCGGCAATTCAGACATAGAGTATGGTGCAAATGAAAGGAATAAATTCGTTATTTCGTTAACTCGCTACGTTAAGAAAAAATCCTGAAACAGGTCGATTTTTGTTTTTAAAATTACGATTAAATAGGGGTCGTGTGCTAGCTCATTTGAAAGGTTATTTAATTCAATATTCAGTAATATAAACATCTACATAATTATTTATACAAGGTGTCCAAAAACTTTTTTTAATTTAAATTATTTGACAAAAAAAAGAAGAATGTAATGTTGTTCTGAAGCTATTTCCTTGTGGCATTTTTATAATCAACTATTTTTATGGGAATAAGCCACAATTTTACCAAAAAAATTATTTTATTAACTAAATGATGAAAGGGTTGCCAATGCGAGTGGTATTTTATTAACGTTTCGAAGCCCAAATCGGGTTTCGTTGTCAAAATATTTTTGATAGTAGTATTTTGTATTTTGACAACGAAACCCGATTTGGGCTTCGAAACGTTTTTAAAATCATTTTTTTGGTAAAATTGTGGCTTATTCCTATAAAAAGAAGAATGTATATTTAATTCAAAATACATTTTACTGCTGTCAGAAATCAGACAAAAATGGTTATATCACAAATAAACATTGATTTGCGCTTAAATTAAATGTTCAAACTTCCAAGAGGCAGATGGCTGGCGGGAGCTGGCTTGAACATTAAATTTAATCGAAGAGTAGAACACATTTAATCGAAACAGAAGACAGGGTTCGAGTTCTCTGAAAAGACCATTTTTATTGAATGTGGTTAAGATAAACATCTGAATAGAGGATAATTACCAAATCCGAAAAAATGTATTTTTTTTTGGGGATTATTTCATGATGAATTCTGAAGGGGGCTTTTTTGTCGGGACTATATTGTCGGGGCTATTTTGTGGGCGGGCTATTATTCCGCGGTTATTTTGTCTGCAGGCTATTTTGTCGGAGCTATTTTGTGTGCGGGATATTATGTCGGGGCTATTTTGTCGGAGCTTTTTTGACGGGGATATTTTGACGGGGTATTCATATTACATACATTTTTATTGTTGAAATTTTTGTCTGATAAAAATCGGTCCGGATTAGCCGTATTTCCGGGTTATCGGGGGCCTACTTATCAGGGTTCCACTGTATTTTAATTTGGAAACTCTCAAATGTAAAGAACTTTTTATGATCTAAGTACAATATTTATTTATTTAAACCAATTTTCTGTAAAATGTATAAGAAACGTTGTATAGACAAAAATAGTTTTTCTTTTTAAGATTGTTAAAAAAACAAAGCAAAATCAGCTATACCTACGTCTTCACAGATTTCTCATCAGCTACCCCTCATATACATTTTAGAACGTTCAAATGTCTGTACAAGATTTTTTCAGCTTTTTTCTTCCTTGACTGGGGCATAATTGCTAGCACAAAACCTATGATTTGAAGCTTCACCTAAATTGGGTTACTGATGGTCACTGATACATTACGTTATTGTTGCCAAAAACCACTTCGAGTGACTGAAGGCCAATGGTCAAAATTATTAGATTAAAAAAATGTTTCAGACCTAGAGGCGAAGAAAACATATAATTAGAAGATTTTACGATGCTGTAATTTGACCTTTCGACATTCTATTCAATTAAAAATGTAATATGTATAAAAGAAAGCGAAAACATTAGGTACAATAAGTATATTTAAAATCTCTTTTCCATAACATTTTTCGTGTTGCACATGTTGTTTTATTTTAAATTTTACATAATACTGTTAATCGTTGGGAATAAATTAATATAAATCCTCGACAAAGGTTATAAATATTTTTTGTGTTTATAAATAATCTATATAATTTTGTTTTTTTAATCGATTTAATATGTTTCATCAAATAATTATTTTGTGCATTTAATGATGTTTACAGTGGCTCGTATCGATAAACACATGTGTTTTTAATGAAAATTGGTAATTTGTAAACACATTAGAACTAGTTTATAATGATTAGTCCAGAAAGCCATTGCGCATCCGCTAGGAAAAATATTCCGATACGGATTTTTTGCACAATCTTACTCAAAAAGGACCCCTTTTAACAAATTTGCATGTTACCAGGACCAAAAGTGGGTCAAAAATTTTTTAAACGTTTTTTTTCCTAAAAGTATTTTTTTGCATGGAACAAAGTTTTTTTAGGTTTTTTTGGATCATTCCAAACAGAAAAGGTCTTTAGTGACTTTTCTCTAAAGTTGATAGTTTTTGACATGTAAGCGATTAAAAATTGAAAAATTGCGAAATCGGCCATCTTTAACCCTCAAAAACTATGTGAAAAACTGAAAATTTGAATGTTGCCAAGGTAGGTATTCTTTAAACATCGATTGATGAAATCCCGAAGAGTTTTTTTGCAATATAATATCCAAAACTCCTTTGTTTTTTAATTGCTAATCAAGCGTGCGCGACACTATTTTCCACCGTTGCATGTGTATACAGTATGGTGCAAATGAAAGGAATAAATTTCGTTATTTCGTAAACCGGAGACTTTAAGAAAAATCCCGAAACAGGTCGATTTTTGTAATTTATTTAATTCAAAATACATTTTACTGCTTTCACAAATCAGAAAACAAAGTTGATTTCACAAATGAACATTGCTTTTCGCTTAAATTAAATGTTCTAACTTCCAAGAGGCAGGCAGCTGGCGGAAGCTGGCTTGAACATTGAATTTAATCGAAAAGCAATGTTTATTTGTGAAATAAACAATTTTTAGTTTTCGGTAATCGTAAAATGTATTTTGGATTAAATAAATTACATACATTCTTCTTTTTTTCAAATAATTTAATTAAAAACTTTTTTTGGACACCCTGTACAAATAATTATGTAAATGTTTATATTACTGAATAGATAATTGAAGAAAATTTCAAATGAGCTAGCACACGACCCCTATTCTTATTAAAAAAAATCATCGATTACGTCATCACGCCCAGATGGATGACGTCACTAGTATACCATATATGCCACAATATGATAACTTAAAAATAAAAATCGACCTGTTTCGGGATTTTTCCTTAAAAACGCCGGTTTACGAAATAACGAATTTACTCCTCTCATTTTAGTTAAAACACGAATTTACTAGGAAAAACTAATTTTAACTATGGGCTTTAGACAATTCTAGTTTTAACTAGTGAAAACTAGAACTATCAAATTCAGTTAAATCTAGTTGAGACTAAACATATTTCAGTCAAAACTAGTTTTTACTAAACTTTTCAGTAATTTCTAGATTAAACTAAAACTCGTTAAATAATTTGCTGCTCTGGTTGTTTGTAAATAATTTCTCTAAAACGTAAAATACTGGACAAGATCGTTAACGTAAAAAATGCAAGTCCTTTGACCACGTTGTTGTTTTTATCTTGCATCCAGACTGCTAACATTTTCTCAATGTCTTGATTAGCTCGCTTTACTGAACCTTGATTCTGGTTGTGCCTTGGTTTTCCATGAACTAATTTTGCCTTAGGCCAGTATGACATTACCGCATTTATAACTGCATTACCGGACTCTCGGCCATTATCGGAAAGTAAAATGCATGAATGTAAAAAGTCAAGAATATATCCGTTAATTATTGATAAGCAACTTCGTCCGCCCTCTTAACTTTGTAATGGTATCAACAAAGTAAATTTTGTTAAATGATCTTGATAAACCATAATAAACTTGTAGCCGTGATCCTCTTGTGATTGCAAGTCGATCAAATCTACCTAACAGCGACTATTCATTTCTGAATGCAATATAGGTTTCGACACAAGACCCCTCTTTGCTTTACTCTTCTTCCGTTGGCAGGTCTTACAACTTGATATAAAACTTACTCTTTGATATAAAATTATTGAACATACCAATTGTTATATTTGCGTATTTTCTGGCGGTTTCAGTCTTCAACCTGTCCCAAATTCCATGACCAATAGCAACGTGGGCTGATTCAATTATGTCAAAAATGTCTTCAGCAGGTAGGTACATAATATTTGATGGGTTCAATTCTAGAAGCTAACTTTTTTATTTCGCCAACTTCAACAATTCTAAATCGTTTTAGTGTTTTCTGGGCAGACAGTTCCGCATCTTGTACTTCGAGCATTAATTTATTATACATACTTTGGTCACAACGTTGTAGTGACTTTCTTTTTTCTCGGTCTGTTCCTTTTGTAAGATCTTTTCCAAAAAACGTTCTTTCCAAATTCTTATATCTCTGCTCTCAACCTGATCTTCGACATTAGCACTCATAGTGAATAATACACAGTATTGCAATAATGGTAATATAACCAATAAAAACGATGCATAAAAATCAAAAGTTGCACACACTAGTTTGTTACCGTTTGTAGCCCTACCGCGAAAACGCCAAATAAAAAACGCCAAATAAATCGTAATTTGTCTCTTCTCGCAACGATTTTAACTGGTATTCGCTAGTAATTCCAGTAAAAACTAGTTTAAACTAGTATAAACTACTCTAAATGAAATTTGTTCGGGATTTCTAGTTTTAACTGAATTTAGCAGTCAAATCTAGTTTTGACTAGTTAAAACTCCAAGCATACAGTAGCGCGTCATCAATATAACTTCGGGAGATAGTATCATACCTTTTTGAAGTTATACTACTTTAGGCGCGATTGAGAGTAAAATTTCATAATACTGCGCGCATGCGCACACAGACAGTATGGCGTTTAGTTACTGAATCTTTCAAGTTATGTATAAATATATCAGTGCAAGAAAAGGTGTGAAAAGAATATATTAGTGTTTTCAGTAAATATATTTTTTATAATTTTTGTGTCTTTGGATTTGTCTTCCTCAGGAGTAAGATGAGTATTATTAGATTTTATTGTATATTTATTATACTTGTCTGTTTGTTACCGTGAAGTGTCACTAGGTACGTCCGAACCGATACAGACACAGTCCTCGTAGCGTATTTGGTATAGCATTCGGTCAGAGATCGAGAGGTCTTGAGTTCGAGTCCGGAGCAATCCTATACATTTTTTTTATTTTTTTGAAAGCGGTAAGCACAAAATTAGTTTGGTGTTTAAAAAAATTTAAACAAACTGTTTAAAGTATATTTATTTTTAAGAAATCATATAATAGAAGTATAACTTCTTATGTGCGTACAAAGTACACACACATTCTTTTTTCTTAAGGTCTGCGAAACTTTGGCAACAGTGATAATCTTTAACGTTATCTAAGATCATTTTGACAATTATACTCATAGTTGCGCTAAATGGAAGGAATAGAAAACAATTTTGTTATTAGTAAATAAATATTTATAAAAATAAACCAAAATGGGTGAAAATTTTATGTTAACATAGGTATTTGCACAAAATAATAATAAATAATCATTTCGTTGTGAAGGAAACAAGAGCCGTCTTACTTTATTTAGTTCATAGAGCGCCAAAGGCACTCTACCCTAATATAATCGAATACTCGCATTAGAATTCGAAATATTTTTATGTAAAATATACTTACCTTCCTACATATAACTAAAACTCACAATTAACAAAAATCTCTTTCCTCAAATAGGCCAACAACCTCATTCTATTACACAAAAATATAATAAAGTAACTATAAATAAACACTACTTTCCTATGAAACAACAATATATATATATATATATATATATATATATATATATAATCTTCTTGAACTCCTAAGTGGAGCATAGAGCTTCAGTGAAAACGCGCCATCGGGTTCTATTTTGCGCTAGGGCCTTCATCTCATTCCAAGACTTTCCTTGACTTCTTATCTCGTCCATGATGGATCTTCTCCAAGTTTGTGCTGGGCGACCTCTTTTTCTTTTTCCTTGGGGATCACTGTAGGGCAGTTTTTGCAATACTGGAACTATCTTTTCGGAGTGTGTGACCTATCCACCTCCACTTTCTGGATTTTATTTCATTTTCTACCCTATTTTGTTGGGTCAGGTGTAGCAGATCTTCGTTTCTGATGGTGTTTGGCCAGAAAATACGCACAATTCTTCGTAGACATTTGTTAACAAAGACCTGCAATTTGTCTGTAAGGGATTTTGTCACTTTCCAGGTTTCACATCCATAGAGTAGAACAGATATAACATTTGACTGGAACAATAACGAATTCTTAAAATAATACACTACTGCACTGAACAGATATCGATAAAGATAACAGAACAGATAAGAGAAAATCTGACGCAGGTTTGTCAAAATGACTGACAATTTCTCTATGTTGCCTAATTAGTTATTAGGTATATGTTCGATTTCTTGTTACAAAAAAAAATTTGGTAGGTCCAAAATGACACTAAATCTAGGCATGGAATAAAAAAGTTTATTTGAAGAAAGTGTATTTTTTTGTTCTTCTTAATAGCGGTACAGGCTCGTTTTTTAATATTGTATTTAATTACAGAGTAATTTCCACATACTAATATATTTCTCAAATTGGGCTCTGTACCGCCATTCTTTATTATATTACGAATAAGTGTGCCAAATATCTCGACAAAATATTCAAAATTACAGCCGCAATCTTGGACCGCATTTGTTGCTACCTGTTGATCGCTACTGTAGCCTCTTAACCGAAAAATATTATTAAAATAAAATCTCATATGTTTTGTAAACAAAATTTAATATGTTTTCAATATTTGCTTAGTATATTAAAAATTCTGTGGATTCTAATTTATTTCCAATTTGTTTACAGATTTACAACTTTGATTGAAAGCAAATGTTATGTGGTATGATTGAAATATTGTAAACATCATTATATGCAAAACGCAATCACTAAATGAATAATATTAAAGTCAATTAAACTTTCGAAAAAAGCAAAATAATATGCATCATTAAGAAAGGCCAAAGACATAATTATAATCTTTGTCGAAAAATCCATACTTTTATTTAGCAATTAATTTATTTGAAAATATTACGTAAATTTTAAACAAATTATATAGGTAAAATAATAACCAGGTAAAAAAATTTATGCAAGCCATTATTCCAGAATTATATAGAACATTATTTTATATCGCCATTATTTATTACAAAAGGCACTATATCTTGGGCCCACTCTTAAAAAAATCATGATTACCTCCCTCTTGAGACTTCATTTATTCAGTTATTCATGTCGAGTCGGAAAACTTTTCTCTTTCGGAAAATTTTTGGGAGGGGGGCGTTTTGTATATGATGTATAGGTTTCCAAACTTTGGTGCGTCAGACAAATGGAGTACCCTTAAAAATTTGTCAGAGAATATTACCAGTTAATTGTAAATATTTTTATAAACAATCCTGAAAAATTCAGCTGTGCGGGTATAAATTTTATGACTCCATAAATTTACTGTGTTTTTTGGGAAGGGGGGAATGGGGTACTAAAATATTTATTATCTGATTTTTCTCATTTTAAGTGATTCCATTTCTGATATTTATCTAGTGTATTGGTTTTTAGCCTTTGCTTTTTAGAGTTTTTAACACTTTCGGGCTCTTGTTTTCTCTATACTTAATATTTTTGATCTTTTCGGTATTGTTATACTTGATGTCTTGCTCTTCTTTTTCTTGTTGCCTTATTAAGTTATAGTTGCTCTTACGGTGATTTATTTTGAAAAATTTAAATAGAGAAAATGAATATAAAATCTACAAAACGGCTTTAGTATGTAGCCAAGGGGCACAAGGATACATTTAAAAAGTACTTTATAGACGAAAAAGAGACTTTGCGTTTGTGGACAAATTGTCAATGAAAATACTGTTGTATTAGTCCAAGCAATGAAGCTTAAAATAGGACAAAACCTCGCAATTTTTACAGAATGCGATTTGCTGAAAATTTGAGAGTAAGTAGTGGATAGTCCAAGGATCAAAATCTATATAATGCCGAAAGGCGCTTTTACCATGGGGGTGGTTGCTACCCCATCTGGGGGTGGACATTTTTTATTATATTTTGACCGCAAAAGTTGGTAAAAACCTTCATTCTAAACAAAAAACGTTTTATACATTTTTTTGATAAAATTAATAGTTTTCGATTTATTCGCTATCGAAAGTGTTAGTTTTATATGAAAAAAATCAATGTTTTTAATAAGTTTTCTGCTATTAACTTCAAAAGTTTTCGTTTTATCAAAACAACTTTACTTAACAAAAATGTACCTTTTGAAAAAATAAACAAAACCGTTTTTTTATTTTCTTTAGCACCAATAGTAATCGAGCTATACTTTATTAAGTATATATTAGCTCTTCTTCGTCAAATGCTAAATATTGTAGTTTCAAAGTCAAAAGACGGGAAAACTATGCATTTTTCGAGGATAATTTGTTTAAACTAATTTAAAGTATTTAAAAATATCTACCTCCAGAAATAAAAAAAAAGTCTCTAGCTCAAAAATTAAGTGACTTTTAATGAAAAGAATGCCAGTCCATATTTTTTTTTCAGCGAGAAAGTGATCGGAAGCAACCTCCTAATCACCAACCTAATTAAAATTAGTCATTAACCTCATTTGGTCTTCTTTATTTAACTGGAGTTAAAAGCGAATAACGAATTTTTGTAGTTTGGTAAAAAATGCCATTTTCTTCAGAATAGAAAGATTAGCATCAGAAATATGAAAAAATGTTTAAATATGAAATTGTAGGTTATTTAATTCCCAAGAATTTGGTTTTAAAAATTTTTTCTACGGCAAAAATTGAGTGAATTGTAAATTAGTACCTATATCAAAAAACATTGATTTTTTCGATATAAAACTAACACTTTCGATATCGAATAAATCGAAAACTGTTAATTTTAGCAAAAATATGTATAGAACATTTTTTGCTTAGAATGAACGTTTTTATCAACTTTTGTAGTCAAAATATAATAACAAATTTCCACCCCACGATGGGGTGGCAACCACCCCCATGCTAAAAGCGCCTTTCGGCATCATATAGATTTTGATCCTTGGACTATCCACTACTTATTCTTAAATTTTCAAGCAAATCGATCCATTCGGTAAAAATTGCGAGGTGAAAAGCTTCGGTTCCTGGACTATTAAATGGGAAAAAATATATTCGGCACATTATCAAAGAACTGAATAATATAAAACTGACAATATTTGTAACGAATTGGATATATTTTGAATAATATAGATTTATTAGGTAATCTGTATTATTAATTATTATTATTAATAATAATAATTATATTACTATAATAATTATATTACTATTAATAATAATAATTATATTATTATTAATTAATAATTATTATTATTAATAATAATAAATAATTATATTATAATAATTCTATAAATAATTCTTCAGCGAAAAGTAAGAACACACCTCACAAAGGCACAAAAGCACCATCCTAAAAGTGCAGTAAAAAGAACAACATTACCACAGAATCTAGGAGGAACAGGACTTATGGATAAAGGTGAGCAATTAGATAAACAAATTGCTAATTTAAGAAATTATTTTCAGCTGCAAGCTGAGACATCTACTCTATATCGCGCTATTTGCGCAGTAGATGACACAACACCGATCAAATTGAGGGAACTAGAAATGGGCATTAACCCCTCACTAAAGACGAAAAAATGCGCACCTGGATGGGTAAACCTCTGCACGGGCGACATCTCAATGAGGTCAGCCAAGACTATGTCGACAATACAGCGTCGAACTATTGGTTGACATCAGGAACTATGTTCCCTGAAACGGAAGGTTCATTACTGGCCAGTCAGGATCAGGTTATACCAACCAAAAATTACCTGAAATATATCATCAAAGACCCTCAGGTTCAAAACGACAGATGCCCATATGGATATCAAGACCAAGAAACCATCCAACATCTTACAGGGGGCTGCCAGGCATTTGCTGCAACTGAATACAAGGAACGGCATGACGCAGTGGGAAAAATCCTTCATCAAGAGATAGCTATTAATAATAATAATAATATTATTAATTATCCAGATTTAGCCATACGGCTCACACTAACTCTAAGGGGAAAATTGACTCATCCCAGATACCTACGGTATCAAAAGAATTGAGCTCTGGTGGGACTCTTTCCGTGTTATCAAGCCCTAGGTGACTTGGTATGCGGTATGCAGGTGTATCTCCCAAAAATTTTCGTACACATCTGGCCGTTGCGAGTAGTACAGCTTTCTGCATGGTCTTGTAAAGATGTTCATTTAGACCCATTATTATTATCCAGATTTAGCCATACGGCTCACACTTCCTCTAAGGGGAAAATAGACTCATCCCAGATACCTACGGTATCAAAAGGATTGAGCTCTGGTAAACATTATCCAGATTTAGCCATACGGCTCACACTCCCTCTAGGGGGAAAATTGACTCATCCCAGATACCTACGGTATCAAAAGGATTGAGCTCTGGTGGGACTCTTTCCGTGTTATCGAGCCCTAGGTGACTTGGAATGCAGGTGTATCTCCCAAAAATTTTCGTACACTTCTGGCCGTCGCGAGTAGTACAGCTTTCTGCATGGTCTTATAAAGATGTTCATTCAGATGCTCATTCATTATTAATTATTATTATTAATAATAATTATTATTAATCTGTATTATTAATCTATGTTATTGTATTAGGTAATCTGTGCATATTTACAAACTTTGGATAATTAGATCCCAAAATTTTTAATTATCTTTTTTGTGCGAATCTTATTATTCTGTTAAATTATTATTTTAAATTAATATTAAAAAACTTGTCTTTTACTGGCTGTTTTATTAACTATACATGTTTTATAAAAACTTTCCCACATTAACGTTATGTTGTTCTGAAGCTATTATTTATATAATTTCCCATTCTAAATAGTTAAAATTAACGTTATATAATTTAATAAACATGAAAATTACAATAATTCTGTAAGGAAGCGAGTATTTTTTGTTGTAGGTACCTACAAAAATTGTAAATTTCAATAGTCACTAATGCCCGGTTGCACCAACAGATCTTAAGCTTAAGTCGAGAATATCATAATAATTAATATAATATAATTATAATATATGACAATAAGAATACCATAATATAATAATAGATATAATTGATAATAAGGTAAGAATCTAAAATTATGGTGCAACGTAAGTGATACTCAAGGAGACCCTATCTATAAGTAGAGCTTAGCTGAGCTGGAGCTTAAGATCTGTTGGTGCAACCAGGCATTAATAAGGCTACAATGAAGCCAGAACAAAGAGAAGAATAAAACATGTAACCAGAAATGAAAAAAAAATCAATACTTTTATAGGAGGGAGACAAAATGCAGAAGTATTTAAGTTCAATTTTGTAGGGGTCACTATCCTTGTCCCCAGACCGCCATCTTAGAAAAAGGGATGCAAAAGGTTTTCACCCTATGTCTCATAAACTAGCAATCATACAAAAATTGGATAAAATATCATTTGTAGCAATTTAAATTGTCTACAACTTTATTCCTACGACATTTTATCGTAAAATGGAAAATAAAAATTTATAAATAATAATAACTTAAAAAATTTTGAAAAAATTTTCTTTTGGGCGCTAGAATTTTTTATCTGGATATTTTACATTAAATTAGGTTCAGCGCAATTTTATAGAGGGTTTTTCAACAAATAATTTTTACTATAAATTTGTTTAATTTCATTAATATATCTGGGTTTACAGCGCATAAAAACGAAGCATTATATAGGCTTTGACAACACTAAAAATACTAATAATATCATTGGTTTTTACAATAATTTCTAATCAGAGTACATTTACGAGAATCGTAATAGTAGGGCAGTCAATGATGGTATTTGGCTCCGAATTCCATCCTACTACATTGATTTACTTGATATGTTCACAGTAAGTAGGGAATAGCTCAAGAAACAAAGTTTACCCTATGCCGATTTGCGCTTTTATCTCGGGGGTGGTTCCCACCCCTTCTCGGGGCTGAAAATTTTTTTGGTTAAAATAGCTACAGCAAAAGCTAGAGAACCTAATTCTAAGCAAAAACTGTTCTATAATTATTTTTTTAAAACTCAATACTTTTTGAGTTTTCCAATTTCCAATTTCCCATTTTTGAGAATTTCCATTGAAAAATGACACCTTTTCGGACGGATTTTTGCAAAAACCTAAAAACTAAACATCTAGCAAAAAAACTATATAAAATATTTTTGTAGCTTATAAAAGAACAAATAGATTCGTTCCGTCATAAATCTTCTAGTTATGATACAAAAAGGGATGTGGTAGGTGAGAAGAGTTTGTTTTTTTTGTGCATGCTCAAATCGGTGTATTCAACTTGAAATAACAGAGAAACGGTCGATTTTAGGTGTATAATGATACTAATAACTTTTGTAGTGCTTGAAAAAGCCTTTCAAATGAGCAATATTAAATGTCGATTATATTCAAACTAAGCGAGATATGCTGCAAAAAATTTAGTGTTATTTCTATGTTCAAAAAGTTGAACTGGTTTAAAATGAATGGTTCTTAAAAAAAAATAAGATCAAATTATAGAGCGCATTTTTAAATTTTCTTAAAAATCTTCTTTTTCTCCATGTCACTCGAAAATAAAAAGAGATACTAAAAAAAGACACGACACAAAAATGTAGGGTTTTTTTAGACAAAAATTTTGTTTTTATTTTTCATTACTATATTTCTTATCATTTTCAAGATACATGGAGAAAAGAAGATTTTTAAGAAAATTTTAAAATGCGCTCTATAATTTGATCGTTTTTTTTTCAAAAACCATTCATTTTAAACCTGTCCAACTTTTTGAACATAGAAATAACACTGTAATAAAAGGACTTGTAGAAGTAAATCGATGCATTTATATTCTGGTGGATGGGGATTAAAATTACTTCTCATTTTTTCTTAAAATACATTAGTTATCAATTTTGTTTGCAGCATATCTCGCTTAGTTTAAATGTAATGGACCTTTGATATTGCTCATTTTAAAGGCTTTTTCAAGCACTAAAAAAGGTATTGGTAGCATTATACACCTAAAATCGACCGTTTCTGTGTTATTTCAAGTTGAATACACCAATTTGAGCATGTACCAAAAAACAAACTCTTTTCACCTACCATATCTCTTTTTGTATTATAACTAGAAGATTTATGAAGTCAAGTGTCTCTTTGTTTTTTTTTATAACCTACAGAAATGTTATATATAGTTTTTTTAATTAGATGCATAGTTTTTAAGGTATTCGCAAAAAACCGTTCGAAAAGGTGTTATGTTTCAATTAGGGATGGGAAAAACCTACCGGTTTAAACCTAAAACCGGTTTTTTTACTTCGCAGTAACCGGTTTTACCGGTTGTTTTTTTTTGTCCCAGTTATAACCGGTTTTTTCTTTTTAAAGTAAAAACCGGTTATTTGGTTTTTACGGTGATTAGGATTAGGTTAGGTATTATTTCGGATCCCAATCCTAATTATTATTCTCAAGTAATTATTCCAAACAAAACCATAATTCAAATTTTATTTTATTTTATAAAATACAGAAGCAAACTGAAAGTGCAATCTCACATCAGCCAGAAACAATTATTAAGTTTTATTATAATATTTTCTTGAAAAGGTATTTGTAATCATAATATTTCAATAATATTTACATAAGAAGTGATCTGGTTGAATTAGATGCAAACATCATCTATTTTTCACACTTAACTCTTGACATTGAAAGTGGGTGAATGACTTTTTCTGATTACCAAAAATAATGCTCTGACTATGAATATCGAATTACTGATTCCGAATACGAATCTCCAAGAATTTCGCTACGTTTTCAAAACGATACACTCATACAGGAAGTATTAAATGAGTTAAAATGTACCTATTCTACAAATATACAAACGTGTTAAAAGTAATACATGTTCTTTCGATAGTACTAACTTTGATCATATTGATATCGAGTCGAATGGAGTATCGCAAACTAAAGTGTATTGTAAATGTAACTTTGTAACCATTGGATTAAAAAAAACGAAAATTTTTCCAAAAACCGGTTTTTTGGGCCGGTTATAACCGCCGGGTTAAACCGTAAGTAAAAAAAAACGGTATAACCGAAAACCGGTGTTTTGTCAAAAACCGCCATCCCTAGTTTCAATGAAAATGGCCAATTTGCAACCACGAATAACTCAAAAAGTATCGAGTTTTCAAAAAAAAAATTATAAAACAGTTTTTGCTTAGAATTAGTTTCTCTAGCGAATTCCATAGTGATTTCAACCAAAAATTTTCCACCCCTGAGAAGGGGTGGGAACCACCCCCAAGAGAGAAGGACACATCGGCATAGGATAGACTTTGAATTAGGAGATAAGTAGAGGCTATACCCAAAATTTCATTAAAATCCATGCAGTACGATAGAATTCGGAGGTAATAACCTATTCTTGCTCCCATTGACTGGCGTATAGGTAAAAATTGTGCACCATAGAATAAAAGAATAATATTTGATGGTTACTCCGATAATCCCGATATCGCAGAAAAAAAGTCGTAGGAACGCTTGTATCGCAGGCAAAAGCACCAATGGATCGAGATAAAGTTTAATAAGAACACCGTACCGACATATCTCAAGATAAATTTCTTGGTAATGAAAAGAATTAAACAGACTTAATAGACCTGCTCAAAACTGCTCTATCAGAGATGGATTTTAGTGTCGACCAGGCTAAATCAGAGTCAGATACAATTATCCTCCGTTCTGCGCTTGCTGCATCTCACTCCTCTGAGGCTGTGGTTATCTAAGCAGAAGACATTGTCTTGTCTTGCTCATAACATTAGGAAGAAAGCAGTCCAATTTTGTTAAACCTTCAAAAGTGTGTAAGTCGGATCAATTATACTTTCTTCAAGTTTTATATATGGCGATGTCATTGCAGAGAATTTACTGTCTCTTCATGCTTTTTCTGAATGCAACACAACATCAGCAGCCTACAAGATCGGCAAAATTAACTTCTTCAAAATTGTATATAAACATCTTGAGATAGCTAGCGGAATGTCATTATTGCTCAGTGCGAAAGTCGAGCCACCTTTGCTCATTGTCGTTGGCAAACACTTTTTCGTTTATTTATATCGCAGAAATAAAGATTATTCTCTGGACAGCATGAGATACAATCCGAGTTTATCACTAGGTTCAGTCATGGCTCGGTAACCACTGTAATCCTGAAGATTAGGGCTGGAAAAAACATGAAAAAATTTAAATACCCATTGAAATTTCCAAAATTTCAGCACCCCCGAACTTCTGAAATTAATTTTCTGCAGATGCAAGAAAAAATGTGGAAGTGCCTATGTGTGGTTGCAGAAAAGCAGGCCTTAAGTGCTCTGCATTATGCCTCAATTTTTCGGATGAGACCAGGAGACCTGCAGTAGCATCATGAAAATATCAAAATTAATCGAAAAAAGTTAATTCGAAGATGAACTACCCACAATGACAACAATTCTAATATGTTATTCAGCACACATTCACCTCCGATACTGAGTTACATCCTAATCCACAGTCTGAAGCATGAAAAAAAAATGAAAAAACAGTAGCTTGAATACAACTTTTTAAATGTATAATTATGTTCAATATTCTAGAAATTCGAAAGGCCTAATAGGGATACCACGAAAAAAGAACACCCCTCCAGAGCCTACCACAGGTGGTGGCGAAAAGGGTAGATAATAAATTAATAATAACAAGAATGAAATAGCACAAGAGCGAAAAAAGAAAAAAAAAATAGATTATATGCGCTCTACAGGAAACCAAAAAGAAAGGAAAAGGCCAGTCAAAGTTAGGCGAATATATATATACTAATCTACAGTGGAGTACCAAAAGAAAACAGGACCAAAGAGGGTGTAGCCTTACTAATACGAATACCACAAGAATGGAGATCAAGCATCCACCTCTCTTCAAAAAGGGAGATAAAATCGGACCCGAGAATTACAGAGGAATTAATTTACTAAACACAGCACTAAATATAATAAAAATTATAACATTAGCAGAAGAGCAACAAGGTTTTAGGTAGGCAAGGTCATACACCGATGCTATATTTATAATGAGGTAAGTTCAAGAGAAATCGTTAGAATGCAACAAACCGGCATACTTATGTTTCGTTGATCTTAAGAAGGCATTTGACAGGTTCAAATTAAAGGATGTTATCAATTTATTGTACGCAAGAGAGGTACCTCTAGGAATAATTAAAATGATTGAAAATATCTACCAGAACAACCAGGGCCGTGCGGTACTATGATGCGGAGAGGCAGTCGCATCAGGCGGCATCACAAGGGGGGCGGCATAAACAGTTAAATAAAAAAAAGATTGTGTAGAAATGTTGTCAGAAACAGATTGTGTAGAAAAATTAAAAGTTACACACAATATGGCTAATACCAAATGAAAATTTAATGAAATTGCAGAAAATTTTGATATAAGTTCCGAATTTCCAGCTGAAAATGAAATTCTAGCCAGGAGAAAAAATCGTTTATTTGACTACAAAAAATCTATGGACAAGCTATGAAAGACAAGACAAGAAATCTATGGACCGATGAAACTAAAAATTTAAAGTAAATTTGTTCATCTATATTTTAGTTAGACAATGCCGTTAATTCTTTGATTGATCGATTTTCGCTTCTAGAAACTCATAATAAAAATTTTAAATTTTTATATGATATTTTTAAATTGAGGGAAATAGATGATAAAAATATGAATGTATGAATCTTTATTCAATACGTTCAATAGAAAAAGAAAAAAATCTGATGATATAATGATCTATTAGAAGAATTGCGTGATATATTTCAAATGATAGCGTACTCCATGAAACTTTGTGCCAAAATGACCTAATTTCTTTATACCTAAATGTAGTTGTAAACTAAGAATTTTATTAACACTTCCTGTCTTGGTAGCTAGTGGTGAAAGAAGTTTTTCAAAATTAAAAACTATTTACGAAGCTCCATAAGACGAACAAAACTAAAAAATTTAGCACTTATTTCAATAGAGTTCTGAGTAGCTGCTACATCTATCTATCCCCACTACACTACACCAATCTGATTGACGAGTTTGCTAAAATTAAAGTCAGAAGGGTAAAGTTATATTTTTTGTAAATGTTACTTAAGAGCATAGGCGCAAAATTTGCTTGCAATGCTTTTTAAAAGCATTCACTTTTTTTCGAATGCTGAAAAAACTAATAAATATTTTTGAAAAATTGAAACGCAGATTGAAAGATTATATTATTACCGAGGGCCGAAAGTCCCTTAGAATAAACAAAAGGTTTCTTTTGAATAAGATATTTGAAATTAAAAATTATACTCAATTTTCTCTTTTTTTTTTCACCCTGTAACTGATTCAAATAAACACTATAGAGATTTTCAGGGACTGTCGGCCTTCGGTAATAATGTAATCTTTTATTTTGCATTTAAATTTTTACATTTTGGCTTGCAATGCATTTAAAATGCATTGCAAGCAAATTTTAAGTGTCAATAATATTTAAGGGGCGGCATTTCGAAGACTTGCATCATATTGAATAGATGTACCGCACGGCTATGAGAACAACACAATAAAAGTAAAAGTAGATGAAGAACTAACTGACCAAATTGAAGCTGGCAATGGGATAAGACAGGTAGACTCCCTGCCTCTATTGTTCAACCTGATCATGGATGAAATAATAAAAAAATAAGATCAAAAAAAGGATACCAAGAGGAGAAAAACAACTTAAAATAAATAATCTGCTATGCAGACGACGCAATACTAATCTCTCAAAGTGAAGATGATTTACAACGTATGCTGCACGAATTTAATATAACCGCTAGAAAATTTAACATGTTAATTTCCCCAAAAAAAGACTAAATGCATGGTTATAACAGCAGATCTAATAAGGTGTAAATTAGAGCTGGAGGGTCAGATAATAGAATAAATCATGGAGTTTAAATATCTAGGCATCACACTAACTAGCTACGGAAAGCTCGAAACAGAAGTGGAAGATGAGGTGAATAAAGCATGTTCTGTGTGCTTTATTCACCTCATCTTCCACTTCTGTTTCGAGCTTTCCGTAGCTAGTTGCCTGAATGAAACAATATGGAGAAATACAAATATCAGAAAAGAAGTGAAAGGCAGAATTTACAAAACAGTCATCAGAACAATAATGACATGCACGGCAGAAACACGACCTGATACAGAAAGGACAAAAATAATGCTAGAAACAGCAGAGATGAAAACACTTCGAAAAATCGATGGTAAGACACTATGGGATAGAGCTAGAAGTGCAGATATATGACGGAGATGCAAGGTGGACAACATTAATAACTGGGTGAAAAACATAAGAGTAGAATGGAACGACGAATAGGAAGATGATCAGTGATAGAAGACCACGAAAACGATGGAATGACAACTTACTGAACGCACATACAAGAAGAAGAAGAAGGAATTTTAGAAAAATGATAAATTATATGAATAAAAAAATTAATAATGGAAAACTAAGTCTAATGGTTCGTTTTTATCATATTCTTAGGAGTAGGTATTCAAGAACCCGGTCAACTTCGGACCACTGTGAAACCTAGATAAATTCATGAAATTAAACCAATTTGTAGTGAAAATTATTCTGAAGCTATTTTCTTGTGGCATTTTTATAATCAAGTATACTCAAATGGGAAATAAGCCACAATTTTACCTAAAAATGATTTTATTAACGTTTCGACGCCCAAGTCGGGTGTCGTTGTCGACTTGGGCGTCGAAACGTTAATAAAATCATTTTTAGGTAAAATTGTGGCTTATTTCCCATTTGAATATACTTGATTATGAAAATTATTCGTTGTAAAACCCTCTGAAAATATTGCTCTGATGTCATTTTATTCTAAAATGGCCAGAAAAAAGTTATAAGGCCCAAAAAAAATTTGTTCAAAAATCAGATATTTTTGTTCATAACTCTTTTATTACCAGAGAACGGCAGTTCTCGTCAGTGGCGCACAATATCCCTACATGCGACACTATATATACACGACATTTTTGATTTTCTAAATCTGACTGAATTGAAAATTAGGCCAAATCCCATCTTATAGTTTAGGAAAAGACTCGCCCATCCATATGTCAACTCTCCATTTTGGTCCAAAGGTGTAAATTTTACGGCCCTTCCCATTTTTGGTATGTTTTTCGTTCTCGTCCCCAAAACTCCCAAAAATTTCCAAAATTTAAGTTCAACCTTTGCGGCTTCTGATAGTACTGACCATTACCTTTCCAACGCATGTCTAACTTTTAAAATCGGTTATACCATTCAAAAGTTACCGAGCTCAGAAATATGACTCAATTTTTATTTAAAAAGGGGAAAATGTTTGTGGACATGTATGTAAGTATGTGGAAAAGTTACACCGATCTGAATTTTTATCTGTGTTTCAAGAGGGGGTCAGGGCCGATTTAGAACCGGTGTAGTTTGTGACTTTTGACCACACATAATCCAGCTATAGGGTTAGGTATACCCTATTCCACGAACATACGCCTGTTTTGGGTTACTTCGACAACGAATATTTTACTGTGCAAAATAAGAAGAACGAAAGTAAATTGCAAATTACATTGTTGTTTAATGGAATAATTATTAGCGCCATTTACTTTCGTATTCTTATGTTGCACAGTAAAATATTCGTTGTCGAAGTAATCCAAAACAGGCGTATGTTCGTGGTAGGGATGGCGGTATTTGACAAAACACCGGTTTCGGTTATACCGGTTTTTTTTGCTTACGGTTTAACCTGGCGGTTATAACCGGCCAAAAAAACCGGTTTTTGGAAAAACCCGTTTTAAAAACCGGTTCTCGGTTTTTTTAATCCAATAGGTTACAAAGTTACATTTACAATACACTTTAGTTTGCGATACTCCATTCGACTCAATATCAATATGATCAAAATTAGTACTATCGAAAGAACATGTATTACTTTTAACACGTTTGTATATTTGTAGAATAGGTACATTTTAACTCATTTAATAGTTCCTGTATGAGTCTATCGTTTTGAAAACGTAGCGAAATTCTTGGAGATTCGTATTCGTAATCAGTAATTCGATATTCATGGTCAGAGCAATATTTTTGGTAATCAGAAAAAGTCATTCACCCACTTTCAATGTCAAGAGTTAAGTGTAAAAAATAGATGATGTTTGCGTCTAATTCAACCAGATCACTTCTTATGTAAATATTATGATTACAAATACCTTTCCAAGGAAATATTATCATAAAACTTAATAATTGTTTCTGGCTGATGTGAGATTGTACTTTCAGTTTGCTTTTGTATTTTATAAAATAAAATAAAATTTGAATTATGGTTTTGTTTGGAATAATTACTTGAGAATAATAATTATGGTTGGGATCCAAAATAATACCTAACCTAATCCTAATCACCGTAAAAACCTAATAACCGGTTTTTACTTTAAAAAGTAAAAACCGGTTATAACCGGGACAAAAAAACAACCGGTAAAACCGGTTATTGCGAAGTAAAAAACCGGTTTTAGGTTTAAACCGGTTGGTTTTTCCCATCCCTAGTTCGTGGAATGGCCCATAGATACAAAATGGTATATTTTTGGGCGTATATATCTTAGGTTCAAGAAGAGACAGGAAAACCGCAAATACACCAAATCAATAGCGTTGAGTTAGTATTTCAAATGGTGCATAAGCAGTCAAGATCATACCTAAACACGGCTCAGTATAGCTGAAAAACTAAAAAATTAAACTTTGAAAATTTTGGTTTTTCGACCATTACTCAAAATTTCAACATACGAATTGCGCCAATAACTGAGCGTTTGTAGAAGCACTCTAGACACGTCTAACGGTGTATACCTCATATCTGGGAAAATTCGAATTTTTAAGTTATAGGCTTCATATATATGATCAAATCTATTTCTTATGGGAAAAACGGTTTTTCATGCTCAATAATTCCTGTAATACCTTCAGTTATCATACTTGGCCTTGAATGCATCAGATACTACTTGTCAATACGTTTCAAACTCATGTTTAATGATCAAAATCGGATAAGCTGTTCAGAAGTTATCGAGATTCAAAAGTATACTCCATTTAACCATTATCGCCGAAATGGTTTATGTAGTTGTAGTGGTTACGACGCAAAGTTTTATATGGCAATCTGAGTTTACTTTCCAGCCATAATTATTAGGATGGCTGGGATATGAACTCGGATTGTCTGATCACAAGTCTGGTGTCGTAACTACTAGATAATTTGGAAGAGAATGCGACAAAGGAGACCATTTATAACGCTTAACGTGTAATCGAGAAACATTACATTCAACTGCATACAATTAATTTATAAAAAACTTTGAAAAACTCCTGATACAAGAATAAAAAACCGCTAAACGTCGTAAAAATGAGTGGCGCATAGAATATTCCAGCTACAAAAGAGCTGATATGAATATTACGTGGCGCAAAAATGTATTTTCATTTTGATGGAAAATAAAATTGTAGCTTTATTTTGAAAGATTTTTTCCATAATATTTGCTAAATTTGAAGTAAAACGCGCCACAAAAGAGCCTCAAAATCCAAACAGTATCAAAGTTACTCTTTTGTGGCGCCTTTTACTTTTTAGCAAATAATATGGAAAAAATCTTTCAAAAGAAAACTAGAATTTTATTTTCCATCAAAATGAAAATTCATTTTCGCGCCACGTAATATTCATATCAGCTCTTTTGGTAGCTGGAATATTGTATGCGCCACTCATTTTTACGGCGTTTAGCGGTTCTTTATTCTTGTTTTCCATTTTACGATAAAAATTAATAGAAATGTAGTAGAAAATTTAATTGTCTATAAATAATACCTATTTGATAAAATTTTTTTGGGGGTTGCTAGTTTACATTATATCTCACGAAAACACTTAGCACCCCGTTTTCCACAAACTTGAACTAAGTTTATACTTACCCCTCTCCCCACAATATATCAAAAAATAAAATTGTGCAATCTGAAAAATGCACACTAATACCTAAACAATATAACCTTTCAATGGACTATAAAGGTTTTTGATTGGGTGATTGTAATATGCAATGATACAATCAAAATCAAAGGTACGTATTATGTTCTAAGAAAATTTCTAGCCGGTACATTCTAGTAATGCAAAATAAAAGAAATGCATATACCAGTAAGACATCTTACTTTTATGATTAATTATTTATATGGGAAATAAGCCACAATTAAAATGAAAAAAATAATTTTATTAACGTTTCGACGCCCAAATCGGGTGCCGTTGTCAAAATACAAAATATTACTAAAATAAACTAAAGTGTTGTTGCTAAGCAAAAAAATTCTTCTAATAATTTATTTAATCTCACTCATTTATATTGGAATTTCACAGGTCAAATTTATTTTTTATCGAACAAGACATCGTAAGTATTGAAGATTTACTTTTCGGAATGATATCAAATTCTGATTTTGATCGAATTATTTTTATTTTTAGTTTACACATAATTTATGAAAATTCATATCAGAAACAAAGAAATATACATTTAAATAAATTTAATAATCTTTTAGAACAAAATAGTTTACATACTTTTGATAACCTAAATAGAAATAATGACATATTAGCGACAGTTGTCAATCTATCAAATAGACATTTAAATGCAACGGAAAATTTGGTATTGTCAAAAGGTTTAAACTATGCTGTTACTCATCCATCTATTCCAAAATTAGACATAATCAGCTCAGTGGAGAAAATATCCCAGTGTCTACCAACTCATGAAAAAGAACAATATAGGGTACTATGTAAACTTGAATTGGAAAAGTCTAATCAAATTGAACAGAACATCAGCAAAGAGGAAATGAAAGCTTTAAAAACTTTAAGAAATGATGACTCCATAACAATCCTACCAGCGGATAAAGGCAATGCAACTGTAATAATGAATAAAATACAATATGAGGACAAAATTACAGATCTAATTACAAATGGACCTTATAGCAAATTAACGAAGGATCCAACGAAGACACTGGAAAACAAAATATATAGAACTTTATTCAAATTTAAAAATGATCTAACATACTATCAAAGAAAATTAATGACACCTCACTACAGTAAGACACCACATTTTTATGGAGTGCCGAAAATTCATAAAGCGAACATACCACTTAGACCCATTTGTAGTACCATCAATTCTCCTTGTAGTGAACTATCAAAATTCTTATTAAACATTCTAAAACCATTTGCTAATAATGATGACACTTTTATAAAAAATACAAAACATTTTTTAAACAAATTGTCAACTATTGAATTTAATCCAAATAATATTTTAGTAAGTTTTGACATAAACAGTTTATTTACAAATGTACCATTAGATAAAACTTTAAACATAATCAAAACGAAATTAGAGAATGATAATACATTGGCAACTAGGACAAGACTAAATGTATCAGCTATAATGGAGTTATTGACATTATGTACCCATAATACCTATTTTCAACTAAACAATGAATTCTATAAACAAAATTTTGGTCTAGCAATGGGCTCTTCTTTATCTCCATTATTGGCTAATATATTTATGGAGGATTTCGAAACTAATATTATTTCTAAACAAAATTTAAAACCCACAGTATGGTGGAGATATGTAGATGATGTGTTTTCAATATGGCCTCATAGATCAGAATTGTTGGATACGTTCCTGAATATTATAAACGATCAAGAAGAGACAATAAAATTTACAATGGAAAAGGAATACAGTAACAGCCTACCTTTCCTCGATGTTTTGATCTCAAAGAAGGATATTGGATATGAGACTCAAGTGTATAGAAAACCAACACACACCAACAGATATCTCAATTACAAGTCAAATCACAACATCAACGTTAAAAAGGGAATCATTAAATCCTTATATGATAGAGCCAAAATTACTTGTTCTAACGAAAATTCCTTTTTAGCAGAAAAACAATTGTTAACATCTGTTTTATTAAAAAATGATTATCCTTTATCGTTTATAAATAAGGAATTGTCAAGACTGGATCGAATGGAACAGAACAACTTAGAACGGGATCCTACAACATTCACCAGAAATAATACGAGGAAAATATCAATACCATATATAAAAGGACTATCCGAGAAACTTAAAACAATAGGAAATAAATTCAACATTTCAACAACATTCAAAACAACAAACACATTGAGATCTATTCTATCTAAAACTAAACCTAACAATGATCAAGAAAGAACAAAGAATTGCATTTATAAAATACCTTGTGAATGCGAACAATTTTATTTAGGTGAGACATCAAGACCATTAGACATTAGAATAAGTGAACATCAATCTTATATTAAAAATAGAGAATTTGAGAGATCTCAAATATGTCAACACGCATGGGATAATGAACATAGAGTTCAGTGGAGAGATTCAAGTATAGTCCTGAAAGAATCAGATAGTAAAAAGAGAAAAATCAAAGAAGCGGCTCTAATTATGCTAAATGAAACCAATTGTGTCGCAAATTCCTCGGTAGAATGCAGTAGGATGTGGTTACCCATACTGAAAGAGGAAGTCAATAGAAAGAAAATACCAAGATTAGTAAGTCAATAATATCGAGCTAGTACATATTTTATATTTTAGTATTACTTATATATCTAATATTATTAATATTATTTATAATTTAAACATGTTACAAGTCAGAATTTGGTATTATTTTTTGAGAGTAAATTAATGTAAGACCAAATACTTACGATGTCGGGATAGTATCACAGGGTTTTTCCTGGTTTTCCCTTGTGATTTACTATGAAGTCTCTAACGCGAGAATTTTACTGTCGTTGCATTTGGTTGTCTTTTTAAAGACATATCACATGCTATAATTTTTTATGACGGATATTCTTGAGTTGGGGTTAATTTCATGTAATCGAATGAACTATCTTTCAGTAAGTCGTCCCAGGAACGCAACTCATAAATATTGGCAATATCATTTTAAAGTCTTCTACTTTAAAATGTATAATATATGTCTGAATTGCCAATATAAATGAGTGAGATTAAATAAATTATTAGAAGAATTTTTTTGCTTAGCAACAACACTTTAGTTTATTTTAGTAATATTTTGTATTTTGACAACGGCACCCGATTTGGGCGTCGAAACGTTAATAAAATTATTTTTTTCATTTTAATTGTGGCTTATTTCCCATATAAATAATTAATCATAAAAATGCCACAAGGAAATAGCTTCAGAACAACATCTTACTTTTACATTAAGAATAATGTCTTATTTTAAATTTCCTATAATGTAGTAAATTAAAATAAAATAAAATAGCTACCTATACCTAATCGTGTAAAGTAAAAAGTGTTTCGCGATCGAGCAACCTTTGAACAGTGGCATTATACTTACGGAATATTGATACCATCCAAATTACAGCAACAATAATCACTAACATAACTTTTCACTTAATATTTTCCAAACGCGCACTACAACTACATAATGAGTGTAAACTCCCAAATCGTTCGCTCTGGTAAAAAGCAAGACCGCACTGGTGGATAACACGGCGAGTTTCTGTATATAGTTGCGACTTTAGCTGTGTTATCACAGTTCTAATTGTTTTACTAGCGGTGATGCAGTTCTTATGAGGATGTTCTCAACGTTATGCTACAATAAGCATTTCCTTCAACACTTTTGCGGCTTTTTGCGCACCGATACACAGCGCAATGCTAATTATTCAAAGCACAAAAGCTTTATTTACTGTCATACAAAAGTAAGACAAGGTATATTCACATATTTGTAACTTTTAATTGAAAACGTTACAAAAAATGATTAAAATTAGACAAGATATCTATATAGTTTCAATTGCATGTAGACCGGAGAAATAAGATTTTTCTCATGTATCTGAATTTTGTTTAGTTATTAAAGGCCTACATAAAAACCCTAAAAAATGCCATTTTTTGGATATTTTTCATACCATTAAAAGCTTCAAATGTGGCACTTTTCTTTTTGCAATAGCATTAGTTAGAAAATAATGAAAATTCGGTAATTCTAAGCATACCAAATGAAAGATTAACAGTTAAACTATCCATATGTAGCAAAAAGAGTGGAAAAAAAATTTAACGCACAATCTTTCCGCAAAATTACGGTTGCTTTTGATATACAACAGTGAGAATAACTTTTAAACTCTTGCTCCTAGGTAAAATCTGTTTTCATATTCGAAAAGTTGAAAATGATTAGATACACAAATTTGAAAGAAATAGAAAGTTATTCTGAAACGACGAGATAAAAAGTTGGAACTTTGTTTATTAGCTTATACGTTTTTGTCATCTCTTCTTTAATCGGTTTTTCCTTTTCTGTACTTGGGTTTTCCTTATTTTTTATTTCTTATCATGTTTTAGTAACGACCATGTAATGGTCGCTAGATATTTAGGTTCCTCTATGTAGGAAGAATTGTTCGTATTTTCTGGCCAAACACCATCAGAAACGAATATCTGCTACACCTGACCCAACAAAAGAGGGTAGAAAATGAAATAAAATACAGAAAGTGGGGGTGGATAGGTCACACACTCCGAAAAGATAGTTCCAGTATTGCAAAAAATGCCCTAGAGTGGAATCCCCAAGGAAAGAGAAAAAGAGGTCGCCCAGCACAAACTTGGAGAAGATCCATCATGGACGAGATAAGAAGTCAAGGAAAGTCTTGGAATGAGGTGAAGGCCCTAGCGCAAAATAGAACCCGATGGCGCGTTTTCACTGAAGCTCTATGCTCCACTTAGGAGTTCAAGAACATTCTATATATTATATATATGTAGGTAGCTACTCTTGTATTCATTACTTTTCTTCTACTATTCTTTTCAATTAGTCAATAATGGATTTCTCATTTCGACTTTTGACTTCTCTTGTATACCTACATACAAGAATAAAAAACCTTTAAACGCCGTAAAAATGAGTGGCGCATACAATATTCCAGCTACAAAAGGTCTGATAAGAATATTACGTGGCGCGAAAATGTATTTTCATTTTGATGCAAAACAAAATTCTAGTTTTATTTTAAAAGATTTTTCCATAATATTTGCTAAATTTGAAGTAAACGCGCCACAAAAGAGTTTCAAAATTCAAACTGTATCAAAGTTACTCTTTTGTGGCGCGTTTACTTCAAATTTAGCAAATATTATGGAAAAATCTTTTAAAATAAAACTAAAATTTTATTTTGCATCAAAATGAAAATACATTTTCGCGCCACGTAATATTCATATCATACCTTTTGTAGCTGGAATATTGTATGCGCCACTCATTTTTATGGCGTTTAGCGGTTTTTTATTCTTGTATCAGGAGTTTTTCAAAGTTTTTTTATAAATTAAATGTATGAAGTTTAATGCAATTTTTCTCGATTACACGTTAAGCTTTATAAATGGTCGCCTTTGTCGCATTATCTCCCAAATGATCTAGTGTCTATCCATTGCCCGTTGCCATATCAAATTTAGCGTCATAGCCACTAGAACTACATAAACCATTTCGGGAATAATCGTTAATTTTATTATACTTTTGTAGCTTAATAACTTCTAAACGGCTTAACCGATTTTGATCACTAAACATGAGTTTGAAAGGTATTGACAAGTAGTATCTGATGCATCTAAGGTCAAGTACTATAACTGAAGCTAGTACAGGAATTATTAAGCTTGAAAAACCATTTTTCCCATAGGAAATAGATTTGATCATACTTATGAAGCCTATAACTTAAAACTCGAATTTTCCCGGATATGAGGTATACACCGTCAGAATCGTCTGGAGTCCTTCTACAAACGCTCAGTTATTGGCGCAATTCGTAGGTTGAAATTTGGAGTAATTGTCGAAAAACCAAAATTTTCAAAGTTTAGTTTTTCAGTTTTTCGGCGATACTGAGCCGTGTGTATATGTGATCCTAACGGCTTAGACACCATTTAAAAGCTTAACTCAACATTATTGATTTGGTGTATTTGCTGTTCTTGTGTCTCTTCTTGAACCAAAGATATATACCCCCAAATATATGCTGTTTTGTACCTACCAAGTCCCATAGCTGGCTTATGGGTGGTCAAAAGTCACAAACTACACCAGTTCTGAATAGGCCCTGACCCCTCTTCAAACACAGAAAAAAATTCAGATCGGTTTAACTTTTCCAGCCATATACGTACACACATACATATTACAAACATTTTCCCTTTTTTAAATAGAAATTAAGTCATATTTCTGAGCTCGGTAACTTTTGAATGGTATAACCGATTTCCAAATTAGACATGCGTTGGAAAGGTAATGATCAGTACTATTAGAAGCCGCAAAGGTCGGACTTAAATTTTCGAATTTTTTTGGGAGTTTTGGGGACGAGAACGAAAAACAGGCCCTAAATAGGAAGGGCCGTAAAATCCACACCCTTGGACCAAAATGGATGGTTGATATATGAATGGGTGAGTCTTTTCCTGAACTTTAAGAGATCGTTGAAAAATAATTAAAAAATCGTCGAGAATTACTCTAAAATATATCAAATGTTTTGCTTTTATAACAGCTTTTTTAAGCTTTTTCTCACTCTTTCATCGATTTTAATTATTTTGATAACTTTCAACGCTTTCTCGATTATATCAACATTATTAATCTTTTGAATGCTTTTTCCAAGCATCTCTTTTAGTATTGTTTACGTTTTAGTTGAATGGAATATTTCTATTTTTTTCCTTTAATTTCAGTGTCTTATTGCTTATGAATCATTGTATTATCAAGTGACATCATCGACTAACTATAAATCTTAAAACAACAGTGTTTAATCTACAAAAATATTATTATTCCTGATAATATACAACCTTGTTTAGCACTATTACACTGTTTATTTGTTTTTTTTTCATTCCGAAAATAAAATATGTTCCAATGGTTTTCCATAAAACCTCGCTATTTCCTTGGGTTTTATGTTTTTCTTATTTTAATTAAATATATTCGTAATTATGCTGTAACACAGTTATATTTTACTGATTTGAAATTGTAAAAAAATGTGGAAAAATTAGTATTGTCATCAATTTCTTTTTCAGATGCATCGGTATCTTTTTATTAGATATTCGATATTTTTATCAGAATGTGTATGTCCTCCTTTAGGATCTCGTATTCCGTTTTATCAAAGGTACTACTATATAATAAGAGGCTTTCATTTAACGAATAAACTTGTAGCTTTTCCGAAAACTTTATTACTTAAAAATGTATCGTGAATATTACACCAAGAAGATGGAAATAATGTATCATTAGATAAGTTGTAGCTACTATCTAACAAGTTTTTTAGGTTCTATATGGACAGAATAAAAAAAAATTATGCAAAATTATTCAAATTTATTTTCTTATATTTTTATTTATTAACAATAGTCCAGGGCTCATCTGTTTTGAGATGGACGTTGAGAGGTGACTCAATTTTTTTTGCAGAAATTGCTTAAAAATAACTCAATAATAATATTTGAGTTATCCTCCCACTCAAAATGGTCCGGAACATTGTTTAAATAATCAAAATGTCAAAATATGAAGGAAAAATTCGATTTTTTTATTGGTTTTTTGAATATAACTTTAAAAGTGTTCATTTCTAAGAAAAGTTGTACTGACATAAAAGTTGCGTAATTAAATTTACTATAATATAGAATTGGTTACAAATTTAAAAAATAGTCACCCTTGTTGCAAAATAGCAATACTTGCGAAAAAAACCATACAAAAACAAGTATTCGCATTTTACGTTTTTCAACCATTTATGCTATACTTAGGACCTTCATATTTTACCCAGAAAAACTTTATGATATAGTAAAACAACACTGGAAATTTCATTAGGATCGGTTTAATAGATTTTGCAAAATAAATTTTGCAATCCAGCTTTCGCAAAAAAAATTAATTTTTTAAAAATGTTGCAGGCCTAAAAATAAAGCAGATAGTAAGTTGAATTTTTTTGCTTATAGAAGTGTACTGTACCTTTCATTTGCAATTTGCAAAATTAAAATCGAATAATTACCACGGCGTCAGGAAATTTTTTAAATAAACATTAATTTTTGGTTCTGCGTGCAGGACAGCGGTGTTCGATTCACACAAGTTGATTTCCATCAAAATTTCTTCTATTCTTTATTTAATATATTATTTTCTTACTCTTTATTTTGTTGTATTTTAATATTTTAATTCCACAAAAATCAAACTAATTTTATTATTGTTTGTGAAATATTGTTTAAACAATTGCATATGCTTAAAAATAATAAACTTTTATTCTCTAAGTTAAAATATATGAACAAAGCAAATTTTTGCTAAAAAAAGTGTTATTTTAAAGGATAGAGTATGTGTTTTTATTTTCCAATAAACAAATTTATTTATTTATATCGAAATTTAATAAAAATTAAAATGTATCAATCATTATCAAAGGTCATTGAAATGCCCAATCAGAGCAAACTATCCGCTGTCCTGCGCGTAGCACCAATAATTAATGTTTATTTAAAAAAATTCCTGACGCCGTGGCAGTTAATCGATTTTAATTTTACAAATTGTAAATAAAAGGTACAGTTCACTTCTATACGCAAAAAAAATTTCAACTTGCTATCTGCTTTATTTTCAGTTCTGTAACAATTAAAATAACGAATTTTTTTTTGCGAAAGCTGGATTGCAAAATTTATTTTGCAAAATCTATTGAACCGATCTTAATGAAATTTACAGCACTCATTTACTGTATCATATAGTTTTTCTGGGTGAAATATGAAGGTCCTAAGTGTAGTATAAATGGTTGAAAAACCGTAAAATGCGAATACTTGTTTTTAAATAGTTTTTTCGCAATTATTGCTATTTTGCAACAAGGGTGACTTTTTTTTAATATTTAACCAATCCTATATTGTAGGAAATTTAATTATACGACTTTTATGTCAGTACAACTTTTCTCGAAAATGAATACTTTTAAAGTTATAATCAAAAAACGAAGAAAAAAATCGAATTTTTCCTTAATTTTTTGACATTTTGATTATTTAAACAATGTTCCGGACCTTTTTGAGACGGAGGATAACTCAAATATTATTATTTAAGTTATTTTCAAGCAATTTCTGCAAAAAAATTTGAGTCACCTCTCAACGTCCAAATGTACTAATATTTTTACAGATCCGCCCTGGTCTACAATTTATGTGAAAAATATTAGATTTTTGGAATTCTCGTTCATAACTGTAAACCATTAGATTTCATCTTTTTTTCAGTTATTTGATGAAATCTAATGGTTTAGTTCCATATTGTTTGTTCCATATCGTGGTTTTCTAGTTTTGCTACGCTCTCTCTTTCTCTCCCATGGCATCTCTTTTCTTGGCTGCTCTACTCTAGCTATATACCCTTAATATCACTTTAGCATCAGTTCTCACTTCGTCTATCCACATCTTCCTTGGTCTTCCTACTTTTCGACGTCCCACCATAGTTCCGCTAAGCGTTCTACTAGGTTTTCTGCTATTATCCTTTCTTGTAAGTTTACTTACCCGGTGCAATTTTTGTCTTTTCTGAAACTTTTTAGTTTATAATTTTAACCAACACATCAATAAAACATAATTCATGAAGAAGTTTTCTGGAAAAGTTTAAGTCAAAATAATAGGAAAAAAGTTATGTGACTTTATAGACGAGTGGCACACCCCAAAAACGCTTATTTCTTGAGATACTGACCACGGTGTGGCGAATGGCTAATTTTGATCATACTTTATGTACTTGGTGGTGCTGAAAACGAAAATTAGGTTAATTTTAAATTTTACGACGGGGAACATTGTCAAAATCGCAATTTTATCCTAAAAATAAAAAAAATTGAAATCTCGCTTTTTACGTTTAACTCGCTACAACTGTGTTCCATTATAATATCTTTTTCTGAAATTTTTTAGTATATATTTCTTACCTTTTTGAAGACAACGAGACTTGTTTCAATATTTCTGTCTTATTATAATAAAAGTTATGAAGTGTTTAAAGTAGCAGGTGCAGATTCCTGAATTGCAAAGTTTAATCGCAAAAGTTGAGTGACAAAATTTGAAATTTAGCTTTTTAATAAAGTTTATGTTAAAATATAGAGTACAAATAACAAAAGTTTTTATAGAAAAAAAATGATGCTTCTTTTAATTTTAAGAAAAACGTGATTTCATTTTTTTTATTTTTATGGTAAAATTGCGATTTTGACAATGTTTCCCCACCTAAAATTCAAAGTAAACCTCATTTTCGTCTTCAGCACCATCAAAAATATAAACTATGATCTAAATTAGCCATTCACCACACCGTGGTCGGTATCTTGAAAAATAAGCGTTTTTTGGTGGACTCGTCTATAAAGTCACATAACTTTTTTCCTATTGTATATTTTGAAGAAATTGTAAAATTTCCAGAAAACTTCACAATTACCTATGCTTTAATGCTGTATTGATTAAAATTATAAACTAAAAAGTTTGTCACTCAACTTTTTTAAGTAAACATGAAACTAACGAAATCTGACGACAAATTGTTTAAAAATTAACAGCTTCTCTTTTAATTTGTTTAAACGTCTCGGACAAATCTCATTGTTATCTAAATTCTTCAAGAATGACACAGTAAAATTTTCAAAAGTAAATATTTACAGCGACCAAAGATACCTACAGCGAGGTAAATATGAAAAATTATCAAAATTGATTTTTGGCATTTTTGTATAAAATTTGATTTTTGAACACGTTCCACCAATTATAGATAAAAATAAACTTCATATTCGGATTCAGAGACCTCGAAAATATAAAGAATGACCAAAATTTGCCATTCACCTATCATGGTCGCTTTTTCGATTCCTAAGCCTCAAATTAAGGGTATGCCGCTCGCCTAAAGTGCCAGAGACTAACGAGTCTCGTCTGATTTAATAATAAGAAGAAGAAGAACTTCTTCTTCTGGTTCCTATCCGTTTTGGATGTTGGAAATCATATTGGCAATTATAACCTCGCTCGCTGCGGCTCGAAACAGTTCCTTTGAGGTTTTTTTTCTTCTCAAATTCCGCAGCCATGAAATTCTCATTCTACCGGGTCCTCGCTTACCTTTGACTTTACCTTGCAATATGGACTGTAACAGGGAGTAACGGTGCTGATTTCTCATGACGTGTCCCAGATACTGCAAGTTTATGCGTTTGATGGTAAACACAATCTCCGGTTCCTTCTTTATTCTTCCTAGAAATTCCTTGCTCGTGATCCTTGCTGTCCACGATATTCTCAGCATTATTCTATAAAGCAACATCTCAAATGCTTCTAGTTTTTTTAACAGTGGTGTCTGTAAGCGTCCAGGCCTCCGCTCCGTACAATAATACAGAGAAAACATAACATATCAAATGTCTCATTTGTGTATTTAGGGATATGTTGTGGATTTTGTTAAAGACCGTTCTTGCCTTTCCTATGCGGTACTTTATTTCCTCTGCATTACTCCACTGCTCGTTTATAATAGTTCCCAGGTAGCAATATTGTTTTACGCGCTCTATCTGCGTTCCATTAATGTATACTGCCGTGCTAAGCCCAAAGGTAGTAACTGATTTTTTATCGAAAATTAGATTTTTGTATTTTTAGGTAGAATAAGGTATTTAGTATATATTTACAAAGTATTTGGAGTTGTAGAAGCATTATATTTTAAATAAAATTGCAATTTTGTTAGCGGTATCTACACTTTTCAGTTAAAATACAAAGCCATTTGGCGGTAAATGTTAAATACTATGGTGTTTTGACGGCATCTGCTACAGTTGCCGTCCATATACCTTAGCATATTGCACTTACCGCTAATCTACTTTAAAGAATGCTACGCTTACATTTAGAAACCGCCAAATCACCTTAGTATTACCGTTGATTGAAATATTGATATGGGCCTCAATCAACGGTATTACGAAGTAAACTCGACCTAACTTTACCAGGTTAAATTATTGTGTTAGTTAAAACAGTTGTGTTAGTAAAAGAGATAATTAGCGAGGATGATGAGAACTTTTTGAGATTATTATATCTATTGAAATGTATTTTCATTTTTGTTTATAGTGTTTCAAGAATTAACCAATTATATTGTCCTAAATAATATAACTCTGCGCCAAGTGGATGATTTATATCTTGAATTAGGCAGTAAGAGATTTTCATATTTAAAAATATTCCTTTTTTTTAATTAGGTTTTAAAAACTTAATAATATATCCACACGCTCTCCACAAGCATTTTTAGAAAAAGAGACTTAAAATATTTTGTTTTTTTAGAAAATCAAGTAGAGTCGAGTAAGAGTTGTGAAACACGAGGTGAAACCACTGAAGACAATATTATAGAAAGAGGACAATTTATTGTAAAGTGATTACAAGAGGTGAAAAAAAATTATGTTCAGCCTGTACAGGCGCAAGATTTGTCTCATACTTAAAGTTTTCTGTAATTAACCCTTTGTTGGTCGTACATGGGATTAGCAGTCCCATTGATTGCATTTTTTTGTTTAAATACAAGCTATTATCATTGTTTAACTAGACAATATCTAGTAGTCTAGCTATACAATGCTATTATAAATAGGTAAAAGACAATGTGATCATATTTTAATCATAACATATAACTAGTTTGTACAATACAACTAATAAAATTTTAAAATTTGCCCTAATTACATTAAGTAATGGTATTTTAATACCCAATATGATATTGTGAAATACCCAATAATATAACAATGCATAATAATATTAGGGTAGGTGTCGGCTATCATAAAAATCTTTAAGCTCTATAATAACATGTCGTAAAATAGCGAACCTTTGTCGCTAAGAATATAATTGCTGAGAATAGAAAGTGAAAAGTATGGTTTACAATCACATTCACAGTTGAAGAATTCTTTAAAACGCTTAACATCAGCAGCTGTTTAAACATCGATAACAATCTGAAGGGATTCTGTTTTTTCCTAGTATAAGTACAGTTTCGCCGAAATTATTAGACGCATTATAAAAGATTTTATAAAAAATGTTAATTATGAGGTAATACCATTGTAATACTAAATAGGTTTTTTGGTATGTACCAGACACAAGGTATGTTGTTCGGTTGTCTATTTAATTGTCTATATTGAATCACAAAATAAATGGAACATTATTATTAATGAACCAATATGTATTTATTGACTCTTGAAAGAAAACAGATATAACGACGACTAGTTATTTAATTATTGATAAACAATTACTTATCTAAAATTTTAGTTGAAAATTAAAGATTTTGTTGGAAAATACCCACATTTTCCGGGGAAACTTTTCGTCGAAGTAAATTGGGAAAAACACGTCTCTATGCAGAATTACGGTGAATTTTTATTAGGGTGTTTTTGAAAAATTGAAAGAAAAACACGATTTTCGGGCGCCATTTTGTTTATAAAAAAAGTAGCACACTATCTGTGGACTTTGCATACCTATTTTATTAATATATACAATCATAAGATTCGATTCCAGCAATAAAATTGCTGGTAAATAACTTTTTCCACCTACCTCTACCGAAAGTATACCTTTCCGGACCTGATTGTAGGGTGCAAAGTTGTACTTTTCCTCCCTAGGGAGGAAAAGTAAAAGTGACGTCATGGTATTTCAGATATAACGACAACTAAATATTGTCAATTTGTTGTTGTCATATCGTGGCTCAACAAAATAATAACATTTAATAGTACTTTAATTCTTTCAATTTAATAAACTTTAATACACAGAAAAGCTTTTTATTTCATATCAATCACAACTGTAAACCACATACCGCTAATAGGCTTAGTATTATAGTAAGTTTTGATAAACCGTTTTAGCGGTATCTACCTCTTTTTATATAAAACTTTGTTTTAAAATATAATTAATGGTTCCCTTAATAAACTGGGGCATATATCCATGGATTAAATCTATTAGCTAGTCCATAAATCCCTAACGGGCCAAAATTGTAGCATTCAATTTTGAAATCGATTTTGCCACCATTTTTTCAAATGTTAGTTACCGCCTTTGGGCCTAGCACGACAGTATAGATCAGCTCCGTTTATATTCTCTTTGCTGATAATCATTTGTTTCGTTTTTTGGGTATTAATGTTTAGTCCGTACTGTTGACTGTACTCGTTGATTCTGTCCATTAGCCTATGAAGTCCCTCTAAACTATCTGCTATCACCGTGGTGTATTCGGAATATCTAATATTGTTTACTCTTTCTCCATTTAGAATGATGCCTTCATCTACTCCGTATTTTAGGGATGGGAAAAACATATCGGTTATAACCTAAAACCGGTTTTTTAGTTCGCAATAACCGGTTGTAGCGGCTGTTTTTTCTCCGGGTTATAACCGGTTTTTTCTTTTTACAGTAATAACCGGTGAAAAACCGGAAAAGTTACTTCTGATAAAAATAAGGAATTAGAAGAAAAAATATTGTTTATTTAAATTCATCCATAATTTTTGATTTGTTTAATATTTATACATATTCGTTAATGACCCTCGCAGTCACTGAAATATGTTTAAGAAATGTGATAAGCTGAATTGGCTATTTTGATGAACTTGAGAATAAGCATGTCTTGCTTGTATACCTACACAAGCGAGAATAAACTTATATTTATAAATCCAGGAGAAAAAAACCAAAAAGGATTTTTTTTTCGGAACTAAAATACACATACAAATTGAAGACAATAATACATCCAGTTCAGAATTTTAAGATTGATTTTATAAGTTTTACGATCTTTGATGTTACATTTTTGTTTTTATAATTCATATGTATATACCTCTACACGTTATAGTATAATTTGCTTCATAATTTATTACGTTTATAGTCTTATACCTAATTTCACCACCATTTGTATTTTGCAATTATTTGATATTATTTGGAGCCGAAATTTTCATTGCGTTAGTTTATTATAAAGTGTGTACCAAAAAGGTAGGTAAGAAATTAAAAAAAAATGTAGAATCGAGATAGCCCGCACGACATTTTTAAAAATGAGGTCATTCTTCTGTAATGATACCTTGCAACTTCAACTTCGAAAGCGCATGATTAAATGCTACATTTGGTCAGTCCTCTTGTATGGTGTCGAAGCATGGACATTAAAAATATCCACCATTAACCGTTTGGAGGCCTTTGAAATGTGGCTGCACAGACGTATTCTAAAAATACCATGGACGGCTATGCTGACAAATGTGGCAGTCCTTAAGAGAGCAAATGCTACCCGCGAGCTGCTTGATAACATCAAATATAGAAAGATGGCCTATTTTGGACACGTAGTAAGGGGAGACCGGTATAATATTCTTCAACTTATTATGATGGGTAAAATCGAAGGACGCAGAGGAATTGGTAGAAAGCAGGCCTCTTGGTTGAAGAATATCCGGGAGTGGACAGGAATAAAGAAAGCAGAACACCTATTTAGAATAGCTCGAGACAGAGACAGTTTCGCCATGTTAATCGCCAACGTCAAGGGGACTTGATAGGGCACGTTAAGAAGAAGAAGAAATTAAATCACATATTCTGGGACCAAAAATAGATCAATTGAACCTAACTTGCCTTAGTACAAAAGTGCACATAAAAAAAGTTGCTGCCCTTAGAAATTCCAAAATGAAAATATATTTTTTGCAATATATCGAAAACTGTTAGAAATTTTATATTAAAAATGAGCATGTGGAGTATCACAAACTAAAGTGCAATACAAATTTAACGTTTTAACCTATTGGGTATTGAATATGGATTCAAAAAGCCGAAAAACGGTTTTTGCAATAACCGGTTTTTTGACCGGTTATAACCGCCAAGTTAAACCGTAAGTAAAAAAAAAACGGTATAACCGAAAACCGGTGTTTTGACAAAAACCGCCATCCCTACTCCGTATAGAGCCTCGTTAAAAATTCTCTCTGAGTACATATTAAATATCAACCGCGATAGGATACATCCCTGTCTAACTCCACGTAGTATTTGTATGTGATCTGTTTCTTCTCCTTAAATTTTCATATATGCGGTCTGATTCCAGTAGAGTTCTGAAATTATTCTGAGGTCTTTGCCATCCAAGTCTGCTTCTTTTAAAATGTTAATCATGTTATGGTGTTGAACTCTGCCAAATGCCTTTTCATAGTCGATCAAGCACGAGTATACGTCGTAGTTAACGTCCCTGCATCTTTGAATCAGGACCTGTACTCCGAGAAGTGCCTCTCTGGTACCCACTGCATTGATGAATCCGAACTGTATGTCCGATATTTGTTCCTCACACTTCTTATAAATTCTTCCATGGATGACTCTAAGAAACAGTTTCAACATATGGCTCATTAGACTGATTGTTCGATATTCTTCACACTTTTTAGCCCCCTGTTTGTTCTAAGAAGAACTTACTGATTGTATATTTATGAAATTTCTTTTATCGCTTATAGTTTCTTCTTTCTTCTGTAGCGAATAAGAAATTTCGTCATTAAAATGTTAACACCAAAGTTTTTGTTTAAATTTGATTATTAGAAATTAATGCGGCGCTTATTTTTTACACCCTAAATACTTCTGAATACTTTTGCTTATATAAATACGCCTAGGAAGAAAGCGTTACGGAAATATGTTATTTGAAAGTAACTGTGTTGGTACGTTTAACAAATTCACTATAATTAATTGTTATTAATGATGTTCGCGAAAACGTATTACCTACTGAATTAATAGCTTACACGTCATATTGAGTATATTGACGTAAATATTTTTGAATCGTATTTATACTCCTTTTAACGAATTAAGTTAGTAAAAACGAGATATTCAGTTTATTAACACTTTACCTTCCGACTAAGAATTTATAATTTCATAGACTGCTTATTCCGTTTCTTTTCAATAAATGGTATTATTTTCGCCTCTTGGTTTCTGTGATTTCTCCCTTTATTGGTCTTTGATCTTCTTTGTTGTGCTTGTTTTCAAGCATTGGCTCATCACCATCATTCAATCTCCGCTTGTCCACTGCTGGACATAGATCTCCCTCATAATTGTACATGTTTCGATCTTGTGCCTCTTGCATCCTATTTCTATGAAAAAGTTTTAGATCATCAGACTAACGTGTTGATGAACGACCTCTGCTTCAGTAGATGGCCCAGTGCACTTAACATTTTATTACACAAAAAGGGCGATCCAACAGACCTCGAGAATTACTGGCCCATAAGCCTATTAGACCCCCTCTACAAGTTATGCACAAGAATAATAACAAATAGACTGGAGACAAAGGGGTTCAAATGGGGTAGTGAAGCGCAATACATGACTCTGTTTCCAGTTAGCATCTCTAGCCTCTCCTACTCAATTCCTATCCTCACCTCCACGAAGTGCAGCTTGGGCTGCACGGGTGAACCCCGGAGAACCTGAGCAACCTTACCGGAGATTGGGTAACCAACCCCAGTGGAAAGTAGGGTCAGGGCTAACGAGGAAGGGAGAAATGGTCCTCCGAAAAGGGGGTTGGGCGATAGGCCAGTAACCTATTCTTGTAAAAAAGTACTACTACGAAACCTTCAGATAGGCCTCGGAATGGACGGATATCAAGACGACGACTTTGGCAACGGAATATGGAATTTATGCTGGGAACATGGAATGTCAGAACGCTAAATAGACCAGGAGCACAGAGGATCCTTCTGCACGAACTGAAAAGATATAAAATAGGAATCACTGCAGTACAAGAAACTAAATGGTTGAGAAAAGGTATCCGGGACACTAAAACACACCCACTATACTGTATAGCGGTAAAGATGAAGGAAACAAAGAATTTGGAGTAGCCTTTATCGTAGATAATAAAATGAAGCACCTGATAACAGATTTTCAAGCCAGCAATGAAAGAATCTGCAAGCTTAGGATAAAAACGCATTTCTTTAACATAACGCTTATAAATGTACACTGTCCCACAAATGAACAGGAAGAGGACACTAAGGTAGCCTTTTATCAAGATCTAGAACGAATCTATGACTCAATACCAAGAAACGACATTAAAATGGTGATAGGCGACACAAACGCCAAGATCGGAAAAGAAGAAGAGTACATAGGGGTAATAGGAAAACATAGTTTGCATAGAGGCACAAATGAGAATGGTCAGTTTCTAATAAATTTCGCAGCTAGAAAGAATATGATTATCAGTTCGACATGCTTCCCACATCGGGACATACATAAGGGCACTTGGATATCACCTGACGGAAACACAATAAATCAAATAGACCATATACTGACTGAAAAAAGAATGGCGACGAGTATATTAGATGTAAAAAGCAGACGTGGCGCAAGCTGTGACTCAGACCATCTACTAGTGCAGACACGGTTTAGACGCAAAATCAGTCGACAGGTAAAGGAAAAATATCCAAAACAAGAAAAACTAAACTTAGATAACCTAAAAGTCTCTGAGGTACAAGAAAGATTTGAGAGAACAGTGGATGAAAAATTACTAGAAGAAAACAGAGCAGACTCCACAATAGAAAATCAATGGAACACCATAAGCAGTATCATACTGAACACAGCGAAAGAAGTCCTAGGAACAAAGACACAACGGAGAGAAGAAACATGGTTCGATGAAGAATGCAAACAAACTATACAGGAAAGAAATGAAGCACATAAGAAATACATACTCAGACGTACTAGAGAGAGAAAAACAGAATTTGAGAACAAAAGACGAAGAGCAGATAAACTGTGCAGGCAGAAAAAGAGAAAGTACGAAAACCAACGGATACTAAACATAGAGAGAAAGTTCAAGGAAAACGAAACACGTAGTGCATACCAAATTATCAAACATTTAAGACAGGGATACAAACCGAAGACTAGCCTCTGCAAAAATAAGAAGGGTGAAATTATTAGCGATATGGACGAAATTAAGATAACCTGAATGACATATTTTAAGGAAATATTAAACAAAGGGGCACAACCACCATTACAACAACAGAGGCAGCAGCAGGCACGGCAGGAGGTACGACAACAAGAGCTGGGGGAAGATGGAAAAGAAAATGAATTAACTAGACCCCCAACGCTAGAGGAGGTCCAAATGGCAATCCACATACAAAAAAGCCATAAAGCACCGGGAATAGATAAAATACCGGCAGAACTACTCAAGCAAGGAGGAAGGAATTTGACACAACAGATGTACCAGCTAATACGAGAGATATGGATAGAAGAAGAAATCCCCCAACAATGGAAGAAAAGTATAATCTGCCCTATTAATAAAAATGGAGACAAACTGTTGTGTCAGAATTATAGAAGCATCTCTTTACTTTGTTCGGGATACAAAATATTCACAAACATCCTTAATTGAAGACTTCAACCTCTCACGGAAAAAATCATCGGAGAATATCAAGCAGGGTTTAGGCAAAATAGATCTACCATTGACCAACTATTTACAGTTAAACAAATACTAGCCAAAGCATGGGAATATGACATGGACGTTTACAATCTCTTTGTAGATTATAAACAAGCCTATGATTATGATTCAATAGATAGAACAATTCTACCTAATATATTGGAAGAATTTGGCATACCATCAAAATTAATACGACTAGTGCAAATGACAATGACAGAAACAGAAGCACAGGTATGTATGCAAGGACAGATCACTGATGCGTTTACGATAACGCAAGGACTGAAACAAGGCGACGGACTGGCTCCAACGCTTTTTAATCTTGTTCTTGAATTTGTAATTAGACGGTTGATGGTGAGCGGAAATAACATACTTACAAACAAATCTACCCAATTAGCAGCATACGCAGATGATATAAACATAATGAGCAGAACAATGAATGCAGCGGAAGAAACCTACGTTGAGTTGAAACAAAGTGCAGAAGCAGTAGGGCTAGCAATAAATACAAATAAAACAAAACTACTCATACAAACCAGATCAAATAGACCGGCGCAACAACACTTTATTGACGATATAGAACATGTGAATAGATTCACGTACCTAGGAATGAATCTGGTCGCAAGCAATGAAGAAGAACCGGAAATAAATAGAAGGCTTGTGCTGGCAAATAAAGCCTATTTCGCGATGGGCCACATATTCAAATCGCGAGACTTACACCGGAAAACAAAACTGCGGGTCTATAAAACAATAATCAGGCCCATAGTAAGTTATGGCTGTGAAACATGGGTGGTGACACAGAAATCTGCCAATGCATTAGATGTGTTTGAAAGAAAAATATTACGTAGGATACTGGGCCCAATAAGTGAAAATAACAACTGGAGAATTAGGTATAATAGAGAAATATACGAGCAATATAGCGAACCAACTCTAGCACAATACACTAAACTGCAGAGATTACGGTGGGCAGAGCACGTGGTCCGCATGCATGAGGATAGAATCCCCAGAAAATTGCTAAATGCAAGAATGAAGGGAAAAAGACCTGTTGGAAGATCTAAAAAGAGATGGGAAGACGAAGTCGATGAGGATGCCAGGAACTTCCTGGGAACGCGTTCATGGAAAAGAACAGCGGTAAATCGAAATGATTGGAGAAGCTTGTTGAAGGAGGTCAAGGCTCGATTTGGGCTGTAGTGCCATTGGATGGATTGAAACTGGAGACAAAATTGGATTTTTACCAACCTAGAGAGCAGGCGGGTTTTAGGAAAAACTTTGGCACTAACCACCACCTATACTGCATAAAAGGAATTTTAGAAAAATCTATCAAATACAACCGACCATTAGTACTGGTTTTCGTAGACTTTCGCAAAGCATTTGATACGATAGAAATTAACAGCATAATGAGAGCATTGGAGGAAAGTCGTATAGATTTATCGATACTCCAAACTGATAGCGAACATATACAATAATGCAGCCATGACCGTCCGGCTACACACAGATACCAAATCTATAAAAATCAAAACTGGGTATCAGACAGGGAGACACGTTATCTCCCAAACTCTCTACGGCAGTACTTAAACATGCTTTCAAACAATTGGAGTGGGGCGCCAAAGGAATAAATGTCGACGGTGAAAGGCTCTCCCACCTACGATTCGCAGACGACATAGTTCTTATAACAGACAACTTAAAGGAGATTAGAACTATGCTTACTAAGTTAGATGTCGCCTGTAAAAAAGTTGGTTTAAACATAAATTTTAGAAAGACACAATACATGACAAACCTGGCACTAAACGAAAATCCAAAAGTCGACGTCAACGAAATAGCATTGGTCCATAAATATAAATACTTAGGGCATGAAATCCAAATTGCCAAGGACAAATTGCTGAATTGCAGAGAAGGATCACCTTAGCATGGGCCGCATATGGAGCTCTATCAGACATCTTCAAGAGCAACTTGCCAAATTATTTGAAAAGGAAGACGTTCAACTAATGTGTGCTTCCAGTCATGACTTACGGCGCCGAAACATTATCGTTAACCCAGGTCACAGCAACGAAACAGAGTGGCCCAAAGAAGAATTGAACGGTCACTACTTGGACTGACTCTCAGATACAGGGTCAGAAACGAAGAAATCAGAAGGACAGGCGTCACAGATGTCATAGAGCGAGTAGCATGGCTGAAGTGGAATTGGGCGGGCCATGTAGCCAGAATAAAGGACGGGAGGTGGACCTAAAAAATTACAGTGTGGAGACCAAGAGAAGACAGAGGAAGTACCAGTGTGGAGACCAAGAGAAGACCAAAACACACAGATTAAAGGTTTTTCTTTTAAGAGGATGGGTACGTATTTTCGGCTACAATGCTATTCAATTGAGGATTCATTTTTTGAATCCTGAGAAAAGTAAGAAGTATTTTTGAAAAATTTAAACGCAGAATGAAAGAATAAGTTATTAGTGAGGGCCGAAAGTCCCTGAGAACTTCTATGATGTTTATTTTAATAAGTTACAGAAGTGAAAAACTCAGAGAATTTAGTGTCATTTTTAATTTCAAATATCTTATTCAAAATAAACTTTTTATTTATTGTAAGGGACTTTCGGCCCTCGGTAATAATTTAGTATTTCATTCTGCGTTTAAATTTTTTAAAAGTATATAATAGTTTTTTCAGGATTCGAAAAAAAATTTACACCATATCCGTGGTAATATTTTCCAAGTCTATCTTTGTCTTACAACGCACTCAGTAGAATAGAATATTGTCAGAATATTGTCAGTCAGACATTGACAATCAGTGACAATTTTAAATATTTGACATGGCATCGGGAATATTTTGAGTTGTTGATTAAATAATATTGATATATAGTGTATTTGATAAATAATTGATTTAAGACGTGAACTTAATTAAAAGTTATTTATTGTGTATTATTTGTAGAAGATCCAAGCCGAGAATACATCAGGATAATATATTCTGTGATACAAGTATTTTGTTGTTGAAAATGTTCAAAATTGTAAGCGTTCCCTAGTAACAATATCTTATGGTTCTTTTCATGAGGATTTTTCAGTGCGTCACAAATGATAGAAAAAAAGGTAAGTCCGTGATAATATATGTACATTTATAACATTTATTCTAACATGAATTTTAGTTAAATCTGACAGTTGTCAAATTTTATTTGCAATAGGGCTTTTCATTCACAGTCATTTGTTTCGAGCTTCTGTCATGTGTCACATAATATTAATATATCTACGTCATACGTTATTGATATAACCAATGATACAAACCTAAGACGTATGACGTAGATATATTAATATTATGTGACACATGACAGGAGCTCGAAACAAATGACAATCGATGAAAAGCCCTATTGGTCATAAAAACAAATCAATTGTCTTTATTGCATTTATAAAATGGTATTTTCTTTGATTTGTATAGTCTTATAAATTGTACAGATTGTGATGATGCATAAGGATGCTGAAATAGTTGCTATATGGAGATGGTAGTCCAACTCTGAATCGAATATAAACAAAACCTGCCTTGCACCCTTTTTAATCTTTTTCATTTTACTCAGTTTTTGAGTATTTAGAAACTGTCTTTCGGTCCTTTTCCTAGACGAAGAGAAGGTAAATGCGTGGCCTAAGTGTCCTCTATTTGCTTTCTCCTATTTTCGTCGTCTCTACGTGATTATATATTGTAAAATCCGGAGATATGGGATGCAGCCAGAAAGCAGTTTATTAACGAAAAGTCTTAGATGTAAAATATTGTTTATTATATTTTTATTTCAATTATTCTAATTGTTTAAAAAGTAGTAAACTTTGTATCTGGGGCTTTTCGTTGTTTTCCTCGTAATACGAGAGATGTCGCTGATTTGCGTCTCAAAAGGTGGGTTCATTGCATCGCGATGTTTTGCCTTAAAAGAGGCAGAATGTTTATATTCCCTTCAGAGTTGTGATTGCATAATCTTCACTGATGATGCATAAGGATGCTGAAATAGTTGCTATATGGAGATGGTAGTCCAACTCTGAATCGAATATAAACAAAACCTGCCTTGAACCCTTTTTAATCTTGTACAGATTTTATTCGTAGATATATTATATAATTAGTAAATAATTTTTCTTCTATTATAGCGCCATCTATCGACAACTAGAATAATCACCGAACTAGAATAATTACCAAAGTAATCACCGACGTGCCTTTTTTCTGTCATATACAATTTAATGCGTTAGAAAGAAATCGAAAAACTGTGACGCACTGAAAAATGGTCATGAGAAAAAGCATATTAAAAAATCACTTTAACACTTTTCCTATTTTCTTAATTGAGTATTAGTTTTTGTTGTACATATAAATTATCACAATCTCTGAATACATAGTTAGTGAAAAAATTATCACATTTATTAACTGAATTAATAATTTGCAATTTTCTAGTAGAATGACATTCTAGTAATGATGATATGACCAGTGTGAATTTTACTACACGTAATTTGCCGTGTAAAGACAGAAAAAGTAGGGATAGCCGTAAAATATTTGCGAATTATGTACCCATGGCCTTAAGACATATTGGTATGTCGGACGATTTTAAAATGTGGTTCAACTTGCCGAAGGCTGCTCAAGTCAGTCTTGTACGACAGAGAAGCTCAACCGTTTGGTTATCTTTTACTATGCTCAATCTCATGAGCTAGGTATTTATAAGCCATTACCAGGTAATGGTATGGTCTATGGATCTTGTTCATACGCATATCTCTTCGCTGTCTATAAGATTTGTCATCATCTGGGTTTTAGATATATTTATTTTCAATCCCCTTTTTGCGAGGAAAGGTAGAGCTGATTTAGTTCTTTGGCCTCATCTGATATAAGCGCTGGCTATCGTCGGCGCCGTATTAACTAGCTGATGAAATGTTTCTCGGTCGGCAGCTATATGAAACAATTCCTCAACGTCCGACCTGTTCATTGTCTAATGTTGACATTTTGAGTGTGTGACTCATTATACTGTGACGATAATATAATTATATCGTCTAAAAAACGCCAATGAATTAAGTAAAACGTGTTTTTGTACCGTCTCGGACGATATAAAAGTCGGAACGAGAAGCCTAGTTGATTATTATTCTTGGAGCGTTGATAGAAGAATAATAAACTACAACGATGTGTAAGAGGTGAGGTATCCCGACCATTTTCCGCCGTCGTTTTGGTGTGTTGAACGGATCCGACGGTTTTTCCTTTTACCTATCCTTATACGAGCGGTGATCGTATTTCCCAACATGTCTTTTCCTCTGGCGAGCTGAGCGAGATTTCCTCTCCTTATACGTTCATTTCATATTAACTGTGATATTAATAAAAGTAATTCCTAATCCACGCGATCGTCAATATTATTCATTCATGTACAAAATATCGTCATATCGACCCGAACCGAAAGCTTATAAAGATTATAAATATATTTTATTAACGAAAATAACGAGTATAATTAAGGTTAATTATCTTATCTTTTGTATGTTTTGATTCCAAATAAAAATACCTATTTTAAAAAGTGAACTTTTGTCTTCGGCTGATTTTGTTACCTGGAGCAACAAACGCAACGACCACGTTACAATACTGATACTCGATAGTCGCTACTCAGTCTGACATTCGTTGTTTGGAAATGGTTACAAATATTGATTCTAACCAGTTGTCTGGAAATTTACCGCTACTGTATATCTTGTTAAAGAGGGAGGAGATTATTTCATCTTCTTTTGTGTTCATTTTTAGATAATTCTCTTAATATTACTTAAAATTCTAGCGCGAGTCTTGTCTAAAAATTCTGTTCTTGCCTGTTAATTCTTTCAGTTTTTTATGCAAATGGAAGCTGTCGTGTCTTTGCTCCACTTTCTCAGTTTCTAAACAGACTATTGGTATTTTGCCTCCGACATGTCGGGACAGTCCATTAGATCTAAGAGGTCTTGTGTCATCCAGTCATTTTAACAGTTCGTTGTTGTAGAAAATTTTCTCGAGCTGCAGTGATTGTTGTTTTCATTTGTTCCCAGTAATCGTCTATATCTATTGTTGGTATCTTCTAGTCTAATTCGTGGAACTTGTTGTTAATTTCTTTTGGCCTTTGATAGTCTCATTCATTTTATGTAGGTACCTATTCAACTTGTATATTTAACTGACTTCCTTTTACCTCGGTTATTAAATTTTCTTCTTTTTGCATAAGATATTGGAAAGTCTTAACAATTACTTTTTGAAGTTATACTTCTTTAGGCGCGTTGGGAGTAAATTTATATGTGCGCGAAACCATGGTACCCGGCGCAGCTTAAACGTTATACATCCTCTGATTGGGTAATTACAATGACCTGTCGACAATTGTTCAATATGTCGGTTATTTTATTAATACGTCAATGGTTATGGGTAAACAAATTGTATGTAGTATATTATCCCAGATAGCACAAGTACGTTTTATGGACATCCAATGGACGTACATCTGTGTACATTGGAACGTCCAATGGACGTCCCGCTAAGGTACAATGGACATCCGATGGACGTCCAACGAATGTCCAGAGTTCACAAAATTGGACGTCCATAGAACGTCCGCTACAAACGTACATTGTACGTTGTATTGAAGCTTTCAGTGTACACCTTATGTACATTCAATGTACGTCTTATGGACATTTGTAGGGCACTTTTCAGAAAGAAATCTGGTAGGTATCTATAATTTTGTGAATACATAGCAAAAAGCCTTTATAGGAAATAGTTCCTTATAATACTAAACTTATACTTAAAAATATTACACAAAAGACCTTTTTATTTCTCTTTACTATAACTTCATTATAATATATACTTTATTATAGGAACTAGGAACTTCATTAATGCACGACTGCACTTGCACGATAAACAGAAAATACAAATATATCACAGGATGTATTTTCATAAAAACGAGATTCAGATAATGACGCCCTAGGAAGCATGCACATTAAAAGAGGTTTAATCTCTGTTCTGTTTCTGTTCCAAACTATTTTTAGAGTCAGTACCGTTGTTGTATATTACAAGCGCGTTTGCCATTCTGTGAATTATCATAAATAAACCATCCTTCAGTATTCCACAACAATTAACAGCGATAATCCCCTAAAAGTACCTGTATAATACTACCTTTCACGACCGATAGCGCGAAGAGCGACAACGTTGTCAAGAAGATTCTCATTTAGTTTGTATTGGGACTTAATATAATAGTCGCGTTTTGTGTAAAATATCCATGGACCACAAATGGATGTCCAATGTACGTTGAAATCCAACGTCCAATGGACGTCCCGTAATGTACGTACATAGTACGTCCAGTTTTGGTCCATGGACGTTTGGACTTTAAATGTACGTTATATGGACGTACATCGGACGTTGTGTGCTATATGGGATAGTGTTTATTGTTGTGAGGACAGACACAAAAAGCAAGTTCATAATTGTAGTGACTTTTTAAAGTTTTTAAAAGCAACAGGTACGTAATTTTAAATGTTTCAGTATTGTAATAAAAGATTAGGACCTACATACCTATTTGGAAAATGTAGGTACCTATAGTAGGTAATGCTTTGATTTAAATAATTTGATTACCAATACAATTTCTACCAATCTTCATATCTAATAAATTGCTTTATTAGTCTATATTTTGTTGTATTTTAATATTTTAATTCCGCAAGAGTCAAACTTATTTAATTAAACTAAGAGAATAAGCAACTGTCAACAAAGTTTAAAATGTTTAGTTGCTATATCTTCCCACATCATTCAAATGTCTCGCTAGCTAAGTTCTGCGTGCGGTGAGTTCAAAATCTAACAACCTTATAGACACAGGTTCAATTCCCAATGCAAATTTTTATTTTTCTAATTGTTTTTTATACATTTTATGATTGTAAGTATATTTATTATATTTTTTTTCAGAAAATACGTATTTAGTTAAAATTTTTGTCAACAATTATTGTTCAGAAATCATTTCTTTGTTTCATTTCTCAATGTGTTTGCGTGTGTTTTATTCTTTTATTTTTTTAATTTTTGGTATTGTTTTAATAAAAATTTTTGGAAAGTAGTGAGTATTAAAATTAGTTTAATATTTAAATAAAATATAAATAAACTGTTTAAAGTACAGTAGAACCCCGATTATCCGGGCTGCGGATTATCCGTGCTATGATTTTGTATTACTTAAATTGCATTTTTGAGGTTTTATCAAAATAGCGTCACTGTAAATCACTCGACGGAAACTCTATACGCGGAGAGGGAGACTCATAATGAAATATTTATTCGTTCTGTTGTCTTTTTATGGTAGGTATATATGTATGGATATACGTACATATATGTATTATAATAAGAAATAAATGTTCGGATTATCCGTGCCAACGTTCGGTCCCGAGGAGCACGGATAATCGGGGTTCTACTGTATATTGATTTCGTTGAAATCATATAATAGAAGTATAACTTTTTACGTGCGTACAAAATACACACACATTATTTTTTTAATAGCCCCAGTATACGTTTAGTGCAATATAAAAATAATTTTTTCATGGAAAAGGTTAAACGCGCACAGAATGACGATGTTACTCAGAACTTCATAAACAAAAACTTTTCAGGCTTCTCTAATTATTTCTGTTGATAAATGTGGGTGAACGAATTATGTATAAAACTACCAAAATCTTCAACGACAGCACACTCATCAAACAGTATCATCTTAGAAATATCTCATAGCTTTGCAACGTTTACAACAACAATGGAAGCAAAAAACTTCATCTTCATTTTTGTGTTTACATTTTTCTTGGGCTTGTGTATGGCGCAAGTTAATTTTACTCCCAACTGGGGTAAGAGATCTGGAACCGATGACAACAACTGCGATGTGAACATGGAATTGGTGAAAGCTATCTACAACCTCTTGAACAGTGAAGCGAAAAGACTGATGAAATGCGACAGAATTTAGACGACAGTTTCTTAGGCTATAAACGTTGAACACCTTGTAAGTTTTTAAAGAAATAAATTGATGTTTAATTAAATTTAATGCTGTTTTTATTTTTTACATACATATTTGTATATTGTATGTTACATGAGTTGTTTTTTGTTCACCAGAACTTTTGTTCCCTGACTCTCAAGTCCCCTGCCACACAGTCCTTCCATTTTCTCCTCTGTTTCTTCTACCTCTCTTAACAGCTCTATTCTTCGCCCCATATGTCAGTTTTCATTCCTACGTCTAACTTGACCAAACCATTGCAATCTTTGTTTTTGAAACTTTTTGGACACTGTAGTCATCCCAGCTCTTTCCTCTGCCCCTCCTAGTCTTACCCAGCATCAGTGGCGGCGCCTGGTGTAAAGTATTGGGGGTGCACACATAATATTAAGATATAATTGAAGCCCTATTTCCCTTGAAGCCCTATTTCCTTAGGTAAAATTTTTTGAGTGTCGGCAAATTGTAAAAATCAAAGAACCTTTTTAAAAAATTACAATAAATAAATAATTTAATATTTCCCGAGATATTCTATTTGTTTATAAGCCAAAAAATTGTTTCTAATTTTAAACTATTCCTGAAGCCGCTTAAATAGTCCAATTTCAATTCTGTAAAGTACATTAGAGAGGTACAGTGTCTTTTTATACAAAAATCATAGTTATTCTTATGTATCATAATTATTGTGGTTGTTATAGCGACCGTAAATGTTTAATTAACAATTCAATTGTTGCTAAACTGTTCATTCAATTTCCATCGGCTTCTGGAATTATAATCTATACGAAGAGAGCTTTTATATTACCAATTTATTTAATTATTGATAAACAATTACTTATCTAAAATTTTAGTTGAAAATTAAAGATTTTGTTGGAAAAACCCGCATTTTCCGGGGAAAATTTTCATCGAAGTAAATCGGGAAAAACAGGTCTCTATGCAGAATTTAATTACGGTGAATTTTTATTTGGGTGTTTTTGGTGTAAAGTTAAAATCTTTAGAGTTATAGAGCAAAAATTGAAAGAAAACACGATTTTCGAGCGCCATTTTGTTTATAAAAAAAGTAGCACGTATCTGCGGACTTTGCATACCTATATTATTAATATATACAATCATAAGATTCGATTCCAGCAATAAACTTGCTGGTAAATAACTTTTCCCAAAAATGGCCTATTCTCCGATTATAATCTGTCCAGGCTTTAATACAACGGCTAAGGTGTTCAGAGGTGAAAATACACACACTTTTTACTTCTACTTAACTATATTTTTATATACAAAATAAGAATAAATAAAATATACAAAGTTTAAAACACTTCAATCACTGCTTTCCTCAAATGTCTGTAAACTAAGTTTAAATGTGTTAATACTACTAATTGAATGCAACCCCAATATATTTGGATTGTTTCTAATCGTGTCATACAAAAGTTTCACAGTTAAACTATTATCTAAACAAGGTTTCTTGGCACACGAGTATGCAAACGCCGTTTTCTGTTCAGCACTTTCTAATGATAATTTGCATTTCGGTTTAAACATGGCTTCATCTTCAACTACTTCTACTTTACATTCCAGAGTATCATCGATTATGTTGTTGGAGTTTCTGATGAACGGATCTGGAATTGGGAAGTTGAAACCAAATTGAAGTTTGTTATCTCTGATTTTGTATCCTTTCTTTCGAGAAATCATGGCTGTTATTATATTCTTTACGAATACCTAAAAATATCGAAACCATTAACACTAGGAACAATAGAAGAGGTAAATAAATTGGTCAATACAAAAAGATACTGTTATAAAACACATAGGTACCTAGAGTTAAAATCCAAATTTCAGTCATTTATGTATTTCAAATATAGACCAGGGCGCATCTGTAAAAATATTAGTACATTTGGACGTTGAGAGGTGACTCAAATTTTTTTGCAGAAATTGCTTGAAAATAGTTATCCTCCCTCTCAAAAAGGTCCGGAACATTGTTTAAATAATCAAAATGTCATCAAAAGATGAAGGAAAAAATCGATTTTTCTCTTCGTTTTTTGATTATAATTTTATAAGTACATACTCATTTCCGAGAAAAGTTGTACTGACATTAAAGTTGCGTAATTAAATTTTCTACAATTTAGAATTGGTTAATAATTTAAAAAATAGTCACCTTTGTTGCAAAATAGCAATAATTGCGAAAAAACCATACAAAAACAAGTATTCGCATTTTACGTTTTTCAACCATTTATGCTACACTTAGGACCTTCATATTTCACCCAGAAAAAATTTATGATATAGTAAAACAATACTGTAAATTTCATTAAGATCCGTTCAATAGATTTTGCAATCCAGCTTTCGCAAAAAATTCATTTTTTTAAAATGTTACAGGACTGAAAATAAAGCAGGTAGCAAGTTGAAATTTTTTTTCTTTATAGAAGTGTACTGTACCTTCAATTTTCAATTTGCAAAATTAAAATCTATTAACTACCACGGCGTCAGGAATTTTTTTAAATAAACATTAATTATTGGTGCTACGCGAAGGACAGCGGATAGTTTGCTCTGATTGGGCCTTCCAATGACCTTTAATAATGATTGATACATTTTAATTTTTATTACATTTCGATATAAATAAATAAATTTGTTTATTGCAAAATAAAACCACATACTCTATCTTGTAAAATAACACTTTTTTTAACAAAAACTTTCTTTGTTCATATATTTTAACTTAGAGAATAAAAGTTTATTATTTTTAAACATATGCAATTGTTTAAACAAAATATAGAGTAAGAAAATAATATATTAGATAAAGATTGGAAGAAATTTTGGTGGGAATCAACTGTGTGAATCGAACACCGCTGCCCTGCGCTTAGCACCAAAAACTAATGTTTATTTAAAACATTTCCTGACGCCGTGGTAATTAATCGATTTTAATTGTGCAAATTGCAAATGAAAGGTACAGTACACTTCTATAAGCAAAAAAAAATTCAACTTGCTATCTGATTTATTTTCAATCCTGCAACATTTAAAAAAAATTAATTTTTTTTGCGAAAGCTGGATTGCAAAATTTATTTTGCAAAATCTATTAAACTGATCTTAATGAAATTTACAGTGTTGTTTTACTATATCATAAAGTTCTGGGTAAAATATGAAGATCCTAAGTGTAGCATAAATGGTTGAAAAACGTAAAATGCGAATATTTGTTTTTGTATGGTTTTTTTCGCAATTATTGCTATTTTGCAACAAGGGTGACTATTTTTTAAATTTTTAACCAATTCTATATTGTAGAAAATTTAATTACGCGACTTTTATGTCAGTACAACTTTTCTCATAAATGAACAGTTTTAAAGTTATAATTAAAAAACCAATAAAAAAATCGAATTTTTCCTTCATATTTTGACATTTTGATTATTTAAACAATGTTCCGGACCATTTTGAGTGGGAGGATAACTTAAATATTATTACTTGTTATTTTCATACAATTTCTGCAAAAAAATTGAGTAACCTCTCAACGTTCATCTCAGAACATATGCGCCCTGGACTAATATAGGATTTAATGTACGTATTTCAAATCCCATTCTGTATAAGATTTTAATTTGCGTGTTAAAAAGATCTTTGAAGAAAAACATTTTTTTTGTCTCTTCGAACGAGAATAAACAACAGTTATAGTAGGGGAGGAAAGTATGCTAAATGTGCAGTCACTCGAGCGCTTTGGGGACCTATTGGGTTGTGAAGAGTAGGTTCTAAAACCAAAAAAAAAGTTAAGTAAAGTTTTCCATTTTAGTGGGGACTTTCCATTTTTAATTTAATTTTCCATTTCCAACAATCGTTTTTTCCCAATATAGCGCCCTATCCATACCATAATTCAAAAAAATGTTTCAAATAAAAGTTAATTATTTTTACGTAAGGAATCCGAATCTGCAATAAAAAATGGGGTCTCCTATTTAAAATTTTAAAGTAACCCCCCACCCCACATCCGTGGGGGGTCGTGTTTGGTGCCATTCGATAGATTTTTTAAACATATTGAATAAGTGTATTATTCAGTTTTTCGATCTGATGTTCATTTCGAGAAATACCGCGGGATTCGTATTTAAAATTTTAAATTTAACCCCCACCTCTCTACGTGGGCAGTCGTGTTTGGTATAATTCGATAGATTTTTGACAAATATTGAGCACTTATTTTTTAGTTTTTAGATCTATCGTTTATTTCGCGAAATATTCGCTTTTTTCTTGTGAAACTTTGTTAAACCCATTTCCTTACGCCCCACCTAAATCGTCAGATTTTTGAAATGCACACCGTTTTGCATGTACTTAACTTACCTTATCTTAATCTGACGATTTCGAGTTTTTCTAAGGATAGATTTTTTTTTCGCCCCCTCCCCTTTACGAACTCCCCTGTGTTAAGAGCCAATATATGGTAGAGGTACATCTACAGGTTATCAGGGTTCTCCCCATATGATAATCTGACGCGCTCGAGTAATTGCAAAAATCCCCGCTTGGGCTCCCCTACCATTAAATGTTTATTTTACTCATCCCAAAATGCCTTGGGTAAATTGGTTTATCTGTAAGAATTGCGTCTCAAAATTGCGTCATGTGTGAGAAATATGATTATTCTCGGTTGAGATATTGAAGAGGTCAGGGTTCTGGTGTTTCGCTAGGGGCTAGGATTGTTCCAGTAATATCAGTTTTCGTTTAGCCGATCTGTGAACCAAGTAAAGAATTCTGTCTTCGTTTGCACGCCAGAAATGGGAGTGAAACTATAAGGTTTTGTGATTTTATATTTGAGAAACCTAATGTGGTTTTTTGTCCAGGATATGGAAGCAAGATTGGCAAAACTTCGTCTACAGAAAAGTTGGCGAACAGTATGCCAGTTGTAACCTCATACAAAGCATTAGTTTTGGTGGTGGCAGCATAGTGCTATGGAGCAGTCTTGCTTGTAAATGATATACCTACCGAACTTGTGGAGGTTATTGGGCGAATGACAGTTGGGAGAATGTTCACTTTACACAATAAATTATTTAACTCTTCACAAAAATTATTTAGAAATTTAGAAAAAATGTAGACAATGATATTCTCCAGGATTGGATAATATACCGAATTATACAGGGTGATTAATAACTATGTGGTAAAAAAAACATACAATTTTTTAAATAGGACACCCGGTATGTTTTCTTATTTACAATCCTCTCATCAACCCTGTTCTTAGAATATAGATAAAATATAAAATAAGAAATAAATAAATAAGTATTCATTATACATAATTAGGTAAATAATATGTTCTAGTTTTCAAATACTTCCAGGACCTGCACTATTATTATTATAAACAGTATTCTAAGCCAATAAGTTTTTAGTAAAATATTTGATAAAACAGTATGTTTTGAAAAAATGACTGATTTCATATTAAATTTTTTATTGGTGTATACGGCTTGTTTTTAATTTCAAAAAAGATTTTTTCTGTACAAACCTAGTAGCATCTAGCTAGAATATATTACAGCAATATCCTGAACAGAGGAAGCCAAACGTAAGAGCTTTTGAAAAATTAAGAAATTGTTTTGTTTTCACTGGATTAGTTGGATATGAAAAAAATGAGAGAACTAATACTGTTATAATTTCCTTAACACATTCGTGGATTCGTGGACACATCTTCATATTTATACAGACAGTTATGTTTCTTTGAACGTGGCTGCATATGCAGTAGTGTCCATGAATGTTTTAATATCACATTAATTGATACATTCATTGCATATTGTTATGGTTTATAATTTGGATTACTTATTTATTGAATACCTCAACACCGTAAGGTACAAGAGGACTGTTTAAGTAAGTAAGTACATATTTATTGAATAAAAACAATTTTGTTATTTAATAAGAGGTAAAAACATCAGTGGTTGGCTGTATACTATAGTTTAAAAAACTTAAAATGAACTAACGACAACATTAGACAGCAAATGGAAATAGAAAGAACAATAATAGATGACATCGAAAGACAACAGCTAGTATGGTACGGACATGTAAGACAAATAGAGGAAAGAAGAATCCCAAAAAAAGTGTTAGAATGGACCCCACACAAAAACGAAAACGCAACTATATGGATAAAGGGCTTCTCCACAGCGATATCAGAAAGAAACTTAATAGAGGAAGACTGCCACAATAGGAAGGAGTGAGGATTAGGAACCCAAAAGTGTAGAATACAACTTGTAAAGTACAATGTCATATATTTATTATAAAATTTAAATTATCCAAACGGATTAAAATATTTCAGAATGTTTTCGGTCTTATCAGACCATCATCCTAATTATTATCCCAATAACCCTTAGATTACATAGTAATATGTGCATACATATTTTCACTTCGGAAAAAATCAAACAAGATAAAACTTTTTGTAATTTCATGTCATGTTTAATAAACAACATATCAAAAAGTTCTACTCGCAAAGTCGGTGCTTCATTTTTTATTAAACAAATGAACTGCGAAATTAGATGTTTTTTTAAATAACTCCGAAAATATAAACTTTAGAAAAAACTGACTTGACCATTGAAAAATTCAGAAAATTGTACAAAAAAAGCTTATATAAAGATTTTCCTAAAATTAAATCTGTAGCTTCTATATTTTTTTATTTATAACGCTAAAGTCACCCTTGTCACAAACATTGGCGCACTGTAAACTAATGTATGGCGAAGTGCACGGTTGAGTTATTTTAATGTAATTCTTTAACTAAACGATCAAATGAAATTTTACAAATTGAACATGAAAGAAGAATAGTTCAGCTATCTTATGGTTGAAAGAAAAAAAATTTATGGGGATAAGTATGGTGTGGGCTGAAAGTGAGGCTTACATGTATTTTGTTTAAAAATTATTTAAAAATGTATAACTAATACAATTTTTACTTATAATACTCACAATTTTGCATAACTTACCTTTCAGACATCTTACTAAACGATGTTTTATTAAAAAAAATCTCCAAAATTTTATTTAAATGATGTGACGTCTCAAAAAATGTAATTTTTGAAAACTTTATAGTTTTACAGAATTAACACCACTTTAAGACGGTATTGCCCAAGTTTGAACAAATCTATTACAGCTTTATGGGTGTTTTTTTAAAGCTTAGGATGTTGTCTTTAAAATGCAGTAAATTCTTTTACTTTAGAGATGAAATAAACTATTTCTTTTTGAGAAAATTAAGAAGGAGAAGGATAACAAAACTATAATACAAAACCGAAAATTACCAGCTAAAAAAATGTTTATACAAAGTGATCAAAACTTTTTTCTGTAAAACTTACCTAAAATACATTTAATAATAAGCTTCAACAATAATAAATGTTCAACAAAAAAATTTTTTTTTTGCTCTTATACAGTATGTCTGCGTAACTTGGAACTTATGATAACTTTTTTATTATCAGTCTTACGAAAAAAAAAGTTATTCCTTATAAAATACTGTCCATCGTATATAATCTAAGATGCAATCATCAAAATATAAAATTGTATTAATTTTATACGAGATATGTCAAAAAATATGAATTTCACTCAAGAGTAAAGTGCCTTTATAACACACAATATCGAAATTTATTATTAAGAAAAGTTATTTGGAATTAAAAAATATGTTTCAGTGTTCAATTACATCCTTCTAATTAAAATATTGTGAATAATAAAGGCACTTAACTCTTAAGGTGATACACTATAGCGATCAACAGGTAGCAAAAACGCGTTCCAAGATTGCGGCTGTAATTTTGAATATTTTTTCGAGATATTTGGCACACGTATTCGTAATATAATAAAGAATGGCGGTACAGAGCCCAATTTGAAAAATATATTAATATGTGGAAATTACTCTGTAATTAAATACAATATTAAAAAAACGAGCCTGGACCGCCATTAAGAAGAACAAAAAAATACACTTTCTTCAAATAAACTTTTTTATCCGATGCCTAGATTTTGTGTCATTTTGGAACTACTAAAATTTTTTATTTCATTAGTAGTTCCAAAATGACACAAAATCTAGGCATCGGATAAAAAGTTTATTTAAAGAAAGTGTATTTTTTTTTTCTTCTTAATGGCGGTACAGGCTCGTTTTTTTAATATTGTATTTAATTACAGAGTAATTTCCACATATTAATATATTTCTCAAATTGGGCTCTGTACCGCCATTCTTAATTATACCGGGTGTCCACTTATATTTTCCCCCATTTTAACTGCCTATAACTTCTAAACGGCTCAAGATAGAAATATGCGGTTTTCGGTGAAATGTTTTATTTTAGTAAAAGTTTTGTCTGAATGGATTAAATTTTTTATATCGCTTTCAAATACGAAAAAAAAATGGCGGTTTTTTGAAAAAAACGTTGTTGACTTTTTTTTAATGGAACACCCAGTATATTTTTTTGTAAATTGAAAGAAAGGTCATTCACCTATCCAGCGATGTTAAGTTTTTCAAAATCGGTTGTCAAATGACTGAGTAATTAATTTTTAAAATGAGAGGTGCAACTCTCTAACTAAGCAAATTGATATTATGTTATGTGATTTCCACATTGCATCTCTCCTTTTAAAAATTAATTGCTCAGTCATTTGACAACCCATTTTGAAAATGTTTATATCGCTAGATAGGTAATGATCGTTTTTTCAAGTTTTTAGGTAAATGGCCATTTTTCATATCGCTTGTAAATAAAAAATGGCGGATTTTTGAAAAAAAACGTTGCTGACTTTTTTTATTAAAACACCCAGTATATTTTTCTGTAACTTAAAAAAAATGGTCATTTACCTATCCAGCCATATATTTTTTTTTAAAATCGGTTGTCAAATAACAGCAATTAATTTTTAAAATGAGAGATGCAATGTGGAAACACATAACATAATATAAATTTGCTTAGCTATGTTATTTAGGTATGTGATATCCACGTTGCACCTCTCATTTTAAAAAATAATTACTCAGTGATTTGGCAACCCATTTTAAAAAACTTTATATTGCTGGATAGGTGAATGATCGTTCTTTCAATTTACAAAAAAATATACTGGGTGTTCCATTAAAAAAAAGTCAACAAAGTTTTTTTCAAAAATCCGCCATTTTTATTTTCGTAATTGAAAGCGATATAAAGAACTTAATCGATCCATACAAAACTTTTACTAAAATAAAACATTTCAGCGAAAACCGCATGTTTCTATCTTGAGCCGTTTAGAAGTTATAGGTAGTTAAAATGGGGGAAAATATAAGTAGACACCCGGTATTACGAATACGTGTGCCAAATATCTCGAAAAAATGTTCAAAATTACAGCCGCAATCTTGAAACGCGTTTTCGCTACCTGTTGATCGCTACTGTTTCCTCTTAAGAAAAAATCATACTTTTTACATACCTCGTATAAAACTGAAAAAGTTTGATATCTGATCAAGGTATCTTAGATTTTAGACCAGGTAGAGCATTTTATGAAGAATAACTTTTTTTCATGAAATTGATAATAAAATAGTTACAATAATTGTAATAAAATGATGATGGGTATCTGTAATTTGAGAAAAAATTTAAATTTCTTTTTTTCGATTAGAATGATGTAATTGTATATTAAAACATAGTTTTTTTTTTAATTTCAAACAACTTTTCATAATAGCATTTTTTGATATTCTGGAATATAAAGGTACTTTACTCTTGAGTGAAATTCATATTTTTGACATAACTCATATAAAATTGATAAAATTTTATATCTGATGGTTGAGTTTTAGATTTTTGACTATCCAAAGTATTTTATGAAGAATAACTTTTTTTCGTAAAATTGACAATAAAAAAGTTTTCCATGTGGTTCTTAGCTATGCAAACATACTGTATAAGAGCTTCTGTATAAGAATTTTCAAATTGAAATGCCATATTCGGATTCAGAATAACCAAAAACAAAATAGAAACATATTTGATCAAAGTAAAATGATGAATTCAACGGTATTTTTAAAAATATTTATACAAAACAATTAGGCAATCCAAACCACGTGATTTTTAATGACAGGACGTATGGCAGGCAATTCAGCGTTGCCAGAGTTGTTAAAATTGTACCAATTTGATACAATTAACAACCAAACTTTTGATACTAAAGTCTCCTAAAGTAAAAACCTAAAATTTTGTGACATAAGAAATTTGCTTCAAATAATATTAAACGACGTTTTTTTAAGTTTTTGTACAAAATGTGTTGGTTTAGTACTTTGTGTCACTATTCCAGTCATTCCGGTGCATTTACAAAAATTTCTCTGGCAACACTGCACACAAGCGATTTTATTGGATACTTTATTTAAATTAAAATTTCAAATTTAAGATACAATGTGGTATTACTAAGTACCTAAAATAATAAAATATATATTACCCCGATGATTTTTCCTAAAATCTATTTTAGGGATGCTCAATATTATTTCTTATTAAACTTATAAAACATAAAATTTGTTAACCTAGCTTTCTTCAATCTTCCAAATTACTTAGTTAAAACTTTTTAACTACTTATTAAAGTTTATTGACGTAAGCAATATTTGTTACTATGTCACAGAAGTATTTAGCAATACTTACATGGACATAAAATACGAAAATTACTTTAAAATACTAAAATAACACTATACTATCATATGCCTTCAATGTATTGCATGCCAATCGCCAGACATATTGGAATAGTTTGACAGATCGTTGGATTCCCTAATTGTTTTTAAACAATTATTAAACAATTAGCGGCCACATCTGCGAGTAGAACTTTTTACTTTAACATGTATATAAACTAACAAAAAAAGTTCTAGAAAAATATAAGCTTGTTTGAATTATTCCGAAACAATGCATGTTTTCATTCTAATTGCACTCCCCTAATATTGAAATTCTGATTTTAAAATTGACATTAGGTACATGAGGCTGATGTTAAAAGATTTCACTTTAAGTGATCATAGTTATCACTACTTGAAATAAGGATGTTAGTGTCCTGAGGAAGAGCGGCAGGGTATCAGAAACTTACAAACTGAACAATATAAATGTTGTATGGGATATAAAATAAGTTTAACATCTATATAACCTAATAAAAGGTTAGAATACAAAAAAAGTGTTAACAACTTCGCTGCATTTAGAGATTATTATAAACTTACATTAAGTGAGCTAAAGGGCATATATCGCCTGGTGAGAACAATAGTGACGAAACTTCAAAATGAACATTTAGAGATAATCGTATTTGAAGTTTTGATGAAACTGCTAAACAGTATAACTGACTTATAGGTAATCATTTTGCAAAAATTTTCTAATAATGTGCTTTCTAGATATGTAAACCAATTAGTAGAAGTAATTTTATTTGAAGAAAAGATGGATATTGTATTTATTTTTGATTTTTTTTCTGCGTTACGCCATTATTGCATTATCGAAGATGTTTAATTTGAAGTTTCGCCTCTATACTTTAATACTACTATACTACAACAGTTTAGTTTCTGTTTTAAATAATTAAAAAATTTACTTTTAAAAATAAATTAAACGCATTAAATAAAATATTTTATTGTACACACCAGTTATGCGCAAAATGAAACTAAAGTACACTAGAAAAATAACAAAATAAGATCTAAAGTAATAATTATGAAGACGATAAACATGATAAAAGATAAAAAGAAAGCAAAAGAACTATGAATAGTAAAATTAAATTCATCATTTCACTCACGTATGTTTTGTATTTCAAACTACTAAAGAAATTATTGTGGGTAGAAGGAATTGATTTATTTTGTAAGACTTCTTTTTAGAAATGAATATTGGTTCTCGATAGTGTGGAATTAAACAATACTGATCCAAAGTGGATAGACGGTTTCTTGATTTGCTATTTCTAAATACCTAAGAACGAATGAAACTGAGTTTCTCTGTAAGAAGTTTTATAAAAAAAAAACACAAGCAAAAACGACCACACAGACAAAAGTGCTCATTCGCCACTATTGCACATTGTACTGCTATCTTTAATAAAATATCTAATATTTCAAATACATGTAGGCACGGCGTAATTACAGATTCGCCAGTATTGATATAAAGTTTGGTGTGCTTTCGTCGTTAATGCATCAAAATATTTGACAAATTCACAATACCATAAAGACTTGTAGGCGCCCTCTAGTAATAAGGAAATTAAATAAAACAGTCAACACAGCCAGTCGTTAGTGTAATACGAGGTCTATTTGTCTCGTAACGCAGCGAAGGTGCTAATCACTAACTTTAATCTTATGAACCAGTAGCAATTGTACCTACCTGGCAAGCATGAACCATTAAATCCGTAACTTTATCAGAGGCTCCCTTCATACCATTTTCCCATGCCACTATAGCTACTTTACAACCAACAAAATTACTATCTGGCAAGAATAGTTCTGCTGCCGCACTGCGGTTTTCAAATTCAGACGGTGCTACATTTGTAGGACTCAACGGTTGCAAATAATCTGAATATTTGATGTTTTCGAAACCACCCTTCTCATTTGAAGATCTCGTATGTTTTGGTTTATTGTTAGAACTACATTTTGCAAGGATGGCCAGTATGAAATAGTTATGACAACGGATCTGTTCAGTGGTTATTAATATTTTTCTTGCTTCACTGTCGAAATGTTCTTTGGTTATAGGCGAGCTAAAGAGAAACCACTTTCTTAACAATGCGAAGTACTCCTTTTTCATGTCTTCAGTGAGGCAGGCTTCTAAGTCATTTCGTGCTTCATTTAAATCTGAAAGAGCTGTTGATGGTCAATTAAAATATGTTCAATGTTGAAATAAGTAAGCACTTACCCATTGTGATATTTTTATCTTTAAAATAAATTATAGGTATTCCTTGTAAATAAATAAAACATGTGCTAATAAAATCAGAAGTGACCGCTTTAATAATATATTATTAAATAGATGCAAACATGTTTGTTATTTATATATTTCAGTAAATAAATAAACCAGGGTTGCCAGATGAAATTTCAGAATATCCCTAGACGGGAGCTTCAATTTCCCCTAGAAATCCCTAAATCGTATCAATTTGACCTAAAAAAAGAAGAAGTTGACAGATGACAGCTGTCAATTTAATTTATAACCTATTAAACACTATGTTTAATCCACTTTAATCATTGATTAGGTAATGTTTTAATGTTTACTTAGGAATATTTATGTCAGGGAACAATAAATAATGACAATAATAATAATATTTGAACAAAAAGATATTTAATAACAACAAAAAATGGCGCCAGCACAGTTTAATAAATCCCTAGATTTCAAAAAAAATCCCTCCAGAGCTCCAAAAGCTTCAAAAAATCCCTAGATTCGGGGAAAATCCCTAGACATGGTAACCCTGAAATAAACAGTGGTGACGTGTTGACATAAAAAACATTTGGTTTTGTTTGTCAAAATTATTTGACATTGACAATCTTAAACCGCAGATGATAGCATGATAGCCAACGTAGCCAACATTACGTTGACATGTATGTTGGGTGGTCTGTACTGTAGGAGACAACTATAATTTCAGATATAATTTCAAAAAAAAAGAAAAGTGAAAATTTGTATCAGTTCAGATCATAGAGTTAAATATTAGCATAGAGAGAGTGTCATTCAGAGCGAAGTGACGACACCATCTTTTTTATTTCGATTAGTGCTGTTTCACTCTTACGCATAGTAAAGCTGCTAAGTTGTCCTCCTCTTCCGTGCCTATATTCACACTGAATGTCATCATAGATTTTCGATACAATGTGTTAGAAAGAGATGCAGCAAACCAGTCCATGAGATCTTGTCGTCAGTAAGCGCGGAAGGTAGGCTCCCTCTATGTTAATATATACCTCTATGGTTCAGATTGTTTAAAATTAAACTAAAAACTCAACTAGAATTTGGACATCATTAAGTTGGAGGGTCCGAGAAGTTAGCCACATTAGATTTTCACAGAACGTTGAATTTAAGTTTGTCAGTGGTGCCTATTATAATGTATAATATGTTGCACTTGTAATTTGCACAAAATTTGTAATTTTAATTAAATGTAAACAACTTTTATATTATAATCATAATCATTCTCTTTGCAGTTTCTATCTTGACATCTTGGGTCGTATCAACACCAATCACTTTTATAATACCAACATGTCCTAATGCCCTGCCTGCCTAAGCCATAGACATATAGATATATTATATCATAGACTGAACCTACCCACTGCGCTTCCTGACGACAAGATCTCTTGGACAGGTTTGCGGGTTTGCACTATCTCTTTCTAGCATATTGTGTCGAGAAACTAACGTGAAACTGAGTGGGGGTATAGGCACGAAAGGAAGGACTACTGTCGCAGCTTTACTATTCGCGAGAGTGAAACAGCACTAAGCCACAAAAAAAGATGGTATCGTCACTTCGCTCTGAATGAAACTCTGTCTATGATAATATATGTCTATGGCCTAAGCGTCTCCCCCTCCCCCAGGTGCCCAGGTCTTCTTTGCTCTTCCTCTCCTGCTTCTTCCAGGAACCCGCAGTTCAGAAATGCATGTGATTAACTTTTCGATTCTCGACCTTGAACATGACCAAACCATAAGCAATTCTTCCTTATTTTGGCATAAATTGTATTGGTGCCACCCCTAGACTTCCCCTAAACTCATTTATAATTTTATCCTTTTTTGTTACTCCACTCATCCATTTACTTAAGCATTCTCATTTCCACCACACGTATTCGTTGTTCCTCTTTCTTTTTAACTGCCCAACATTCAGTTTCGTACATCATAGCCGGTCTTATGGCTGTTTTATAGAATTTTAATACAATCTACAATTTCATATTTCATCCATCCAACCCTAATAGGGAACTTGCATAAAATTTTAAATTCGAAAAAAATGTTATAAATCACAACAGAACATAATTTAAAACATGCATCAAAGATTAAAAAGTTTTGTTTGGCTTTCGTTTGACCCCTAAAGATGATTAAAAATTCAAATTAAAACAGGTGACCCAAAACGCGTCGTGACGTCATTCGTTTACATTTTGTTTACATTCTTCCAAAAAAAGTAAAGAGAATTTAAAATTAGACATTATAAACGTCAGTAGAAAATATAGTTATGTAACCTCACAAGTGTTTTTGATCGTTTGAACTATTTTAAATTGACTAAAGGTTACTCTGTAGGTATACATTGTACGTTACATTTTCTTTTAATGTTTTTACTCTTTTTTTATCTCTCAGCTTATTTCCTGTACCTAATTCTTCTGGGTACTCTCATATACTTATAGTCGTTTCCAACAATATTTGTGTTGTGGCTGTATCGGGTCTTGTTTCTAAGTTATTAAGACATCCTGTCAATCTATTTGCTTTTTGTACTTGATTTCTCACATATTTTTTAATGAGTCATCTATGCAATTTTGTTTAATCTTCAATGTTCGAAGAAAAGCGATTTTGGAGAGTTCTTTTCTGTTGATAAAGTATTTTCTGGTAACATTTCAGCGCGAATTATTCTGTGTGTTTGTTCATTTTCGTTTTTGTAGAATCTACTTGACACAGGACTTTATCAGTGCACACTAATTATTGCAACTTTCTATTCTTAGACAGTTGCCATATCGCTTAACATTTTTTCAGAAAAATAAATTCTTTGCAATACAATTATTGTTTTTTTTTTGTATTTCACTATTTTGTAGTGCGTATTTCCCCTTTTTTCCTCGTTCCTACTCTAGCTTGAAATTTTTTTTTCTACTCTTGAAAAATAAAAATATTGTCCTTTTTCTGTTAGGTGTATGTCTTGCGATTTGGTTCATTTTTTGCGGTTTTCGTTATCGTGCTCAGAGGCGGATTTGAAGATTGGCTGTCTCTGGGCTATCCACAATTTGCCCCCCGCTCTCCCGCCATTTTTTACTTTTTTGCCAAAATTTGCCACCTCTGAATTTGTCACCCTGGGCTTTATCCATTCAACCCGTATGTAAATCCAGCGCTGATCATGCTAAATTAGTTGTTTCCAAGAGCATTTTTTAGTTATTGATTTAGGTATGAATGGTGTTTAACCATTTTATCGTTATAATACCTTGCACCTATTCTTTGTTATATTCTTTGTTATTTAACAGTAAATCTTAACTTTTCTGATAATGTTAAAATATTCCCAGAGGATATCGTAGAGATTATGTCCCAGGATGGGATGAAAAATGCGAAAAATTGTATCAAAAATACAACGAAAGCCAAGACCGAGAAATTGCGGACGAACTACTGCACAGTTTAGATGCAGCCAGACGGCAAAAATGGATGTAAACTGTGAAAAAACTAGATTTTAGTAAATCAAGCAGAAAAGCGAGGTCCTTACTTAGAAAATTTGGAAGTAGCAGACACTCAATAGAGACAAAGTACCAATAGTTCCCAACAGAGTGGCCTCCCACATTGTAGCAAACTCAAGGGCACCTAGAGATCGTGACCACACCACCAAAGTAAAACAAGACCTAAAAATACTAAAGTCTGCATGCCCGCCTACATCTGAATACTCCGACGAGTTTACTCCAGAAGAAATTACCTCAGCAATATCAGAAATTAAATCTGGAAAGGTACCCGGCTCCGATAAAATACATCCAGAATTTTTACTCCATTGTGGCAAATATGCTAGGAAATAGCTGGCTGATTTCTACACAGATATATTAAAATCAGGAGAAATACCCCATTTCCTTAAAAAGGCCTCCATTATAGCCATATTGAAACCAGGAAAAGGAAATGATCAACCCCAAAACTACCGACCGATTGCACTGCTGAGCTATGTCTATAAACTGTTGGAACGCTTAATCCACAACAGAATTAGTAACACCATATTGGGGGTGATACCTATTGAGCAAGCAGGGTTCAGACCAAACCGCAGCTGCACAGATCACATCCTATCCCTAACAACACATATCGAAGCAGGTTTTCAAAGAAAGCAAAAAACATCCGTTGCTTTCATTGACCTATCAGCTGCCTACGACACCGTCTGGAGACAAGGACTAATCTGCAAACTGATCCGTGCCATCCCGTGCCAAAAGGTAACCAAACTCATTGATATGCTCATCGACAGACCTTTTCACGTCACAATGGGCAACTTAAGAAGTGTCCAAATGAAGCTCAGCAATGGACTGCCACAGGGATCTGTTTTGGCACCCTTACTCTTTAATTTATACATCGCGGACCTACCTAGGACAACTTCGCAGATATTTGGGTACGCTGACGGTTGGGCCATTGCAGCAAGACATAATAACATGAATGTTACAGAAACAACACTGACGGATGACCTTGCTGTTATGGGTGAAAACTGAAGTGTGCTGTTTCCATCTGAATAATGCCCAAGCCAACAAAAAACTCTCCGTTCACTTTGAAAACAGACTACTCACTCATAACTCAACACCAAAATATCTTGGAGTGACTCTTGACAGAACCTTAAGTTTTAAGGAACACCTACAAAGAACGGCAGAAAAACTGAAGACGCGAAATAATATAATCCAAAAGCTATGTGGCACCACATGGGGGTCCTCAGCCTCCGTACTCAGATCATCCGCTCTCGGACTCGTATACTCGGCGGCTGAATATGCTTCGCCGGTATGGCTCAATAGCAAACACACGAAGATCATTGACACCCAATTAAACCAGACAATGCGAATGATCTCAGGTACAATTCGACCAACACCGAACTATTGGCTTCCCATTCTGAGTCACATTTCACCGCCTAAACTAAGAAGAAGTCATTCTCTTCTCAGAGAATATCGAAAAATCGAGGCTAACCATCAACTACCCATCCACCATGATAAGCTTGATATCGAAATGAATAGACTGCGCTCCAGATATCCCCCATTGTTAAGGGCCACCTCCCTATATCAGGAACATTTCGACCTCACCAACACTTGGAGAAGACAATGGCAGAGCGACTCACCACAGGAATCACACCAAATGGCCTGTATCGATCAGAAACCGTCAGGCTTTGAACTGCCCCGCAATACATGGACGGCGCTGAACAGAACAAGAACAGGTACCGGTAGATGTGCTGACAGCTTGCATAGATGGGGAAGGCCCTTACTCCTGAGTGTGACTGTGGTGCGCAACGGCAGACCGTCCGCCACATTATTGAGGAATGCCCCCGAAGGCGGTACCCTGGAGTTTTCGATGAGTTCCTGAATGCGACCGAAAATGTTTTACAGTATATTAATACATTAGATGTTCGTTTGTGATACTTCATGTAATGTTTTATATACTTTTTTTAAATTATGTGTTCTTGTTGTATCTATGCCATACGATAAATAAATAAAATAAATGTTAAAATATTACATTATGCCGTTGACGCGGGTTGACCTTATCAATCTTTTAAAAACCAGAGGAATTTCAAGAAAGGCGTCCGTTTCCATCTTCAGAATACGGGAAATCCAAATATTTGCTCAATCATGCTGAATCAGCTGCACATGGTTTTGCGCTTAGTTCGTTGGTATTTTTGTTGATTTACAGGAAATGTTTTAAAGGTAGAAGATACCGCAAAAGTTAATCATGAATGATTGTTTAAACACCACACACTACCCACGCTTTTCGTAATATTGAAGAAAATACAATGTAGGCTTTTTTCATTGATGTGAATTTTACGTCAATCAATATTTATAAATAGAAGTTAGGTTTTAACAGTACTATTTCATGTAGGTACTTTATTTGATTTGTAAACTACAAGTTGTAAGTTGTATTTACGCATATCACTTTGTTGAATCATACTTTTTGCCTTTTCGTCTAATAAAACAGTTCGTTATCATTACGTATTTAGAGAGAGCCTCTTTGATTTCTGATTTTGTTATATCGGGCATTAAATCTGATCCTTGATTTAATACCCCAGTTTTTACTGTAATTGAAGGTTGCGTATTGTCATCTTTTTTTCTTAATTTGTATAACTCTGTGTAGAACTCTTCGACTTTTGTTAATATTCCATCTCTGTTTGTAGTTTCTTTTCCAGTTCTGTTTCTTAGTTTGTTGATTTCTATTTTTCCTCTTTGTAAGCTTTTCTTCAAAACTATCATGTTCTTATTTTGCTCTATTGCTTGTTTTGTTTTTTATACATTGTAGTTTCTTATGTATTTTCTTATTGCCTTTGTGATCGTCTTATTTATTTGATTTAGCGCTTCTTTGCTGGAACTATTATCTCCTTTTATATGTCATCTTAGTTCTATAAGAGTTTTAGTAGGTTGACTTAGTTTTTCATCTTTTTGGTTTGTTGGGCAATATTTAGTTTGAACATGTTGTGTTGTGGTCATTATTTGTTTGTTCAATATATTAATGTCTGTTTTTGTTGTATCTTGTATCTTTCAATGTATCATTAATATATTTTTCGAACTCCTGAATATTAGTTGGTTTTGTCCATTTCTTTGGGTGTTTTTTATTTATCATTTTGAGTCTTTCCTTTTCGATCGATATCGTTATTTTAGCTTTTACTGTGATCACTGCTTGTACTAAACTGGTTTAACACATTTACGTCTCTAAATAATTATTTTTTGTTTGTTAAGAAATAGTCGATTTCGTTCCTTGTTTTTCCAAAAGGACTTTGCCAAGTCCATCTTCTGTGTTTTTTCTTTTTAAAGAAGCTGTTTATTTGATAGAGATTGTTTTCCAAAAGAAAAGTTAACAGTGGTTTGCCTCTATCATTTCTGCCTTCGCTTCCAAAATTTCCCAATATTATTTCAGAGGGGTCTTACTTGGTACCTATTTTGGCGTTGAAATCACCGCCTATTATTAAGAAGTGGCCAGGATTTTCCTTGATTGCACAAGATATTTGGTCGTATAATATTTGGACTTCTTCCTTTGAATGGCCTGTAGTAGGTGCGTACACTTGAATGAACTTTAGAATATTTTTTTTTATTAAGTAAACCGCGTCAACCATGAAAGGTTATTGGCGGGGAAGAGTTGTACATAAAATCAGATATTTGCTTATAAAAACTAATTATAACAACTAATTACAATTGAGAACTTAAGATTATTTTTATATTAGATTGTACAATTTAGTTAGTTTTAGAAACTTAGTCACTTTATCACATTTACTATAGTTCAGAGCACTTTTCATATCACTTGGTAAATCACTTTGAAGTCGTTCCAGGTGATAGAGTGGGCAACTAACAATGATGTGTTCGATTGTCAGAGGCATATCACAAACATAGCACAGTTTTTGTTGTTCTTTCTTCATTAGGTACTGGTGGGTTAACCTGGTATGTCCTATTCTCAAGCGGTGTTGTATGACTTGATCTCATAGTTTTTGTGGCATTATCCCTTTTGGTGACAAATTTGGGTTGCAGTTTGTTGTCGTCAGGTTTTTTCCATCTTTCGAGTCATATTCTCATTGAAAATTCTTTGATGGTGTTTTGAATGTCGGAATGAGGAATTTCTTGGAGCTCTTTATCTGGTCTATTCGTATAGCAGGCTTCTTTAGCTTCCCGATCAGCTTCTTTCATTACCTATTATGTCTACATGAGATGGAATCCAAACAAATTCTACTAGGTCTGGATCCCGCGTATGAAAAAAAAGTTGATTAATAGCAAGCTGAAAATTTGTTAATAGCTTAAGGGTGTCTAGTCGGACAAACTTTGATATATGGGAACACTGGAACAGGGGCAGTTTTAATTGTGGAACAGGTTAAAAATTTGGAACGGTTAGACCACGAAAACGGCACATTTATTTTGTCCGACAGAACAAACTTAAACTCTCCGAACAGAGATTAATCTCTCATGTAAAAATCAGACTGCTATTTATCACCAAATGGGAGTTTTAATGAGTGGAACATGTAGAATATGTCAAATGACAGGAATTATGACAGGTGATAAATAGCAGTCTGATTTTTGTATGAGAGTTTAATCTCTGTTCGGAGAGTTTAAGTCTGTTCTGTCGGACAAAATAAATATACCGTTTTCGTGGTCTGACCGTTCCAAATTTTTAACCTGTTCCACAATTAAAACTGTCCCTGTTCCAGTGTTCCCATATATCAAAGTTTATCCGTCTAGACACCCTTAAGCTATTAACAAATTTTCAGCTTGCTATTAATCAACTTTTTTTTCATACGCGGGATCCAGACCTATACCAGTTTATTCTTACTGTAAAGTTCTTCTAGATCAATTTTAATTTTGCTTAGTATTGGGTGGTTTGGGTAAACCTTTAATATTCCTTGTACTGCGCTTAAAGAATCTGTGAAAATGACTGCTTCCAATTTGGGCTGGTTTGATATATTTTGTAGGGCTTTAGATATGGCATACAATTCGACTTTAGGATATATCTGGTGCTCATTTTGATGTTTAAGTAGACCACCCTTGTTGATATTTGGTTTATTGACACAATTCTGTTGGCAATTATTTTGTGAATAAAGAAGCCGACACCTCCGACTGTCGATTCCTCTTTTCCTTTGTAGTACCACAGATCCCAATTCACTTTTGAAAGTTCTTCCTTTATTTCTTCGAACCTTTCTTCGGTAGAGAGCGACCGAGCATTATATGTGGCGATGTTGAGGTTTATATTTTTGACGCATTTTGAATGGTGTTGCAAAATTTCAGAGCTCGAACGTGGACAAATAATTAAAAAATGTAAAATACGATCCTGGTTAATATTACGCACTCTATGAAATATTCGCTCCAATGACTGCTACCACAAAGCATAGACATATTCAAAAAAATATTTTTCTTGTAGTTGAATCATAATTAAAAAAAATCTTCCCGCATTTCTCTGGTATTTTCTCCAATACAAAAACAAAAGCAGTTGGTATACGTAACATCTACTTTCTTTTGTTTATTTTGAATTTCCGCAGATTTTTAACAAAGATTTCTATCTTTAGGTGTGTTTGTTGCGGTCATGCCTAAATAAGCCAATTTGAATACAAAAAGCGATAAGATCTGTTTCCTGATATGTCCGTTTCAATCAACCGATAAGAAAAAATATCCTTTTTCTACTTATTCTAACTTCTTCGATACTCTAACTTTAGCAGTTTACTAAACGCGTAAGTGTAATGTGGTTGAAAAATGTTTTGTCCAAAAAAAAATTAATTGAAGAATCCACAACTTAGGAACTCAGTGCTAATTAACATTAGAAAAGAGGAAAGTTTTGGCAATTTGACGAGTCAGTAAGAAAGATAATGTAGTCCAGGGTAATAATAGTGCGGCAGATTCGTGCAAATATTATAAGAATTGTGCATTTAATGATAGAAGCATATAATTTTGACAACACATACTAGACATATAAATGTGGGAAATTAGATATGAGGCCATCTTAGATTTTTCCTTTTACAAAAATGGCGGGCATTCAAAATGGCGACGATACATATTGTTATGATCTGCTTCTTATTAATTTTATATTAATTATTATTTATTTGATTAATTATTTAATTGTCGCAAATCATACATAAAAATGAATAAAAAATCTCAGGGTGCCTTTTTATACTATTAAAAAAAAATCTAAATTATCTCACGTTATATTTATCTTCTCTCGTGGGTTCAGTATTTCTTAGTTGATCCTAATCGGGATAAAATAGGGAAAAGAAATAAAGCAAAATATTAAAATAAACATACAGAATTGTCTTTTATTTATCAAAATCAATACTCTAAAATCTATCAAATCTAAAACCTGTGGACACAGATGTCCGAATGAAATTTTTATTATTTAAATTTATTATAGTTAAAAAAATAATTTATCGGTTTGTTCCCGATGAATTTGGTAAAACAAACTAAACAAAACAAATTTATGTATTCGCAAGATTAGCTATACTTCCTATTTACTTTTAGAAATATTAGAATTTTAATTCATATGCTTTTTACTCAAAATTTAGTTTCCGAACATAAAAATATCTTTCACATAAGTTGACTGACCTTTTTCTTCACTCACTCTGATGTCTTCTCGTGACCCAAAAACAGCTCTCCCTCGTTGACTATGTTAAAGGCCACTCCTCAAAGCCCTCTCCGTTCTCCAGCTTCAAAACTTTGAGCATACCAGCACCAATTCTCGAACAAGCCGGGCCTCTTTTGACACGTACTCGATTCAAACAAAACTCCAAAAATTCTCTGCTATCCTTCTCACAATAATACAGAATCAAAGAGGTATTTCGTCTCAATTTGATCTGTCTCTCGTTCCACTTTTCAACACTATTCTCCACTATCAAACAGCCACTGGTATCTGCTAACTATCTATCCGCGAAAACGTCGAACTGCTCTTCAGCGATGCCAAAAACATAATGACTTCTTTTTCAAACTCTCTCAATCATCCAATCCACTTTTCCCCTTCCACATTGCCAAGAATCAAAAACATCGACTTTTCCATTCGACAAACAACAGTCATTTTCAAAATTATTCCGACCATCCTTAATTACTTTCGGGGAAACTCTACAATATTTACTCGGGTTGAAACAAATATTAAAATTCCAAACTTTCTCTTAAACCACTTTTCTCGAAAATGAAAATTACATCCAGTTGTGGATTCTATAGTTTCCGTAGTAAACAACTTTCTCCATTTTAAACCTAAATACATCGTCCTTTTCACTTTAATTATTCACAAAAGTCTTTAATGGTTCATCGGAAAGCTCATTAAAAGAGAAATCCACTTACATCCAAACTAAATTCTAATAAATATTTGCAGCTCAATATACAGGGTGTATCAAATTTATGTGCCCGCGTTATTTAAAAAAAATTTAATTTAATTTTCATTTTGCTTTTGATTGATAAAATTTAAAACACAATAATATGTAGTACGATAACTTTTGAACGAAAAGACCGACTTCAACCAAATTTGGTATAGGGCTTCTTTTTTTGGTGTATAAGATTGGGCTCTTGAACCGGAAGAATTGGTTTACTAGAAGTTGTGTTTTTCCTGATTTTTTATGTAAAAATATGTTGTTTTTGTTTCAATTCTTTCACCCTGTATATATTAATTTTTTAAAAAGGTAATACCGGCATTAAAAAAGCGTAGAAATATTGTTTAGGAAATATTTTGAACTTTTTAGTTATGTTAATTACCATTTAATGAATGCATAACTTATCTTCACATGTACCTATGTGCGGCATTATTGTGCATTTAACGGTAGAAGCATATAATTTGGACCACATGTACTACACATACAAAGGTTCAAATTTAGATATGAGGCCATCTCAGATTTTGACTTTTACAAAAATGGCAAGCATTTAAAATGGCGACTATAAATATGTGACTAATAGCACGATAACTTTTGAACGAAAAGTCCGATTTCAATTAAATTTGGTATATAGGTTCTTTTTTTGACGCAAAAGATCGAACTCTTGAACCGGAATAATTGGTTTACCAGAAGTTGTGTTTTTTCTGATTTTTTATGTAAAAATATGTTGTTTATGTTTTCAATTTTTTCACCCTGTATATATTAATTTTTCAAAAAGATAATACCGGCGTTAAAAAGAGTGCAAAAATATTTTTAAGGAAATATTTTGAACTCTTTAGTCATGTTAAATACCAATTAATAAATTCATAACTTATCTTCACATGTACCTATGAACCTATGTACAGTAGATTCGTACAAATAATAGAAGAATTATTGTGCATTAAATGGTAGAAATATAATAATATAATTTGGACCACACACACTACAATACAAATATTCAAATTTAGATATGAGGCCATCTCAGATTTTGTCTTTTACAAAAATGGCGGGCATTCAAAATGAATCTGCCGCACATAGGCACATGTGAAGATACGTTATGCATGTATTAAATATTAATTAACATAACTAAAAAGTTCAAAATATTTATAAAAATATTTTTACTCTCTTTTCAATGGCGGTATTACCTTTTTAAAAAATTAATATATACATGGTGAAAGAATTGAAAAAAAAAACAACAACATATTTTTACATAAAAAACAGTAAAAATACAACTTCTGGTAAACCGATTCTTCAGGTTCAAGACCTCGATCTTATTTATTAAAAATAGAACCTTGATGCAAAACTTGGCTGAAATCGGACTTTTAGTTCAAAAGTTATCGTACTATTAGTCACATATGTATCGTCGCCATTTTGAATGCCCGCCATTTTTGTAAAAGGAAAAACTTGAGATGGCCTTATCATAGAGGTATATATTAACATAGAGGGAGCCTACCTTCCGCGCTTCCTGACGACAAGATCTCATGGACTGGTTTGCTGCATCTCTTTTTAACACATTGTATCGAAAATCTATGATGACATTCAGTGTGAATATAGGCACGGAAGAGGAGGACAACTGTAGCAGCTTTACTATGCGTAAGAGTGAAACAGCACTTATCCAAATAAAAAAGATGGTGTCGTCACTTCGCTCTGAATGACACTCTCTCTATGCTAATATATAACTCTATGGGCCTTATATCTAAATTTGAACCTTATATGTGTAGTATATGTGGGCCGAATTATATGCTTCTACCGTTAAATGCACAATAATTCTTATAATATTTGAACGAGTCTGTCGCACATAGGTACATGTGAAGATATGTTATGCATTTATTAAATGGTAATTGACATACCTAAAAAGTTCAAAATATTTCCTAAAAAACATTTTTACGCTCTTTTCAATGGCGGTATTAACTTTTTGAAAAACTAATATATACAGTGTGAAAGAATTAAAAAAACAGTATATTTTTACATAAGAACCGAGAAAACACAACTTTTGGTAAACCAATTTTTCCGGTTCAAGACGTCGATCATATACATCAAAAAAATATCCCATATACCAAATTTGGTTAAAATCGGACGTCTCGTTCAAAAGTTATCGTGCTATTAGTCACATATGTATAATCACCATTTTGAATGCCCGCCATTTTTGTAAAAGGCAAAATCTGAGATGGCCTTATATCTAAATTTGAATATTTATATGTGTAGTATATGTGGTCCAAATTATATACTTCTATCATTAAATGCACAATTGTTTCACATATCGGCTGAACTATAAGGTTTTTTTCATGACACTTCAACAGCCACAGTGGTGAAGTGTTTTTTCGACAGGTAATACCTATAAGAACAAATTGTAACTATTTCCTGCGTATCAAACGCAGTATAACAACTTAGTATCAAAAAACGGGTCTAGGACATTTCGCCGTCGCCGTTTCGCCGTCGCCATTTCGCCGTCGCCGTTTCGCCGTCGAACCATTTCGCCGTCGCCGTTTCGCCATCGAGCCATTTCGCCGTCGCCATTTCGTTGTTAGCATTCGTACTTATAATTTCGGGATGATCATTACTTGTATATAAGTTTTGAATGGTTTTCGAACGATTATATACTATCACTTTTGCATAATGAAGTTTTTTTTATTTTTGATAGAGTACAAACAATGGAAATTGAAATCCCTTTTCTCAATATTGTTTATTTCCGGGAATCTGATAGTCTAGCAACTTCAGCATTTTATTTACACTGACATTTAGTATAAAAAAAAGTTAGTATGTTATCACGTTCTTGCGACATTTAGTATAAAAAAAGTTAGTATGTTATCACGTTCTTGTAAACTTAACCAATGCCGGGATGGCGACGGCGAAACGGCGACGGCGAACTGGCTCGACGGCGAAACGGCGACGGCGAAATGGAGACGGCGAAACGGCGACGGCGAAACGTCCCAGTCCGTCAAAAAACGGCCTCTTTTTCAAATCAATAGAAAACAGTGAGACCTATGGTTTTCTTAGTACAAACGTCTTCGAGAGTATGGAAAAAGCTTTAAAATGAGTTATTACAAAGTTTGATATATCTACTCATTTGTTGTGAATATAATCGCGAAAAAAATGTCGAAATTGCAAAAAAATTAATTTCGCAATAACTATTGTAAAAATTAGTGTACAGCTTTGAAATTTTTCTCAAATGATTGTTCTTTGGTGCTTAATACGTGACAAAAGTTTCAAAGCGATTTATTCAATGGTTTAAGATGACAGTGTCATCCGTATATCTAAAGTTGTTAATGGGAACTCCATTTACCTTTATTCCAGCTGTTTCACCCTCAAGAGCTTTTTTCAAGAACTCTTGAAAGTAGGTATTAAAAAGAATTAGCGACACCACGCATCCCAGTTTCACCACACGCACACGTCTGATTTTAATTTCCTCTGATAGCTGATCGTTAACACGTACTTTTGCTTGTTGCTTATACAGTGCGTCCATAAAGTAACGCATAAATGAATTATTTCGTAAACCGGCGACTTTAAGGAAAAATCCCGACACAGGTCGATTTTTATTTTTAATTTCCGATTTTTTGGCATATACATAATGCTAGTGATGTCATCCATCTGGGCGTGATGACGTAATCGACGATTTTTTTAAATGAGAATAGGGGTCATGTGATAGCTCATTTGAAAGGGTATTCAATTCTCTATTCCATAATATAAACATTAACACAGGGGTTCCCAACCGGTGGTACGTGTACCACTGGTGGTACGTGGGAAGATTTCAGGTGGTACGCGTCACGTGGGTGACACAAGCGATTACGCTGGGCCTCTGTCTGCAAAAGTGCCAGAGCAGTTATTGTGCTTCCATTTTAAGCTATGAAGAGCAGTTTTTGGCCCTGGGAATTCAAAGGATAGAGTTAAAAAACCTTATCGGCAGGCCAATCGGAAATACCACGAAAGCTACTTACAGTGTGGTTTTATAGTGAAGTGTGGCACAGAAAATAGTGACAATACTATTCCTTAATGGGTTGCTTGTTTCGAAACGCTTTCGAACCAAAGTATGAAGCAATGAAGCCTTCTATGCTGATACGTCACCATCACACAAAGCAGGTGAGTCCCTTTACTACCGGCCGCTGTGGAAATGGCCCAAACCGTTAGGAGAAAAGGCAGCCAAAGAAATTTAACAAAATACCAATGTCAAACAACACCATGAAATGGCACATTACTGATATGTCTTCCAATATTGAAGAACAACTTTGTCTAAAACTTCAAGAATGCACATATTTTTTACTTCAAGTAGACGAAAGCACCGATATAACAAACATAGCTCAGCTCATATTTGTACTATTTGATTTTTATGAAGAAGTTTTTTGTTCTGCAAACCACTTGAATCAAACACTACAGAGGAGCTCAATGTCAGGTAAATTGACAGGACTAGCAGGAAAAATAAAGACAATTCCTCCTGAATGCCTAAGTACACATTGTGCGATACACCGAGAAGAATTTAGGTATGCCAAAATTTTCAAACTATTTCAGGAGGTACGCAGTTGCTAGAAGGTTGGGAACCCCTGCATTAACATAATTATTTATACAAGGTGTTTTGTACACAATTATTTAAACAGGAAAAAAATGTTTATTTCACAAATAAATGTTTGTGTTGAATTGTTTCTTGTACAATGATATTTTCCGAGTGTCGGATAGCAGGCCCGGGCCTCAACGCCTTATTCTTTGAAGGACCATAGCTTTTGTTCGTTAATCAAAATAATTTCCATATTCAATCTCGGGTCGTTATTGGTAAATCCATCCAGGATATTGGGAGGGAAATGATAGGTTTGGGTGTGGAATGAGGATAGGACAGTGGTTTCCCCTCTATTGTATTACGAGATAAACCAAGAGTCGCGTGGACAGGGGCATATTCCGAATTCTGAAGCAGATCTGTCACATATCGGGATCATAGATGAGGATCTTCTCGCTACCACTATTTGTCTGTTTTGTTCTAGTTAATTTTTTTAAAAATCACTATAGAAATTTTGAAAGGAGAATTTAAACTTTGAAAGTTTTTTTTAAAGAGCATTTTGGTATTCTTGTTTCTATGTTGTGCTGTAATACTTTAATATTCCATTTTTAAGTAGATTATTTGTCCCTTTATGCCACTGGATTGTCTTTCAAAGGATGCGTTACAATTTTCTTGTAGCTATTTCATACAATAATGACCTGGTGGCAGATGGTGATGGTCTGGGAACACGGGACGCACTGTTTGCAGTAAGTGTTCTTTCGCAGAGATGCCTAGATATGAATCAGGACGTATATGCATGTTTCATTGATTTTGAGAAGGCATTTGACAAAGTGCAGCATAATCGTCTCAAAGAAATTTTGTTAAATAAAAACGTAGACAGTAGAGACATTAGAATTATATGTAACGTCTACTGGAATCAAACAGCAAAAGTGAAAGTTGAAAATGAACTGACTGATGATATCCAGATTCGCCGTGGGGTGTGCCAAGGGTGTATTTTATCACCATTGTTATTTAATTTATATAGTGAAGCCATCTCAGAATTAGCGTTGGCCGAAGTCAATGAGGGCCTAATAATAAACGGTGAGCCACTTAATAATATAAGATATGCTGACGATACCGTACTTCTAGCGGGAACACTGGAGGAATTGCAACACCTTGCTCAACAACTCAATATACATTGCAACGATTATGGACTAAAAATAAATTTGAAGAAAACCAAGTTCATGGTATTTACAAAAGCACAAAACATCAGAGTTAAACTAGTACTGGATAATACAGAAATTGAGCAAATATCTTCGTACAAATACCTTGGAGCATGGATCACAGAAGATACTGATCAGACAAAAGAAATAAGATGCCGCATTGAAATTGCACGATCCATTTTTAACAGAATGAGGAAACTTTTCTGTAATCGCAATATCAATATAACGCTCCGGATAAGAATGCTTCGTTGTTATATTTTCTGCACCCTTTTGTATGGGGTTGAGGCATGGACACTAAAACAATCCAACATTAAAAACCTGGAAGCATTCGAAATGTGGTGTTAGAGACGTATTCTGAAAATATCATGGACAGATCGTAAAACAAACGTACAAGTGCTCGAACAACTAGGAAAACAATGCGAAGTTTTAAATTCCATAAAAATCAGGAAGTTGAAATACTTGGGGCACATCATGAGAGGTGAAAAATACGAACTATTAAGGAATATAATGCAGGGCAAAATCAAAGGCAGAAGAAGCGTAGGAAGACGTAAAATCTCGTGGCTACGCAATCTCCGTGAACGGTTTGGATGCAGCTCAATTGAACTATTCCGGCGCGTAACCAACAACATTATAATTGCCAGAATGATTTCCAATCTCCGATAGGAGCGGAACTTTAAGAAGAAGAAGGCAGATGACTATTATCACGATTTTAAGTCTGCTGAATTTCGTATGATAAACAAATGTAGATTGAGACATTTTATTTAAATAAAATGTTGTTGATTATGTTGAAAATGTTGTTGAAATGAGAGACAGAGGACTAATAATAAATGCTAGGAAAACACAAGTAATGAGTATACCGCATCAACGATATTACCAAATCAGAATAGACGATGAAACAATTGAACAAGTGTCATGGTTCAAATACAGTAAAACGCCGATATAACGGACTAATTGGGGGGACAGGGTGTCCGTTAAAGCCGAAAGTCCGTTATATAAAAATAGGTTTAAAATACCTAAATAAAAAAACTTTTTTTAAAATATGTACATTGTATTTAGATATAAATAAAAAATACAAAACATAAAATTATTCCCTGATCCATGGGTTGAATAAGCGATGTAATTTTTGGCAAAAACATACAACTAAAGTTTGTAGGTAGGTGTAGCGTTTGGGGTCCACGGGGACCCCGTTGGTATTCAATATATCTTGGGGATGTGATCGTTTAAGCAGGTATAATATTTACAGAACGTTTTTAATTTTTTTTCATTTGACCGGATTTTTTGTCCGTTATATCCGAAATCAGTTAAATAGAGGTCCGTTATATCGAGGCCTTACTGTACTTAGGAGGGTTCATTAACGAAAATGGAAATATTAAAACAGAAGTAGACAGCATAATAAGAAACATCGAAAGACTTTTTCATGCTTTAGGGAAGGCTCTGCTCAATAAAAAGGAAATCACCACACAGACGAAGTTGAAGGTCTTTAATTCCATCTACGTGCCGACACTAACCTATAGCAGCGAATCATGGATAATAAACCAACGGAATGCTTCGAGAATACAGGCTGTAGAGATGAAATACCTGAGGAGAGTACTTGGAGTCTCTAGAAGGTATCGTATCAGAAACAGGGAAATCAGAGAGCGTTTGCAAACAAAAGCAGTTCTGGATAGAGTTGAAGAAAATCAGCTGCGATGGTTTGGCCACCTGAATCGAATGCCAAATGAAAGACTTCCCAAAATAGTCTGGGAGTGTAAGGCGCAAGGTAAAAGAAAAAGAGGCATACCTCAGCTAACATGGAACAACACCATAGAGAAAGCTTTAACCAAAAGAAATATAGACTTCAGGCAGGCAAAAACTTTGACAAACAACAGAAGAGAATGGAGAAGAACTTATACTGCAGCTCCACGATAAAAGAGTCATAATTTATTTTTAGATTTTAATTAGGCTATATCTACCTAAGTTTATAAGTTTATATTTATTTCTGAAATGTAAAATTTGATTTTCGACACTGGCGTCAGCCGGTAATAAAAGAAATAAAGATTATGTAGGTATGTATGATGTATGTAAAATCTTGTTGATTGTTCTTCCTCAGTTTTATTTATTCGGGTTTAAAAATTAATCTTCGAATTATGTGAAACACATAAATTAATCTTCTACTTTGGAAGATAATATTAAGACTAATTTTATGGGAAATCATTAAATTTCTCATTAGGTGTACTAGTAACGAGGCTGGCAATGAGGGTGTGAATCACTAATTATTTCCCAAATGTTTTTGCACAACGAAACCTCATATCAATCCTGCTAAAAACTTCTTCCGCCAACACTTAGCTTAAGACATTCTCTTCGCGCTCGCGCATTACTCAAAAGAGAATGGTAGATACTTCTTGTATTCTTGGTTTGTCAGTTCTTGACGGACTGTGGTGAAGTAACCGCTACTTAAGAAACCGTACGACACACCAAAACCCGCGATGATTCAAAAGTAAACGAAAGACGATTTTCGAAAATGAGACACAAAAAATCCATGGCATTTGAAATGTGCGTCTACCGTAGAATGTTGCACATGTTATACCATGGACCGCATGTTGCACATATAATTCAATATTAGTGTAATTTAACATAAAAGTTAGACTAATCACAACTATCAACCAAAATATACTGAGATATTTTGGACATATAATTAGAAGAAGAGAAGGCATGGAAGGAAATGATAGTTGAAGGCAACTTAGCTAGCAAAAGTTCCAGAGGAAGCTCTTTAGTACGATGTTCGGACCAAATAAAGGACATGACTGGTAATTCATTCGCCGAAGCAAAACAACACGCATAGGAGAGAGATAATTAGACAAAAATGATCAAACAAATTAGTGATATGCCTAGGCATATCACTTAAGGACAGGAAAACAAACACATGGATAAGACAGAAAACCGAAGTCACCCATATGGTACAAAAATCATTAAAATTGAAATGAGAATACGCTGGACATGCAGTTAGGAGCGATCTAAACAAATGGCACAGAACAATTCTAACCTAAAGACCATACCAATAAAAAAGACCCAGAGGTAGACCTCCTGGATAGATGATCTGAAACGAACTGCCGGGAAAAATTGGCTACAAGTAGCGTACAACAAAAAACAATGGAAAGGAAGACTTGAAGAGGCTTATGTTCAGATGTGAACGTGAATGGCTAGATGAAGAAGAAGGTCAAACGAATTACATGACGACACTATATTCTTATAAAGAAGAAACAATAGGGGAGGAGGATGTAAAATAGTCCAAACCATTTTGCGGTAGGAGTGTAAAAAGACCTTACAAGTTTAGGGATTATGTTTATAAAAATGGATAAAGGGGAAGATGTCAGAAAAAAGCATGTGCAGTGACCTTTGATAAGAAGGTTGAGAACAGTGTACCTGTCAGTGTCAACGAACACATCCGCCTTTCTGAGGAGCGCCACTTGACATGGGACGAGCAACAATGTAACCGAACATTTGGAATATATCACATTTGTTATATGATTAATAGATAAATAATAAATAAAGTAATGAGTAATGAAGCTATCTATATTTATTTGTTAGCTCGAGGTTCTGAATTTTATGTGTCTATATATATTATACTCCGATTCACTTTTTCGGGGTTTCATCACCTTCATTGTCTCTACAACCCATGAAGGATCTTAGCCTATTCCAGAATCAGCTTCCATTCCTCCCTATCCTTCGCCTTGGTTTTCGGGGATTTACCCTGAACTTTTCAACTTTCGGGGTGTAAAGTTGAACGTACATAGTATTGACGAGAGGCATCCCCATTGTCCTACATTTTTATTTCCATGTTTTAAAGCACTTTCCGAGGTAAATTTTAACTAAAGTGGATGACGGGCAACATCCTTGCTTTAATCCCTTTGATATTTCAAATCCTGTTGTTACACAATATCAATCCTTTGATATTACAAATCATTAAATTTTTTATTAGGTGTAACACTAGTAACGATTCTGGAAATGAGGGTGTGAATCACTAATTATTTCCCAAATGTTTTTGCACAACGAAACCTCATATCAATCCTGCTAAAAACTTCTTCCGCCAACACTTAGCTTAAGACATTCTCTTCGCGCTCGCGCACTACTCAAAAGAGAATGGTAGATACTTCTTGTATTCTTGGTTTGTCAGTTCTTGACGGACTGTGGTGAAGTAACCGCTGCTTAAGAAACCGTACGACACACCAAAAACCCGCGATGATTCAAAAGTAAACGAAAGACGATTTTCGAAAATGAGACACAAAAAATTCGTGGGAGGATTGTGTGGTATTTAGTAGTTTATTATTTTAAATAGTGTAGTTGTTATTTGCGAAATTGTTTAGAATTATTGCACTTTGGAGAAAGGAGGATACTCTTTGCATAGTGAGTAGACTATTGTTTATGTATTAATTATTATTCTTGAGAGGTAGAAATTACAGTTAGCGTACTGTAGGAAAACTGTGTAACCTCATATTTTATAGTTGGTAGGTTGGTTTTAGGTTGCGATTTTTGTGAAATTGTTGTGACATATAAATTTGGATTCGTTACCTACCACCTTCGATGACCTATTTAGTAAAAAAATATTATGAACACATTTTTTAAGCGAAATAAAAACTTATGCTTTAGATGTTACAAATAAATTATTTAGATTTTTGGTAATATGTAAACGAACTGCCTAAAGTTATTATTATCACACGTAGGTGCTTTTATACCGTAATTTTTAGGGTTACAAATTCAAAAATCTTTAAATATTGTAGGTTTTACACGTTAATTACATATATGTATAAATTGCCATTATTTCTTTCTCTCCATACGATTGTCGCCCTATTCTATTTATCTTTATCTATAATCACATATGCCAAATAATTATTAATCGCACTATAATCGCTCTATTTTTTTATTCATTTTCGCTTCTCTCTTTTGTAATTGTTCTTGTAGGTTTTCTTTGCAAATGATCTCCAATTATCTTTTACTGACCTTCTAATAACATACTATATCGTGGATTTACATCTAAATATTTTGAGATAACAAGAATTTTAAGTTTTCTGTATACAATTTTCTGCTTGTCTTATTGTTTTATGAATACTATTGGTAATGTTTATCTGTATATAACTTGTTGCTCCTAAACGTATCAACATATTGGATCAATTTTACATACTTATTATGGACATCAATTACTAATTTACACAATTTAGTTGTAATAACACTTTTCTTTTTGTTCGGTTTTTATTGTAAGGTATTATAGACCTGGATCCCGCGTACCAAAAAAAAAGTTGATTAATAGCAAGCTGAACATTGTTTAATAGCTTAACGGTGTCTAGTAGGACAAACTTTCATAAATGGAAACACTGGAAAAGGGGAAGTTTTAATTGTGGAACAGGTTAAAAATTTGGAACATCAGACTACGAAAACATTTTATGTATTTTGTCGGGCAGAACTTCCAATTGATTTGTTACCATTTCATTAAACTCTCATGCAAAAATCAGACTGGTGTTTATCACCAACTGCGCATTTTATTGAGTGGAACACGAAGAACATGTTAAATGATAGGAATCGTGTTGGTTAGTAATAGCAGTCTGATTTTTGTAAGAGAGTTTAATGAAAGGGTAACAAATCAATTGGATGTTCTGTCCGACAAAATACATGGGACGTTTTCGTAATCTGACGTTCCAAATTTTTAAACTGTTCCACAATTAAAACTTCCACTGTTTCAGTGTTCCCGTAGTCCGACTAGACACCGTTAAGCTATTACCAAATTTTCAGCTTGCTATTAATCAATTTTTTTTTGGTACGCGGGATCCAGGCCTATTAGGTGATATACTGTATGCTCTCTACTGTTATTCATTCATTATCGACATACTCTCCTTCTTTTGTACCTATATAAGGACTGAGACAAAAGGTGTTTTACCATATTTATGGAAAACTTTTTTATTAGTAACTTGGAAAGAGTTATTTTTCATAAAAGTTCTGCAGGGTCCAAAGCCAAAATAAAACTGTTAGGTGCAGTGGCGGATACTCAGGAGGGAAAAGGGGGAAATTCCTCCCCCTCCCCTTCAACAAGATCCAAAATTAAAAAGAGTTATTTCAATTTGAAGTTTTTTATTTCCGGAGAAACAGGGAGCCCTCAAGTTGCACCTCACTGCCTGCCTATTCATGGCCAAATTCCAACGAAAAGTCTCAATACTCAGTTAGGAGTAAAATTAATACAAAATAATTCGCTCTAAAACGAAATCAAGAGACATCTTATATTTCAGTTCGTTCAGAGAGCGTTATAAATGCCCTTACGTACCACTAAGTTGTCGTACACCTTCCGATGACCTCTAAGGAGAGTGAAACGTACCTACGTAAGGGCGTTTATGACACTCTCTAAACGAACTGAAATATAAGACGTCTCTTGATTTAGTTCTACAACGAATTATTTAACAAAAATGTTGAAACATAAAAATATATTAGCTGACATGAAACTTAAACCACAGATAGAAAAATTCAATCGAATGAAGCTGCTAGTGAGGAAAATTAAGGAAACTTATTGCATACTAGTTATTATTTATGTCTTACATGTAGTTTGAGTTTGTTTTTATGTCTTTTGGTTGGTGTTTCATTGGAAGTTCCCCCTCCAAGAAATTTTTTAGATACATCACTGGTTAGGTACCAACATTTTTGAGCCCTAAACGAGATTGATTAATTTTGTTTGAATATGAAAATAGTTAGCATCTCTCTCTAGTTTCATCCTTTCTTGTGGAGTATTGGGCGCTTATGCGTTTCTTGACCAAAAGTGTAAGATTGCTAACTTTCAGAATCAGCGCATCTCTGGATAAACTGTGTACTAGTTCCTTTCAATCTCTTACATTTCTTGCTCTGTTTCTGACTTCATCCCATCTTAGTCAGATTTTTTCGTATTCTCTAGTTGTAGACGTTGTAGTTCTGTTCCAGTTGTTGTCTGGTCTTTCCTCTTTGGTTGGTATTCATGTGCTCGTCTCGCTATGTTGCTTTGATCTTCTCTCAAAGAATGGCCAATCCATTTTCATTTTTTCCTTGACTCTAGTACAGGGGTGGGCAAAAGCCGGCCCGCGGGCCGGATCCGGCCCTTTTGCTTACTTTATCCGGCCCATTGAGAAATCTCGCAAGCGATTTTTTTAAGAGCGTAATGCATTAATTTTTTTCGAATCCTGAGAAAACTAATTAGTATTTTTGAAAAATTTAAACGCAGAATGAAAGATTGCGTTCTTACCGAGGGCAGAAAGTCCTATAAGTTCTAAAAACTTCTATAATGTTTATCACAGAGGCAAAAAAAAGGAGAAAATTTAGTGTGATTTTTTAATTTCAAATTATGTCTTTCTCCTTTTAATGATGGTCAAAAGTTCTCTGTTTCTTTTCCATTCTGTGCAACACCATTTCGTCCGTAATATGATCGGTCCATGGTATTTTCATAATTTTCCCCTAAAAAGCTACATCTCAAAAGCTTGCAGCTTTTTCATTAAGACAGCATTAACAATCCAATAAAGAAGAAGAGAGTGGATCCCGGTTTTTTATAGCGTTCTCCGTCTTCCGGTTGCCAGTTTTCAGCTTCGTCCGTCGTTGCATTCGTCAGGGTGAAGGTTCCTTTCCGACATTGCCTTCTGAATGCCGCCTAGCCAGGATTGTTTCGGCGTTCCTCTCTTCCTTCTTTCCCTTTGGTGTTCATTTTAGAATTTGTTTTGGCAGCCTGTCCTCGTCCATTGACGTCGTACATGACCATACCAGACCAGATCAGTTGTCTCCTTTAAATTTCGTCTATGATTTTACCATCCGATATTAGATTTGCAGATTGAATCTTTAGTTACTCAGAAATTTCCTCATCTTCAAAAAGGCTGCTCTTGATTAATCTATTCTTGATCGAATTTCTGAAGTTCATTTTTTATCTGGATCCTTGTTATGGCTTAATAAAGTGCGCTGGAATAAGTGTTACCCCTCATTATTAAACTATTTATTTTTAGCACATAAGCAAAACTCTCGGACAGGTTGATTATTAAAACAGTGATAGTATATTCTGGCATCAATATTTCGAACTTTACGTGATCCCTCTTCAGGTGACAGTCATAACTTTGATTTTTTTAAATGGGAAAGTACATCATGTAACACCTCATTTAAAAGCTTTCGAGATACTGATTACAAAAATGTATAATACTTAAACCCTTTTTGAGAGCGTAGTCGCAAAATTTCAGATCGAATTATTTTTAAATGCATTCATTTTTTGCGGATCCTGAAAAAAATATTAAGTATTTTTGAAAAATTTAAACGCAATATGAAAGATTACGGTTTTACCGAGGGTTTTAAGTCCCTGGGAACTTCTTTAATGATGATTTTAATAAGTTACAGGGGTGAAAAAATTGACAATTAAGAGTGATTTTTAACTTAAAATATATAATTCAAAAGAAACTTTTTGTTTATTTAAAGAGACTTTCAGCCCTCGGTAATAATGTAATCTTTCATTCTCCGTTTAAATCTATCAAAAATACTTATTAGTTTTCTCAAAATCCGCAAAAAATGAATGCATTAAAAAATAATTCGATCGAAATTTTACGCTTACGCTCTTAAGAAAGATTTAAGTATTATACATTGTTGTAATCAGTATCTCAAAAGCTTTTAAATGAGGTGTCACATGATGTACTTTCCCATTTAAAAAAATCAAAGTTATGCCTGTCACCTGAAGAGGGTTCACGTAAAGTTTACTGGGAACAAATTGTTCGCATGTACACACCAGAAAGACAATTTATTATTATTAACAGTCAAATGTCTTTCCCCAAATGCTCTAAAATGATACTTAAGTATCTTTGTCAAAAAAATTTCTTGGGCAGAGAAAAACCTCCACCAAAAACATTAGCGTACATACTGAGTATAGTCTTCCGGCCCGGGAGACATTTTGAAAATTTCATTTTGACCCGCGCTTAAAAGTATTTGCCCACCCCTGACTCTAGTAGATATATTAGTTTGCTTTGTTCTTTGCCATAATTTTGTCTTAGTTATTGGGCCAGTATAATCAGGATTTTTCTTAAATATTTGTTTATAAAAGTTTGCAGCTTTTTAGTTGTAGTTTCGTCCTGTTTCTATGTTTTTGCTCCGTAAAATAGTAGATATACTTTTGAGGCAACTATTAAATCATCGTGATAATTTGATATTTGACCTATTGTTGACTTTTGGGCTGAGAATCCAGTTTGATTTGATTTTTCCTTTATATTTTTTTCATAGGAGCTTATGCGAAACCACTGTTATATTACTAGATAACTAAATTAAAATGATTCTCACTAGGTGACATTTGTGCCTGGATCTCCTCAGATGCCGAGGAGGAATCCTATCCACTACAATACCATGGTTTTTAAATAATATCGAAAAACAGTGTATGACGAGAGCATTGTTAGGTGACACCTACCATCCACTCCTGCTTTTTTCTTTTTACTCGTCACCCTCTATCTCTCTCTCTCTCTCTCTCTCTCTCTCTCTCTCTCTCTCTCTTTCTCTCTACATTTTTAAAATACTTTGTGCCAAAATTATTAAACAACAAAAACAATTTATTCGAAAGAACCTTTTCTAAACCTATGACCGAATTAAATTTCATTAATAAGACGTTTACTACATTGGATTATAACGACTGATCAATTATGACAATAATGATGATAAGTAAGTAATAGCAGCGAAACTATTCAGGGAAAAATTAAATTATAATCTATTATTGCAATTGCACTTGTCATCAACCATGTGAAGGTTTCTCAGATTAAATAATCTTCGGTTCAGGCCTGATTTAATCTACAGTCTCTTTATTTTGACATAAAAAAATAGTACTAGGGATTTATATCTATTATTCTGATTATAAAAGAACAACTGATTGCTTGGAATTATGAATGTTATTGTGATTATCGCCATAATTAATCCTAGAGTGTTTTTTTCTTTTAATATTTTTGCTTGTGGCTGTGATTTTGACTAAATTTGTTCGTATCGAACAAGCACTTGACAAAAAACAAACTCAGTAAATTATGAAATGCTGAATAAAGAAATTAACAAAGGATTTCTAAATGGTGTAAGATAATCATCATCATTATCTCTGCTATGCGGGATCTGGTTCACTATTTACACTATCCTGGATAAGACCCCTTAGCTTTTATTTCGTCTTTCTCTCCTACTCCTCCCAGAAACTTGCCAATAATGCTCGAATCATCATATAATATTATGTTCCCGTTCTTCTCGTTATGTGACTTTATGTGTTTACTTTTTTTTAATAGCCTGTCTTTTATATGAAGCTCTTGCAGAATTGACAGGTTGGTTCTGTGGTTTGTCCAGAACACGCGTAAAATTCTTCTGTAGACCCATTTATACATAGAAGGCTTCGATCTAACTTCTATCAATATTTTTGAGAGTCCATGTTTCAGCTACGTACACTCAAAAAAATTTAGTTCGTAATATTGATTAACAGTGATTGTTAAATAGTATTTCGTTGTAACAACAATTCAATTTTTTGTTTCAACGAACTTTTAGACATTGATCAATATATTTGGGTATTGTCAAAATGATGTCAAAATGAATAATAATTGTGAAAATAACTAGAGTACATTAATCAATAACACTCAATTTATTTCGACAATAATTTAGTTTCGTATATTTAATAAATAATGGTAATTCTGACAGCAAAGCACTTTCTTGATTTCGTAGATGATAAGTAATTACCTTGGTTTATCGTGACAACGAACAGATTTCATTAAATCAATGTACAAATATTGTTAATATAGAGTAATATTTGATTATTCCATTGATGTAAACTGATTGTTGTGACAACGAATGCATTAATCAATCTACTACTGCGTTTAATAACCACAATCAATGGTAATCAATTTTGTTTATTCTAAGGGACTTTCAGCCCTCGGTAATAATGTAATCTTTTATTATGCGTTTAAATTTTTCAAAAATACTTATTAGTTTTCTCAGGATTCCAAAAAAAATGAATGCGTTTAAAAAGAATTTGATCGAAATTTTGCACCTGCGCTCTCCAAAAGGATTAAAGTGTTATGCATTTTTGGAATCACTATTTCAAACGCTTTTAAATGAGCTGTCACATGATCTACTTTCCCATTTAAAAAAACCAAAGTTGTGGCTGTTACGTGAAGAGGGATCGCGTAAAGTTCGAAACATTGATATTATAATATACTTTGATTATTTTAAAAATCGACCTATCCGAGCGTTTTGCTTATGTGCTAAAAATAAATAAGTTAATAAGGAACAACACTTTTTCCAGCGCACTGTATAAGTGAAATCATATGAGAAATCACACAGTGTAGAGTCCATTAGGTTTAGGACAAAAAAGGGGGAATTGCAAAATTATTATTAATCAATTAATATCATACATTAAGCTAATGCATTCAGTAATTATCAATATAAAATACGTTCATAGTAGGGATGAAAATAATTGCTTGTAAGAATAACCGTATTTATTGTGGGAATGAACGGAATTAATTGTAAGAATAAACGGAAATAATTGTAGAAATAAACGAAATACGTTAGGAGAAATAACACTGTTATTGACACAACGAATAGTCTTCGTCGGTCAATTAACGACGTTGTTGTTTCAATGAATAGTGTTCGTTGACTCAGTGAACAGTGTTCGTAATATTAATAAATATATGTCCATCCATTCAATAAACGTAATACATTGGATTAACTAACGAACATAATGAATTGATGAACATCGCTTTGTTGTTGCAATAAAACCAAGAATTGGACAAATTTTAAATATTGCTTTTGTTGTCTGAATTAACATTTTTATTAATATTACGTACCTTTTTCGTTAAGTGTATATAACAATGGGAAAAATAAGGGCGATGGATAGCAAGAAGGAATAACAGTTAGAAGACGAACTTTATGAACACACTAGATATTATTAGTCACGAATATGGATTTAAAATGAATGCACTGAAGACCACGCTGATGATCATTGACCAAACTAGATATAACCAACCAGAAATAAGAAATGTAGCAGGATTTGAAGCGATAAAACCATAAATAAGAACTGGTAAGGGCGCTTACCTTTCCTATCGATACCTATTCTACAGAAACTGGGACCATCAAAAATTCTGACTCACAACGTATAATGGCCTTTAAAATGTGGGTCTATTTAAGAATGAAACACATACCTTGGATAGCACGCCGCACAAACATGTCATTATTAACATAAGTCGACATCACTACTAGGTTTATCACAAACATCAACCAAAATATATTGAGATATTTTGAAAACAACCAGACGAAGGAAAGTTATGGAGAGATTGGTGGTTCAAGGAAACGTAGATGGCAAGAGAACTCGAGGAAGATTGCCAGGGCGATGATCAAATAAAGAGCATCACTGTAGGTGGTGCAACGTGCAACCACCCTATTAACACCACTCTCTGAGGCAGCACACTACGAGCAGGATAGAGAAGAGTGGATAGCAATCATAAGTTGAACATCATAACATAGTCACAACTTAACGAAGGATAAAGGAAAGAGGAGGAGGACCTATGTATATTTATCTTAAAAATTATGGATACTGTAGGTTAAAGGGCTTCTCCTTGTTGTAGATTTTCTTACGGATCAAACAAATATTAGTTCTTATTATCTTTTTTTATTAGTTAAAACTTATTTTTACTTTTTTTAGTATTCCACAAGGAAGAATTTCCTGTAGCTGGCTGTATACCATTAATTACACAAATTGAAGAAAAATCTTCTGCGTAAAAGGTATATTTATTTTAAAAAACCCAAAAAAGGCTACAAATACAAAACAGAACGTTTTCGCTCTAAAGAGAGCATCATCAGTGTTCTTTGCAAGCCCTACATGCTAAGCCACCAAAATACATGGGTTAAAACCCTTAAAATGCCAATTAAAAGCGTTGATTGATGTATTGGAGGTATTAATATTTCAATCAACGCTAAAAGTCTTACATTAAAATGTTATATGTTAAATATTGACGATGAATAGTTGGCTTTCACCTTTATGTGAAGACGGAGAATTCGACTTCGTGGAATTTCGACACGTGCTTCGTGGAAAGTCATATAATGTCTTAGGGTATCCTTATTAATTTCATCCATCGTCAGGGTTTAGCATATAACATCTTAATGTAAGACTTTTGATCGACATTTTAAGGGTTTTAATGTCTTTTTGGCAGCTTAGCATGTAGAGCTTGCAAAGAACACTGATGATGCTCTCTTTAGAGCGAAAACGTTCTGTTTTGTATTTGTAGCCGTTTTTGGGGTTTTTAAAATAAATACCTTTTACGCAGAAGATTTGTCTTCAATTTTTTAGTATGTGTACTCATAATAGAGAACTTGCACATTTTTTTTTATTACATAATAATGTTCAGTTTTGTATAAAAATGAGATTTCCAAAACACGCTTCAAAAACTCATAATAACTTAGAAGTAAAAATGTAAAGTCTTCTGTATTTTAAAATAGTTCAAACGACCCGTGACGTCACATAGTTTAACTATATGGTTCCGTTTATAATTATATTTAGGTATATTCTTCTTCTTCTTCTTCTTCTTCTTTAGTTTATTGGCCTCCACCTACTTGGGTATTTGGCCAGCTCGTCGTCGCGAAATACAGTAAAACCTCCGTTAACCGAAACCTTTTTCACCGAAACATCGTTTAACCGAAATGGTTGACAGTTTGAATAATTACGTCAATGAAAAGTGAATTTAAAAAAAAACAATAAAATTAAGGAAAAAGAACATGTTTAGATTGTTTTTATAAAGAAATCTTCTATTTTCTTTTGTATTTTCCTTTGAGAACAATGTTTTGCAGCTATATCCCTCCAATACTATGTAATTTGATACAAGAAGAATACAAAAAACAATGTTATTTTTAACCGAACATCTTGTTATCCGAAACGGCCTGCCCCGAATTATTTCGGTTAACGGAAGTTTTACTGTAAAGGAAAAATTTTTATATTCTAATAAAACGATCAAAAACACTTGTAACGTCACATAACTGTATTTTCTATTGACGTTTATAATGTCTAATTTAAAATTATATACAATTTTGTTTACTTTGTTGGTGCAAAATGTAAACATATAACCGGATGACGTCACGACGCGTTTTTGGCTGGCTGGTAATTTGAATTTTTAATCGTCTTCAGGGGCCAAACGAAAGAGAAACAAAACTTTTTATCTTTGATACATGTTTTAAATTATGTTCTGTAGTGATTTATAACATTTTTTTCGAATTTAAAATTTTATGCAAGTTTCCTATAACAAAATGTAACGGTTGCTTAAAGATGTTCTATTCATAATACACAGCTTTCGATTTTAAGAAAACTAGGCAAAAAACTCTTATGTGTAGGTTAGACAAACACAAAAGAACAATAAGTTAAATATTTAGATAAACTCTATCTCCCAAGACGTTACCTTCCTAGGTAGGAATATAGCATTGAAACAATGATAATTACGTAATGTTGACATAAAAACAAGCATCGGCATATTTACGAATTCAACGTATGATTAAGAATACACAGTACCGCAGAAATTTTTTGTTTATTTATAAATGTAGGTACATTATTTAATTTTATAATGATTACCAAAAATAGCAATACTATTTATAAGTACATACAATTAACGTAAAAGATTAATGGTATTATGTACGCATCATTAATGAGGTTTTTGAATCAAAACTTCTTGTACAGACGAAGTTTTCATCGCTGAGCAAAGTAAACACAGAAATATTTTAGTTTTTTGATGTCTCAGAAAACTATTTTTTTGCATTGCAAAAGATCTCGTTAGAAATAAAATCAAAAAGTAACTGGAAAAGAGTCATAATATTAGATTGAAACTCCTTCAGGAGCAAACTCATGTGAAGAAAATCATGATCTTCACTTTACCAGAGGAAGCGAATAAATTAAGAATATTTTAATGTTCAACCCTTAGACTAAGTCATATATACTAAAAGAAATCTCTTTGTTAAGAGGCTGTTTATTACATGACAAGTTCTGGGACAAAGTAAAATCGTCATCAGATTATAGAAAAGTACTTCCTTCTACGCGATACTCAACGTTTTTTCCCTGGGCCACATAGTAGCTATTGCCACAGCTTGCGGGCCGCAATTTAGGTGAAGTAATATACAGTATGATACAAATGAAAGGAATAAATTCGTTATTTCGTAAATTGGCGACTATAAGGAAAAATCCAAAAACAGGTCGATTTTTTTATTTTTAAATTATGATTTTTTGACATATATGTTATTTTAGTGACGTCATCCATCTGAGTGTGATGACGTAATCGATGATTTTTTTAAATAAGAATAAAGTTCCGTGTGCTAGCTCATTTGAAAGGTTATTCAATGCTCTATTCAGCAATTTAAACATATTTTGCATATTTCATTTTTGAATTATGAAGATTTGCACAGGCACGATCAAGCAAACAACGTGAAGAGCAAGTAAGCGCAACTTTTGAGAGTTTTAAAGTTATTCGGTGTTAATTTCCAGAATTCTCAATATTGATTTGCGTCTTTTTTTCTTTAAAAATTGCCTCCAGATTTTTATCATCTTTAAAATCAATTAGTTCATCTGACAACTTTGCGCTATTAAATCCCAATGCCTCAAATTGTGTAGTAGCGGCTACTTCTCAGTGCAAGGGATTTTCAACCAATAGAAGATATTTCCTAATTTTTCGCAAATCATTAACTCTTTCCTGAAATTCATCGCTCAAGAAAACTAAGTAATTAGAAATAGTAGCAAAGTTTTCTGGAGATACATCAATTCCATCTTGTTGATCTTTTACCAATGTCGAAAAGTTATACAGATTTTTTATATTAATTTCCTCGATGTACCTACATCTTTAGCTTGTCCTCGAAAGCAAATACTTTATTCTTTTACTGCGAAATAATTTTATGTTTACCTTTTAATTTTTAAACGACGATTAAGTTCGCCAAGTTTTCCTGGTATGTTGCAAATAAATGCTAAAAGCCACCACTAACTATCTTACTCAAGTTCAAACTAATTTGATCGTTTACAGAGCCCTTAAGTTAGCCTTCGGGCCACATAAAAAACGCAAGAAGGCCGCATGTTGAGTATCACTGCTCTACAGTGTCGTATGTGCTGCTCACACTATAAGTTTTGATCTAGTTGACCGTCACTTACAATGGTAGAACCTAAACAGGGTCGAAAAATACAGGCAGAATGCTTAGCCAAACTTCCTACTTAATAGAGTAATCACACCAGCTTAAGGCATTTATCTTGAACGACATACAATAGACACCACTGTGTATTTTACTTACCTAACAAATTCTAAATATCAAATTTTAAGTATCTCCATTAATTTTATATGTTACTCTATCAAATGATTTTTCTAAATCCCTAAAGTTTGTAAAAACATTTTTCCTAGATCACGAAATTTATACAACAGAAATCTCTGGATTCAACTTCGGTTTTATTTAAAAATTTTATTAAAACCAAACTAAGTTTATTTAAAATTTTATTCGCATTTGTGTCTAAAATATATTCACAAAAGTCCTGTGATTTTAAGCCTAATTATATATAAATCTATTTTATAATATTTAACATAAATCTTTTAATCATTACATGATTTAATTTGATAATATAAGCTTTTTTCTTCAATTTGGTGCTTTCAGAATTTATGTAGGCCCAATAGTTTACGCATAAAAGCTTTTTCTGGGGTAACAATTTCAATTATTTCTAGGACAAAAAGTTTTCTATCTCGTCAGGGGTAGGAAATTTTTCACTTACACCCATACCTCGCTATACGGCCGCTCTATGTACGGCATTTCGCTATAACGGCCCTGTTCAATTACGGCACGGTTTCGATTTACGGCCTAAAATGTTTCGCTATAACGGCCCCATGTTCCACTTGTTTATGCATAATTTGAAAATAAAATGAGATGAGGCCGCATATAAGGAATATCTTAACATTTTAAAGGGAATTATAGAAAAAGGTGGTTGTAAACCTGAACAAGTGTTTAATGTAGACAAAACAGGACTTTGTTGGAAGTAAATGCCTGATCGCACGTAGGTACACTTCAAAAACCGAAAAATCTGCACCTGGTTATAAATGGTCTAAAGAGCGATTAACTTTGCTACTTCGTGCAAATGCCACTGGTGATTTTAAGCTAAAACAACTTCTAATTTGTCCAAAAATCCAAGGCCTATTACAGGACTAAATAAAAATCATTTACCCGTTATATGAAGATACAACAAGAAAGCTTGGAATTTGTAGATTATTTTTGGTTTTTGGAATCTTTTTTTTTTGTTTTGATTCTGGCCTTGGTTCAGAACCTTTAGCCACGTAACTACATATAAAATTATTATTCGTTCATAAGTATAAAATTGCCCAGTATACACTTAAAAATAAAGAATAATAAAAAATAAAGCTTACAAATAACAATGCCTACTTACTATGCCTACTTACTATGTTAATAAATACAACTATATTAATTTTTGTTTTTTTTTGTTTTTTTGTTCACTACGGTAAGAACTAAATCCGATTCATCCTCGCGGAGATTTAGAACCTCTTAGTGATTATTTATTTATTATTTTTTTTATTTTTTTATTTATTTATTTATTTATTTTTAAAAATTTTTTTTATAATATATTTTTTTATTATTTTTTTTAACCTTTTTTTTAATATATAATTTTTTTTCGAACATACATAGGTTACAAAATAATATAATTAATTACAGGAAATATCTCATTCATACATTACATAATACAAAGGAAATACCTATTCATTCAAACGATTAGTTTTACATTCACACTTTTAATTTAATTTTTTGAAGAAATGTCATAATTAATTTAAACATTTTAATGTTATCCTCACTTAATAGTACATTTAAGTCTAGGGGAGTACTTAAACCTGCTTTCAACAATTCTTGTAGCAGCCACATACTTGCATTGAGATGTAAGGGACAGTTAAAAAATATATGATTTAGATTAGCTATGTTAGTTCCACAGTCACATCTGCCTGTTGGGAGAACTCCAATTTTATGTAGATGCTTCGGAAAACATCCATGATCTACTTTTAATCTTAGGATGGTCGACACTGTATTTCTACTTAGTGCAACAACTTTGTAAAATTGGTTAACAGCTACTGTTGGTTGTAATTTAAACAAATTAGTGCCTGTACTTTCACCGAACTGAATCCAACGTCTATCCCATTTACATTTAATATGCTGTTTAACGTATGCAAAAAGATCACATCTGTTAAGTTCTTCAATCAATATTTGAGGGTACTTTAGTGGATTTTTAGCTATTGAATCCGCAATACTATTACCTAATATGTCTGAATGTCCCTTAACCCACACAAATTTAACACTATATGTTGAAGCTGATAATTTTAGTAATTGTGGCAATATTTTTAATACAGGGTGTCCCGAAAAGAATGGTCATAAATTATACCACACATTCTGGGGTCAAAAATAGTTCGATTGAACCTAACTTACCTTAGTACAAATGTGCTCACAAAAAAAGTTACAGCCCTTTGAAGTTACAAAATGAAAATCGATTTTTTTCAATATATCGAAAACTATAAGAGATTTTTTATTGAAAATGGACATGTGTAATTCTTATGTCAGGAACATCTTAAAACAAAATTATAGTGAAATTTGTCCACCCCATAAAAAATTTATGGGGATTTTGTTCCCTTAAACCCTCCCAAACTTTTGTGTACGTTCCAATTAATTCATTATTGTGGTACCATTAGTTAAACACAACGTTTTTAAAACTTTTTTGCCTCATAGTATTTTTTCGATAAGCCAGTTTTTATTGAGATGCGGCTTCTTTTTCAATATATTTACGTAAAAATTTTATGGGGGTTTTGTTCCTTTAAACCCCCCTAATGTTTGTGTACGTTCCAATTAAACTATTATTGTGGTACCATTAGTTAAACACAGTGTTTTTAAAACTTTTGTCTCTTAGTCTTTTGTTCATAAGTCACCTTTTATCGAGATGTAGCTTCTTTTTCAAAATATACCTAAAAATGTAAATTATAAATAAATTTTCAGATTATTAACAGGTCTCTATAACCGTACTTAACCATATACAAATATGTGGTGGATTCGACAAATATTCAAAATATCTCGATAAACACTGGCTTATCCAAAAAGGACTAAGAGGCAAAAAAGTTTTAAAAATAATGTGTTTAACTAATAGTGCCACAATAATAATTTAATTGGAACGTACACAAAAGTTTGGGGGGGTTTAAGGGAACAAAACCCCCATAAAATTTGTATGGGGTGCACAAATTTTACTTAATTTTTTTTAAGATATTGCTGTCGTTAAAATGCCACATGTCAATTTTCAATAAAAAATCTCTGAGGGTTTTCGATATATGAAAAAAAATCGATTCTCATTTTGTAACTTCAAAGGGCTGTAACTTTTTTTGTGTGCACTATTGTATATACGTAAGTGAGGTTCAATCAACCTATTTTTGACCCCAGAATCTGTGGTATAGTTTATGACCAATCTTTTCGGGACATCCTGTATAAATATATTGCTGTTAATTGTGACTTTAAAGTTTTGTAATGCATTTAATACTGATAGTGAATCACTGCACACAACAATTTTGTTCCATTGTTTCTCACAACACTATTCAAGTTTTTGGAATCTATTATTATTCTATATACCAGTGTATGTGCTTTTTTGTGTGTATGTTTGATTTAAATAAAATAAACAGGTAAAATGCATTTTTAACGACAAACCATGTAACATATTTAACAAATTTGGAACCGATCCCATTAAATTTCTATGAATTTGTATTAGAATAATTTATTCGTTATACGGCATTTCGCTTTGCGGCCATGTTTCGTGGAACGTATCTAGGCCGTAAAGCGAGGTATGGGTTAGAAATGAATAAGTGAAAATAGTTTCTATGCTTATGGCAGTGGTAGTCACAGGACCACATACGTTCGGATAGAATTAGCGTTTCTTTGTAAAGACAATGAAGTCAACTTTTCAAAGTAACAAGACATTTCCTCAGCACATACACTACGCTAGGTATCTGATTGCAAAATCAACTGTACAATGCCAATAGCCATTAGTTGTCGAGGCATTAAGCTAAATAAACAAACATCAATTTTGCAATAACTAGTAAGTAACTATTGGAATTTTTATAGCTGAATACTTATGACGTTGTTCCTATTCTCAAGTGAAATTAAAGTTTGTGCATTTTTAGAAAGATTAGATATTAATAATTTTCAAAAAGTCGAAGCTATTTTTGTAATAATTAAGCAATAAATTAACAAAAATAACTTTAAAAACTCTCCTTCTAAAGGATTTTCATACTTATTCAGTAAAATTGTCTCACTTTTCCTTTAAAATTTGCCGGTTTTAACCTTTAGTAGTTAAAGTCAAGCGGTCTTACATTGTTTATACAGTGCACTGGAATAAGTGTACCCCCACCCCCTAAATATAATCATAGTATATTATAGCATCAATGTTTCGAACTTTACGCGATCCCTCTTCAGGTGACACGCACAACTTTGATTTTTTTTTAATGGGAAAGTACATCATGCGACACCTTATTTAAAAGCTTTTTAAATACTGATTACAAAAATATATAACACTTTAATCCTCTTTAAGAGCGTAGGCGCAAAATTTCGTTCGAATTATTTTTAAACGCATTTATTTTTTTTAATCCTGAGAAAACTAATAAGTATTTTTGAAAAATTTAAACGCAGAATGAAAGATTACATTACTACCGAGGAGTTAAAGTCCCTTAAAATAAACAAAAAGTTTCTTTTGAATAATTTATTTGAAATTAATAAATCAGACTAAATTTTCTCTTTTTTTCACCCCTGTCACCCTGTGTCTTATTAAAATAATCATTATAGTAGTTTTCAGGGACTTTTGACCCTCTATAATACTGTATTATTTCATTCTGGGTTTAAATTTTTCAAATATACGTATTAGTTTTCTCAGGATTCGAAAAAAGTGAATACCTACATTGAAAAATAATTCGACCGACATTTTGCACCTACGCTTTGAAAAAGGATTAAACTATTATACATTTTTGTAATCAGTATTTTAAAAGCTCTTAAATGAGGTGTCAAATGATTTACTTTCCCATATAAAAAAAATCAAAGTTGTGTCTGTCACCTGAAGAGGGATCGCGTAAAATTCGAAACGTTGATGCTATAATATACTATAATTTTGCCTATATGCTAAAAATAAATAAGTTAATAAGGGGGGGGGGGAACACTTAATCCAGCGCACTGTATATGGTTTATACCCAAGTAAAAAATGACGTTTAATCTTCTGCATATTTTGTTTATTGCATATTGTTATCACTAAATTTATCAAAAGTAGTTGAGAAATACCTATATCAAAGAGTGTCACAAAAAAGGTTTTTATTTTGCTAATTTTTTTAATCTAGTGGGAAATATTGGGAATAATTTGATCGCCATTTTTGCATTTCTTTGAGTGAATTTTAAAAGAGCAAAAAAATCAATGGAAATAAAAATACAATACTTTTAATGATAAGTATATATTTTTAAATAATATGCAATCATCATAATCAAGGACAAAACGACCAATAATAATACTGCAAATGTAGAATCAAACGTTTATTGTCTGACGTGTCGTTGAAATCACTCATGTTCTTAATTTGGGTGGATGCGCCAAAAATATGGAATGATGTGAAAGTGACTGTCTCATTAGCGATATATACTACGTTGTCCTTTATATCGAGGTCTGATAGTATAAATCGATTTATAATTATTCCTAATTTAATAAATTTTATCTGTTTCACCAATTATCGAAAACTTGTCTAAAAATTTTTGGCAGATTTTAGATAATATACATATAGATACGTTATATTAGGAAATGCCGACAGTTATTGGATAGTTAAAAAATAATTTATGTCTCTATGGTAAACGCCTTTGTAATCTTCCGATGTTACTTTTTAATCAATAATAAGATATAGTTTATATTATCAAAAAACTAAGTTTTCAATCCAATAGTACATAAAACAACACCAAAAATATTGCTCTACATCCTACCAGATTGAAAAACAATGGGAACCCTCTCTGGTTACACCTCCGAGGCTTCTACAATTTGTAAGCCATAACGGATGATGAGACTAAGGAAGATAAGGGAATTTTACAATTTATAATTCACGTCCCATCTGCTCAGCGTGGTAAAGTTCCAACGAGAATGGTTCCCTTCGTACTCCAATCAGAGTAAACTTGTAAATCAAAAATGAATAAACTTTTTCAATTTCGTTGCAACACGAAACTACAGCCGCGCCATATTCTAGTTCAATCAGAGAGTGCTGCAAGCACCTCTACCGGTTTCGAAACGTATTAGTGTCTCATCGGCAGGCACATATGCTGCTCTCTCTGACCCAACCAGGACAAACCCCGGCGTGCAGTCACGAATTGCAACGAACGAAATGGCAGGGATGTCTTAGCGACAACTGCTAGCAAAAAACTAAGTTTTCAATCTAATAGTACATAAAACAACACCAAAAATATTGCTCTACATCCTACCAGATTGAAAAACAATGGGAACCCTCTCTGGTTACACCTCCGAGACTTCTACAATTTGCAAGCTATAAGGGATGCTGAGACTAAGGAAGATAAGGGAATTTTACAATTTATAATTCACGTGCCATCTGCTCAGCGCGGTAAAGTTCCAACGAGAATGGTTTATATTATCAGTTTATATTTATAGATATATTACCAGTTTAAATAGCTTTTAGTACCTACTATTAAGAAATTTTTAAACAATCTAAGTAAACGCCTAATTAGGTATCTCCAAATTTTACAAAACCGGGATAAGCCCATTCTGCAATATGCATAAAATTTCAAATTTTACTTTTGCATTGTTACCAGACTTACCATTATACTGATATCTTTGAATTCTTGGTATACTCACTTCAATACGAGATGAACTATATGTAACACTTGGTATTTTATCTAGTCACGATGATGGGCTTAAATAAATAAAACTTTTCAGTGCCAAATAGATATGAAGTAATTCAGTAAATATCGAATGTTGTGATTTGGACATAGTTCATAAAACTAACAATACCACGTTTAGTGAAAATTATTGTAAAATAAACAATATTCTAGTTACAAAAGAGCTAATATGAATACTACGTGGCGCAAAAAAAAATTTTCATTTTTAATGGAAACTAAAATTCTAGTTTATTTTTGAAAGATTTTTCCATAGATAGTATTTGCTAAATTTAAACTTAAACGCGCCACAAAAGAGCCTCAACTGATAACTTTATCAAAGGTATTTTTTTGTGGTGCATTTTGTGGTGCATTTTATGGTGCATAGCAAATACTATGGAAAAATCTTTTAAAATAAATATAATTTTATTTTCCATCAAAATGAAAATACATTTTCGCGCCACGTAATATTCATATCAGCTCTTTTGTAGCTGGAGTATGCGCCACTCATTTTTACGACCGTTACCAGGTTTTTATTCTTGTATCAGGAGTTTTTTTTACATTATTTAGATTACACATTTCCTGGATGATGGATTGATAGATGAGATTCTATTGAATAGCCTCCTCGTTCACCCGATTTGAATCCTAAAGATTATTTTTTTAGGTAAAATTAACAACGGAGTTTTAATTGTTTAGTATGAGAAATTATAGTAAGTAAATTAAGAACAAGAACAACAATAGAGTAAGTCATTTATCTTACACATTCCTTAAATCGGTCAATAAAATTTCGCGGCCGCTGGCTAGAAGAATATCGAATATCACCTTATACAAGAACTATCACGGCCTTCTTCGCTTACTCATCTTGTTCTATTATACTAAATCCCGATAAACATTCTACTTTCTTTTGATTACACGTTTTAAGCTGAATTTGTAACAGCTATTAGCTATTTACCCTGCCCTAAAAACAAATTTGGAGGCAATTTTAATAACATATATATGGGTTTAGCAAGACGGAGCTCCAGCTTCATTATGTAAATGTACGACGTTATTTAGATTAGACATTTCTCGGATGACGGATTGGTAGATGAGATACCATTGAATGGCCTCCCCGTTCACCCGATTTTAATCCTAAAGATTATTTTTCTTGAGGTCAAATTAACAACGGAGTTTCAATGTTTCTGCACATGTAGTTTGTAACAACCCAACAAATAAATATGAGAAATTATAGTAAGTAAATTAAAAACAAGAACAACAGTAGCGTAAGTCGTTTATCTTAGACATTCCTTAAATCGGTCAATAAAATTTCGCCGCCTCTGGCTAGATGAATGTCGAACATCACCTTTTACAAGAACTATCACGGCCTTCTTCGCTTACTCATCTTGTTCTATTATACTAAATCCCGATAAACACTCTACTTCCTCTCGATTACACGTTTTAAGCTGAATTTGTAACAGCTATTAGCTATTTAATCACGCTCAAGTGGACTTCACCTCCCATACACCAAATACTGTTATGTCGACTGCTAATTGTTGAATTTGTTTTGTACCTTGAGTAACTGTCGAACGCTGAGAATTAAGTAGCTATTTTGTAGTAGAGGCGCTGGTTTTTTTCTAGTACATACCTGTTTCGTACTACAGTCGAACCCGCTTATTGGAATAGCCTTCGTGCCAAGCAAAAGTATTCCTATAACCAGGATATTCTAATAACCGATCATTGATTGCTTGTATAAACGTTTCGGTACCTCAAATTTCTATTCCTTAAACCGGGATATTCCTTTAACCGGTATTCTAATAAGCGGGTTCGACTGTATTTAAATATGTGTTTACGACATACTACTAATAGGCGAGCGGGAGATACCCTAAAAAAGGACCAGGTACTGACCACGGAGAGGTGAATGGCTAATTTTATTCATACTTTATATTTTTGAAGGTGCTGAAAACGAAAATGAGGTTTATATTAAATTTTATGTGGGGAAACATTGTCAAAATTGCAATTTTACCCTAAAAATAAAAAAAAAAGAAATCACGTTTTTTTTCGTTTACCTCGCTACAACTCTGTTCAATTTTAATATTTTGTTCTGAAATTTTTACAGTATATAGCTCTAACATTTCTGCAGACAACGGTACCTGCTTTAAGCTTTAATTCTTTTCTAATAAAGGTTATGAATTTTTCAAAGGAAAAGGTGCAGATTTGTGCACTGCAAAGTTTAATCGCAAAAGTTGAGTGACGAAATTTAAAATTTAGCCTTTTAATCACATCTATATTAAAATAGAGAGTACAAAGAAGTTTTTTGGAAAGTTTTAGTTACAAATGTTTAATAGAAAAAAAAATAGCACAACTTTTAATATAGACGTTATACATCCCCAAAATAACGCTTATTTTTCGAGATACTGACCATGAGAGGTGAATGGCTAATTTTGGTCTTATTTTAGGTTTTCGGTGGTGCTGACAATGAAAAAGAGGTTTATTTTGAATTTTATGTGATGGAACATTGTCAAATTCGCAATTTTAACCTAAAAATGAAAAAAAAAGTGAAGTCACGAATTTTTACGTTTAACTCGCTATAACTCTGTTCCATTTTAATATTTTTTTCTAAAATTTCTACGGCATATATTTCTTACCCTTGTGAAGACTATAAAAGTAACTGTAGTCTTTCAGTCTTTTTTTATAAAAGTTATGAATTTAAAAAAATAAAAGGTGCAGATTCGTGAATTGCAGAGTTAAATCGCAAAAATTAAGTGACAAAATTTAAAATTTATCTATTTGATTACGTTTATGTGAAACCATAGAATTCAAAGAAGTTTTAGGTCTAGATGTGTTATAGAAAAAATATGGTGCAACTTTTAATTTTAAGAAAAACGTGGTTTAACTTTTTTTTATTTTTAGGGCAAAATTGCGATTTTGACAATGTTCTCCCACCTAAAATTCAAAATAAACTTGATTTTCGTTTTCAGCACCATCAAAAACATAAAGTAAGACCAAAATTAGCCATTCACCACCAATGATCAGTATCTCGAAAAATTAGCGTTATTTTGGGGATTTATAACGTAGATGTTAAACGTTGCACCATTTGTTTTCTATAAAACATTTTGATCCAAAACTTTCCAGAAAACTTTTTTGTACTCATGTTTTATTTTTTAATTTGATTTAAAATCTATATTTCAAATTTTGTCAGTCAAATTTTGCGATTAAACTTTGTAATTCACGAATCTGCACCTTGTACTTTAAAAGATTCATAACGTTTACTAGAATAAGACTAAAAGCTTAAAGCAGAAACCATTGTCTTCAAAAAAGTGAGCGATATATAGTGTACAAACTCTAGAAAAAAATATTAAAACAGACCAGAGTTGTAGAGAGCTAAACGCAAAAAACGTTATTTCATTTTTTTTATTTTTAGGGTACAATTGCAATTTTGACAATATTCCCCCACCTAAAATTTAAAATAAATTTAATTTTCGTTTTCATCACGGTCAAAAACATAATCTAAGACCAAAATTAGCCATTCTCCACCCATGGTCAGTATCTCGAAAAATAAGCGTTATATTGAGGATTTCTAATGTCGACATTAAAATTTGCAATATTTTTTTTCTATAAAACATTTTGATCTAAAACTTACCAGAAAACTTCTTTATACTCTCTACTTTAACATAAACGTGATTAAGAAGCTAAATTTTAAACTTCGTCACACAACTTTTGTGATTAAACTTTGCAATGCACAAATCCGCACCGTTTCCTTTGAAAAAGTCATAACCTTTATCAGGATAAAAATAAAAGCTTGAAAGAGGTACCGTTGTCTTCAGAAATGTTAGAGCTATATACTGTAAAAATTTCAGAAAAAAATATTAACTGAACAGAGTTATAGCGAGGTAAACGCAAGAAAACGTGATTTCATTTTTTTTTATTTTTAGGTTAAAATTGCGATTTTGACAATGTTCCCCCACATAAAATTCAAAATAAACTTCATTTTCGTTTTCAGCACCCTCGAAAATATAAAGTATGAATAAAATTAGCCATTCACCCCGGTCAGTATCTCGAAAACTAAGCGCTTTTTTGAGGGTGTCCCGCTCGTGTGTAATACATGTCGGTTTATAACGTTCTCCGCCGTTTCCGACGTTCAATCGCCACTCCGCCCGGGGGTCTAGGACATTTCGCCGTCGCCGTTTCGCCGTCGCCATTTCGCCGTCGCCGTTTCGCTGTCGAGCCATTTCGCCGTCGCCGTTTCGCCGTCGAGCCATTTCGCCGTCGTCATTACTTGTATATAAGTTTTGAATGGTTTTCCAACGATTATATTTCGAACACTTTTGCATAATAAAGTTTTTTATTTTTGATACAGTAAAAACAATTGAAATTGAAATCCCCTTTCTCAATATTGTTTATTTCCGGGAATCTGATAATAGTCATATTTTTAATACTGTAAATATTTTATTTTTCAGACGAAAACAATGTATAGTTGAATACGAAAATATAACTTGGTTTAACTACCAACATCAGCATTTTATTTACACTAACATTTAGTATAAAAAAAGTTAGTATGTTATCACGTTCTTGTAAACTTAACCAATGCCGGGATGGCGACGGCGAAACGGCCGACGGCGAAGTGGCTCGACGGCGAAACGGCGACGGCGAAACGTCCCAGTCCGTCCGCCCGGTTGTTGTTCCATAAGTCTCTTCTATGTTTCTTTCTCTAAGCTATTTATCTATTTAAAACTTAAAAGGGGTAAACCCTGTAGTTGGCTGTATACCTTCGTTAAAACAACGTAGAATGAAGTAAACACTTCTGTTGTATGTAGGTATATTAATTAATATACCTAATCAAATTAATATACCTACATACAACAGAAGTGTTTACTTCATTCTACGTTGATTTATCTATTTCTTTACTCCAACGTTTTCTCGGTCTACCTCGTTTTCTCTTTCCTTCTGGTTGCCATTTTAATTTTCTTTGGCATGCGTTGTTAATACATTCTTTTAAATGTCCAAACCAGATAAGTTGTTTTGACAAATCATCCGTAATTGTTCGTTTGATTCCCATTATTTCTCTAATTCGTTGCTCTCTCTCTCTAGATCTTGCTGTTGCTCTTCTGCGAAAATCCATTTCCGTCGCTCTCAGCGTTGCTAGTGTTCTTTCTTTCAAGTAACTAGATAAAACTCTAATATTACGTCCTTAAACAACATAATTATCGAACCAGCTCTAAAATGTATAGGTAAAACGAAGTTTCCCGAATTTCGCAAAGCCTCATATACCTGGGCAGAGAGCTAAACAGTCAGCTAGACCACTCAAAAGAAATTAGAAGACGCATTGAAATAGCAAGGTCTGGGTCCTGAAAGAAACATCCAAAAACAAACTCGACACATTCGAAAGGAAAGTACATACTATATCTTAAGGAACGTGCGTAAAATGCTCTGTAACCCCAAGCTATCAGTCACAATAAGATTGAGAACACTAAAGTGTTATGTGTCGTCTCTATTACTATACGCCTGTAAGACCTGTACATTAAAACAGTATGACGTCAACAAACTGAATTCACTCGAAATGTGGATGTACCGCCGAATGCTAAGAATAAGCTGGATCAGCAAAACTACAAATGAAGAAGTACTGGAAATAATGAACAGACGTCCTCATCTGGTCAATACAATCAAAATTAGAAAGACTTCATATCTAGGACACATAATGCGCCATAGGGAATTTGAGCAGCTCCAGGTAATATTAGAAGGCAAAATCGAAGGTAAAAGGGTATAGGAAGAAAGAAAAAATCATGGCTCAGAAACATCAGAGATTGGACCCACACAACAGGAAATGACTTAGGTAATTCATCAAGCCCAGAACAGAGAGAATTTACCATGTTGATCGCCAACCTCAAAAGAGAAGGCACTTAGGAGGAGAGGAAAACGAAGCTCTGCAATAGACCCCCAGAACCTTGGTAAAACGACGAAACAGTAGAATAATGCTTTTAGTGTATTCAAAAACATAACACTAATGAAAATTTTCTCGATTTACTCGAACCACCGATAATGATCTTAAAACAGTTCTCACAAGTTATACAATTATATTTAAGTAATATTTGTTGTGTTTGTTATATCCAATATCCACTAATAACCCTGCGCGATATGAACAAACCACTGAACATTACAATCACATACATTATGACACCATCATCATTGGATATGACTCGATAAAAAGAAGCAGACTATAGCAATGCTAGAAATGAGATTACCAAGAAAATTAGTGGAGCTAACTCAAATATGTCCGTGACAGTCTCATACTTCTTCTTCTTCTTCTACGGCACTACAGCCCAAATTGAGCCTTGGCCTCCTTTATTTTTTGCCTCCACTCTTGCTTGTCTGTGGCTGCTCTTCTTCATACACGGACTCCTAAAATGGCTTGTGCGTCACTGTTTACTGTGTCTTCCCAGGCAGCGTTTTCTTGGCTTTCCAACCAGTCTCTTTCCCTGAATTCTAGCATTCAGTGCTCTTTTTGGTAGCCTACCCTCTCCCATTCTTATCACATGTCCGACACATTGCAATCTTTGTATTCTAATGAAGTCTGACAGGGGTGTTTCCTTATAAAGTTGATAAAGTTCGTTGTTGTATCGACTTCTGAAGATTCCGTTTTCCCTCACAGTTACTAGTATTCCCCTCAGTACTTTCCTTTCGAATGTGTCGAGTTGGTTTTTGGATGTTTCTTTCGGGACCCAGGCTTCACTGCCATAGCATGTTATTGGTCGAATTAAAGTTTTATAGATTCTCATCTTTGTATTTCGGTGGACACTTTTAGACCGAAATATATGGGAAAGGGAAAAATAAGCTCTGTTTGCCTGCGTTATTCTCTTCCGTATTTCTCCGTCTTCTGATCCGTCAGCATATATTTCTACTCCCAGGTATGTAAACTTTCCAACCGTTTCAATGTCATCTTCATGTATAATGTTTTGTGGGACTATATTTCTTCTCGTGCGAGTTATTATTTTTGATTTTTCTGTGTTAATTTCCAGACCTAGCATTTTTGTTTGTGTTTTTAACTCTGCGTATGTTTTCTGTGCTCCTGTTGATGTTCTACTCATAATATTAATATCATCGGCATAAGCGGCCAGTTGAACCGTTCGATTGGTCAGTAGGTTTCCTCATCCAGTTTGCATTTGCCTAACCGCATACTCCAGTGCCAGGTTAAACAATGTTGGGGCCAGCCCATCTCCCTGCTTTAGTCCCTGCGAAATTTTGAAAAAGTCTGTCCGGTGGTTTTGTATTCGTACACATGCCTGAGTTCCATCCATTGTGGCTTTAATGAGTCTTATTAGCTTGTGTGGTATTGCCAATTCAGCCAGTATATAGTATAGTTTGTTCCTTTTGACTGAGTCGTATGCCTGATTGAAGTCTACAAGCACGTTGTGAACATCAATATTGTGTTCCCATGATTTGCTCAAGATCTGTTTGACTGTAAATATTTGATCCAGTATCGATCTTCCCCGTCGGAAGCCCGTCTGATACTTTCCAATAATATTTTCTGCTAGTGGTTGGAGCCGCTGGTTTATAACATACGTGAGGACTTTATATGCTGTATATAGTAGAGAGATTCCACGGTAGTTTTTGCACTGGAGTTTGTCTTCTTTTTTATAGATCGGGCATACTATATTTTTCTTCCAGTCATCGGGTATTTTCTCTTCTTGTCATATGTCTTTGATGAGCGCGTGGATATGACTTGCTAGGTGGTCGCCACCTACCATATACAGTTCTGCTGGTATTTCGTCAACTACCGGAGCTTTATTGTTTTTCTGGGCCTTAATAGCTTCGAGAACTTCCTCTATAGTTGGAGCTTCTACTCCATTACCTATGTCTATTACAGACTCATACGCACAGGTAAAAATAGAAAACAGAACATCGATGCCATTTAGTATAACATCTGGACTTAAGGAGGCCCCTTATCACCATTGCTATTCAGTATGGTCTAATAATAATATTGTATGGCATTTTTGCCGGGGAGATCCTTTCGGACAGTTCCGGCGCCATTTACATCGTTAACCCTGTTTCAAGTAACTAGGGCCGATGTACACTAGCCCAGGGGGACCTACGGCTTTACGTGCTCTCCGAGGCACGGTGAGACGGCTCGTGTCATTATTGGAAATGAAAATGGGTTGTCTTTGGCAGGGCTCGAACCCAAGTGCACTGGCGTATGAGGCCAGCGAATATGCCGTTACTCCACGGCCGCTCACAATATGGTCTTAAAATATGCGATAAGTAAAATATCGTCTGAGATAACAAGAGGATTTGCGAATCGAGGGTCAAAACTATTGTGGGTCTTTGATGATAATCTATATGCTCGTTCTACAAGAGACGTGACAGAGGTGTTTTCAGAACTCCAGGAAGAAACAGGTAAGCTGGCTCTTGGAATAAACGAAGAGAAGAGAAGTACACGCTAGTAACCAAAAATCCAAGAGCAAAAGTTAGACAGAACATAACTATTAATGACCACCACTTCGAAGTAGTAAAATAATTTAAATATCTGGAAGCGGTAATCACAGATGACAACCACACAGAAAAAGAGGTCTCAGTAAGCTAGTTGCGGCAAATAAAGCATTATACTCCCTATCATAATAAATATTAAGATCAAAGCTGCTAAACAGAGAATCTAAATTAAGACCGTGTATGTCAATTATTAGCCCGTTGTTACTTATGAAAGTGAAACATGGACTCTACAACAGCAGGAAATAAATAATCTTGAAATAAATTGAAAGGAAGGTTCTTAGAATGATATTTGACCCTCAAAGGGATGGATTCACAGGAGAGTGAAACAGGAGCCGTAATACTGAATTGGTGACTGTATGACACTGAAAACATCATCAGACATATAAAAGCTTACCTGATAAGAGGGACAGCTGATGTAGCTAGATCAGAGGAAGACAGAGTGTTAAAGACAGTATTTTTGAGAGACAGTAGAAGATCAGTAGGCCATCCAAAAAAAAAGATGGAAGGAGGAAGTTGAAGTCGATTTATCTAGGATTGGGGTACAACAATGGGAACTGGAAGCGCAAAATCGCAGCAGATGGGGGGCTACAGTGGATGTGGTAAGACTCATCCCGAGTTGTAGAGCCAGTCAAGAAGAAGAAGAAATCATCATAGAAAGGACATATTGGATCATTATGGGAAGAATTTTAATTATTTATAACAAAATAAGAAATAGATCGTAAAAATAACGCAATATGAAATCATTTGTTCTAGTTTCATAAATTACTTTATATAGGTTATATCATATCTATATCGATTAAGAAACGTTTAGAATCCAAAATCTATTCAAATTACAATCTATATATTCATTGGACATGGCCTTAACAATCCTTAACACTGTACTACAATGTTGCAATTAAAAATGTCACACCGAGGTCACAACCAAATGATGGGGTACACGCATTCAACGACTACAACCCAGACTATTATTAAAATAATAGAAAACCAGTGGGAATCTTGCGGCATCTTTATGTTAATTTATTACATAAAGATGAGTAAGATTCGTGCTATTTATAGCGTTTAGTTAACGTTGAAAAAGATAGGTCTTTACCTCCGGATATGTAAACAGCAATCAGCAATTGAGCTTTGTTACTCAAGTGTTTATTTTGGATATATGTTTCATTATCGGTTATAAATAGTTCCACACCTGATGTTAAAGGTGTTTTAGCTATATGATTTTTTGTATGTCCACCGAATACAAATTGTTTACGTTACGGCTAGTTTTTGTAAAATAATATTAATGGTTATTCTTGCTCTTCTTCTTCAGCCTATTTGTATCAGTGGCGTGCTGGTCATATAAACGAAACGGTGCAATCACCGAGAGGCTGCGGCCTCTTGAGGCCGGTCAAATAAGTATTTTTCACAAACAATTTTAGATGTAACAAAAAAAATTTAATATATAATCGAATGATATCAACAAAACATTTCAAGAAAATTTAATTCTTTTTTTAAAGCTAACCAGCTTAAAAACCTGGTCGGAATCATTCTCATCCGGGCAAATTTTTGTTTGGTGTTACGCTCACAAACTTAACTCAGTTATTTGTGATACTACAAGTAACATAATTCAATGGTTCATTTTTTAAATAGGAGGAGTAAACTCAGAAGACATTATATTATCACATCCAATAAATTACTATAAAAATAACCAAATTCATCTTCTTTTTTGGTTGATCATGTCGATCTTCGAAGGTAATCGATAAATATTATATTATACAATTGGATATAGTAAATGAGTCAATACTCGCAATCTTAAGTTTGTATTTGTATTAGTTGTTATATAATCATGGGGCAACCGGTTTCGAGTCTTACAATATATGACTCATCATCAGGCCCAGTACAAAAAGTCTTCTCAATACAAACTACAAGATAACAGCCACTGAAACTGTTCTACAGCTAAAGATGTACCTGGAAGTCACCAGCCCCATAAGAATAGTTTACCAATCAAACATCCCTTAGTCTCTTAAATTGTTTGTTATGTATTAAATTATTATATTATACTAATATGTCGCTAAAGAGTTCTAAAATCAACTGTTTTCATATAAAAGCAGACTAAAAATCTAAAAATTAAAGTAATATTGCAGAAACACACAAAAAATCGCCGATATATCTTAATTAACCTATGAATTTTAAATGCCATTAATGTCAAAATTTCATAAATGTCAATAGTGTCAAAACTTTATAATTTATTGGAGTAAACTTGCCTATGGTTGTACCAATTACAAACAAGCATTACGGCGCGGTAAATTTGAATTACTGCTCCTATTTAAAAATCGAGGTTCAGTATCAACAATGTTTGGACTATTAAATGTCATTGCTTCTTTTTTGAGATATTTATCTAGGAATGGATGTTTAGAAAAAATATTGCAAAAATAAAAGACTAAATTTAGTAGGAGTTACTAAATGGTAGGCTAAAGACCACTCGTAAAATATTTGGAACCTTCGAAGATAATTCAGAAAGTTTATTTGTTGACTTAATTTTAAGTTTAGAAGAGATTATTAATAACTGTGGTAATGACAACGCTTGTTATTTATCTAAAGCTCACTTGAAAAATATCAACGTTCGAAAAAATCCTGATTGCTAAAACCTTTTTGAGGATATTTACTATCACAACTACAACTGAAATAATCGATGAATTTGCTCAAAAATTTTAATGCGGAAATTATTGATTGACAGTTAATTATTTTACAAAGTAATTGCAAAATAATGTTTAGATTATTGCGTTGTATTAACATTTAAACATTATTATTAAATAATTAAAGTATTTGTACTGTACTACTTGTATTTGTACTCTCTTGTATAATTGATTTACTAAAATTCAATTTAAAGCATAATTGAAAAATTCACAAAATTGCATTTTCCTTTTATCTTAATTACACTAAATTCATATATATTTATTCAGGAAATTATGGTTTCTGCCTTACTGCAAACAATATTGTCATACATGTGATAATATTTATTATTTGTAAGATTGCTCTTAAATAAAAAAACAGCGCATATTAAAAAAAATTCATCGAATTTAAAGTTTTATGTTTGATTTAAAAATAATTTACATTTTTGTTTTATAAATAATGAATAAAAAATCCTGATAATAGAAGGTACAATGAGGATGGGAGGCCGCTTTTCTATAAAATCACCGGGCCGCTTTAAAAGTTCCAGCACGCCACTGATTTGTATCAACTCTTGGACAAAGGCCTCTCCATAAGTTCTCCCCTCTTCTCAATTTTGTGCTATTTGGTGCCAGTCTTTCCCCACTTTCGCTTTGATGTCGTCGAGCTATCTTTTGGGTGGTCTTTCTCTACTACGACTGTGTTCGCGTGGTCTCCAATATACAATGTTTTTGGTCTATTTTTCGTTGTCTTGCCATGTCGCATGTCTAACCCAGCTTGATTTGATTTCGAAAAACATCTTCCACTTTCGTCCTGCCTCGCACGTCCTCATTTTGCATATGAGTCGTCTAGTTTCAAAACCCGACAAATCCACTTTTTATATGAATATTGAATTATCCATGTCAACTGATTTGTTAGCTTGCCCTCTACAAGTTTATACTGAATTTCCGATGCAAAACGCTCCAAATCTAATCTTAATTTGCATTTTAAATATTGGGTTGGTTTCAAAATCCAGCAAATCCAAGCACTGTTAAAATCAAATGCCAGCAAATCCGACGCAACCAATCACAGTCAGGTAAGGAAGTGACATCATTGCATGGCTCCTACAAAGAGAGCGCTGGCTGGACATTCATTTATTCCCCCAGACAGAGTATTTGCAAAGATCGAAAAAATTTAAAAAAAGACACCATCGTGTCTCCAGAAGAGTTCATTGAAATTTTTAAAGACCATGGAACTCTCTATATCTTGGGTCAAGATGTGACGGTGTACGACTGGAAAACGGATTGCCAAACTGCACTTAAACCTTTTGCACAGTGGCACTTTAGATTTAATATGAGCAAAAGATTGCTGTTCCAATCTACAGTTACAGGTGGTGAACGTCCTAAGAAAGAAAAGCTTGAGGACGTAATGAGCTTATTGGAGAAAACATTGGGGAGAAAATTGGCAACAACTTGAAACTCTAAAATACTTTTACGATATTTTCAAAAAACAAAATGTTTCAATAATTATATGATAAAACAACAATGTTTATTTTTGTGTTTCACTGGATATAATTCAAACTCCGACAATTCCATACACGTTAGTTTCAAAACCCAACAAATCCGTAAGTAAAAATCAAAACCCGACAAGTCCATTTTTGTTTTTTAAATTTTATTTAAAAATACGTATTTCCAGAATAATTACAAATTATGGTTTTTAATTCAGAAACATATCTTTTAACTAATAAAAAAATATGAATACCCATAAGCTTAACTTTCATACCAAAACAGTTTTTTTGAGTTTCCCAACATTTGACCTCAGTGGATTTGTCGGGTTTTGAAACTAGACATCTCATAATATGTTCTCTCAGAGAAACTCCTACCATACCTCGTTTGATGGCCCTCTGTGTTGTTCTTAATCTATTGACTGATAACTCTAAAGTGATGCTCTGTTCTCTAGATTTATTGGTATTTTTTTGGTAACACAACACTGAGTCTTCACATTGCTATATAAGTCATTCGGATTCTTCAAGTTACCTCGGCCCTTTGATTCTGTTTGCATAGTTTGATTATTGTTTAAGCAGCTTTAGTATTTAGGGTAGTTCCCCTGTATGGTTTCTTATGAGTACTATGTCGTCGGCAAGTCTTTTTTGATTACTTAAAAATCTGCCATCGGTTTTAATTCCGTGTTGTCCCCAATTTAACTTCTTGAACACATCTTCTAATGCAAGAAGATGTATTGTTGTTAGACCTCCTGAGACATTTATTTTAATAGTTGCATTGTCTTATATGTATTTTAAGAGTATTTTATATCTGAAATCAATCTTTGCGTTCTAATATGGCCCAAGGTTCCATTAAATCGAATGCATTATTGTAATCCACAAATGCCAAAAAAGAGATTCGTTGTATTCACTACACTTTTCGATAAGTGTTCGTATTATCTGTAGGTGTTCTATGGTATGGTACTATAATCATTGTGAAATCCTGCTTGTTCAACAGACTGGTAACTATTGAACTTATTTGAAAGTCTTTTGGTAATTAATTTGGTAAGCAGTTTGTACTGATGTGGTAACAAGCTTACTGGTCCGAAATTTTCAAGTTTGTGACCTTTCTTGTATGGTAAAAGTACCTGCGCATTTTGCCAAGAGGTAGGAATTACACCCCCAACGAGGTACTTATTCAATAAAATTTTAACTGCCTAAAAAGTAATTTAACCTCTAGGCAAGGCAAATTAACTTCCGCGTTAGTATTTTTTGGTAGTGTTTCATGTCCTGCATTTCGTATTCGTTATTCTATACTATATCGTGGTTTTCATATTTTGCTACGCTAGACCAATATAATTCTATAAATAGGTCAACAATATTTATTACCATTATCTGGTTTTTGTCGTCCATTGATCGTGATTCCATTTTCGTCTTTTATCTGGTGTACCTATTGGTTGTTGGCTTTTGCAATTTAGAGTTTTTAACACGTTCATACTCTTGTTTTGCTCTATATTATTTCCGTTTTTTTTTCGGTCTTTGGCACTCTTTGATATCTTGTATTGTTCTTTGTCTTATTCTAAAACAGTTACCTATATCCACACCTGTCTATATTTGATCAATCCCTCTAGTATGCTAATGACAAAAATTGTTATTCAACCAGATGCCCATTGTTCGCGTTAACTACTTAACTATAATATAGAAATAGTACGCGTTTGGATTTTATTCAAAGAAAAACAATAGAGGCATATTTCTCACGATGCAAATTGATACAAAACGTAAGAAAATTATGGGTTCTACAAACTTTCTTTTTCACTTCAAGAACAAGTTATTTTATTTATTAAGTGGGTTGGCCCCGATTTGTGATTTACAACTAAACCTAAAAACGAAGAAGTATAATGGTCCTTTTAGTGCTTCGACTACCACAATAATTGGTTTGAACTATCATTAAAATTACATGCATTTTTATGCTCTTAATCAATAAGTTTAAGGATTTCGGTTGGTACTTCGGCTAAGCCTGGTATTTTTCAGTTTTTCATTGAACTTATTGTATATATAATTTCTTCCTTTGTTATTTTGGAACTTTTTATCTATAGGCGTCAAAAAGGTCCTCAGTATATTATGTTCTCCAGCTTTTTAGTTTTTCTTCTTTGTCTACGATTATTGTCCTATCGGAAAGGATAAAGGACATGAATTGATAGAACTCGCTACCGAAAACCAATTGAAAATGACGAACACTTTCTTTAAACTTATAAAAGGGATAATGGATAATGTACTAGTCAATCAAAAATTTCGCAACCATGTAAAAGATACCCGAGTATACTGCGAAAGTCATTTATTTTCCCCCTTGTTTCTATTTATTGTCGAAAAAGTAACCTAAGTCAAAATATCTGCTTTTTAAAAAAGTCTAAGACCAAAATGGTGCACTTTTTGTTTGTTGAAATTTTTCACAAATTTTTTAACAATTAAAAAACAACGGTATAAATTAAGGTTAGACGCGATCACTCTTCAGAATCTTGAAGCTGAATGTTTAATCTTCAATTTAAATATCTGGCAACCTCAAAAATACTAATTTGAATATGAGTTTTTAGGCCTCGAAAATGCGTATTTTCGCATTATTCAGATTTTAAATCGCCTATAACTCGAAAACTGTCAATTTTTGAGGAAAGTTACAAGATACCTTTCTTATTTAGAATGGCTCAAAAAACCTAAAAATATATGTTCCAGTGCAAAAACATGTTATCTTTTGTACTTGTTTAAAAAAATTGTTTAAACAATTTTTGCCCAAAAATTCCGCCCGGCACCGTTCAGATTTGTTTAAAGGGGACATTTTTGAATAGGAATCCACAAAGAAACCGAATCATCAAAAAAAATTTCGGACGGGAGCAGTCTCACCACATGGACTACTACAATTTTCTCAAAATAATGAGTCAGAATCTTACGTTTTTCGAGTAATTAAAGTGTAAATTTTAAACAATTGCTCAAAATTTTAAATAATGACTAAAAGAATTTTTTTTGTTGCATTTTCTGAAATTCGTTACATACAAACAGGTTAGTTACATCCTGTTACCTTTTTTTCTTCACTTTTCAGTTTATCACTACAGTAATAATCTGCTAAATCCTACCTTTAAAAGTGAAAAAACACTGATTCAAATGGCATTACAAATTATATTGATTAAAAACACATTACTGCTATAGATGTCGACGATTCTTCCGAATACCTAGCCACAAAGTAAAATTCACTTTCTCCGCACTTTCTTACGATAATTATTGTTATTGAATAGTTGTTACAAAAATCTAATACGACTGCGTCCATTTTCTCCCCTTATTAGTACACAACTCGCATGCGATTGCACTACATTGGGTGAAATTTAAATTATTGTATAACAATTGGCAGTTACTTCCGAAGAAATAAATAAAATAACGTTGCAAAAACTGTGAATTTACTTATTCCTAAATAGTCCTGGATCCTGCGTACCAAAAAAGTTTATTAATAGCAAACTGAAAATTTGTTTGAATTGAAAATGAAAATAGCTTAACGGTGCCAAGTCGGACAAACTTTGTCCAGAAACTAAATAATCCTGGATCCTGCGTACCAAAAAAATTTATTAATAGCGATGTTTGTATAACTTCACTACATTTACTTTTAATAGACTCTTCCATTTTGTTATAGTTTTTCGTCTAATTCTTTGTTCAGGCGTCACACAGTGTGTCGCTTATAACAAGCTAGGTGGACAAAATTATTTTTCATCTTATTTACATTTGTGTCGATCAGTTAAGTAATTTGATAATAAAATAAATCATTTTTATTAGTCAAAGACTAAATCAGAGGCGTTCGTCAGGGGAATAAATAAAAAAATTAAAAGATTTTCTATATTGAATGCATATTTTATGGTAAGCACTTCCTAGTCTGCTTGTATGAATGCGTTGTAGATTTGGAGTCTATGTAATAGGCTAATGCTTCATCTCCACTTCATTGCCTACCATCCTGCAAGCTATTCGATTTTTTATAATTAGAAGATGTAGCACCTACTGAGCATTCACTTACGCTCCTAATTGAATTAACAACGTTTCTTTTCCCTACTGCACGAGATGCTACTTCTGAAACAGTTACCAACTCCCCCACACTGCGTGATTCAACGAGGTCCTCAACTATACGTTTTTTTGTATTAAACGATGCCTCGTCAAAATTTTTCCGTGGTCTTCCTATATTACCGGAACTTTGAAATAATATGGACGATCGCGGCACAGTACATTGAGCTTCAAATTTGATGTGCTCATTCAACCAACTTTCATTAGTTGCCAAAAAAACGCTGTTTTGATCTTCCCGCAGCAACCCATTTATCAGAAATTTTGGAGGCATAATTTGCTATCCTCATTCTGATTTTCCTGTCAGAGTCCTCTGTTAGGTCCAAAATTAAATTTTGTAGAAAGGAACTCTAATAGAAAACAATTTTTTTCTCCTTTTGTTGAGCATTTTACCCATTCTTCAAAAAATTCCCTCCTCGGAAGACAGTGCTCTAAAAAAATGATGTGCTCGAGTATATAGGTTATAATAAGTCTTATTATTAATGGGAAAGGTGTAGTTATGACAAATTGCAAATTTAACCCGGATACAAAAGGTACAAGTCATTACCACCCTTCCACACTTTGAAAACGAAGAAAATTTCCTTCGTTCATCATACAAACTTTTTTTAATATTCTTTGATTATCAGATAGATTTGTTAAATTAGAAAAAATTATCAGTTACTAGCATAAATATTATCCACCTTCAACAATTAATATTTATAAATTAAGGAAAACTTAAATTTCATGTGATTTATATGATCTACGGAATTCAACTGATTTATTCTATTACAATAAAAATACGTACATTTGGACGCTATTACTCAAAAAACAAAATGATGTGCAAGCGTGTGCAGTTTATAATAGGCCTTATTATCAATGGGATAGGTGTAGCTATGACATATAAAAAATTTAGCCCGGGTACAAAAGGGTACAAGTATTTCCCACCCTTCCAAAATTTCAAAACGAAGAAAATTTCCTTCATCATAAAAACTTTTTTTAATAGTGTTTGGTTATCAGATAGTTTTGTTAAATTAATAAAAATTAGCACTTACCAATATAAGTATTATCCATATTCAACAATTAATCTTTATAAATTAGGGGAAACGTTAATTTCGTGCGATTTAAATGATGTCCGGAATTCAACTGATTTATTCTATTACAATCAAAATACTTACTTTTGGACGTTATTACTCACCCGGTGGATGTGTTAGACACAAATAAATATTAGAATAGGATGTTTTGATGTATTCTTTACAATATTCAAATAATAATTTTTTTAGTTTTGAACATGACTTTTGTCCAGCTAGCTAGGATCAACGACACACTGTGCGTCACTGTGAAATATCTGGCATTTGGTCATAAGACCTTTGTACAATACACTGTTTTTTTTTTCATTAACCTCCTGTGGCCCCAACGAAGGAAAACAGTTTCTTCATTGTTACTTTTAAAATCTCTTCTGGTTCAATCCACAGTTGACCTGGGACATCATGCCTTATATCACTTACCACATTATAATGGCATAGGATGTGCATGGCAGTCCTTTCTTCCATTTCACATTTTCTGCACCATGGTTCATTGATTTTACGTGTTTTGTATAGGTGTTTTCTTAAACGACAATCGGCTACTTCTGAGCCTCGTTTTGTCGTTTTTTGCAGCAGTTTTGGTGATGCCATACAACGGTTCTGGGCCTACAAAGTTTTCTCTCTTAGGCCTAGGTTTGCCAAAAAGCCTGCGTATTCATTCAGATGCATCCCTTACTCCTTCAATACCAAGCACCCATATTAAAGACAAAGACAACTTTACTGTGTTTGCCAGATTGAGGAGATCTTTGCAGTTCACTAGTTTTGATTTCGTGAGTGGGTTTTTTACAGCCAGACCAGGCTATATATTGACTATCAGTGTACCTAAATCTTGATTATCTTTGCTTTGGAATCTCCATCTATGAGTTCCTCAATGCAGGCTACCAAAGTAAAAACTTCAACCTGGACCTTAGTTGTATATTGACCTAAGCTAAGATTTGCTAAATATCATACAGTTTTTGAAGTCCCGATTATTCAACTAGTTTTCGCAATATTACCTACTATATTTCTCTGCTATCTCTGTTAATGGTGTACATTAATAATATCCATAAACTATTTAGATACAATGTGTGTTGAACTGGATATAAAAATAAGGTAATATATTATAAATTCTTTTCTTTCATTTATAAATTTAGTAGTCAAACTCATCAGACGATTAAAAAATAAAAAAAATAATAAACAAATTGCCTTTCATTTTCTATCAAACCGGCACTCTACAAGGCTCATTTAGCATTAAATCGTTCATTATAGTCACTCTTGACATTTATCAGAGTGAGCTGATAGTTAGTCTTAGTAAAAATGCCGTTGATATAAAGGAACGGCGTTTTCATGCAAATTGACGATTAAAAACCATTCGAGAGTCAAATTCTTTTGCTTCGTTTGCGACATTTCGATCCTCATCCTATGAAGGTTACCCACTTCGGTGATCATTGCTATCATTGGCGTACTTGTGTTTTCTATCGGATTGATTGATTTGTGAAAGTGTATGAAAAGTAGTGCTAGAGGCAATCTATGATGGTTTCTATAAGTATTTTTAAAGATATGGTGGGTAATAATGACTATAGACAAAATTTGTTTTCCAATCAAAACGATTGGCTTTACTGAACATGGTCGGGTTAAACTTATTATTCTTCTTCTAGTGTCTACTCCGCTAATGAAGGCAAAGACCATTGCAAAATCATCTCTATTTTCTCCTTTTCTTAAAAACGCCTGTGTGTTTAACCTGATCCAAAACGAATGTTTTTTATTCAAGATATTTGTCGTCTACCAGGACCACTTTTTCCTTTGATTTTACTCTTCATAATCAGCCGCAACAACTCTACTACTTATCATTTCTGAGTATGTGCCCCAAATATGCTGGCTTTCTCTTTTTTCTGTCTCTTTCCTTTCTGTGCAACACCATTTCGTTCGTAATATGATCGGTCCATGGTATTTTCAAAATTCTCCTAAAAAGCTACATCTTAAGTCATTAAGTCAAGATTAACAGTGCAAGCTTCGACATCATAAAGAAGAATTGGAGTGGATATAACATTTTACCATCCGATATCGGATTTGCAGATGGAGTCTTTGGTTATACAGAAATTTCCTCACCTTCAAAAAGGTTGCTCTATTCTTGATCGAATTTCTGATTTAGATCTTCAGTAATCCAGAATCCTAAGTATTTCATTTTGTCCAGTTGTTCAATATTTTCATTTTTTATCTGGATCCTTGTTATGACTTTACCCCTCTTACTGATAACCATGGTTTTTGTTTTCGTTATGGTTATTGTTAAATCACCGTAGCAATTTCCAAGAGATTATCATATCTTTTGTTTCTCTTCTAATATTCATTCCATTACAATCTTTTTCGTGCTTGAGAAAAAAAATCGTATAAAGGTTTAAAAGGATAAAAATGAAAATCAAACAATTATCAACATTAGGTATAATATATTTCTTAACTACAAAAGTAGTTGAGGAAGCTGCTAAGATTTAAGACAATTTCATATATATTTAACAATTAAATTATAACAAAAAATCAGTTACTGCCTTATTATAAATTTGGATCTATCTTTAACTATGTACACATTAACAACTAGTAGCAACATTTCACGAATTTCATTTTCATTTCTTACGACGAAATGCCAGTACACAAAAACTAAAAATACTCGAAACTTCATGATCTCCATTTCTCATCTTATTTAGGCATAAAACGAAAAATGGTTGATATAATACAAAAAGTTCCTTTTGCTATTTTAGAATTTTATTTTTACTGACGTATTTTAACAATATACTATTGCGATTGTTTTATAAAGACATTAAAATTTTCTTTACAATTCGGTAGAATAATTGTTTAATGCGTTGAAAGAATATCAAAGAATATCAATGTCTGAACATGGGATGTTAAAAGCATATACAAAGCAGGAAAAATCCCCAATGCAATACAGGAGATGAAGAGAATGCATGTTGAAATCATGAGAATAGCAGAAATGAGATGGCCAGATTCTGGAGAAAGGAAGTGGAAGATCACAAAGTGATCGCGGGAAATAGTGATTCCTAAACGGGAAAAAGTGATAAGAGCACATGAATATGGAGTCGGAGTAATCGTATCATCTAAGGCTGCCAAATACTTTACTAACTTTATACCAATATCCAAGTATATGCTCCCACTGCAGATAAAGAGGAATAAAAAGTAATTGAGTAAACAGAAAATCAACAGATCATACAGAAAATTCCACGACAGGAAGTTCTCATCATTATGAGAGATTTTAGTGCCAAGTTTGGAGCTGGAGATAAAATACAGTCAGAAATGAGAGGGGAGACATCCTAGAAAAATTCGCAGAGGATCTGGAACAAGTTGTCACCAACATATTCTTCCAATTACTACCTCGAAAGCTGTACACGCGGAAATAACCTTAAAACAAATCCCGGAGAATCATTAAAAATCAAATAGATTACATTTTAGTAAATAAAAAATTCCGAAACAGCTTTAAATCTGTCAAGACTGTCAAGAGTTATCATGAAGCAGACTTGGAGACGGACCACGTTCCACTGGTATAAGTATTCCGATTAAAACTCGGACTCAAAATAATATGTGAAAATCATGCGTGGAGTGATGCAAGGCTGCATGTTGTCTCTTCTAATCTTCAATCACTATCATGAAAGAATATTTATCGAAGATTTGTACGAAACTGAAAAAGGCATTCTACAAAACGGGTACCGCCTAAACAGCATCAGGTATGCAGATTACACCATACTATTTGAGGACAACCTAGAAGACCTAAAAGTCCTTAAGAAGAAAATCACGTCTTTAGAGTCAACAATATGGACTATAAACGTAAAGAAGACAAAGCTCATAACCCGACCCATAGTGAGCTGTGAATGTGAAACTTGGATATTGAGTCAAAAATATGTAAACAGCATAGACATCTCATTAATTTCCTCATAGACATCTCATACCCATCCTCTCCTCCCCCTACTGTCAACTTCATCTTATGACGGTTTGGTTTTAAACCCTTAGGGATTCTGGCAGCCTGCGGGGTCCTTAGGAATTAGTCGCCTAAGTCTGAGCTTGTTTTTTTAATGATATATCCCCCTAGATTATTTAAGACATTTTTACACTTCAGTCACCCCTACTGTGACCTCTTTTTAAACTTAGACAAATTCCAACAGCTACCAATAAGTTAAATAAATTCGATAACTTTAAATCAACACAAAATTGCTTTTCTAAATCCTGGGTCTTTTGACAATAGGATTTCATATTACCGATTTTAGTTTTCGAATAAAAATTTGTGTAATGTGGTTTGCCTACCACCTCCATTGACAATATACGTGAATACATTGTTATAACTATAACATCTAGTTTATTTTATTTTAATTGATTATTTATCACAGTGGATTGATTGTTGTTACATTTCTTAATTTAACAAGATGCCCACCATAGTCTTCAAATATGACAGTTTAAATTTTCAACTTCCTATGGAACGGTCACTTCTGTCATGTCATCGTTTAGGAGTCCCTATGTCATCGTCACTTGCTACCATACAGTCATCATGTGCACAAGTCGACTTAGAGCTCAAATGGTACCTAGAGCATATTACATGGAATATTTTGAACATCCATGCTTTAGTTCGCATATTTCACCTATGTTTCCTTGACGGATTACTTTTAAAGGGTTTTTACCCATATATTTTTATAATATTGTATTTTGGTGGTTAGCATGTTAGATCACGTGGGTATAACCTACAACTTTTCTTAACCGTAGTCAAAATTTTAAAAACCTTTGCATTATTTTATCAGGTTATATTCATTTTAGGTAAGCACTGATGATGATTGGTCAACCAATCGAAAACTAGTTCTGTGATGTAGCCCTTTTTAGGGATTTTTAAATATATACCTTTTATAAAGGATTTTATTCGTTTTTTTCTTTTTTCATAGACATCTGCCAAAGAAAGGTATTGAGACGAATACTAGGTCCTATAAATGAGAACAACAGGTGGCAAATCAGGTATAATTATGAAGTATATAATATATCTAAAGAACCATATTTATGTCAGTATGTCTGCCTACAGCATATTCAAATTGGCAGGCCATGTATTTAGGATGGAAGAAAACAGGCTTCCAAAAAAAAACTTTTGAATGCAAGAACGCAGGGGAAGAGACCTATTAGAAGACCGAGAAAGCGATATTAGGATGATGTGGATGGTATGTGAAGTAGAATGGCTACAGATCGTATCGAATAAAGAGGTTTACTGAGGGAGGCCAGGTTTCGTAGAGCCCTTGTAGAGCGATATAATGAATTAAACATGTTTTTTTGTCGAAACAAAAAAATTGCGTCTGATTTGTCTGAATATGAAGTTTGATTACTTGAAGTGTACATACGGAATTTGACTTTTTATGTTCAAATAATCTATTTTAAAGGTTCTTCGTATTCTGTCCTACGTAATATTTCAGATACATGAATGGGTATCAAAATACTTTATTCATCCAAAATAATTTTGTCCGTTCACCGTCTAAAAAAAAGTCTCGACTAGCATTGATGAGTAATGGAAGTCGTGAACTTTCGCACATTTTTATTTCTACTAGTTGTTTCCTAAACATTAAGAGTGTGTGTTTAAAGATTAGTAGCATGTTTTCAAGGACTTTCGCGAGAAGTAAATATTATCAAAGGTCAAAAGACAATTGTTTATTGAGGTACAAAATTTCTTATCAATTTTAATCAATGTTTAGATGTGCTATAAACAATAGGTTTTTTAATTCTACATGGGCTTGTAAACAATATGCTCGAAAAAATGGTACTAATATTTAGTCACATACTTTTTTATGTACAAATAAAATTATTGCTATTTTAGAAGCATGTCCAAAATTATCTTACTCGATTTGCTGGCGTTTATAATTTTCTTAGAGTGCCTTTTTAAAAAGAAGACTATAAAATTTATAGTAATATTTAATATTGATTGTACGATTGAGATGGTGTGGTAAACTCAAAAAATAAAATGCAAATAGCCAAAATAGTATATAGTGCTACAATTTCAGAGAAAATTTTTTTTTTCGGATCCTTAATATAATATATTATGTACATTAACATTATAACACACAAGTTGAACAAATTGTTTGGTTCCAATAATTTCGAATTATGTATCAAATCATCAATTTCAACAAAAAAATTTCAACGTTGACAGGTTTTTGTTAAAAAGATCGTTTCCTGACAGTTATGGCTTCAGCTAAGTTTTTGATTGATCACCCTGTATGAATTTAGTGGAGTATACTTTTGAGTCAATAAAGCTCTCATTTCTTTATTTTAGATCCTTGTGCACTTATAGTTTCCGAATTGAATAAAAAAACTTCTAAAAGAGCTAGGTGCTGCTATTCATTCAAGTGAATGAAGTTCATTTAAGTTTTCACTACCATCTCATTCATTTTAAAATACAATACTACCCCAATATTCAGATTTACAATCTTAAGGCCCACTACCAAACTGTATGCAGATAAAATGCAGTATAATTTTTGTGGTGCCACTACAGTATGCGGTCTACCGTCTCGTTCAAGCTATAGCTTGCGGTCTACCGGTGCTGCTAAAAAACACCATAATCTTTTTTCAGAAGTCTTTCCACACAATAATGAAAGACAACAAACCGTTTGTAGGCAAAATTTTGATTGTTATAGTAATAAACATTTTCAGGAATATACAGGGTGTCTCAAAAGTAGCGGAACGGTGGAATATTGCGAGAAGTAAACATCGGATCGAAAAACTGAAAAATAGGTGTTCAATAATTTTCAAAAATCTATCTAATAACACCAAACACCACCCCCCACTCAACCCCCTAGAGGGCGGGTGGGGGGTAACTTTAAAATCTTAAATGGAAACCCTCAGTTTTTGTTGCAGATTTGGATTCTTTAGTTAAAAGTAAGCAAATTTTATTCTAAACATTTTTTCTAATTGTAAATAGATGGCGCTATAATCGGAAAAAAAATTATCGTGATACCATAGGTAAATTATAGAAACGGTCTAATATCTCGAGAAATACGCTTCCAAATGAAAGACCAAAAAATACATATTTAATATTTTTCAAAAACCTATCGAATAACACCAAACATGACCCTCTACCCCACCCCCTGGAGATGGGGTGGGTGATAACTTTAAAATCTTAAATAGGAATCCCCATTTTTTTATTGCACATTTGGATTGGCCATGAAAAATTAAGCAACATTTATTCAAAACATTTTTTAGAGTTGTTTATAGATGGCGCTATAATTAAAAAATACAATTTATTAGCGCCATCTATAAACAATTCTAAAAAATATTTCGAATAAATGTTTCTTATTCTTTCATGAGTATTTCAAAACTGCAATAAAAAACGGGGGTTCCTATTTAAGATTTTACAGTTACCCCCACACCACCTCCAGGGTGTGGAGTGGGGGTGGTGTTTGGTGTCATTCGATAGGTTTTTGAAAAATATTAAGAACTTTTTTTTTTAAGTTTTCATTTGGAAGTTTATTTCTCGAGATATTAGACCCCTTCTATATTTTACCTATTGTATCAGGATAAATTGTTTTTTCCAATTATAGCGCCATCTATCCATAGTTCGACAAATGTCTCGAATAAAAGTTGCTTACTTCTCCGTAAGGAATCCAAACCTGCAATAAAAACTGAGGGTTTCTATTTAAGATTTTAAAGTTACCCTACACTCCACCTCTAGGGGATTGAGTGGGGGGTCGTGTTTCGTGTTACCGGATAGATTTTTGAAAATTATTGAAAACGTATTTTTCAGTTTTTCGATACGATGTTTATTTTGCGAAAAATTCGACCATTCCGCTACTTTTGGGACACCCTATATAATAAACTTATTTCTTTACTATTATATAAATACCACCATAATATTCTTGGTTAGGGGCCTACATGACTTTTTTTAAGCTAAGCATAAGACTGCATTTCTCTCTTAAATTAAAGTGCACGAATTTTCTCTTTAATAATAATTATCGTTTTGTAAATAATTAGGCTACATATTAATTTTTTTTTGTAAATTGTTTGGTGTATTTTTGTTCTAAATTATTAGTCACCTTTCATTTATTTTCCTCCAAATGTTTATTAGTTTTGAATAAATACTTTTTATATAAGAGTTTTCTTGCATTTCATTATTTTGCGAAAATCCTTCAGGAATTTTCAAACTGCGATCGGTACACAGCATACTATAATAGAGCTAAATGCACACGTAGACAGCATCCTCGGGGTATACCGCATACTATAGTACGACCAATTTTGTTTTTGTTCTAACGCTATGAGAACATTATTTATGTAAAATGTACAAGGTTGTTCTAGTTTACACTTAAATTATCAACTAAACTATAACAGTTTTTCCACAAAAGTGGTTCGGTAAGTCAGTTAAACTATATTTTTGAAAACAACAGTTCTTAAAATTATCTAGTTGAATTTGTTAGTCGAGAAATAATGATTAAAACAAACAAATAAATAATAATTTATTACATGTATAATTTCATGTTTTGCGTTAAGGGGAGTATGGTTTGAACATTTTGAAATTTTCGATTTTTTTTAATTTAAGTGAAAGTACATAAATTCAAGAATACTCTCCGAAAATTTCAGATTGATCGGAGTAAGATCACCGGAAATAAGGCATGTTGAATATACCTACCTTCGACTCGTCTTGCAGCAGCTTCGCGCCAGCGCGCTTGAGCGTAGTGAGAAACGTTCAACAGCTGTTCCCCTTTTCCGTTGTAATTTACTCCGCGATTTAAAGACATATTCCGGCGTAAATCACTTCATGATTTGACAGACAAAAAAGAATTTGAAAATATAAGTTGTTAAAACTTTAAACACGTTTTTCTCAAACTGCGATTTTCAAAGGCGGTGGACGTTGTAACTCAAAAACTACTTGACCGATACACCTGAAATTTTAGGTTACTTGTCGAGTTACGTTACCTTGTAACGCTGTCGAGACATTTTTTGTTTTATGCTTATTTTTTGTTTAACAATAATAAATATTTTGGTTTTCACCCGTTTTTACAAAAAAATTTCGCTATTTTGACTTCTGAATATACTAAATGCACGGTTATAACAGCAGACCTTTAGAATATAAAATAAACAGGAAGGAGTCTGTCGTATATCAACAACACCTTAAATTTCTAGCGGAACCGGCCATCTTGAACGTCTGTGGATGACTCATAAGTTTTTGTCAACGAGGTAGAAGGTGTTTGTGTATTGGATCAGCTGTGTGCATAGGCGTACCATCTGGTAAAGCTCCTGTATATGCAATCAATTAACTGACATTATTAGTATAATAAAATGTTATTTAACTGACTTTTCAACAAAATATTATATTAATACGTACTTTCTCTTGATCTATAGCTGTTTGTTTAACATCAAAGATGTAATAAAATCGTTAAGAATTTCTTTTCTTCCCACTTTCAAAGGTACGTCACTGGAGATAGAAAGCAAATCTGACAGCTGATCGCCATTTGCAACCTCCTTCCTGGCTCGAAGTCATTTCGCATTGTACTCCTTCCTGGTTTATTTTATATTCTAAGAGCAGACCTACTAAGGTGTAAATTAGAGCTGGAGGGTCAAATAATAGAACAAGTCATGGAGTTTAAATATCTAGGCATCACACTATCTAGCTACGGAAAGCTCGAAACAGAAGTGAAAGAACAGGTGAATAAAGCAAACAGAGACGCAGGTTGCCTGAATGAAACAATATGGAGAACTAAAAACATCGGAAAATAATTGAAAGGCAGAATTTACAAAACAGTCATCAGACCAATAATGACGTACGCGGCAGAAATACGACCTGATACAGAGAGGACAAAAAGAATGCTAGAAACAGCAGAGATGAAAACACTTCGAAAAATCAATGGTAAGACACTATGGGATAGAGCTAGAAGTGCAGATATACGACGGAGATGCAAGGTGGACAACATTAATAACTGGGTGAAAAACAGAACAGTAGAATGATGTTCCAATGACGAGTTCTGATGTTCACCGCAAAATCCATTTTTTAGGCGTCTGTAAAAATTTGCCACCGTTGACTTATTTGTCAATATTGTGTCTTGAATTGTTTATTTGATTTAAAAATAAAATATCTTTACTATAGTTTAAAAAAAATTCACAAAAATGTGCTTGAAATGTTGAGTTCAAAGCATACCCCCCTCTTAAGTTGGGCTAATGGATTAAGATCACAGAAAAAAAACCTACAGTAGGTAATATAATAACCTACATAATCCCTTCACGTTTTCTATTTTATTTTATCTGTAAATATCTTCCATGTCGATTATATCTGTAAATATCTTCCATGTCTTCCATATAGATTTTGATTTGAATCTTAGGAATATTTTTATATTGGCGTGAGAAGATTAATCAAAACTCATAAAAGAGTCACCAATGAATACAAATCATATTATTACAAATGTACCTCTAAATTTGGTTTCTGACTTGTACGAGCATATAGTCAACGTGGCATGAGGCGTAAGGCAAAGTTCGTATCTTTAATTTTTCTTTATAATCAACTATTTTCAATGGGAAATAAGCCACAATTTTACCAAAAAAAAAAAAATGATTTTATTAACGTTTCGAAGCTCAAATCGGGTTTTGTTGTCAAAATACAAAATACTACTAAAATAAACAAAAATGTTGCTAAGTAAAAAAATTCTTCTAATAATTTATAATAACGAAACCCGATTTGGGCTTCGAAACGTTAATAAAATCATTTTTTTTTTGGTAAAATTGTGGCTTATTTCCCATTGAAAATAGTTAATTATAAAAATGCCACAAGGAAATAGCTTCAGAACAACATTTTCCTTTATGTTCTAAAAAGAAGTTGAAGGGAATATTATTTACTGTATATCACCAAATAAATGAATCGACAATCAAGGTTAACGTGTCACCAAGTCCGATTTGCGTGAAAATCGTTTAAGATCTCTTTGTCTTAAATTAAATACGTAATGGTTAATCCACAATAATTGATTCTAATAAAATTACATTTTTGCGTTTGCTTTTGACGCTTCGATATCCACTCCAGAAAATCGTGTTCAAAAGATTATTTAAAAAAATAAATAGGTACCTATTGTAATCTGTAGATGTTTACTAATTGGCGCTTTGTTTTGCCAGTTTGACAGGTGACTTACTTGGCCTTAATCGGATAGGAAAATAGCCATGTTTTGAGTTTTTGCGCCCTTTTGTATAACGATTTTGATCTAAATAATATTTATCGACTAACAAGTACTATTGTGGGTAAAATAAAACTGTAATCTACTAGTCATAAACTAGGTAAATAACAACAATATTCTTAATTGCATGATTACAAAATAATTATCCGATGATTACAACTGTCGTAAAGAAGAACATTGTCCGTTATAGGTGTGTAATATAACACCATTTACTACATTCCTTATTTGTTGTCATAGGCCTGGATTCCGCGCACCAAAAAAAAGTTTATTAATAGCAAATAGCAAGCTGAAAAGTTGTTAATAGCTTAACGGAGTCTAGTAGGACAAACTTTGATGTACGGGAACACTGGAACAGAGGAAGTTTTAATTGTGGAACAGGTTACAAGTTTCGAACGTCAGACTACGAAAACATCCCATGTATTTTGTCGGACAGAACTTCCAACTGATTTGTTACCCTTTTATTAAACTCTCAGCAAAAATTAGACTACGATTTATCACCAATATAATTCTTGTCATTTGATATGTTCTACGCGTCGGACTTATTAAAATACCCAAAGTATCTGTCAGACAAGCATTTTTTACATATATTATAATATAAAGTTTGCTATAGGGCTTTTCATCGACTGTCATTTGTTTCGAGCTTCTGTCATATGTTGTAGTATAATCTGTGTATAATATTAATATACACGGATTATACGACTTATGACAGAAGCTCGAAACAAATGACTGTGAATGAAAAGTCCTATTGAATAAACTTAAAAACAACCTGCTAGTTTTCACAATCATAAACTTGTCAGGATGACACGTTCCACAATTAAAACTTCCCCTGTTCCGGTGTTCCCATACATCAAAGTTTGTCCGACTAGACATCATTAAGCTATTAACAAATTTTCAGCGTGCTATTAATACACTTTTTTTTGGTACGCGGGATCCAGGCCTATTAGATTTCAATCTTACAGTATCTCCATTATTTTTGATACCAGTTTTATTTTACCCTTACTAGTTTGAACATTTTTACGTTATAACGCTTTCTGTGGAGTAAACTTGCCGCTACAAATATTAAAATTGCAGTTTATATTGCATAAACATAATACTACGTAAGGTTTGAGAGTATCACAATTTTAGGTACAATCTAGATACTACTTAAAAAATGACGCACTACGCTCAATGGAACGAAACCTACTGCAAGTTGATTATAATTTATAATTCAAAATAAAATTGTTTGCGCCTATAAAGATTAAATCCCATGGCATGTTACGCGGCACTTTTCGCCAGTTCACGTCGGCAAGGAAAAAATAGAAAATAGATAATAGTGAAAAGAAAGCACAGTTGGTGCTCCACGTTACTGTGAAATTAATAAATATTTACTTTTTGATAAATTGGGTCGGACCATTTCGATGGAGCGTGTCCCCTGGAGTATCGAGGGTATATCACTAGTGGTGGCGGTAGGAATATTAGTAACTTGGTTAATTCATACAATGATAACAATTTCAATACAACGTCGTTAGATCACTCCATTGTAAAATTACCACGGCACTGACCGTACCAGACCCTAGCCGAGTTGGAAGGGTACGTACTCACTCTGTATTAACTTCTAACTTCCCTTGAACCGTGTTAATTTGCCGACAAATGATGGGAGAGTTCGCCCCGACCATAAATAGAACGCCTAGCTAAAGCCTGGGTTTCCTCGAAAGCGGCATCGACAAACTGTGACCGTAACACTGCGATGAATGACGTCAGATTACGGTGAACAATTCAAGGTTCTTCATTGCGGCAATGAAATGTGTAAACTCAGCAAGCGGTAGCTTCCAACCCATCCGAGGAAACGACTGCTATTATTTTGCTTGCTACAGTTTTTTATGACGTTATTCATCGCAGTGTTACGGTCGCAGTTTGTGGGTGCCGCTTTCGAGGAAACCAAGGCTTAAGGATCGGAAATCACAAATTTTGAGGGAAATAACACTATTTCACGTTGAGTTGATTCCTGTCTTTAGTTTTTATCTTTTTCTATTTCTCCTGGCGTGCCATGTAACATTCCATGGGAACCCGACTTAAAATATGCCAGGGATTAAACTAATAGACAAGTACGTAACTTTTTAGCGATGCTCTCATTTGGAGACTTTTCAAATCCCTCACGAGTTACAAAATAAACTTGGTATTTGACTTTTTAACTTGGTATTTTACTGTTTTCGGTTTATTTCCAAAGGTATATTTAATAAAGGCTGACATACAAAGAAAACTATTTCAAGAATATGAATATCTTATTTTAAATTTTAGTTTTCTCGTCGTCTATCCAAAGGACATTCTGACATCCATATTCATGTTTTCCAGTGGACTTCGTTACTTGAGCGTGACACACCCTGTATATTATTCTTAACAATACAACTTTGGTATTTTTTAAGGTACTTATCTAAAGTTTTAGCATTAGCTGTTATCTACAAAAACGATAATTTGCATCGAAATATACAATAAAACACTTAAAATTATGTTTTACTAGAGTTATTGCTTTATTACTGATAAGTTATTTTATAAAAAAACATAATCGTAGACCCATTATTTCAAGTTAGTTTATTTAGATTTTAGATTCCGTGTAGAGAGGTGCATAGTTACTCAGGTTTTAATGTATATAATTTTTCAAAATGATCTAATCTTTAAAACTAAACCATCGAAAACCACCAAAAAAGAGATGTATGTGAATGTGAAGGGTGAAAGAAATACAGGGTGTAACAAAAATACAGGTCATAAATTTAATCACATATTCTGGGACCAAAAATAGTTCGATTTAACATAACTTACCTTAGTACAAATGTGCACATAAAAAAAGTTACAGCCCTTTGAAGTTACAAAATGAAAATCGATTTTTTCGAATATATCGAAAACTATTGGAGATTTTTTATTGAAAATGAACATGTAGCATTCTTATGGCAGTAGTATCTTAAGAAAAAATTATAGTGAAATTTTGTCACCCCATAAAAAATTTATGGGGGTTTTGTCCCTTTAAACCCCCCCAAAGTTTTGTGTACGTTCCAATTAAATTATTATTGTAGTACCATTAGTTAAACACGTTGTTTTTAAGACTTTTTTGCCTCTTAGTACTTTTTCGAAAAGTCAGTTTTTATCGAGATATTTTGAATATTTGTCAAATCCACCACATATTTGTATATGGTAAGTACGATTACGGAGACTTGGTAATAATATGAAAATTTATTTATGATTTACATTTTTAGGTATATTTTGAACCATATTAAAAAAGAAGACACATCTCGATAAAAGGTGCCTTCTCGAAAAAATACAAAGAGGCAAAAAAGTTTTAAAAACATTGTGTTTAACTTATGGTACCGCAGTAATATTATAATTGGAACGTACACAAAGATTTGGGGGGTTTAAAAGAACAAAACTCCCATAAAATTGTTATGTAAACATATTAAAAAATAAGCCTTAACTCGATAAAAACTGCCTTATCGAAAAAATACTAAGAGGCAAAAAAGTTTTAAGAATATTGAATTTAACTAATGGTACCACAATAATAATTTAATCGGGACGTACACAAAAGTTTGGGGGGGTTTAAGGGAACAAAACCCCCAAAAAATTTTTATGGGGTGCACAAATTTCACTATAATTTTTCTTTAAGATGTTCCCACTCTAAAAATGCCACATGTCAATTTTCAATAAAAAATGTCCAATAGCTTTCGATATATTCGAAAAAATCGATTGTCATTTTGTAACTTCAAAGGGCTGTAACTTTTTTTATGTGCATATTTGTACTAAGGTAAGTTAGGTTCATTCGAACTATTTTTGGTCCCATAATATGTGATTTAATTTATGACCTGTATTTTTGTTACACCCTGTATAATATTAACATACGGAAAAGAAGAATTGCAGCCAAGAAATGGTGGTGATAAGGAAACAAGGAGTGATAAAATGTTAGAAATAGATAAAAAATCATGGAAAAAGTGCTGAATAGGATAGAATAATTCGAACAGTATTAATATAAATGAAACAAAAAAGGTGGGGAACATTTATTAAATCTTTCTTTATAGCTTCTTGCGCTCTTATCTACGCTCATAAATAAATACAATATATATCTTAAAAGGCGAAACGGTACCACAAGGTACAACCCATTCTATTATTTAGAGGTTTTACAAAGACAAGATAAAGTAAGAAGAAAAATTTGTAAAGAGGCCTGGAATGTCGAGAGAACTCCTGGATTCTCCATCATAACAACGGGCACTCTCTCAAAGTCTATTTGGTCAAAATATAGGTCACAGTCATGGAGCACCAGCCCTATTCGCCAGATATAGCACCCTGCGACTTCTACGTATTCCCAAAAATCAAATCCTACTGGAAAGCAATATGTAGAGAATATGTAGAGAAACAAAGAGCGGCGCAGGTATTCAATAGCCAACTGAAAGATGAGTTTCAGCTCTGCTTCGCATAGAAGATGATTAGCTTCGAGCGATATGGATAGCTACAGAAGGAGAGTATAGTGAAGGGGGGATATCTCTGTTTTCCAGGTGTTTAGATCCAGAGCTGCTTCTTTACAGCTCTCAACATTATCAAGAAGTAATTGTAGATACTCTTGACTATAAGCTAGGAATGCTTGTGTCGTAGGAATATCGCAAATATTTAATGAATTCTCCGTACACAATTTATTATTCCTTCTTATTTTACCTTCATACCATATTTCTCATTAGTTTTGGACCAGATAACAGCGAAACTACAGGGTAACATTCCATGGTGCTTAATGTATGCTGATGATGTCGTGTTAGTAGGAAATAGTGGAAGAGACTTAGAACAAAAACTGGAACAGTGGAGACAAGCTCTGGAGGAAAAAGGTTTAAAACTTAGTAGGACAAAGACAGAGTATTTGGAATGTTCATTTAAAGATTGAGTTACTACAAATAAAATGGTATCTTTGGGTGGTGAACTGATTGTAAAAAGCAATAGTTTTAAGTACCTGGGATCGGTATTACAGAGTAATGGAGAAATAGATGGAGATGCATACAGTAGAATTAGGGCTGGATAGATGAAGTGGAAAGAAGCGAGTGGTGTGTTGTGTGACAGAAAAATTCCAATGAAGCTGAAGGGAAAATTCTATAATTTATAGCCACAAGACCGGCTATAATGTACGGAACTGAATGTTAGGCAGTGAAGAAGAAAAAGGAACAACGAATGCATGTGGCGGAAATGAGAATGCTTATGGATGAGTGGAGTGACAAAGAAGGATAAAATTAGAAATGAGTATATTAGGGGAAGTCTAGGTGTGGCACCAATTGATGCCAAAATGAGAGAGCATAGGTTAAGGTCATGTTCATTAAGGTCATGTTCAACGTCGAGTCGTTAATCAGACAATACAAAGAATAGCTGAAGTGCAGATTCCTGAAAGGAGTAGGAGAGGAAGACCAAAGAAGACCTGGGGGGAGACGATAAGGCAGGACATGTTGGTAAAGGGGATTGACATTGATATGACCCAAGATAGAATTGTGTGGAGAAATGCAATTAGGGAAGCCGACCCCGCATAGGGATAACGTAAAGAGAATGATGTAACTTACCTTCATACCGTCTTGCAAAACTGATGCTGTTGAATTTCAATACAACAATTATGTGAACGTCTCTGTCATCCAAAACCATGTCTCTTATAGTGGTGGTGACAAAATATTCTTCGATATGGTCGATATAAAGATGACTTCTTTAATTTTTTTGCAGGCGTTAATGCTTACTCGTTATGTATTCTCAATTTTCCAGATTAAAACCACATCAAGAATAACCGTCGTCCTTTGTCTTTAGAACAACTAGGACTTACCCTATCGTTATTTTTTACCGAAAAAAGTATAATATAAGTTTGTATAAAAAATATCCACATTTATTGTTTGAATATTTGGTAACCATTTCTTGTCCCTTTGCTTCTAAAAAAAAAACATTGATCTTATTAAGGGTTAAGCGAAATGGAGATCATCATCATCGGCTATACAACCCCTGGTGGTTCTTGACCTGTTCTAGAATCAGCTTTCATTCCTTCTTATCTATAAGTCGTCTTCCACCTGGCCTTAAATCGTGCGCTGAACGGGCCTATTGTTCTCACTCATTCTGGTCTTTGGTTTTCAATGTGTTTTAATGGCTCCATCTCGTTCATTCTCTCTACCTACCACTACCTACCAAACTCGACAGCGTTACCCCGAGAAAATCATAAGCTAAAATCTTTTTGAATTTTTGGTTTAACATGATCCAATGACCAGTTTTGATCTATTTTGCCTTAATTTTTTTTAATATTCTTTGAATTGCACTGAATATGCTTATTTATGTGCATGAAGGCAGGCTTATTCTTGTGTGATTCTGCAGGCTTATACAATCATAGAAGAGTTGGGTGTTTGGCAGATAACCAAGGCAAACCACTGTTAAGTGTGGAAGAAAAACTAGACACGTGGAAGAAATATGTGGAAGTAACTTTTGCAGATGAAAGGCAGAATACCATTGAAGACACTGAATGCCAAACAGGACCCCCGATTACCATTGAAGAAGTCACGTCAGCTATTAAAACAACTAAAGATGGTAAAGCTGTAGGGCCTGACCAGTTTTATGTAGAATTCCTAAAACTTATGGACGAACAAGGAATAAAATGGATAACAACTGTATTCAACAAAATATACGTAACTGGAAAAATACCCCAAAGCTGGTTAAAGTCGACCTTCGTAACTTTACCCAAAAAAGTAAATGCCAAAACATATGAAGACTACAGAACTATTAGCCTAATGAGCCACTTACTCAAAACGTTTCTAAAAGTGATACACGGCAGAAAATATAAAAAATGCGAAGAACAGATATCATGGACGCAGTTTGGATTCCGCGATGCCTTAGGCACCCGAGAGGCTCTATTCGCTGTCCAAGTGCTTATGCAAAGATGCAGGGATGTTAACTGTTACGTGTATGTTTGTTTTATCGACTACAAAAAGGCGTTTGATAGAGTAAAGCATGATAAACTCATAAACATCTTAAAAGAAGCGGGAGTAGATGATAGAGACTTGAGAATCATATATAATTTATATTACAACCAAACTGCCAATATTAAAGTGGATGACCAATTGACAGAGGCAGTCTCCATAGATAGAGGAGTGAGGCAAGGATGCATCCTGTCCCCGGTGCTGTTTAATATATACTCTGAATGTATCTTCGAGCAAGTGCTGGGAGAACTACAGGAAGGCGTATTAGTCAACGGAGTGCGTCTGAACAACATTAGATATGCTGACGACGCTGTAGTTTTTGCAGACAGTCTAGATGGTTTGAAAAGAATAATGTCACGCATATCAGATATAAGTAGAGAATACGGACTTGATCTCAATACGAAAAAAAAAACAAAGTACATGGTAGTCAGTAAGCGCGAAATATTAAATACACAGCTTTTGGTTAACCAACAACTAATTGACAGAGTCGACAGCTACACATACCTTGGTACCAACATAAACAGCCAGTGGGACCACTCAAGTGAAATAAAACAACGCATAGGAAAAGCGAGATCAGCGTTCATAATGATGAAGTCTCTTTTCAAAAGCCACGATTTACCTCTTGCTACCAAAATCTCTATCATCAGATGCTATGTATTTTCTACGTTATTATGAATAGAGGCCTGGACACTTTCCGAGGCTTCTTTGAGAAAACTCGAGGCATTCGAGATGTGGTGTTACAGGCGCATTTTGAGAATTTCGTGGATGGATCGTGTGACTAATGTTGAGGTTCTACGTAGAATAGGCAAGGAATGCGAGATTATTAACACAATCAAAGAGCGCAAACTAGAATATCTTGGCCATGTTATGAGGAATGAACAGAGATATGGCTTGTTGCAACTCATTCTTCAAGGCAAGGTATTTGGAAAGAGAGGACCAGGGAGAAGACGAATATCTTGGCTTCAAAACCTGAGAAAGTGGTTTAATACATCGACAACCGGACTATTCCCAATAGCAGCAAGAAAAGTTAGGATAGCCATGCTGATCGCCAACATGCGGAACGGATAGGCACCTTAAGAAGAAAAAGAATGTGCATGAAATATTGATTTCAAACCATATCCCTCCCCTTAATCCATAGTATGCTCTACTTGCTAGATACATACGTATAGACAAGGCGAAAACGGCGGGTTCATTGGAAAAAATATTCCCATGAGATTTTTTTGCATATTCACATTCGTGAGACATTCCAGAATAATGTTCAAGAAGTCGCCCACGCGAAAAGTGGTCCAAATTTTTTTGAACAATTATTATTATTTGTTCAAATTGGAAAAAATCAATATTTTCGGCCCGGCCCAATTTTTTAAGGGTTTTTGGACCATTCTGGACAAAAAATATTTGTTATAATTTTTCTCTAAATTTGATCGTCTTCGAGTTATAAGCAATTTAAAATTGAAAAAAAAACGAAAAATGGCGATTTTCAAGGCTTAATAACTCGGTTAAGTTATTATTATGAAAGTCAGAAAGTGACTAAATCAAAGTTTAAAGCCCCCTACAAGATTCTGAAGAAATTTCTGTCATTATTTTATTACTAAGCTGTTATTTTTACGTAATAATAATGAGCGCCATGCACGTACTAGGTGGCCGTCAATTGTGAGTGCAAAAGAGATGCCATTCCGGCAGTCCAATCGTGCATCTTACTCGCACTCACATTTACAGCCGCGTCAATACGATCTTACCGCTCATTATTATTACTTAAAAATAATAGCTTAGTAATAAAATAATACAAAAATTTGTTCAGGATTTTGTAGCAGGGGCTTTAAACTTTGATTTAGTCACTTTCTGATATTCATGATGATAACTTTTAAGCGATTTAGTAAGCCTTGAAAATCGCCATTTTATTTTCGTTTTTTTTTCAATTTTAAATTGCTTATAACTCGAAAACGATTAACTTTAGGGAAAAACTATAAGAGATCTTTTTTGTCCAGAATGGTCCAAAAAATCTAAAAAAAAATTGTCCGGGCCAAAAATATTGGTTTTTGCAATTTGAACAAAAAAAATTGTTCAAAAAAATTTGGACCACTTTTTGCGTGGGCGACTTCTTGAACCTAATTTTAGAATGTCTCACGAATGTGATGATGCAAAAAAATCTCATGGGAATATTTTTTCCAGCGAACCCGCCGTTTTCGCCTTGTCGAGTCTGGTAATGGAGATTAAGCTAGTCTAGAAAACTACTTTTTTGGATTTGATTTAATCATAATTAAGAGCTTTTCACGTAATAGTTTCGACCTACCGATATGATGAAATTAAAAGCTTAGTGTCTTCTTCAACGCCTAATACGCGTTGAGCATATATTGTTTCGGCACAACAAAAATATACGTTATACGACCTTTCAAATGATCCAATCTTATTTATAACATATTATAAATTCTTGAGATAACAAATTTTTCAGGTGACGGAGTATCAAAAATAATTTATAGTTAAACTATTTTAGTAATTAAGATAATTAGAGTAATAAAAACCAAATTACTGTGAATATCAACTATGTAGCTTTCTATTTTCATAATCTTCGGTAACGACGCCAAAAATTTCAAGGCGATAAAATTTCCATAATATATCTATTTTTATGTTAGAGGACATCGGCTCTGATTCACAAAATTTATCTATTTTTTTTTTGTTTACACAAGGTAGTGCCGATGTTTTCTAAAATATAAAAAGCAAGTGATAGAAAAACGATATACATAATATCACATATTATCTACTAATGGCACTGTCACATTACATTTATAATATAACGATACTGAGTGAAATATTTATGAACTTCTATTTTTTTATAAATCAAGAATATACAATACGGGATTAAAGTCTCCCTTCCTCCAACTATTTTTTAGTAAATACTATAAAATTTACATTAATAATAAATTTTTGTTTAACTGAATTTCGGCATCTTTTTATAGTTTTCATATCGTAGTGACGTAATTACATCAAGGGTGCATTATGTCCCCTCTATTATTTAATGGACTAAGAGCCGCTATAGGTGAAATTTCTTAATCATTTTAGGCACGATGGGACCCTATAACTTAAATAGTAGAACCTAAAAGAAAACGTTTGAGCACTGTGCCGTCACTTTTCAGTGGCACATGCGTCTACAGTAGCGCATCAAACTTTCCACTTATGGACGGGATACATAAATTAAAAAATACCCTCCCTCATTACCAGAATTTAATTTTTTTCATTTTTTTAAGTTCTGTGTGATTAAGACATAAGATTCATCGTAATTTTAACCCACCACCCCCTTCTCCCTGCCCCCACCATCAAAAACTTTATTTTTCGATTTTATTTTTTTTTTTGAGGGATGCAATCAATTTTAAAATTTCAAAAAATTCACAAGCATAGTTAAGGCTTTTATAAAACACGTCTATTTTTTATAGACCTGTAGGTTGAGTGTACATAACCTCAAAAAAATTTAAATTTTTTTTTTTGGAAAAATGTATATAACTTTTTATTGGGGATAGCTGCATATCTAATTTTTTCTTAGTCTTGTGTATTTTATCAAACACTATATTTCTAATTTTTTTCAGATTTTTCTGTAACGCTGGTCACCTTCAAAAATCCAAAAAACTGTTTTTTAAGGGGGTTTTGGGGGGTTTGAACGTGTTTTTCTGATTTTTAAATATTCTAAAGGACTCAGTTACTTCAAGTTACATATAATCTATAAAAACAAAATTGATTTGATATATTATGAAGTCTATAAAATAGGGAAAATCCCCCAAAACCCCCCAAAAAACAGTTTTACGGATTTTTGAACGTGGGGAGCCTTACGGAAAAATCTGAAAAAAATTAAAAATATAGTGTTTGATAAAACACACAAGATTAAGAAAAAATTAGACCTGCAGCTATTCCTCAAAAAATGTTATACGCTTTTTTGAAAAAAAAAAATTCTTTTAATTTTTTGAGGTTATGTACACTCTACCTATGGGTCTATAAAAATAGACATGTTTTATAAAAGCCTTAACTATGCTTGTGAATTTTTTGAAATTTTAAAATTGATTGCATCCCATAAAAAAAATAAAAACGAAAAATGAAGTTTTTGATGGTGGCGGCAGGGGGAAGGGGGTGGTGAGTTAAAATTACGCTGAATCCTATGTGTTAATCACATAGAACTTAAAAAAATAAAAAAAATTTAATTCTGTTAGTAAGGGAGGGTAACTTTTAATTTATTTATCCCGTTCATAAGTGGAAAGTTTGATGCGCCACTGTCGACGCATGTGCCACTGAAAAGTGACGGCACAGTGTTCAAACGTTTTCTTTTAGGTTCTACTATTTAAGTTATAGGGTCCCATCGTGCCTAAAATGATTAAGAAATTTCACCTATAGCGGCTCTTAGTCTATAATGTCTATGAGGAACATAGCATCCGAGCTTCTTTTGAAGATCGCCCTGAAAGTGCCAGAGTCAATGGAATCATAGCCATAGTCAAAGAATCATAGTCATAGGAATCAATAAGATATGCCGATGATACCGTAGTATTAGAAGACCAACTAAAAATATTGATGAACATATCGGAAGAAAGTCACAAGCTGGTCATGGATATTAACCTTTCCAAAACCAAAACCATGGTATTCTACAAGAACCCCCATGAACAAATTACACCGAACATACAAATAAATAATATCACCCTTTTAGAGTTCCCAAAGCTTCATAGACCACTCAAAAGAAGTTAAAGACGCACTGAAATAGCAAGGTCTGGTTTCATGAACATGCGTAAAATGCTCTGTAACCCCAAGCTGTCAGTCTGGATAAGATTGAGCACACTTGTGTTATGTGTGGTCTCTATGACTGTATGGCTGTGAGACCTGGACATTAAAACAATATGACGTCAACAAACTGAATTCATTCGAAATGTGGATGTACCGCCGAATGCTAAGAATAAGCTGGACCAAGAGAACTACGAATGAAGAAGTACTAAAAATAATGAACACACGTCCTCATCTGGTCAATACAATCAAAATTAGAAAGACGTCATATCTAAGACACATAATGCGCCATAGGGAATTTGAGCAGCTTCAGGTAATATTAGGTTTGTTCGTAGTACGATCCAAACGATCAGCAACCGTTGCCAACCATCAGACGCATGCGCAGTTAACCATTGGCGCTGCGCAGTTAACAGTTAGAGTTCGTAGATTACGAACGCGCATGCCTCTGATGGTTGGCAACGGTTGCTGATCGTTCTACGAACAAACCTATAAGAAGGCAAAATCGAAGGTAAGAAAAAATCCTGGCTCCGAAACATCAGAGATTGGACCCACATAACAGGGAATGATTAATTCATCAAGCTCAGAATAGAGAGAAATTTGCCATATTGATCGCCAACCTCAATAGAGAAGGCACTATAGGAGGGGAGGAGGGAGTGATGTAATTAATAAAAATGGCGCCATTTTGTAGAATACTTTTAAATCTCAGTTCACATGACAATTACAGTGGAACATCGATAAGTCGGTCCCCGATAACCCGGAAGTCCGACTAACGCGGACCGATTTTCATCAGATAAACATTTTGATTTTCAGTACATATTTTGTATTTTGACAACGACACCCGATCTGGCCGTCGAAATGTTAATAAAATTATTTTTTCAATTTAATTGTTGCTTATTTCCCATCAAAATAGTTAATTATCAGATAAATATTTCAACAATAAAAATGTATGTATGTAATATAATATTTGAGAGATAATGTGTATTTGTGTAATTTGAACTATGCGATAGTAAAAATGACTCATGGCACCCGCCGGCAGAAATAACAGGCACCTGTCTGTAGTATTCCTTTATTTTTTATTTCAAACTGTGTTAGCACTGTTTAAGAAAGACTAGGTATTTAAAAAATTCTTTTTTCATCAATGGTCTTAGCTTTCACTGTTCTTAATACATAATATCAAAACATCGTCCGATTGTGACTGTAATGTGTAACAGTAAAGTGACTTTTAGTAATTTAGATGTGTAGGTACTGTGCATATTTATATATATTTCATGGTATTTCAATTCTAACGGAGTTTATCTGTAAGTATACCGTATTTTATTAATTTTTACCATATTCTCCGGCTAACCCGGATTTTCGATAACCCGGATCGGCCGCGGTCCCGATTAATCCGAGTTATCGAGGTTCCACTGTAACATAATTTAAATCTTCTATTGTCACTCAGACCAACTGTTGAACAATTTTGTAACGAGCCGCTTCAAACCGGTGAACATTCAACATTCAAAGCCATCAGTGTAAACAAACAGTATACAGGGTGATCAACTTCTGTGACAAAGTCCAATATATCTGTTATTATACAATATATGAAAAAAAGTTGTTAATAAAAGTTATAGACACCTTTAATGTACACATTTTAAAATTAGTGAGAAATATACAGGGTCCTCCATAACACGGTGCCAAACCAAAGTTATGTTTTTTTAAATGGAACACCCTATATTTTATTAAAAATCTGGTTTCTCTACATTTTTCTGATTCTAGAGATATAACACTTGTCTAGGGTTATACTAAGTGTTTCAAAGTTACGAGCACTTTTATTAAAAAATCATACTGATTTGATCGCGCTGTATGTTTCTAACGGTGGAATATAAACTTATTTTTTTAATGCTTTTGACTGTCAACATTAAAGTAGTTTTGCAACAATATACAATTTTTTTATAACTGCACAAATTGTATACAGGGTAAGTCAAAATGTAAATACAAGATTTTCTTCATAATTTTAAATTGAACACCCTGTATTTTATATTATTATCGAAAAGTTCTATCACTATACTTACATATCTTTTAAATATTCCCTATACCTAAATTTATTAGTTTTCGAGATATTTTAGTTTGATTATTGATAAAAGTGTTATTATATTTGATAAAAGTGCTCATAACTTTGAAACACTCAGTATAACCCTAGACAGGTGTTATATCTTTTTAATTAGAAAAATGTAGAGAAACCAGATTTTGAATAAAATACAGGGTGTTTCATTTAAAAAAACAAAACTTTGGTTTGGCACCGTGTTATGGAGGACCCTGTATATTTCTCACTAATTTTAAAATGTGTAAATTAAAGGTATCTATAACTTTTATTAACAACTTTTTTTCATATATTTTATAATAACAGATATATTGGACTTTGTCGCAGGAATTGATCACCCTGTAGATTACTATTACAAACTTATAGTCTGTCAACTCTATTGCAGACCAAGACAGACCAAATTGCTATTTCAAGTAGGGACACATACTGTTCCCGGATAGTTATATCCTTTCTAATCCACTTTATGTCGTTTAATTTAATACTTTTAAATATGTAGTCTTCAATTTAAACCCGACTACTGTTTGGTTTTACCGTTATTAGCGCAAGTACTTCCTCAATCATTGAAGATGGAAGTTAGAAGAATGTGATGTCAATTTGCATGATTTAGATTAGATGTTATTTTTGATTTTATGACCTGACTTAACCTGTTTTATCCCAATATAACTTCTTAATTATTTTTTTTCTATCAACTTTTGTGTGTTCCAGAAGCTGTATAATATTCGTCCAATGACATTGTCACAGAGCTTCTTAGTCTATGGACGAAGCCATTACTCTTATCAGTGAACCTCATTATTTAGACTTATTATATATAGTCACTGTAACCTGATCTTTCAAATATATTATAATCTATGCATATATTTATGTTATTACTTATTTATTTTATTTTCATTGAATTTTAAACAATGTATCTTGTCATAGAACCAGGAGATAAGGATATTCAATTTACGTTAAACTAATTAAGATAAACATGTCACGAATACCACCAAGTTTTATTACCTGTTTAATTCTTTAACGGTAGAAATTCATTCATTAGCATGTCGCCAGTAGGGGTACAACGGCCTCCTTAATTCAGATGGACTTACCCAAGTTTTCTTTATGTATTTTGACCCGTAGAACACGAATTTTTTGGGTAACAGTCGATCCGGATGTCGATAAGATTGTTATAAACAAAGAACTTGAGGAATCACATAACAGCGATTTTTCGCAAAACAAAACATGTTTTTGTATTCTTTGGGTCATTCTAAGTAAAAAATTATTTTACAAGTTTTTTCGTAGGATGCATAGTTTTCGACATAAACGCGGTTGAACTTTCAAAAAATCGAAAAATTGCAATTTTTGAACCCGAATAACTCTTGATTGAAAAATAAAATAGCAATTCTGTTTACCGCATTTGAAAGTTCAAGTAAAATTCTATCGGTTTTGATTATTCGCATTGCTAAAAACTAATTTTTTTATCGTTAAAAAAAGCTATAAACACATAGTGATTTAATGATGTTTTCAATGCATTTCTAATTTGAAATCGAACGAGTAGGCGCGCATACAGAATTTCTACGTATATTACGTCCATTAAAACGCATGCATTGGGCCCGGGAAAAACTATGTGTTTATAGCTTTGTTAAACAAATAAAAACCTAATTTTTAGCAATGCAAATAATCAAAACCGATAGAATTTGACTTGAACTTTCAAATGCAGTAAGCAGAATTGCTATTTTATTTTTTAATCAAAAGTTATTCCGGTTCAAAAATTGCACTTTTTCGATTTTTTTAAAGTTCAACCGCGTTTATCTCGAAAACTATGCGTCCTACGAAAAAACTTGTAAGAACATTTTTTGCTGAGAATCACCCAAGCAATACAAAAAAATGTTTTATTTTGCGAAAAATCGCTGCCATGTAATTCCTCAAGTTCTTTGTTTATAACAAACTTATCGACATCCGGATCGACTGTTACCCAAAAAATTCGTGTTCTACGGGTCAAAATACATAAAAAAAACTTGGGTAAGTCCATCTGAATTAAGGAGGCCGTTGTACCCCCCCTGGCGACAGGACTATTTATCTTTATCTTCGAAAACTTAAAAACATTTAGAAATAGATTTTTTACCAATTGACGAATGTCGATTTTTTGTTTGTAATAATTACACTGACTTCATAACTTTTAAGCATCTCAAGTACTCCATTCCAGTGGCGTAGCCAGGGAAGGGGCCCAAGGGGGCCGCCCCCCCCCCCCGAAATTTATAAAATTTTAGAAAGAAATTTTAGACAAGACCTATTGAAGAAATTCAATAGGTGAAGAAAGGCTCACTTCCCTTGCACTCTTATCCATACATCGAGATTTGCAAGTGAAGACAGAAGAAATAATCTGCCAATACACAAGAACTCCAAGAAGGTTGCAGTTGTTCCATTAGTAGGGCACATCTTCATATGTATTACCAATTCAGGATTGTATTGAAAGTAAACTTGCTAATTTTGTGCACATAATAAATGTTATGCACGGATAAAAAATTGTATTGAGTTTTAAAACCTTTCTATGAACATTACTTGTAATATTTATGGGTTTTGATCTGTTAAAATATGAGTATTTTTCAATAAGAAAGTGGTAGAGTATACAGTATGACAGAGCATCAATCAAATTATGACTCAAGGATCATTAACATACAACTTTACATCTTTCCTAAAGTTTTAATCAACAAAATAAAATGTCGTTGATTTTTCCTTTTCGAGAGGAATTGAAAACTATAATAAAGTTATTTGTAACCTAAGATTTTGATGCTTAAATGAGTCCCAAACGCCTATTTCAAGGTCTAATTTTCAAAAATTTTCCCCGGACCCCCCTTTTGCCTGGGGGTATTCCATACCCCCAGACCCCCGGTGGGCCCCCCAAAGCCAATTCCTGGCTACGCCACTGCTCCATTCCTGGATATAACGTGTGATCCAAAATTATTGTCACCATAGGTGGCTTTGAACGACAGAGATAGCTATACAGTGCATGTCTATTCTTAATTCAGATATACTTTCCAGTTTACGTCAACTTAACAAGAAAAGTTAGGTTATGTAGTTTGTTTGATTTTATTTTTTATTGTTACTTATAATTTTGTTAATTCTTTTTATTTCTGATTAAAGTTATGTGTTAGGCTTTGACTGATTTTTTATGTTTTATAATGTTAATCAAAATTAATTGATAAACCAATGATATAAATTCAGATTAAAACAAGACATACGTAATTTTTTGCACAGCTAGCTTTGATCCCAATAATTGTGGATCGCTCGTTATATTATTATCTACCATCAAGGTCTGGTTTCTTCTTCATCACTATTTTTAAGGTAACTAAATACACCATTTGCTGCACATTATCTTGTCTATCTGTCAGCCTTATTCCGACTATGCGCCTTTTTATTTTTATTATTATGCGAAAGTCCCCCCAGTTAAAGGCTTGTTTTAAGTTGATGAATGCTGTCAAATCAAGCCGTATTTCACACTTCGAATGCTTCTAGTTTTTTTATGAGAGTCCCTGTCGAAAATTCAGGCTTCCGCACCATATAGTAAGATCAGAAAAATCTAGCATTTAATTAGATGTTAGGAAGAACAAATCCTTGATTATAAAGAGCTTAATCATAATGTTAAGTGCTGTTCTAGCTCATTCTATTCTCGCCTTAATTTCTGTCGCCTATTCTCATTTAGCATTTACGTTGGCGCCAAGGTACACATAAGATTCTACATCGTCAATTAGTATGTTGTTTATCAGTAACTGTTGAACAGGTTGTTGCTTTTTTGCTTATCAGTTTTCATTTTTTCTTCAAGAGCTAGTTTCAAGAAATTAAATCACAGCGACTAAGATGGGCAGACCACGTGCACAAACTTCATAACGAGAGACTTGCAAGACTGGTATGGGAGGAGATTCCTCCATTCGGACGTCCCAGAATGCGATGGAGAGATAATATCCAAGCAGATCTCCGGAAAATGAACATTCCATTTGACCCTAGGTTGAAGGAAGATCGAACAAATTGGAAAAAAGTTGTACAGTCAACCAGAACCCACCCAGGGTTGATGATGATTGCCTTTTGTAATTCATCTTCGCTACTGGAAATGGTCACAGTGTTATCGGCATATCTTATGTTGTTTGTTAACTCACCGTTTATGTTTATGCCTTTTATTGCATTTTACATCATATTGTATTGTCTTTTTTTTGGTACTTTTGGAGTATATATCAACAAATTAACTTTTTTCTACATATATCTCTTAGTACAAATTCACTTTTAGAAATATTGTGACTGTGACCCTACCCTAAAACCTCAGATATCAGTGGTCACTAAGATGATGACAACTTTGTAATTAAAAGAATACACTTTAACCCATTTAGCGCCAAAGGTGCGAAAACGCACCATTATTTTGTAGAATTTTTTTTTGACAATTGGTTAATTTTTTTTAAATCTTTGTATTTTTTAAGCACCCAGAAGATATAAGTGTAACTAAATTTAATTTTGTTTAATTTCCAAACTCATGCTTTCATCACAAAAATATTTTCTAAATGTCCGACATTTTCAATCCTTCGACACAACTTTATTTTTACTGTAGTAATTTTATTGGCATAACACTTTTGTGGTCAAATAAAATAAAACATTATTTTTTTAACCTATTTGTACACCAATTGCTATAAAAATACAAAAACAAAATTTCTGAGTCATCAAATCTCGTGTTTGAAAATAATGGTTCGATAACGAACCATTGGCGGAAGTCAACATATAATCCTGTCTGATCAGGAATAAGTTCAAGGTGATGCACAGGCAGTAATTTGTTGGGATATTTCTTTATTACGTGTAAAAACACGTATCCACTATTCTTGCGCTCCGAGTTCCTGCAACTGCTCCACATAGTGGACACGTTTGGCGCTCCCGGACTGTGCAATGGTGCGCACTCTGCCTCGACGTTCCAATCTGAGGCGGTTTTTATGTAAGGGAGCGCATACCGTATCGATTGGAGCAGTTACAGAGAGCGCAAAGCGCAAGAAGTCCGTGAGCATAGTGGATGGTTGGCGCTCTCGGACCATGCAACAGTGTGCGCTCCGCCTCAACGGTCCAATAGGTGGCGGTTTATATGTAGAGGAGCGCATGCATGTAGATGGTAGCATTTGCATGGAGCGCGGAGCGCAAGCGGTTTGTGAACATAGTGAATGGTAGGCACTCCCGGACCGTGTAACAGTGCGCCAACGATCGTGCGGCAGTGCCTCGGTGGTCGAATATTATGAACGTAGTGCAGTGGTTCCCAACCTTTTATGTCTGGCGACCCACCTTCTGATGTTTTTTCATATTTGCGACCCATCCCTCACCCATTATGATAGAAAAAAATAAGGAGCTCGGTCACTGTACGCTACTTAGCTACTGTAAGAGCCACGCCGCGACCCATAGTCCTGTCGCCAGGGGGGGTACAACGGCCTCGTTAATTCAGATGGACTTACTCAAGTTTTTTTTATGTATTTTGACCCGTAGAACACGAATTTTTTGGGTAACAGTTGATCCGGATGTCGATAAGATTGTTATAGACCAAGAACTTGAGGAATCAAATAACAGCGATTTTTGGCAAAACAAAACAATATTTTGTATTTTTTGGGCCATTTTAAGTAAAAAATATTTCTACAAGTTTTTTCGTAGGATGCACAGTTTTCGAGATAAACGCGGTTGAACTTTAAAAAAATCGAAAAATTGCAATTTTTGAACCCGAATAACTTTTGATTAAAAAATAAAATAGCAAGTCTGCTTACCGTATTTGAAAGTTTAAGTCAAATTATATCGGTTTTGATTATTTGCATTGGTAAAAATTTATTTTTTTATTGTTTAACAAAGCTATAAACACGTAGGGTTTCCCGTGCTTTTACATTCGTTTTAACGCATGTAACGTAGAAATAGTCTTGATTGCACTAGTACCTATTCTACCTACTCGTTCGATTTTAAATGATAAATCATAGAAACATCACTCACGCACTAGTTGTTTGTAGCTTTGTTTAACAATAACACAATAAATTTTTAGCAATGCAAATAATCAAAACCGACATAATTTGACTTGAACTTTCAAAGGCGCTAAGCAGAATTGCTATTTTATTTTTTAATCAAAAGTTATTCGGGTTTAAAAATTGCAGTTTTTCGATTTTTTGAAAGTTCAACCGCGTTTATCTCGAAAACTGTGCATCCTACTAAAAAACTTGTAGAAATATTTTTTGCTTAAAATGACCCAAAAAATACAAAATATTGTTTTGTTTTGCCAAAAATCGCTGTTATTTGATTCCTCAAGTTCTTGGTCTATAACAATCTTATCGACATCCGGATCAACTGTTACCCAAAAAATTCGTGTTCTACGGGTCAAAATACATAAAAAAAACTTGGGTAAGTCCATCTGAATTAACGAGGCCGTTGTACCCCCCCTGGCGACAGGACTACCACCTGAAAGCCGCCCGCGACCCACCGGTTGGGAAACGCTGACGTAGTGGATACGTACCTTTAAAAAGTCGGGTATTCTGGTATTCAGTTTTGTTATAATCTAGGGTGGGGGAGGGGGGAGGGAGCTACATAAGGGAGGTTGTGTAGTGTTGTAGACAATATGTCGATTTGTCGAATTTATGCAACTGGCACTCACAGTGCAAGATACAGGATTGGAAAGTGTAAACTGGAAATATCTAAAATAATTTCTAAAAAAGATAGAGGGCCGTTCGACTTCGTTTTTGAGAAAGAAGATGTAGGCAATGTTCTAACCATACTATTTTTGTTTATCAAAACTTCCAGGTCCATTTACACTCTAAATGTTTTGAGACTTTTCACAAAAAATAAAATTGTGTATTTCAATTTTTATATCTCATTTCCGCCAAAGGTTCGAAAACGAACCATTTTGTTGTTGTGACACCTGCCATTATCAAAGTGTGAAACAATTTTTTTACGAATGTTTAAGTTTATTTTACTCTAGTTAATCAAATATATTACATATTATTGCAGTATTTATTTGCTTGGCGGTTAATGGGTTAATAAATTAGTATTAAAAGCAGACGTATTTAGAATATCTCATTAATCTTACTAAATTAATAGCCAACTGATCTGATACATTTTTAGTTTTCGTTGTTTTTTAATAAGTACCAAACTGGTCCATTTATTATATCGGCAATAAAGAACTTGTCTAGCCCACTAGATCCAATTAATGTCAATAAAAGTTAAAACTGGAATACCAAAGGTCAATATAATCTTAAAATTTAATTTTGTCATATTAATTATACCAAAAAGGTAATCTGGTTTTGGTAGAAGTTGTATAAAATATACCGTAGTACATGAGTATGTAGTCGATCAAAAGCTTAAAAGACAAGAATTGGTATTTGGCAGAAATTATTCTATGTTCTAATAAAGGAACATGGAGAAAGTCCCACTGTCAAAACCGTTCACAATGTTCTTGTGTAATTGAAAACCTTACCATCATATTTACGTAACTCTTCATAAAACGTTGCAAATAGCATTTTTGTCACTTCAATGATAACAGCAGTACTCAAAATCAATTTGTCTTTTGGAACTTTTTTGTGTACAGCATTCTCCATTGGAAAACAAAAGGTGGTATCTGGAGTAGATATGTAATAAAGCTCAATTTCCTCACAATAGGGAACTTGCATAAAATTTTAAATTCGAAAAAAATGTTATAGTCATAACAGAACATAATTTAAAACATGCATCAAAGATAAAAAGTTGTTTTTGTGTTCCGTTTGGCCCCTAAAGACGATTCTAAATTCAAATTAAAGCAATTAGCCCAAAACGCGTTGTGACGTCATACCGTTAATGTTTATATTCTGCACCAACAAAGTAAACAAAATTGTATATAATTTTAAATTGGACATTATAAACGTCAGTAGAAAATACAGTTATGTGACGTCACAAGTGTTTTTGATCGTTTGAACTATTCATAGAAAACTTGTACTTTTACAAAATGGTTTTATTTTCCATAGTAAACCTTATTTCCTTTCCTTCAAAAACTGTATCAAGCTCCAATCTCAACAAACGGGTATATAATATTACAATGACATTAGAATATAAATATTTTTCCCTTATTCCGCGACGATGAGCTGGCCAAATACCCAAGTAGGTGAAGGCCAAAAAAACTAAAGAAGGAGAAAAAGAATATACCTAAATATAACCATATAGTTAAACTATGTGACGTCACAGATTTTAAATTTGTACTTCTAAGTTATTATGAGTTTTTAAAGCGTGAAATTTTGGAAATCTCATTTTTAAACAAAACTGAACATTATTATGTAATAAAAAAATGTGCAAGTTCCCTATTGTAGAGGTAGTGGATTATCTATAAGGCTATGACTCATGCATGCGCAGAGGACAAAGGGTACCCCCCGTTAAGATAGGCAAAATGCCCTCACTCTCAGAATTCAATCTTTTTAATTTTTTTACGTTCTGTGCAATTAAAAAATTAGATAACGAGGATTTTTAGCTCGCCACCCCCCTTACCCCTCCCCCCACAGCCTAAAACGTAGATTTTTAGATTTAATTTTTTTTTTTTAGTTGGGTTGTAATTGATTTAAAAATTTCAAAAAATTCACACGTGTAATTGAGGCTTTTACAAAACATGTCCATTTTTTATGGACCCTTAGGTCGAGTGTACATAACCTCAATTTTTTTTTTAACTTTTTTAAAACCTATAACTTTTTTTTGGAGGGGGCTGCAGGTCCAATTTTTTTTTTGAATTTTGTGTATTTTATCAAAAGCTATCTCTCTGATTTTTTTTAGATTTTTCCGTCAGGTGCGCTATCTTTAAAAATTCGGAAAACTGTTTTTTTAGGGGGTTTTTAGGGATTTTCTCCATTTTATAGACTGCAACATAGATAAACTCAAGGTTTTGTTAATAGATTATGTATAATTTGAAATAAATGAGTATTTTAGGATTATCAAAAATTTGGCAAAATACCTTTAAACCCCCCAAAAACCATGTTTTTTTAAGTTATGTAAGGGTTTTTGCGGGCTTAATGACATTTTTTGAAGTCGATACAGCCTGAATATATTTTTTATTTTTTTACATTCTGTATGATTTTAAAAAATTAGGACTCACCGCAATTTTAGCCCACTTCCCCTATTCCCCCTCCCCCACAGCCAAAAATGTCAATTTTTCGATTTTAATGTTGTTCTGAAGCTATTTCTTTGTGGCATTTTTGTAATTAACTATTCTAAATGGGAAATAAACCACAATTTAACCAAAAAATGATTTTATTTTCCATCTGTAATGCGATAAAGAGAATTCGATAATCTGTGACGCACTGAAAAAATGGTTTGGGACGATCTATATAAATAAGTCAGATTAAATTAAATTATTAGAAGATTTTTTTACCAAGCAACCTTTTTGTTTAATTTATTAATATTTTGTATTTTGACAACGACGTCCGTGGTGGCCGTCGAAACGTTAATAAAATCATTTTTTAGTTAAATTGTGGCTTATGTCGCATTTAGAATAGTTAGTACCTAATTATTAAATTATAAATTACAAAAAATTCACACGCAGAGCTGAGGCTGTTACAGAACGTCTATTTTTATGGACCCGAAGGTCGAGTGTACATATTATAACCTCATTTTTTTTTTGTTTTTAATAGGTACGTATAACTTTTTTTGGCGATGGCTGCTAATTTTTTTTGTCTTTTGTGTATTTTACAAACCATCTACGTTTGGCTCCTAATGCAAATAGTCCACGCTGTATGCTTGTCCCGTTAGGTAAATTATTCCGATTAATTTTTTTGCACAAACTTACTCAAAAACAGGTCCTTATAACAAATCCACAAGGTGCCAGGCAGTACCGCGATCGGAAAATTGTTTAAACATTTTTTTAAACGAATTCAAAAAATCAATTTTTTCACTTTGGACAAATTTGTTTTAGATTCTCTGGATCAAGCTAAGCAAAAAAGGGTTCTTTTGATTTTTCTATAAAATTGACTGTTGTCGAGTTACATGCAATTTCAAATTTGAAAAACGCGAAAATGGCCATTTTCAAGGCTTAATAACTCGATTAAAAATTATTATTATGAAAGTCATAAAGTGACCAACTCAAAGTTTAAATTTTTGTCATTATTTTATTGCTAACTATTATTTTTAATAATTAAAAATGATTGATAATAATTAAAAATGAGAGATGTACAATGTTCATTGGACGTTTTAAAAAAATATCGATTGGAAGTCAAAAATACGTTTTAAAAAAATAAAAAAGGAATTTTGGGGTTATATGTATTGTACACTCGACCTACACGGGTCTATAAAAAATAGATATGTTTTGTAGACGCCTAATAAAAATTTTAAATTAATTGCAACGTTAAACAAAAAAAAAATGTTTTTGTGGGGGCGGCGGTAGTGTGCAAAAAATGCGATTAGTCTTATTTTTTATTCACATATAACGTAAAAAAAAAATGAAAAAAAATATTCAGGCTGTATCGATCTCAAAAAATAATATCATTAAGCCCGCAAAAACCCTTACATAACTTAAAAAAACATGGTTTTTGGGGGGTTTAAAGGTATTTTGCCCAATTTTTCATAATCCTAAAATCATCATTTTTGATAATCCTCATTTATTTCAAATTATACATAATCTATTAACAAAACCTTGAGTTTATCTATGTTGCAGTCTATAAAATTTAGAAAATCCCTAAAAACCCCCTAAAAAAACAGTTTTCCGGATTTTTTAAGATGGCGCACCTGACGGAAAAATCTAAAAAAAATCAGAGAGATAGCTTTTGATAAAATACACAAAATTCAAAAAAAAATTGGACCTGCAGCCCCCTCCAAAAAAAAGTTATAGGTTTTAAAAAAGTTAAAAAAAAATTGAGGTTATGTACACTCGACCTAAGGGTCCATAAAAAATGGACATGTTTTGTAAAAGCCTCAATTACACGTGTGAATTTTTTGAAATTTTTAAATCAATTACAACCCAACTAAAAAAAAAATTAAATCTAAAAATCTACGTTTTTGGCTGTGGGGGGAGGGGTAAGGGGGGTGGCGAGCTAAAAATCCGCGTTATCTCATTTTTAATTGCACAGAACGTAAAAAAATTTAAAAAATTGAATTCTGAGAGTGAGGGCATTTTGCCTATCTTAACGGGGGGTACCCTTTACGCTTCGACCGTACACATTTTCGTCATAGCTCTTTAGAAAATCCATTATTTTTACACAAAGAGATTGGCATTGACAGGAGAGTGGAGAAGGCGCCACAATGCTGAATTGGTGACTCTGTATTGTACTGAAAACATCGTCAGACAAATAAAAGCTAAATTGATAAGATGGGGACGGGCAGGTCATGTAGTAAGATCAAAGGAAGACAGAGTGTTAACTGCTTTTGAGAGACCAGACGGTAGAAGATCAGTAAGCCGTCCCAGAAAAGATGGAAGGTTGATGTTGAAGATGATTTATCTAGAATTGAGGTACAGCAATGGGGCGTAATGGGAGCACAAGATCGTAGAAGATGGAGGGCTATAGTGGATGCGGCGAAAACTCACCCCGTGTTGTAAAGACAGTCACGAAAAGAAGATTACGTCTACACGCACGAGGGTTCATAATTTTTAATCAGCGTGTTCGACTGTACTATAGAAGTAATCCTCAACTTATCTTCTTTGCAAATCCTCTCTGATGAAGGCAAACACCCGAAATACGTATAAAAAAATACCAAATTGGGTAATATACAACATTTGTATTAATACATTCTTTCTAGACGATGAATTCCAATTCATAGAGAAAAGTAGGGTTAGAATAGACTATATCGGCTAAAAGCAAAAATAATTCATATAAAACGAAACAACAAATATATTTATGGCGATCAAATTAAATACAGCTTTCTGTAAATAATGGAATTGAATTATGCAAGACAACCTTAATAGTAAACTGGTTCATCTTGACAGTTTGCGCTGGTGAAACAAATATCTCGAATCGAAATGAAAATATATCATCCTTTATTAAAATAACAGTGTATATACTAAAAGTAAAAGTAACTTATCAATAACAAATCAATAGTTATTAATAATACAATAATAAAAATTAAAATACTAGCGATAAAAACAAATTTTAAAGTCTTAATATTTTGTACAAAGTATGTCGAAATAATAATTTCTATCGTAAATACGTATGTAAACCTGGACACATTTACTCCAGGAAAATAAGCCAAAAAAAATTGGCTCTGTTCCGGACTTTAAATAATACAGTGATCTGACAACTTTTTTAATTATTGTAGACCCACGGTTATTAGACTTTATTACGGTTGTCTTGTCCAACGGTGGTGGGGAGACTTATATTTTTGACTTTACGTCACAAGAGTTTACATTCAAATATTTTTAAAGGATTTTCGATCACTGAATGTGTGTTATTGTGTATATATGTGTATTATTTGTGTTATTATGAAATAATTAGACAAATAGTACACATTTTATCTTATACCGGGTGGTGAATCGTAAAAAGGGCCATAGGAAACTCAATGTAATATTCTGAATTGTTGAATTCCTGCTTCCCTAATTATTTTACATCAAAAGTCATGAGAGAATACTTGTAGAGAATTAAAATCTGTATTAAAATCAAATGTTAAAATTGTTCTACGATTTAAATGCATTCCAAAATTTTGAAAAATATGATACATTTGCCACAATAGGTATGCGTGTAAAAGTAAGGCCACACGTTACTATTTAACTGAGAGTGCTCACACCATTGACTGAATAAAAAAATCTTTATTATTAATCCTTTCTCCGCAACTGAGGGTATCTTATCAACTGTATTCTTTTTAAACAATAGATGATAAAATAAAAATATTGTTTATATATAACTCTACAAATAGTTTACAAAACTTCTATAATGTTTATTTTAATAAGTTACAGGGCTGAAAATAAAAGAGAAGTGTGATATTTAATTTCAAATATTTCATTCAATAGAATCTGCTTGTTTATTCTAAGGGGCTTTCCGCCCTCGGTAATAATGTAATCTTGCATCCTGCGTTTAAATTTTTCTAAAATACTTGGTTTTCTCAGGATTCGAAAAAAATCATATTACGATTCAAATGACAGTAAGCTCTCGTGACGTAATCTCACCCTTAATGTTCATTGGTTAGTCGATTTAGGCAACCGTAGTAATGTCTAAGAACCGTGTTGTAGAACTATTCGCTATGAGCTTCGCTGGTATCGCCAACTAGCGGATTATGTGTGCAACTTTTGCCGGAAATTTAATGAGAAAATTATTACGATAATAGCAAATAACTGTTTCAAATTTATTATTTAATTCTTATCGTGTAATATTTACAATGTACAGAAGTAATTAGATTATTATTTTTTTAAGATTTTGCTTATTATTTTGACGTATTGACTGGCGAATAGTAGTTTCCTTCTGTTCCACTTCTGATACATTGACAATTATCGTGTAGATGGCGCTTAGATTAATAGATTAATTATATTTAAATGTAAACAAACACCAAAATTTAATATTTAAAACGTAAGTATATTTAAGGTAAAAATATAGGTATGGCACAGCTTTGGCCAACTAATATTTTTCCCCATTAATGTTTTTAATTTCAATGTTTTAATAACTAAAAAAGTTGTCAGATACCTGGAATATTCGAAGTCCTGAGAAAAATCTTACTTCCCTGGACGACTAATTCCGGTAACGACTATTCTACTTTTAAAATAATTCAATAGACTAGATTGAAACAGTCGAAAAATTGTTTAGTTCTTAACTATACAAGGCGACGTAACAAATTCGTAACTATTCGTTTGTCTAACTAATCTTAATTCTATATTGTTATTTACTAAACCAAAAATCCAAAATTAACCTAATTACACAGATAGAATTTAATTTAATTTAGATATTTTCTTTTAACTAGAGTCATATATGTAGTCCTAAAAAGCTGATAGGACGAAAGCTGTTTTATTGGGGACGCATATCCATATTCTTTTAAAAATCTACAGTCGGAAAAATGAAAGATTACCCATGATCGATCACATCAATCACTTATTTTGTATTTGCTGTCTTTTTCTATAAATAGCAAACGTTTGTTATAGAAAAAGACGGCAAATACAAAATAAATGATTGATGTGATCGATCATGGGTAATCTTTCATTTTTCCGACTGTACATATTATTAAATAATAGACCAGAGAAATTAGCAAATAAAAAGACTTTTTCGTGACACTCTGATATCTAACAACTGATTTTGATAAATTTTGTGATAGCAATATGAATAAACAAAATATGCAAAAGATTAAACGTCATTTTTTATTTACATATAAACAATGTAATACCGTTATTTGATTTTAAATACTGAAGGTGAAGACTGGTAAATTATATGGAAATGTGATAAAATTTTACTGAAAAGGTACAGAAAATTCTTTAAAACGGTTGTTTGGAAAGGTATTTTTGTTAATTTGTTGCTTAATAATTATTTCAAAAATGACTTCAAAAGTCGATTTTTTGGATATTATTAAAAACTTTTTTAAAAATACACAAAAAACCTGAATTTTGCGTGAGAATAAGGACAATATCACAAAGATTCAACTATAAAAATTTCGAGAAGTTTCACTTAGGTAATACTTATTGCAAAATTGAAATTGTATATCCCAAAAAGCTTATCTACAACGATATTATGCGTAATCTATTAGACCTACATGATTTCTAAATGCATAAAATGGAAGAAAAAGGCTTATTTTAACAAATTAAATATTAAAAAATTTATGTTAAATATTGAAACAATTAAAAATGAATCAGACGCATCAACATGAAAGAAGTTAATTTATTTTTATTCAAAATGGCATTTTTACACGGATTTAAAAAAAATACAATGTCTTACGATCCTTAGAACCCGAATTAGCCCTTTTTTTTAATCCGTGGCTTTGTTTATAAACATTAATAGGCCTGGATCCCGAGTACAAAAAAAAGTTGATTAATAGCAAGCTGAAAATTTGTTAATAGGTTAACGGTGTCTAGTCGGACAAACTTTTATGTACGGGAACACTGAAACAGGGGAAGTTTTAATTGTGGAACAGTTTAAAAATTTGGAATGTCAGATTACGAAAACGTATCATGTATTTTGTCGGACACAACATCCAATTGATTTGTTACCCTTCCATTAAACTCTCATACAAAAATCAGACTGTTATTACTAACCAACTTGATTCCTGTCATTTGGCATGTTTTTCGTGTTCCACTCATTAAAATGCCCAGTTGATGATAAACACCGGTCTGATTTTTACATGAGAGTTTAATGAAATGGTAACAAATCAATTGGAAGTTCTGTCCGACAAAATATATGAAACGTTTTCGTAATCTGACGTTCCAAATTTTTAACCTGTTCCAAAATTAAAACTTCCCCTGTTCCAGTGTTCTCATACATCAAAGTTTGTCCGACTAGACACCGTTAAGCTATTAAAAAATTTTCAGCTTGCTATTAATCAACTTTTTTTGGTACGCGGGATCCAGGCCTATAAGAAATTATAAAAGCACCATTTAAAAGATTAAAAGTTCAAGTTTTAACAAAAAAAATCAAAACTATTCCTCTAAAAATGAGCCGTCCGTGATGCGCCAAAGATAAAAGCGAAACGATTTTACTATTTCAAAAACTGAATTTATGACTTCAAATTTATAAAAGTCGCAATATCTCCGGTTCTAATCAACGAAAATTATTGTTTTTTGAAGTTATATACTTCTTTAGGCGCGATTGGGAAAAATGTTTAGAGTTAATTTTTGTAAAAACGACAGTATGAACTATGCACACACAGACAGTATACAGTTATTTGCTAAATCTTTCAAGTTACGTACGTATCAATGTAAATAGAGTTTGAAAAAATATACATATTGGTATTTTTAGTATAATTTTTGTGTCTTTTGATTTGCCTTCGTCGAATCTTAATATTATGTATTTGTACAATTTGTCAAAATAATTCATTTTGGTATCAATTTTACGGCCATAGCACACTGACGACTTCCACGGTTTTGACCGATAGCCGTAGTCAAGAAGCGTTGGGCGCTGTTACTTTTTAGATGGGTGACCGCTTAGGAACACCTCGTTGTTGCTTTGCCTTACTTTTTTTTTTTAATTTTTGGTATTGTTTTAATAAGTTTTTTTGGAAAGTATTAAGTATTAAAATTAGCTTAATATTTAAATAAAATACAAATAAACTGTTAAAAGTATATTTATTTCGTTGAAATCATATATTATATGTGCGTACTTCTGCGATAACTTCTTACGTGCGTGCCTAACAATTACACACACATTCTTTGTTTTTTTTTTAATTTGGGGTAGCTCGTGGCAAAGATAATAAAAATGCAATTAGTTAGTTTGTGCATGATGGTTCAATTAAACAAGTAATTTGTTTAAACAATTTAAAATAAATATTTATTTTGGACAATTTGACTTTTCTCTGATTATTATTAATAGAAAAGGTTTCTATGAATATTATGTCATGTGAACATCGTTAGTTTCCTGGTCTAATATGTAATTTAAGTAGATGATTAAGATTCTCGCTTAGCGATTATAACAAAACACTCAGTTATCGTTTTAATTTTATTCTATCAAAATTGTTGCCATACTTTAAATATAATACTTTTTCATAAAATATCAAATAAGTCGCCTTGTATAATTAAAACAACTTGTAACATATAAAATGTTTTCCATTCTAAAATACGGGTAAAAATGTTCTAAAAAAATTTCTTAAAGAAAGAAACCTAAATTTTTTTAATATTTTAAAATGAAATACATATGTCAAGAACTCAAGAACTACTCTTCAATGCTGCATGTAATTGCACAGGGCTCTATTCGAATCCGCTATGCACTATTGACTATTGTGATAATAATGTCAACATTACTACACTACTCCCAAGAAATTAACGCACCACCTCCACCTGGAAAATATGTCATTTTTGATGTCTGGAATTTCCTAAACTTGTCGTCCGATTTAAGTGATTTTTTGAATGTGTTATAACCTTATTCTTTAACAATATCGCTGTAATAATATTAGGTTTGTTCTAGCATTGGTTTCAAACGGTTTGAAACCATCAGCGAATAGCGGACCAGCGCGAGTAGAGGGGATAGCACTGGTGACTGGATTATGTTCTCTCACTGACCAACTATTTGCTGACGGTTTCTGACTAGTTTGACTGTTAATTTATTGCTCTAAAACCAGGAGATATGAAAATGAAATTTGGTGGGTTTTAAGAGGTAGTTATTGCGCATTTTTCGACATACAATTAAGAATTTTATATTCACCATTGGTGTGCATACGGCTAATATGACCCATATGCGCACCAATGGAGAGCGCTATATGCAGCACTGAAGATATCTTGGTCTATATTGAGAGACTAGCATAAAGAATAAACTATATTTCATATACGTAATAAGTCAAGAAGACAACCTAACATTTTTGTGTACTTTCAGATAACACACAGGACATCGGATACAAGCCTGCGTCACAAGTAAGTCTAACTATATATTTATATAATGTCACCCAATACATATTTCTAACATATGGATCGTTTAGATTTTTGATTAACTATTTGTATCTGTATTTATATCTTGCAAAGACTATAGTGGGATAATTATTTGGGATTAAGCACTCGAAAGTACATATTTAGAAAGCCCTTTGGCCAAATTTTTAGCTCCCTAGATGGTCCCAGGGGTCTCCTGTTGCAAAAAATGTGTTGTTTCGAAAAAAAAAATTCCTGGGCGATGGCTTTATTTTAAAAATCTGAAAAAAATTACTAACATACATTTTCATGCGCGAAAACACTATTGATTTTTTTTTGATTTTTTGGACCATAATTGACCATCATCATCATCATCATCATTTGGCTCTACAACTCTATGTGAGTCTTGGCCGTGTTTACTATTGAGCAGCTATTTCCCATTGCTGTACTCCCATTTTGCGTAGATCACTAGCTACTGCGTCCTTCCATCTCTTTCTTGGGCGACCAACTGACCTTGTTCCATCGGGCCTTTCCCAGAATGTGGCGTTCAGAAGTCTTTCGTCACTTGATCTTAGCACGTGACCCGCCCATCGTATTCTGTTTGCTTTAATGTAGTGTACTATGTTTTCATCTCCATATATTGTCTGGAGTTCACCGTTGTGTCTTCTTCTCCATTCTCCTGTTGTCTCTTCTCTGCAAGGCCCATAGATAGTCCGCAGTATCTTTCTTTTAGTACCAGTAATTTTGTCGTTTCCCGCTGATTCAGAGTCCATGTTTCGCTTCCATACGTTATTGTGGGACGAATTATTGTCTTATATACTCTTATTTTTGCTGGTCTTGAGAGTATTTTTGATATAAGTAGGGTCCTTAATGAGTAATATGACCTGTTTCCTGCAACGATCCTGGCTGCCACGTCCTTTTCATATTTATTTTCAGATGTTATGATCGCTCCCAGGTACTTAAATTCTTTGACGACTTCAAAATTGTATTCATTAATTGTTACGTTTTGTCTAACCCTTGGTCTTGGGTTCTTCGTAACCACCATTTACTTCGTCTTGTCCTCGTTAACCTTAAGACCAACTTCCTTGGTTCCATTCTCGAATAGGGTGAAATAGGGACCATAATTGAGCTTAGGAAAAATATTTGAATTTTTCAAATAATTTTTAGGCTATGTAGATCATTTTTGGCAAACTTTTAAATAATTATTTTTTTTAGTAGGTACCTCCAAAAATCAGACTTTTTTAAACCAAAGGAAAATTTGTTCGACAGGTGACCCCTGGGGCCACCTATTGGGTTATTAATTTGGCCAAAAGGGTTTCTAAATATGTTCTTTCGAGTGCCCAATCTCTTTACCTGCAAGGGATCATTTTCAGTGATCCAAAGAGTAAAAAAGTCTGAAATTTACATGTACTGTGAAAATCAGAAAGTTGAGACAGAATTCGCAAGAACTGAGGAACGTCAAAGGATATCACTGAAGAATATCAAAAAATGGGTAAGAATAATTATCGCGTTTATTCTGAGCAGCTCTCTATGACACAGTATGTCAAAATCTGATCAAAAAACTTGATTAAACGTTTGATATTATCGTGTGTGATCCATTCTTAAGAGAGATCCAACAAAAAATATTCGTTTTTCTTTAATACGTCCCCAATATGCTAGAATTGTATTATTTCTTTATCTTAAAAAGTCCGTAGTTTAATTTGTATAACAATTAAGCAGCTGCTAGAAATAAAATTAAAATATAGACAGTCTTAACAACTAGGTACAGTGCGGACCTACAACAACGTGACATATTTCTCTCTTACAGTATATACTACTCACTTACTTGATACTGCTTTCTTCTTCTTTTTCCTTTTGAAGAAACCACAACATTTGGTCTCTTCAACGATTTCCACCTCTTTATTCTGAGTGATGGGTGTATTACTGTGTGCCATGGAATTATCTGCATGCAGATCTCCGTTGGTGGAGTTGATGACCATAACAGATCCTGGGCGATCAGCAGGAGTGAGGTTGCCTAAGGTGCTGTGTTTGGAGTTTTCTGGTTTGGTGTTGATAGCACGTTTCTCACGAAGCGGTGATATGGCGAATTCTTGAGTGGCAGTAGGTAGAGATCCAGCCGATAAGTTCGTCGTTTTACCAGACCAATCAAACTCGTTATCATCAACATAACCCTTACTTTTAAATAAATCCGCAAATAAACCTCTCAGATATTCATAATCAGGAGTTTCAAAGAAATCTAACCTCCTAACATATCGTAAATACGTAGCCATTTCTTCTGGATAACCTTTGCACAAACTTTCAATGGAAGTTTCCCTTTTCGTATCACCTATTTTTTGGTAACGTTCTTTTAGAGTATCAGCCTTAAGTCCTTGCCACGGTAAGGATCCTCTAAGAAAATACATAAACATATGACCAAGTGCTTCTAAATCGTCTCTCCTAGATTGTTCTCTGCCCAGATGGGTGTTTATTGACATGTACCTTGCTGTTCCCGTCAATGATTTATGTTCTCTATAAGGAATATGTTTATTTGTTTCGGGTTCTATGTATTCTTTAGCCAAACCAAAGTCTATAATATGTATAACTTTTTCTCTGTGGCTGCCTGTACGCCCAACAAGAAAATTTTCTGGTTTAATATCTCTGTAGATGAGATGCCTCGAATGAACATACTCTATTCGATGTAACAGTTGAATAGCTGTCATCAATACTGTTTTTAGGGTGAATTTACGATCACAAATGTCAAATAAGTCTTCCAAACTAGGCCCCAGCAGCTCCATCACCAACGCATTAAATTTACTACATGGGCCAAAGTAGTAAACATCAGGCACTCCTTCACGGCTACCCAATAGTTTGTAATACCTATACTCTAAATGAAGCTGGGGAGCTTTGGTTTTAAACGGCTCCAGTTTAATAGCCACATGTTCATTAGTATACAAGTTTTTACCTAAGCGTAGATCACCAAAGTTCCCACATCCGATTTTCTTGCCCACTTTAAAATTCGGGCCTACCATGAGCACCGACGAGGTAGAGTTTGAGCTGGTTTCGTTTGCACCGTAATGTTTTGATGAAGATTTTTTCTGGTCCCCTTTGTCCATGGTTGAAGACTTTTAACACAAATCAAAACATTCAAAAGTTATTTTGATCCTTATCACATAGTGGTTTATCACAGTCAATAAGGGTTGTAAGCTGTGAGTTGTTAAAAAAAGTGTATAACACTCAAGTTTATGAAAAATAAAATAAAATACCTTGATTGGTTTTGTCTTTACGTTTTGTTAAGTCACTTTTGATAATCTGAAACAAAGGAAAATAGTTTACAATCAAAATAATATTAAGTAAAACATAGTTTAAAATTAAAACATGTGTTAAAGTTTATAAAGGACATATGTATATGAATTTACACTGATTTAAATTCCAAAATTAAAATTAAAGAAAAAATGTGTAACTTTTCTATAATGTATGATACCAAAATTTCACAGGTTTATTTTAACATATACTTTACGGCACTTCTATGGCTATATGTTATACAAAACTATTGGCAAATTCTGATGCAGAAAGATAATTAGGAAAAATCTTTTTGCACATGGAGTTTAAATGGCTTAAGTAATATACAGATATATTTGAAGGTGAAGAAAGAAAAAACTACTATAGTCCGCCCCACCTTGACTTTACAGTATAAGGGACATAGACAATGCAGTCCTTATGAGAGTTTTTAGCGCAGAGATGCCGATGTTATCAAAAAGAATTTGTAATCAAACATTAGAGAGATTAAATTAAAACAGTTTTAGAAAGGCAATCTAGAATCCTAAAATTGTAGATTACCTGTCTAATACAGTTTTAATTGAATCTCTCTAAAGATCGATTACAAACCCTTTTTGATAAAATCGGCAACTCCGCGCTAAAAACTCTCATAAGGATTGCCTATGTTCCTTATACTGTAGAGTCAAGGTGGGACGGACTATAGTCATTCTATGTACGCAGAGAAAAAAACGCATTTTTGAAAACTAAATTATGGAAAAACTTCAATTATTAAAGGCGCAAAAAGAAACTGAATAAAATTATCATAGCAGGCAAAATAATGCTTGTAAAAGTGACAATAAGTAAAGTGGTCTACAGAGTGTAAAAATAAGATTATTTTTTACAAGCCTTTGAAATATGTGTTGATTTATAATTGAAAGATGATCTGGCAGGTCTTCTTTTCAACACAACACTGGACTGTACTAACTGCCATAGAAAATATTAATCTCACAATGAACAGAGACAAAACTAAACTAATGATGACCATGTCAAATATATTTGATCATTTAACGATGATGGGGGAATAGAATAATAAAAAGAAAGATACAAGCAATATATAAGATACCATGGCCAGTGACCATGGCCAGTGACAAACATCTTTCTCTGTAGTACACCCACCTAAACTTTACGCAGACAGTATCTCTCTCATCGGCCATGGTTGGCTCAGATAGCTGTACTGACATATACTTAGGTCATAAACATGGACAATTTCTTCTTCTTCTTCGTCTAGCCATTCACGTCCACATCTGAACATAAGCCTGTTCAAGTCTTCCTTTCTATTGTTTTTTTGTTGTACGCTACTTGTAGCCAATTTTCCCTGCAGTTCGTTTCAAATCATCTGTCCATCTCATAGGAGGTCTGCCTCTGGGTCTTTTGTGTTGGTATGGTCTCCAGGTTAGAATTGTTCTGTGCCATTTGTTTAGATCGCTCCTAGCTACATGTCCAGCGTATTCCCATTTCAATTTTAATGATTTTTGTACCACACAGGTGACTTTGGTTTTCTGTCTTATCCATGTGTTTGTTTTCCTGTCCTTAAGTGATATGCCAAGCATTGCTCTTTCCATCGCGTGCTGAGTGACTCTGACTATGTTCTAAACAGATTTCTAAACAGATGCAAACCACCTATACTACATCAACATCTTCAAATGAAAATATCATATGAATTTCTGGTGTAATATATGAAAATGGCATCTGGAGAAGACTATATAACTTTGAGCTCTATAAGAAATAAAAAGGAATAGCAAATGGTAGACATGTAATATCCTTTATAAAAATAGATAGGCTAAAATAATCAGGGCATCTGTCTAGAGTGAACAAAAACTACCCTTACCCCAATTATCAATATCTGTCGGAAACAGAACTAGGAGCAGTCCAAGACATTTGGAAAGATGGTATAACTGAAGATTTAAGAAATATTATTGGAGTGGTAAATGGTTGTTACTTAGGAGTAATAATAGGAAAAAGCGGCAAAGACAGAATAGAGAAACAGAGAGAATCCAGAAGGGTAATCAAGCATTTGGAAGGAATAAGCAATTACTCAGGTCCAAAAACATCAGCAGAATGTACAGGGTTATTCACTATATTTTGACCCCTCCTGTAAACTGCTTTATTTACGGAATTAGAAAAAAATGTAAAATACAAAAGTTATTCGATTTTTAAATTATGATTTTGTGACATATATATCATACTAGTGACGCCATCCATTTGGGCGTTATGATGTAATGGACTATTTTTTTAAATGGGAGTAGGGGTCGAGTGCTAGCTCATTTGAAAGGTTATTCAATTCCCTATTCAGTAATATAAACATTACCATGATTAATTATACAGGGTGTCCAAAAAAAAATATTTTTTAAATTAAATTAATTGACACAAAAAGAAGAATGTATGTAATTTATTTAATTCAAAATACATTCTACTGCTATTAGAAAACAGAAATAAATGTTTATTGAACAAATATTCCCCTATTCCCATTTAAAAAAATAGTTGATTACATCATCACGCCCAAATGAATGACGTCACTAGTACGATATAATATATACATTTTTTTTCTAATTCTGTAAATAAAGCAGTTTACAGGGGGGTCAAAATATAGTGAATAACCCTGTACATGAAACTGATCAGACCAGCAATATGCAATGGAAACCATCAACACTGACAAAAAAAATGAAAAAGATCTAAGAATAGTAGAAAGGAAAATATTGAGATCAATATTGGGACCAAAAAGAACATGAGACACAGAAACAAAAATGAAGATTAATAAAGAAATTCAACAAGAAATGGGAGGGGAGAACAAAGTAAGATGCATAAAAACCAGAGAAATAAAATGGACAGGCCACATAATGAGAAGAGCACTCACAGAAATAAGATTGTGAAACCAGATAGAGGAAGACATAAAAATAATGAAAATAAAAGACTAGAAGACAAGATGCAGAAACAGATAAAATTGAAAACACATAACCAACGCTGCAAAGACACATATAGATGTATAATAAATAAACCAAACAGGAATATTCCATCTGTAAAAAAAGAGGAATTACTATGCCTTGGCATTGTCATAATCCACTAGGACTGAAAGGCTGCGATGATGATGATGAAATGGTTGGTAAAGGATGGGAACAACTGACAAAACAAACTACTGCAGTAGAATTCTTAGTGGAACTAAAGAGGGACATCAGCCAGCATGAACACCATGAACATTAAGGAAGAGATGAATAGACAAAGTGAGAACCGATGCTAAAGAGATATTGAGATTGGATAACTAGAGGAGCAGCCAAGGAAAGAGATGCTAGGAGGCAAATGCTGGGGGAAGCCAGGGCCTGACTTGGAATGTAGCACCATAGGAGAGAGACAGATAGAATAATTAATAAACATCACTTCAATCAGGACAATCCTTTTGACATACAATCTCAACATGAATATAGTACAGTCGAACCTGCTTATTGGAATAGCCTTTGAGCCAAGCAAAAGTATTCCTATAACCAGAATATTCTAATAACCAATCATTGTTAGCTAGTAGAAATGTATCGGGACCTGAAATTTATATTCCTTTAACCTGGATATTCCTATAACCGGTATTCTAATAAGCAGGTTCGACTGTAGTAGTAATAAAAATAAATTAAAGCATAAGGTAAGGATGGACTTTAAAAGAAAGTATTTTCTTTTAAGTTTCTTTTAAAAACTATTATGTTAAGTATTAGCCAAAAAGAAACAAGGATAGAAAGACAAATTATAGTATGATGTTTCCCTGATAATACAGAGTGTATTTTAATTTGGAAGACATGTATGGGAGACAGAACATGACAAAGAAACTTACTAAACATTTGTTACAAACTGATTAAAATTGCATGATAAAAAATGAAATTAAAATAATAAGGAAATAATATAGAATTACCAGCACACATAAGTATCTAACAAACGTGAGCTAGAGACCATACACACAGAGCGAGAATTGATCAACATCATTAAAATGAGAAAGATTCAATACTTCAGCCATATTTTATAATTTTAGATTTTGAGACAATGAGAGGACGTAAATATTGCTTACACCAGTTGATCATTCAGCGTAAAATAGAAGGAAAACGCTAGGTCAGAAGAAAACTACTGTCCTGGCTACTTAACATTAGACAATGGACAGGTCAAAAGAATGAGGAATTTTTCATATAGCTGCTGACACTGACGGAGAAAAATTTCATCAGCTTAGACGACTTTCATCACTTGAAAACAATGACGGCACACAAAGAAGAAGATAGATTTAGTTGATAACTGATAAAAAAACTTCCACATTGAATTTGAAAATTGTTTAATAGAAGATTTACTAGTTACATACCTTAAAAAAATCCTACACCACTTTTATAACAGTTTTGATAAATTCAAAAGCTGAGTGTAATTCTCTATATTACTATTAGACGTTATTGCAGATTAAGAGATTTGTTTTTGTTTTCAGGTAATATCACTCAGTTATTATATTAACTGTTCAGTTATTACAATATCAAAAACTGTTGTTACATTCACAATCTCTGTTAATAATATACAAAACATCAATAATTAGGTACCACAATATAAACACTATTGACCTACAAATGATTAGGATAATTAGACAATATTAGAACTAACAAAGATAAAAGAGACCATCTAAATAAGTAAAAATTCTGGTAAAATCATTGGGTAGATCTAATAAAGAGATTGAACCTTGTTTACTTTTAAATATTAGATTAGTTGATAGGAAGGTACTATCTGAATTTCTTTATTAACCTATTTAAACAGTCAAAAAATTAGTTAATATCCCCATATCCCCAGAGATAATATCCCCATATTTTAGAGATTATTTTGAGCTATAAATATCCTAATTAACCCAAAAAAACCCATGCAATGTAGTAATATTATGAATATGCCCTCTTACCTTAAACTATTAGGTAATTATTTAGTGTTGACTCACCGCTCCCACAAGTCTGACAACTGTATATATGGTATCTGCCTTACCTTCTTATCATTTTAAAATTAACAATTAACTGCGCTCGGCTTTAATTTTTGTATTTATCTCATTTAAAAATGTGAAATTTTCACATCAATTTCAAATTATGGCCGCCATTACAGTATGCGCAGATCGCTTACGTATGGATTGATGACAGTTTATTTCTGCAATATTGCCTAATTTAAAATTTTTTATAATTTCTTGTGCAAAGACGGAAGGTGCTTTATTTTTTTTTTAATTTTATTAATAATTAACAAAACACTCTACACTCTAATACCCGAAAGTTAGGTTTGGACCGAAGGGTTAGGTCTTCCTCCTTTGAGAAATTGTACTGTATAATACATAATATATTAATTTTTTAATTTTATTAATAATTAATATTATATTAATTGCAGACATAAACTGCATATTATATCAATTGCAGACATAAACATTGCAGAAATAAACTGTCATCAATCCATACGTAAGCGATCTGTGCATACTGTAATGGCGGCCATAATTTGAAATTGATGTGAAAATTTCACATTTTTAAATGAGATAAATACAAAAATTAACGCCGAGCGCAGTTAATTGTTAATTTTAAAATGATAAGAAGGTAAGGCAGATACCATATATACAGTTGTCAGACTTGTGGGAGCGGTGAGTCAACACTAAATAATTACCAACTATTATGTCAATGCATAGTAAAAAGCACTAAATTGCTTGTCTTAAGATTAAAAATCTAACTTCTAAAAATCCTAAAATGAATAAAAACATATATATTAGAAAAAGAATTGCAAGAAGATATTAAATACTTACCTAATATTTTTATTAGACACCAAAATCTAAATCAGTACACTAATTGGGTGTTTTAGATGAAAATGTAAGTACTCCACAATCCAACAAAGATAACTTATGTAATTAAATCATTACAGGTGTACGAATACGTTTACCTTTCAAAACAAATTAAATTAGAATTGATTTAAAACCCCATATTACAAAATCTGAGACATTCTACCACCCACACAGGCAGAAGTTATAACCTAATTTTCGACTATCTTTTCGGCTGATGACACATGACTGACAAACTTCATTTCTGACATTTTATCGCGTGATTACCGCCAGTGTTGTTTCAACGACCACGATACAGTAGGAATTATTTTTAAGATCCCAATATACGGGGATTTACAAAAATTTACACAAAAAAATCGTGATTTTTATAGAATTATTTTAGTTGGGATCTTTAAAAAATAAATATATTAAATTCTTGCCTTTAAAAATTGAAATTCTTTGAATGTATTTTAAGCAATCAATTCAATTATCTGGTTTAGGCCAGTAGCTTTCCTCGTCACGACGGATTTGGTTGAAAATTTGGATTTAGATTCTTCTTACCCTCTACTTCACTTTTGGACTTAGCCCAGGGTTGCTTTTACTTAGGGAGTGTAAGCCACCTCTTCTCGGGGGTGAAATAACACCGTGGGCGTACTGGGAAAATCCACTAACTCACAAAAGTAAAGTTTTGAGAAAAACACATTTTCAACGGATAAAAAAATCGGATACCTACACTGGCTGTTCAAGTTTTGGTACCTGGATATGATTTTGAAGGATGTAACCACAGGTGGTGTTCACATACATGTAAAAGTATTTTGAAAAACGTTATTTTATTCATAAACACTGTGAAAAAGATGGAGTTAGTTGATCACCCTTGTCATCGAATGTACATATGTAATATCAGGACTGTGTAATTTTTTATAAATAAGAATCAACTAAGTGCACTTAATGTCTTTTTAAGTATAAAAATTCCGCTAATGGACTAAATCATAGTTCAGATATATACATGGTGGATGACGAATTTGGAGATATGCGGTCTTTCCTGTTAACATATTGATGTTAGTGGATTTTCTCAGTACGTCCACAATACGTTCAAAATAAGTCCGGAAATGAATAAACTAACTAATTATTCTAAGCACCGTTTGTTCTTTATATGCAGTTTTTTCAGGAAGCCAATACTTTTCGAGTTATTTGGAAGTGAAAATATTCATTTTTCAACAAAAATATTCTTAGTAAAAATGTAGCTTAAGGGCCGGTACTTTTTATCCCGATTAAACCCCGGTTAGCTACTAAATCGGGACAGAAAATACCTCTTTGCGTTGTAATAAATGCAATTATAATTATTATTATAATTGCACTTATTAAGTCTGTTATTCTTAGAGCTGGTACTTTTTGTCCCGATTAAACCCCGGGCTAGCTAACCGGGATTAATAATAATAGGGACAGAAAGTACCAGTCCTAAGTATAAAAAAACGAAATCATTGTGTATGCATGAAGTCTATAGATCCATGTAGAAGCAGACTGCAGAGTTGTAGGTCATGAAAAGTAGATTCTTATTAGTCAAATTCCAAATCGAATATTTCAACGTGAAATAACCAAAGAATTAAACAAATATTTTCGGGGAACACTCATCAAAACTTTTTAAAAGTGTTTTTTTTTGTTATTTTGTGTTTTATTTTCTAGCATAAAAACTAAGTAAGTTACTCTCAAAATAACGTTGTTTCCTTTTATTTAATAAAAAAATCGTGAGAATCACTTCCTAATGAAACTAATCGTTATAGCTCTATAATTTTCTTTACTTATATATTGATCTGTACTGTAACTTTCACCGGTTTAATGTGCTTATTTTGTAACTAAAAAAGACAAAAAGAAAACTTACCTACGAATTGTGGAAAGAAAGATCCTGAGAACCATACTGGTGCCAATCAAAACAGATCAAAATGAATAAGTAGTAAACCGAAGTAAACCAAGTGCAGATCTCTCCTTTCAAAAAGTACTAAAAGGAGATACCGTGACCAAAATAAAGCAATGTAAATGTAGAATTAGATGGCTATAGGTTATTATCTGAGAAGTACTTGAAGCCATAAATCACCTACCTGTATTAGTGGTTTGTGGTTGACGCTTTGACATATACGATGATAGAGTGGAACAATCTGAGAAAGATGGCAGTTCCATCGACTTGTTCAGAGCTGCAATCTCAAAAGTGAAAATAGCTGTGATGATTACCAAACTCCTTAGAGGAGACGGTAGCTAAAGAAGAAGAAGAAGAAGAAGAAGAAGAAGAAGAAGAAGAAGAAGAAGAAGAAGAAGAAGAAGAAGAAGAAGAAGAAGAAGAAGAAGAAGAAGTGGAACCCAGGAAGAAGAAACAAAAGGGGTAGGCCAAGATCAAAGTGGTTATAAGAAGTTGAAGAGGACTTATAAAACGCACGAGTAAGGTAAGAGAACCGCAGGGAAATCTAGAGACGGGCAAAAATAAACAGAGATCGTTAAGAAGATAACATAATGGGAAAGAGATTAACAAAAAAAGAAGATATGGCAGTAGAAATTAACAAATAGTAATGGGAGTATATAGCAAGAATATTAGAAACTAAGAAAAGAACTGCTAAATGAACGACTGAAAAAAACACCAAAGAAAAAAGAAAGGAAAATTAAATAAATACAATGAAGAACACAAAAATAAATCAGACAATTCTAATACAAAGTGAAAAGGCGACCAGAGGTAACAAGTAGGTATACAAATATATCAAAATAGAAGAAATCAAGGACTAACTGCCAGGGCCCCCGCTACCATATGGGCAAAGTGTACAATGCACATGGGCGCCATCCTTTAGGGGCGCCAAAACCCGGGGTCAAAAATTGCAAAAAAAATTTGAGAAAAAAACAAAAATTGATTTTAAAATAAAAGTTGAGAAATTAAATAGGATAAGGTATAAATAGGAGAAAAAGTGAAAAAACAGAATACTTTGGCCATATAATTAGAGGACCTAAATACCATCTACTTTGCCTTATAATACAAGGAGAAGTGGTGGGAAAGAGAAGGATTGGTCGAAAGAAACTTTCATGGTTGAGTAATATTAGACAATGGTGTGGAACCACAGTAGAAAAATTATTTCGCGCAGCAGCCGATAGAAAGAGGCTTTAGTAAACATGATGACGACCAACGTCTGAATACGGACACGGCACCTAAAGAAGAAGAAGTTATACATCCACACGAAATATTTTTAGTACATTATCCAGTTACTGCCGATTCTAATGTGCGAGAAAATGTCAGAAGTAATGCATTTTAATTTATTTTATTATGATTTTCTTCTGTTTGTTTCATTTTGATATTTTCGTATACATACTACAAAAAATAATAGTCCATTTACTCACGGTTTTTTATGTGAATTTTAAAGGACCGCTTGTATTGACATGAAATTTGGCATACACATAGCTAACACGTCAAAGAAAAAAGTGTATTGGGCCGATGTCTGCTTTTTGCTCTGGGGGTGAGTTTCACCCCTTCTTGGGGGTGAAAAAACATACGTTCAAAATATTTCCGGAATTGGATAAACTGACTTCCTAAGCAACTTTGGTTCTATAGAGTTAGTTCACAGTTTCAAAGTCAATACTTTATTTGCACGTATATTTATTTACGAGTGAGTGAATATGTCATTCCTCAACAAGAAACTCCGTTTTAGACAGTTTTTCGCAAATAACTCAAAAAGTAAATATTTTGTCGAAAAAAATTATTTTAGAAAAATCAAGCTTACAAAAAAGTGAAAAAAGGAGTATATTTATGAAGTCTGTAAACCCATTAGAAGCAGATTTGTAGCTAATGAAAAGTAGGTCCTTATTCGGCAAATTCCAAATTCCAAAATTCCAAAAAATGAACCACTTTTCGGGGAAAACTAATTACAGCTTCTTTAAAGCGTTTAGAAAAAGCTTTAATTTTGGTTTTAAAAAAAATTTTAGCATCAAAAGTAAATTACGCTCAAAATAAAGGCCCCTGTAAGTTTCATCGGTTCAAAGTGCTTATTTTTTAAAAGATTTAGTTTTAAAGTAAATTTTTTTTTATAAAATAAATTCCGTTTTTTTTTTTCAAGATAACTTAAAAATTATGAGTGATACCAAAAATCTCAAGCAGTAAAAAAAATGTAGGTTTTGCTTTTCTAAATTTTTTGGATTTTTTGTTTTCTAGGACAAAAATTTGTTAAGATATGGCTGTTCAAAATTTGAATACACTCGTGATTAGTGGCGCGTTCAAGCCCTTTTAACCTATAAAACTTGAGATCATATTAAGCAATACATACCTAAGTAAAATAATTTGTGGCGTCTTGTGGTGAAGCGGTAATAATTAATTTCATTTGGGATGCTGATTAGGGGGTGTTTTTCACGATTTTTTTACCAAAAAAAAGGGACCAACACTATCTTGAGCGTAACTTAGGTACTTATTACTTAGTTTTTATGTTAGAAACTAAAAAAAAACAAAAATAAAGTTTCTTTTAAACACTTTAAAGAAGTTATGAATTTTCCCCGATATGTGCTCGATTTTTTGGTTATTTCACATTGAAATATTCCATTTGGAATTTGACGAATAAGAACCTACTTTTCATTAGCTACAACTCTGCTTCTACTGGGTCTACAGACTTCATATATATACGCCATTTTTTTCACTTTTTTATGAGCTAAACTTTTGCTAAAATGTTTTTTTCGATAAAATACTTTTTGAGTTATTTACGAAAAACCATCTAAAAACCTGTTTTCTTTTTGTTGAAAAATGAATATATTTACTAGCAAATAACTCGAAAAGTATTGACTTAGTGAAAAAAACTCAGAACAAAAGTTGCTTAAAATTAGTAGTAGTTTTATCAAATTCCGGACTTTTTTGAACGTATGTTTTTTCGCTCTCGAGAAGGGCCGAAACTCACATCCAGGGCGAAAGCAATTTCATGTCAATCCAAGCGGTTTTTTAAAATTCGGAGGTTTTGCAATATTCGACCGTGGGTGAATGGACTATGAATATTAGATCTAAAGTTCAATTTCTTGCTTTATTTCAAACATTTACCTACCTACCTTCAAAAAAATAAATAGAAAATGATCCAAAATAACTTAAGGGGCGCCAAAATCTTTTTTTGCACACAGGCGCCTGTAACTCTTACGGGGGCACTGCTAATGCTCATCGTGTAATATAAGACACTCAGCAACAGTTGTACGGGAAAGCAAACAACGAATTAATACAAATATGTACCTAATCTTAAAAAGAAAAACAAGCATAAGAAGTCAAGTAAAGACAAAAATATCGGGAACTTCAAGACCACTGTAAAATATGTTTTTACATCTCTTAGTACCTACATCCCTTCGAGAGGACACAGGACACAATCATAGCTCATTGATGCCTATCTCCACTATTCTCCACTATCGTCGATGTATACTGTCGAACCAAAAAATAGATATAACATACAATCCGACTATTAATCTTTATAGTACACAGGCAGATATAATATGATACCGGCTTTGTTTTTGTTTCCTTTACACAAACTACTTAGCAGCGGTGGCAATTACTTGGAGTCCGCAACAGATGTAAACTCGTCTGACCCACTTTCACTTACCATACGCTCGCTAGACGATCTGCTATACGATATCGATACTTGCGAGATATCTTTCAATCAGGTTTTTACTAAAAAAATTCGTTATATGTTGATATTTACATCTTGAACAAGGTTCTTGTGCTAGATCTCTTTATTCTCTTTACTTGCTATAAGAATTGAAGTAAATGGCCGATATTTTTCTAGGCTGGTAAAAATAGCAGGTGTTGTTATACTTTTATTATCATTTATTACGAGTAGGTACCTGTATGAATTGAGAATATTGAATATCTCTCGATAAGATATCGAATCTGCTACTGCTACCAAATCTCTTCCTCAGGCTTTTATATTCATTATGGTATGTTTCCAAAATTTTCTCGTTAATCTTAGATCACGATCACATGACAAGCGGTTTACGCGCGTTTTGATAACGCGCGTTTACAACTATGTACATACATTTTACATATATGTATCTGCATTTTAAATCAGGCCGTTCACATTTCACTTGCTAACGCGCTTTAGCATGTGTGGGCAAGTGGAGTACTAAAAGGGTCGATTTCACGCTACGTCTTATTGTACGTTTTGTGTGTCATGCAAAACGTACGACAAAACGTACGTTTTGTGAATAAGCGGATTTAAAGGGTCGTTTTCACGCTACGTCTTATTGTACGTTTTGTGTGTCAAAACGTGTACGACAAAACGTACGTTTTGTGAATAAGCGGATTTAATTTTTTCGATTCGACAAGACGTACGTTTTGCTGTTTTCACGCTACGTCTTATTGTAAGTTTTGTGTGTCGACAAGACGTACGTTTTGCTGTTTACACGCCACATTATACACTGGACCAAACGTACGTTTTGTCGTACGTTTTGCATGACACACAAAACGTACAATAAGACGTAGCGTGAAAACGAGCCTTTAAGGCTGCGTTTTGTTACGCTGTCTTTTCAATATAAAGGCCCGCTTTCACGCTACGTCTTATTATACGTTTTGTGTGTCATGCAAAGCGTACGACAAAACGTACGTTTTGTCCAGTGTATAATGTGGCGTGTAAAGCAAAACGTATGTCTTGTCGACACACAAAACGTACAATAAGACGTAGGGTGAAAACAGCAAAACGTACGTCTTGTCGAATCGAAAAAATTAAATCCGCTTATTCACAAAACGTACGTTTTTTCGTACGTTTTGCATGACACACAAAACGTACAATAAGACGTAGCGTGAAAACGACGCTTAAAGTCAGAACAAATCTTAAGGAAGGCTTAACATGATAAAGAGAGAAAAAATCAAAATATGTGGAGAAGTAATTAACAATATTAGATACGATGACGATAAAAGATCTTCGAAACCTCCAAACTTCCATAAATAAGTAAACCTGATCAAAGAAGGAAGTTGTCAAAGACCAAAGGGGCCGCAAAATACGAGTTTTAAAACAAACTGGATGGTAGTTGGGAAATTGAATGTAGATCACTATCATCAGTAATTTGGCTAGATGTAGAAAGGATGGAACGTGTAATACGCATTATAATACCTTGGAAGCTGATGGAGTGTTAATGGTGACTCTGATAAAAAGATAAATCGAAACTGAAATATCATGAAAGGCTTTTACACCATTAAAACTAATCTATGTAATAGAAATCCACCATTGCATATTTGTGAGAGAGTTTTGGGTCTGTCCTATTATTTTGCTGTAAAACGTTGACATCCACAACCACAATTCCAAACAAATTGGAAGCATTTAAATTGTGGTGATATTGCAGGATGCCAAAGATATTGAGGGTCTCACACACTTACAAAGAATACGAACCGACAATTCTAAAACATTATAAATAGAAGAAAAACAGAATACTTCGGCCACATTTTGCCACATAGTTAGAGGGTTTAATTATCTACTTCGCCTTATAATACAAGGAAAAATGGAAGGAACCGATGGATAGACCGAGTGAAATCCCCATGGTTGCGTAATATAGTGGTACCCCAAGGTGTGGTCTCTTAGTGGAATAAGTATTTGCCACAGCAGCAAGTATAGAAAAATTTCAGGAAATTATAAACATGATGACAACCAGAGTGTGAATACGACCACGACGTCTATAAAAGAATGTATATAACACATATTTTCACCTTCTTGGCAAAAAAAAATAAAGAATGCATTTGTGTTTAAAATAATAATAAGTAAATACACTCTTAGAATGACATTAACTTTACACAATCATTTAACATTTACGATACCTCTCCAAGATAACGGTTAATTTTTAAATGATCATTCAATTACATATGCACATAGAAAACGATGAAGAAATCCAAATCTTCAATTTTTAATTATTTGTTTATATGGTTGACCTTTTATGAACATTTCAGTAATTTGCAATTTGACTTTATAAATCGTATGCATACAGCCTCTGGCTATGGGTTATTTTATATAACTTCGTTAGTCTTTTGCAATTACCTAATGTATTCATTAGTTGCATGTGAGTGAATGGGGACATATGGATTTACCAAATATGCAAACAAATTTATTTATTTATTAAGGTTAAAAATAAGTATGTAAATTAATAAATAAAGAGTGTCAATAAAAGTTCACAGAAAAAATATTATAGCAGGTGATTCATTTAGAATTTAGAGGTACTTTTTTGGTGGAGATTTGATGGGATATCGTGTATGAATCGTGTCACCTGAAGTTCTGTTTTTGATCAGTGATGTCTAACATTTTATCACGGAAAACTTAGCTAGGCACACATAGGCGTAACCAGGATGATCCTAAGGGGGGGGTAACTACCTGAAAGGGGGGTTACAACTACTGGAAGGTCTCTGAGGGCTATGGTGTTAAGCGTATAGAGCTCAAAGTACATCCCAATGGGGGGGGTTATAACCCCCAAAACCCCCCTGGTTACGCCTATGTAGGCACAGCGTGTAGAAATTATTTAGCTGCATTACAAAAATGGGCGTTCTACAAGGAACGTGTTTCGTGCGCTTAGAGCAACTTATGGTCCACATAATTGGCCTACCGAACGCACAATTCGCTATACCATCAGTAAGTTTGACATCCAGTTTTCATTATTGAATAAAACATGACTAAATAGACCGCATTCAGTATGCACTAAAGAAAATATAGCAGGAGTAGCGGATAGTGTACGCGAAAATAATGAAGAATCGATTCGTCGCCGTTCTTAACAGCTTGGCTTGTCGTATGCAACAGCTTGGCGTATTTTACGAAGGACCTTGGTTTAAAAGCATACAAAATTCAATTAGTGTAAGATCTGAAGGCGACAGAACTTCCGAGTCGTCACCGTTTCAGTCGATGGGCTCTTGATAAGCTTGTAAAAGATCCACTGTTTTCGAAAAAAGAAATTGTTTTCCGATGAGGCCCATTTTTGGCTTAATTGGTACGTGAATAAACAAAATGAATAAACAAAACATTTAGAAAAAACAATTGTTTGGTGTGGTTTATGAGCCGGTGGAATCGTCGGCTTATATTTCTTTAAAACAGGGTCCGGCCAGAATGTCATACTCGTGGTCTCGACATTTGGTTACAACAAGATGGCACAACTTACCATAGAGCTCATGAAAGCATGGCTTTACTGCTAGAACGCTTCGGCTCAGTGTATTGGCCCCCTAGATCCTGTGACATCACACATCTAGACTTTTTTGTTTGGGGCTACCCAAAGTCCAAAGTCTACATGAATAAACGGACTACGATTGAGGCATTGAAGGCCAGTATTACTCCAGTCATTGGTCAAACACCAATAGCAATGTTCGAACGCGTCATCGGGAATTGGAACTTCAGAATGGGCCATCTTAACCGCAGTCACAGCCAACATTTAAAATAAAATATCTTTAAGAAGTAATTGTAAAGAATGGTACTTTTATATATAAAGTTTTTCAAATGAAATTCATTATAGTTTTTTCTTTTTGAAAAAGTACTAACTGAATCACCCATTAATATTGAGTCATTGGATATTGATGTTATTGGAATTAGGTACTACCCTTTATGTTAGGTTTATGTTTCTTTTTTGCACTGATTAATTCTGTGTCGTGTAAATGATTAAAATACAGTGGTTAATTAAGTTGTATATGTCCATTATTGCAAATAAAAGCAATTAAATGCAATAAATAATACTTTCCATGTCTATAAAAGATTGCGTTAGATATAGCGTGTAGGATTTTCGTTTGACTTCCACAAAGCCAATTGTTGCGCTCCAGTTCTCACGAAAATGTCACGCATTTAAAAAGAAGACTCAAAGAAAGAGTTAAGGCGTTCTTGTTTAATCAAACTCTTTTGCAATAGTTTTCTGAAATTTCACCAAACTCAGAGGCGGAGCATAATATATTATATATTATACATAAAGGTTAAAAATAAGGTATATCTCGCAACAAGGGAGAACAACCGTGGTATTACGATGGAAGGCAACCGTAAATACGTATTTCTAACTATCTGGTTGACATCAAATTTAGAATAGGAGAACATTATCTTGGGGAAAGGATCACTACAGGAGTGATGCTACCAATCTGTGGCCATCATGTTAGAAGACCCTGAGTTTTCAGGGCAACAACTAACAATATCTACGGAGGAAGCTACAGCTACCTCAGGATCAACCTTATCAAACTAGAGAATGGTCTAGGTCCTAGGTAGTTCTTTATTAAAGTAAATGTAATTGCGTTTATTTGGAAAGATATGGCCACTGTATTTTGGGATTGCTAAACAGCAACATCATCACTTCCCAGCATCTAAATTACCTACTCTATTCCTGTATATCTGCACAATAAGTCTTTCCAGTTGTCAAGCTCAAACGTTTTCCTCATTCAATATATTCTGTCAGCTTTAATTATGTCTTCGTGTATTTTATTTGCTTGTTCTCGGTCACCAGGTAACCACATATTTGATTCATGGATCAACAGCGTGGTTCCACAGAAGTTTCCATATTCTAACTGGTCTCTTTCTTTATGTAATGGTACAATAATACCGCTAGTCTATTAGTCAGCTAATAACTGCTTATTGAACGAAATCTTTGTTGTCAGATCATGTATTGTTTTTAGCAATGCGACTCATCGTTCTTTCAATATCTCCGTTGCCATTGGATCCGATCTCGGTGATTTATTGGTATTTAATTTGTCAACTGCTGTTCTAATCTGGGCTATTATTTCTGGACTCTTTTCTCCGTTGTTTGTTTTAACTAATGCCATATCAGGGTTCGCCTCCCTTCTATCGCCCTCAAACTTTGATTTAAAATATTCTGTCCATTTTCTTAGTATTTCTTATTGTTTTGTCAATATATTACCCTCCTTATCTCTACACGTCGTCGGTTTGAATTATTTTCTGTTTTTGTTGTTTTGGGTAAAACTCCAGATACAGAATGCTAATACATAATATATATAAGAAAGCAACAATGACAGTACAATTGGAAGAAACCACAAAACCCATACCAATTAACAGAGGAGTGCGACAGGGAAATGTTATTTCTCCTAAACTATTTACATTAGCACTGGAAGATGTTTTCAAAACAATGGAATGGACAAACATGGGAATAAACATAAATGGAAAGAAATTAAACCACCTAAGATATGCAGACGATGTAGTAGTCATAGCATCAAGTTTTGAAGAACTACAAACCATGCTAACCGAACTAGCAAATGAATCCGAACAAATAGGTCTAAAAATGAATTTGGCCAAAACAAAAACAATGACAAACACACAAGATAATAGAAACGTAATACTAAACGACACCACAATAGAAGCGGTTAATGATTATATATATTTGGGACAGATGATAAAAATAAATAAGGAAAACCAAACAGCGGAGGTAAAAAGAAGGGTCAGATTAGCCTGGGCAGGATTTGTAAAATTAAAATGGGTCCTAAAGAATAAAAAAATACAACAATACTTAAAAACAAGTGTTTGACCAGTGCATACTCCCAATTCTCACATAAGCATGCCAAACATGGACCTTGACCAAGACAAACATGGATAAAATAATGAAGACCCAAAGAGCCATGGAGAGAGCAATGTTAGGAGTAAAATTGACAGACAAAAAGCAAAACAACTGGGTCAGAAATAGAACAAAAGTCAAAGACGCAGGCCAACATATAGCCAGGCTAAACTGGAGCTTCGCAGGTCATAACGCTAGACAAACGGACAATAGGTGGAATAGCACGATACAACAATGGAGACCATGGACAGGAAAAAGAGCAAAAGGACGACCCCAGGTGAGATGGGGAGACGACATTAAAAAAATAGGAGGAACGCACTGGAAACAGAAAGCACTAAACAGAAGCGAATAGAGGAAACTGGGGGAAGCCTATGTTCAAAATTGGACGAATTAAAGGGCAAAAGAAGGGTGAAACTTTGTTGTCTCTGTGGCTTACTTAGTTCTTGTAGTTCTTAAAATTCATTCCTCATATTTTCTCTCTTCTTTGTTCGACGAATTTTATTTTCTTCTTTACGTAGCTGTTTATATTCCTTCACTGTTTGTCGGGTTTTGTTACTTCTATTACTGCTCCTGACAGTAGCCTCCTGTTTCTTCAGTAAATTTGCTCTGTTTTTCTTTATGTTATAATCTGACATTGTTCGTCAAGCTAGTCATTCTTTCATTGCTTACCGTCCATCATATCCATGCCTATACTTCTTCAGCTGCTTCTTTTATTATGTTTCTGTACTCTTTCCACTACTCGTTTATGTTTTCTTGTTTGCCTTTGTTTTCTAGTTTGATGTTTATATTATTTTTCTTTATATTATATATTTTTGTGCTTATATTTGTTGTTTTATGCTCCATTTTCAGCTTCCCATTTTGAATTTCGCCATGGTACAGGGGTACGACTTTACCAATGACTTAAGGTGTAGCTTATAATAATTATTAATAATTAAAATAATTAAATAAAACCTGACCAAGGACTCAGAAATAATTTCAGTCATTTTAGAGGTTTACATTTTGTTATTAATATAATTTTAAAATTTGTTTCAGTCGGTAATACAAAATTTTTAAGTTTGGTATAAAAAAAATCATGGTTCAGAGCTATATGAGTTTTTATTATTATGGGATAATACTCCAGGTAAATAAGGCAAAAATATACCATGTTCGGGACACTTGAGCAGCCAGGTTTCAAATGGGTTTTTTGGGTACTATATACCTAATACATTATACATACAAAAATGCCGGTCACAGTTCGGACGAGAAACTTAGTTATTAACAAATAAGGGTCAAAAATGGCAGTTTTTTCGTTTAAATTGCAACAGGTAAAAATAGGGTAATTAAATATCTTATTTATAATATTTTTATTTTTGTAGATGAGCCAAGGTTTCAAATGGCAGTTTTTGAATTTCGGTTCGATCATTTGTTGCTTCAGAAATTGCAAAATAAAACTAAAATTTCTAAAATAAAAAAATTGCTATAACTTTTGTGAAAATGATCTTAAGACTTTCATATTGCAAGAAAAGTTGATACAAATAGTCCATATAATGCACAAAAAAATGTAAGACGATTCGTCAATTAGTTTAAATTTTATTCAATTTGTTTATCCCAATGAGCTTTTTTCGCAATATTATTGTTCAGAAAATAGTAACGTAATAGCAATTCTGTGAAACGCACATGAAAGAAGAAAAGTCATGATTTCAAAGTAACATTTTAATATAGTAGGGTCATTTTTAGTTCATAAACAATTTGAATAACTTTGTTAATATTGACTCTAGATTAAAACTACTTTGGGATTTGAAAAGCTGATATTTTTATACGAATTTTCAAAAAAACACTTTTTGCCTAGGTTAATTACAGTCATAGTAGCCACTTTTTTTATTTAATTGACAGCTACTTTGTTTATAACAATTAAGCAACCCAACTAGCGCCATTTCGAAGTTGAAGGTATATAGTTTATGTGTAAAAGTTTGAGTAAACTTTAAACTTCAACAGAGTTGTTAATAAAGCTTTAAAAATAACGTTCTAACGAAATCGATTTGTGGTCGGTGGAAATGAATTATTAAAATCCGTGCACTCAAAAAATGAAACTGATTCTTCAAACATATGCTGCGATTAATATCTCCAGAGCTTGTTGATGGATTTTGATCATAATTTTTTTAAATTGTATGTACTCGTAGTCTTGTAGAGTACGTTATGTACGTAAATTCCCACCTAACATTTCAAAATGTTAGGGGGAGTTCCTCTTATCACTCAGGGATATGAAAAATAGATTACGACCGATTCTAATACCTATCGAATATACATATATAATTTCATAAAAATCGGTCAAGCGGTCTGGGAGCAGTATGACAACTAACACTGTGACAGGAGAATTTTATAGATATAAATATATAGATGGGTATTAACAAATAGGGGTTGGTGATGGAAAAGTGTAAATTAAGGGTTGTATGTATTTTTTAATCCTACATCATATAAAATTAAGATAGACAATTTTGTCCAAAAAAAAATAAAAAATAAAAAAATATGAAAAAAACATTTTTAAGAAACGCTTTTTTTAGTTACGAGTGACTAAAATTAAAAATACAAAAAAATCAATTAAAAATCAAAAAATTAAAAATCTAAAAAATAAAAAAAATTGAAAAAATGTAACACATTCGTCAAAGAACAGCGTGGCGCGTCTTCATCGAATAAACGGTTTTTGCCCCACGCTTTTCTTTAACGAATGTGTTAGACTTTTTCAATTTTTTTTATTTTTTAGATTTTTTATTTTTTGCTTTTTAATTGATTTTTTTATATTTTTAATTTTAGTCACTCGTAACTATAAAAAGAGTTTCTTAAAATTTTTTTTCATATTTTTTTATTTTTTACTTTTTAGTATTACACTTTTCAAACATTAAAATATATCGTCATGTTTAGTAAAATATGTATAAAACATATAATGTACTAACAGGAAAAGTAGTCCGAATCGGCAAAAATTTGGAACTTTATTGTTTATTTATGAAACATAACGTAAACAATTAACGTAAAAAGTAAAATTATGTATAGTTCATATCATTAGCTACAATCCGTAAAAGTTTCAAGTTTTTACATTGTAAAAAACAAGAGAATGTAAGTATTTTCAATTAAAATCGTCTTTTTTTTATTTAAACAATTAATAAACAAAAAAACATTTTTTTATTGACTATTCGCGTATTGTTCCCGCGAATACATATGTCTGCAAATTTCCATTCATTTGCATTGGAGAAAAGGCAGTGAAATTAACGTCTAAAGATTTGATGCAAACTATTAAACTAAATAAAAGCGTTTAAAACGGTCAGGGGGGCAACCCCCCTTTTAACTTATGGGTATGAAAAATAGATTAAAACCTATTCTCAGTCCCATAGGATACACTTGTAAAATTTCATAAAAATCGGCCAAGCCGTTTCGGAGTAGTATGGTAACTTACACTGTTACAGGAGAATTTTATGTATATTGAAGTAACTGTGAATTCAAAAATAAAAGTGGCTAACTTTGAGTGTAATTAACATAGGCGAAAAGTTTTTTTTTTTTAAATTTGTGTAAAAATACCAGCTTTTAAAATTCCAAGGTAAATTTACTGCACAGTCAATATTAACAAAGCTATTCAAATTGTTTCAAGCCAAAAATGACTCTACTTTAGTAAAATGTTTTCGTAGTGACAAAAATTACTTTTTAATGATTTTCTTTCTAATAATTTGAAAACAAGACTATTGTTCTTTCATGTGGTTTTCACAGAATTTCTATATAATTATTAAATTCTGAACAATAACATTACAAAAAAAAGCTCTTTGGGATAAACAAATTGAATAAAATTTAGGGCCGGTTGTTCGAACGCTAATCACGAAGTTGATTATAATCAATCATTCATTGTAATCAATTTTCTTGATGGGAATCAAATCGCGACATGAAAAATACATGTAAAACACTAATCAGTTATTGATTGTAGGTAAAACAGTAATTAAAATATAGCCGCAGCTCTTACATTATTGAAAATTGCTTATTATTATTATTGATTTGTAAGTAAAAACAAGAAATTAACATCAGAAAGAGTTTAATCATGTTTTATTTTAAATTAAAACCAAAATAATAAAATAAATCAGTCAACATAACCTCAAAATGCAACATCTGTCAGAAGTACGCTTAATCAAATATAATTGTAATTAAATATTTGATAATGATCAGTTTTGATTAGCGTTCGAACAACCGGCCCTTAAACTAATTGACGAATCGTCTTATAATTTTTTGTGCAGTATATGGACTCTTTGCCTCAACTTTTTGTGAAATATAAAAGTCATGGGCGGGCATGTTATCGACGCTAAAGTACCTGAGGGTCTTAAAAGTACCCGTGTTTTGGACGCTGCCACAAAGTAAAGTTAGGACCGAAGGGTTGGGTCTTCCTCCTTTGGGTCTTTTAAATTTAGCGTCCAAATCATGCACATCCAACGGGTTGTATAAATTCCACTGATGTAGAGTAAGAGGTAGAATAGGATTTATTCGGCCAGACATTCTGTATAGTAACATCTGATGACATATTGATAATTTATTTACGGTACTACCGAAACTAATTACTTTCGTTTCCCGCAAAAAACAAACTTGTAATTTGTTTGTAATCCATAAACCTGTGTCTATTTACAATAACTCATGTACTAGACCAGCGTTTCCCAAATGGTGGGTCGCGACCCGGTACCGGGCCAGGAAAACAAAATGCCGGGTCGCCTCGCCGTTTCACAACTTGGTTTTTAAGGACGCTCTCTGACTGACGCTAGGCTTTTCCGAGGATCAAAGCCGTAGCACCAGAATGTGCTTGGGTGCGATGTAGCATCCACAGATGCATTAGCTGTCAAAAAACGCCACTGTTTGTAACCGAATCTATGCAAGACTGTGTAAAATTTATAAACTTCATAAAATCTGGTCCACTGAACTCAAGAGTATTCTTTGTATTGTGCGAAGAAATGGGGAGTGAACATGATTTTCTGTCACACTGCGAAGTGCGTTGGCTATCAAAAGGGAATGTTTTAAAAACACTAAAAAACACAGTTGAATTCAAGGAAGAGCTTTCAATGTTCTTACAAGAGCATTCACCAACGGCTAGGGATGCAATATTTCAATTTAAAAACAGTTTTCATGATTTCAATTGGTTAATCAAGGTGGCCTATCTTTGTGATATTTTTGACTTGTTGAACAATTTAAATATGATATTACAAGGTAGCAATGTAACTGTATTTAAAGTACAAGAGACGCTGGAAGCTACAACAAGAAAACTTAATTTGTGGATTTGCCGCTCGGAAAGCAGGAAATTACAAATCTTTTACAAAGCTAAGAGAACTACAAACCTGCTAGAACTGGAGGCAAATTTGAAGGAATATTTTCCCCCCATCCACAGCAACAAAGCATGGATAAGGAATCAATTTACAATGGACGTAGAATCCCAGTAAATGGACTATCTTGTGATAGGGCACTCAAAGACATATTTGACAAGATACCACTGATAGATTTTTGGCTGTCTTTATAAAATATATATTTTTAAAAACGATAAAGTTTTTAATTCCTTTTTTTACGACCTATAAGTGTGAGGCAGGGTTTTCAATACTGATTTTCCTCGAAAACCAAATAAAATTAACATATTTTCTTCCAAATGTGAAATTTTTAGTTAACCAGGGTTACACACACCAGGGTATGCCAAAAAAATTAGTGGGTCACGAAGGATAAGCACAAAAATAACCGGGCCACGAAAAAATAAGTTTGGGAAACGCTGTACTAGACAGGAATATAAACTAATAGTGAATATGGAAATTTCAACGTTAGTAAGTAATCGTGGTAAAATTTTGCTCAAAGTGTTTTGCTCAGGTAAAATTTTCAAACTGAAACTTACATTAAAATTAATAGTGTCCATGAAAGTAATAGACTTAAAGATCCAAAGAGTAGAAAAAAAGTTATGTTTGTTAGAGATAGGATACATGAGTATCAAACTAACTGTATCGATCGATACCATTTCGTAAAATGTATGTCGTATTTATTTCAAAGTGACAAATAAACCTTATCAAGCTTAATCTCTAGAATTTTATTACCTGACTTTCCATTTACATTTCAATTAGACCCAGCGTCCAAATCATGTATGCAGAAACAGGTAATTTTATTTTTCAGCGTCGAATTTTAAATTTAGCGTCCAAATCATGCACGCCCAAAGTCATAAGGTCACTTTCGCGAAAGTTATAGCAAATTCTTTATTTTCGAAATTTTAGTTTTATTTTGCAATTTTCGAAGCAAAAAATGATCGGACTAAAATTAAAAAACTGCCGTTTTAAACATTGGCTCATTTACTAAAAGAGGAGTACTATAAATAAGATATTTAATTATACTTTTTTTACCTGTAGCGATTTAAACGAAAAAACTGCCATTTTTGAACCTTATTTGTTAATAACTAAAATTCTCGTCCGAACTGTGTCCGAACTGTATTTTTGTATGTATAATGCATTAGGTATATAGTACCCAAAAAACCCATTTGCAACCTGGCTGCTCAAGTGTCCCGAGAAAAACCTTATTTCCCTGGAGTATAATGATATTATTAAGTTACTAACTAATATTCTAATAGTCTTCAGAATATTCTTCTTCTTGAATTTGAAATTCTCGTTTCCATTTATCACCCGCAGTCAAACAAAAAAAATATGTATTACATAAGTATTTACGATTACATATTTACTTGTTTAATTTCAAACAATGCAGTACTTAATCATTGACCGCCTTGTAAGAATTCATGTAAGACACTAAACAAAATTTATCTTCTGTTATAAAACGAGTCATATTCACCGGAGTAACAAGTAATAAATATCTGCATCATACTTACACTTTTACAACCTTTAACCTTTTTACAGTTGTGGTATTTTCTATTAATACAAGTCAATCTCATTCTCCCATTGCAAATTTGCAATCCTAAATGATTAAAGGCTACATAACTCTAAAAACAAATTAATATTTGCATATTATTTCATGTCATTTTTACATCATATTCTCCCACAGAGATTATGTTTAAAAAACAAGATTTTGAACTGAAACTAATTCATAAACAACTAGTGTGTGTTAGAAAACGAAGTTACATAAATCACAAGAGATTTTCTCATTGTTTAACTCCAGACAGTCCTAACACCAAATTGTCGATAGTATCTGCAGATATCTCTACAATATTTCAAGAAAACTGCTTTCGATTTTGGTGCTCAAGAGTACCTTAAGAAACGGCTTAAATCATCCAAAATATTATAGAACTGGATCCCGCGTACCAAAAAAAGTTGATTAATAGGAAGCTGAAAATTTGTTAATAGCTTAACGGTGTCTAGTCGGACAAACTTTGATGTATGGGAACACTGGAACAGGGGAAGTTTTAATTGTGGAACAGGTTAAAAATTGGGAACGTCAGACTACGAAAACGTTCCATGTATTTTGTCGGACAGAACTTCCAATTTATTTGTTACCATTTCATTAAACTCTCATGCAAAAATCTTCATCAGTGGAACACGAAGAACATGTCAAATGACAGGAATTATATTGGTGATAAACAGCAGTCTGATTTTTGCATGAGAGTTTAATGAAACGGTAACAAATCAATTGGAAGTTCTGTCCGACAAAATACATGGGGCGTTTTCGTAATCTGACGTTCCAAATGTTTAAACTGTTTCACAATTAAAACTTCCCCTGTTTCAGTGTTCCTGTACATAAAAGTTTGTCCGACTAGACACCGTTAAGCTATTAACAAATTTTCAGCTTGCTATTAATCAACTTTTTTTGGTACGCGGGATCCAGGCCTATTAATTGTCTCAGAGAGTCAAGCTACACTCAATGCTCTAAAGTCTACAACTTACGAGTTGGTAACAGCTTTAAACTGAAAATAGTCCCTTAAGCAACTCATTGCCATTATCAACGGTGTTACAACCCAAATTTTCTCTAGATCTTTCTTCTCTGACTACATGCTTCCACATTTTTCTAGGCCGTCCTACAGACGCTCTTCCATCTGATCTTTCTAAGGATGTGTCTTGTCTTACAAGACACATTGTTTATAAGGCGATTGTCGTTGCTGCGTAAGTGCGTATCATATATATCCTGCCCATCTTAGTTTATTGACCTTTATAAATATGTCTCACCAGATTTTTCTTTCCGAAGAGGGACTAACTCTGTTCTGTTCTGTCTCTGACTTGTTCTTTCTTTGACTTGTTCTATCTGCGCTTTTATTCGGTTGCCACGCTATCTCTGCAAGGGCCATATATCACTCGAAGGATCTTATCTTCCCACACCAGCAATTTACTTACTTTTTTTATCAGCGTCCATATTTCTATTCAATACACGACTGCTGAGATTATTATGGTCTTATATATCTAGATGTTTGTACCTAGTGACAGAAGTTTTGACTTCATTAGATGTTGCATTGCAAAGAAAGATCTGTTTTCCACCATTATAGCCCCGGTAACATTTTGCCTTAAGGCCGTCGTTCTTGTTTTGAAAGTTCATATATTTTGTTTTCGTTCGTATAAGCTCGAGAAAATATCTTTAACTTCTAATATTAATTTTGTACTACTGCATGTACGTCATCGGCAAAGACGAGTACGATCTTTGCTTCCCGAGCAGCTGTCTGGTTTGATTTTTGAATAAATTGATTTTTGGTAAATTTGATTAAATTTTGATAAAAGGTATTATTGGTAATGATATTGATGATAATCTTGTTTAAAATGAAGCTGATGCTCCTTTTATCGGACCAAAGTCATTGTGCATTGTATCAAAGAACCTTCATAGTGGACGATATCTAAAAGTAAAAAAAATTAGTGTCGCCACCAGAATCATGTTGTCGAGTTTAAAATAGAGGAAGAAACACGCGATATTAGTTTACATTATGTTTTTTTTTGTTTTTAACGTTTTCCTGCAAGTTAATCCGTTCACGAGGAGATTAACTATAGTCTGGGCTGATTATCGGAGAATAGGCCATTTTTGGGAAAAGTTATTTACCAGCAATTTTATTACTGGAATCGAAGCTTATGATTATATATATTAATAATATAGGTATGCAAAGTCCGCAGATAGTGTGCTACTTTTTTTATTAACAAAATGGCGCCCCCAAATCGTGTTTTTTTCAATTTTTGCACCATAACTCCGAAAATTTCAACTCTACACCAAAAATACCCTTATAAAAAGTCACCAAAATTAAATTCTGCATATAGACATGTTTTTCCCGATCTGCTCCGATGAAAATTTTCCTCGGAAAATGCGGGTTTTCACAACAAAATCTTTAAATTTCAAATAAAGTTTTAGATAAGAAATTATCTACCAATAGTTAAATAACTCGGTGACATAAAAGTTTTCTTGGTTTAGATTATAGTTTCAGAAGCCGGTGAAAATTAAATGAATATTTTAGCAACAATTCAATTGTTAATTAATAAATTACAGTCGCAATAATAACCAAAATAATTATGATACACTAATCAAACTTTGAAATCTTATAAATATAAGATGCCTATTTAATATTTTGTCAACAAAATATAAATTTTTAATTTTTTTTAATAATCTTTAAATGTTTAAAAAAAATAGTTAGAAACAAATTAACGTTTCTCAGAAAGTTTTTATTATATTCCAATTTTAAAAAATAAGTAAAACGCGTATTTCAAAGATCTTGAAAATGAATGCTTTAAAACTTTTTTGCAGCCATTTTCAAAAAAGTTATGAAATAGCAAAGTAAACATACGATTACTATGTTGTTTATATTTTTTTTTAATTCTTTCAAAGCGTAAAAGTGAGTTTAAAGTACAAGCTAATTACTTACAAAAGATATCGATTATTAGTTTAATGGTTACATTTTAATTAAAGATTATAAATATTTTTTTTTTGTAATTTACACGCGCGAAAGCAGACTAATACAGTACCGTAGCTAATAACATTTTCACTCGAAGCGACAACCGCCCGCGACGTACAGTAGTTAATAAATAAAATTAAGCATCGGCTCTGTATCAAGCCTATTTTCGCGCTAAAAATTACAAAAAAAGACATTTTTAATCTTTGATTAATATATAACCATTGAACTAATGTTTGATATTTTTTGAGAGTAATTAGTTTGTACCATAAACTCATTTTTAAGCTTTGAAACAATTAAAACATGTTATAAAAAACGGAGTAATCGTATGTTTATTTTGCTCTTTCATAACTTTTTTGCAAATGGTTGGAAAAAAATATTAAATCATTCGTTTTCAAGACCTTTGAAATACGCATTTTAAGCATTTTTTAAAATTATAATATAATAAACAATTTCTGAGAAATGTTAATTTGTTTATAACTATTTTTGTTAAACATTTAAAGATTATGCAAAAAAATGAAAAATTTATATTTTGTCGACAAAATATTAAATAGGCATCACATCTTTATAATCTTTCTAAGTTTAATCAATGTTTCATGATTAGTTTAGTTGTTATTGCGACTGTAAATTTGCCACCACCTCACAACGCAACACACAATTCGTTGGAGGTGAGAGCACAGGTGTTGCGGGCTAGCTTTTATACAGTGGAGATGGGGTGGATTCCCAATTTTACTATTTTGTTGTTAAAAGGGCGCCAGACAAATTCATGCCACAAACACCAATCCAGTGTACCTAAATTCCCGAATTTGCCAAAAGAATCGGAATAATACAACACCTTTGACACTTTAATTGAACACATAATATATTGAACACTTTTTAAAAATTACACTAAACGAACTACTAAAACTAACCAAACTGAACCAAACAACGACCCCTGATCACTGGCTAAATTACCTAAATATGGGTAGCAACAAAAAAATATATAAACGTATATAAAGAAAAATGCAATTTATAAATCTCGAGACGCAATCGTAGAGCTCTGCGAATGGTAAGGTCGAGTACGCATAGCGGAAAATAAACAATTGACTATCCGATCAAGAGCCGTGTACATAAGAAATTATAAAAGGAAATACTAATAAATTTAAAAAAAGAAACAACCTAATGTAGATACCTGAATTCAACAAATAAAATATACAAATAAATTACCGCAACCTAAATTATAAAATTCTACAGATTAAAAAAAAAGAAGATCAGCAAATTAAATGGTTACAAATCAAAATAATTAAAGTAACTCATCTGAAATCCAGTTATTGAGATTCAAACCCCAAAATAAAAACCACGTGGAAAAAAAAACCCTAAAACAAAACAAACATTAATCCCACTATTAAAATTCACAAGTACCCCTTAAACCCACGAGGTGAGATGTAATGTAGCATAACTTACCCAAAATCGATGGGGTCTTCCAGCGTTCAGAGGATCAAGTGTCTTCAGTACAACTTCGATACAGAAACCCGTTTTCTGGCTTCAAACCAAACATTCATTCGTATCTAGAACAATTTACTCGTTGTCACACATAATCGATCACCCAATATGCAAATATCACTTACCAAATCGAAGAAATGACACCACAGCCGTATTGTATCCCAAAAATTGGACTAAACTAGTAATATATCCTCAAAATGAATTTTACTAACTCCAATAATTACTAGTTTATTCAAAAGCCTGATTTATAGATCCCAAATTAATGGATGGATCAGATAAATCCTTATTTTCAAAAAAATCAGACATTTAAAAATTTCGGCGGTGACGTTCAAATCAACAATTTCGATTTTACAAGCTGCTAAGTGACCAACTACGTCACATTCTTCTTTTAAAAATAGAACTTTGATTTGACAGATTTAAAAGTCTGTCAAAACATAAAACACGAACAAAAATACGATAACCAGAAGCGGTACCATATTGGATACGAAAAGGAAGAATTGTCAACGCTATGTATTCAACTAGAATCAAACAAACGTCAGCTATAGAGTAAATGACCAATTTCAATGACAATAAAAAAACATAAAATACCTACAAATCGAATTAATGAATTTACGCTATTTATATTTAATCAAATTGATGAAATTGTTTTTATTACAACGAATGTTCTAGCTTATAAATACTTTAATCATGTACCTGAGATGATTCAAAGTTAATCAGTAATTTTGACTGTAACAAATCGTTAATTAACAATTGAATTGTTGCTAACATATTTGTTTAATTTTCACCGGCTTCTGCAGTTATAATCTATACCAAGAAAGCTTTTATTTCACCAAGTTATTTAATTATTGATAAATAATTTCTTGCCCAGAAAATTTGTTTGAAAATTCGAGATTTTGTTGGGAAAACCCGCATTTCCCGAGGAAAATTTTCGTCGGAGCAAATCGGGAAAAACATGCCTCTATGTAGAATTAAATTGGGGTGAATTTTTATTTTAGTGTTTTTGCTGTAAAGTTAAAATCTTCGAAGTTATAGACCAATAATTGAAAACAACACGATTTGGGGGCGCCATTTTGTTAATAAAAAAAGTAGCACACTATCTGCGGACTTTGCATAGCTATATTATTAATATATAGGATCATAATATTCCATTCCAGCAATAAAATTGCTGGTAAATAACCTTTCTTTGTACTTTACTAATTAGACCAGCGTATTATAACTATTTTTTTTTTCAAAATTTAAAGATTATGCAAAGAAACGAAAAATTTATATTTTGTCGATAAAATATTAAATAAGCATCTCATCTTTATAATCTTTAGAAGTTTGATTAATGTATCATGATTATTTTGGTTATTATTGCGATCGTAAATTGTTAATTAACAATTGAATTGTTGCTAAAATATTCGTTTAATTTTCACCGGCTTCTGGAATTACAATCAAGAAGGCTTTGATCTCACTAAGTTATTTAATGATTGATTAATAATTACTTACCTAAAACTTTATTTGAAAATTAGAGATTTTGTTGGGAAAACCCGCATTTTCCGAGGAAAATTTTCGTCGGAGCAAATCGGGAAAAATATATCTCTATGCAGAATTTAATTGCGGTGAATTTTTATTTGGGTGTTTTTGGTGTAAAGTTAAAATCTTTGGAGTTATAGAGCAAAAATTGAAAAAAACACGATTTTCGGGCGCCATTTTGTTTATAAAAAAAGTAGCACACTATCTGCGGACTTTGCATACCTATATTATTAATATATAGGATCTTATAATTCGATTCCAGCAATAAAATTGCTGGTAAATAACTTTTCCATGAATTTTGCTAATTAGCCCAGAGTACTATCAAAATGAGCATAATTTTTGGTGGTGCCAATTTTTGACACCACCAAAAACTTTACACCGCTTTTTTATTATTTGAACACCTGTTGCTGGTACTCTTGGTACTCTTTTTTTTATTCAAAAATTGCTATAAGCAACAATAATTTTATTTATTTAACAATGATACGTCACAAATTACCTAACTTCTCTTTTAACAACAGTTGAGATAGAAAGAGACTTCATTTTCGCACAACAAAACTAGTTTTTTGTCTCTTGCAATAGATCAAAGGTGAACGGAATTAAAATACTTTAGTAGTTATTATTTATACCATAAAGGACGTTCTGTGGGCGAGTCATAAAATCTTGGAGAAATTCTCAGGATAGTAAATATATTAACGGTGAGCTGACTAAGTAACAGATGTCATGTAAATGAACAAATATATTTAATGTACTTTCTACCAGAGTATAAGGAAATAAATCGCAATTTGTTATGGCTATTTTATTACTGCTTAATGATGTTAGTCTTGCAAATAAAATCGTTTTTAAATATGTACAGTTCACCAAATATAGCCGAAAGTGTGAAAACGCGTGACGATCATGATGCGCATTCGTCAAACGACGGACCTCGCACTCGCACTGATGGTCCAGACCGTTTGTATGTGCGTTCTCACTTCATTGTTAGTGCAGGCAATGGGAATTTCACACTTTCAGCTATATTTGGTGAACTGTACCTACCCGTATGTATGTTATATGTTATGGTGAAACCTCGAAGCATCATTTTAAAGAGAAAATATGTAAGTTTTTTTTCTGTGAAGCAATGTCTATACCTATATCCCCGTGGACAAAAGTTATGGGACAAAAAACAAAATTTCTTTCTTTTGGGTTTCTTTGGGCTTTTTCTTTTGAATATATTTTTGTAAAAAAAAGTATCTTTGACTTTAAAAGTTATATTTAGATAGGAAATTTAACCAGGTACAATTTTTATGTAGACGTGTTTGTACCAAAAGTGCATAGAACTCACCCTAATGTAACCTGTGCCCAGGGACTAATTCACCCATTTCTCAAAAACGCACCCCTTTAAATGGTAGCACTCCGCTGTTTTTTCATATATAGAGATTCATTGACCATATAAAGTAATAAAACCCCGTTAACGTTGTAGTTCCTTTCTATAGTACATAATTAATAGCCTATATTATGAGTATGGAGTGGAGTGAGTGTCAATGTTAATCACTAATCCAACTTGATACAAATTAAGAATTTAAGAACATGACATTGACGTTTTTCAGTATAAGAGAATAATGAATTGAACGATCTAGAGCAGAGGTCGGCAACGTTTTTAATGTAAAGAGTGAAATACCAAATTAAAAATTCATTGCGGGCGCCAACTATTTTTTGACCTAACAAATATATAAATATAAACGTATAAAAAATATACGTTTTGAATTTCTTGTCTAAATTAACAGTAGTTTAAGGGCGCATTAAAATTTATTGAACGTTGTCGACTTCCGATCTAGAGGTTTATTTGTTATATTCTTAAATATTTTTATTTTTCAGTACCGTAGCCTATTACTAGTACAGTTCATATTATTTTGCTTGTTCTTTTACTTATAATGTCTTTTCAACTCGGCTTTTTTAGTCTTTTGTTGTCATCTGTACTTTTCCCTCGGAATGAAACAAATGGTATTTGAATGAAAACAAATGGAATGAAACAAATAATGGTACAATACTAATTAATAATATAATAATTTTACAAATAACTGCTGTTTGCTAACATTTTGAATTATATATTTTCTATCTTCTTCTTAAGGTGCCTTCTCCATTACTGAAGGATGGCTATAACTACAGCAAATTTGTGTTTCCCAAAGTGTGGGTCGCGACCCCCTGGGGGGTCGCAATGAGGTACTAGGGGGGTCGCCGGAAATTTCCAAAATAAGACAAAAACACTACTTTGTTAAATCATGTATTTTTATTTTAATAAAGCCGTAAATAAAAATTAACAATTAATTATCAAACGAAACTAAATATTAAAAGTAAAAGAAAAAAATAAAGTCAAATATTACAATGTTAATGAGACCCATGCGCCTGTTTTTTTGAAACTAGTCTTTAAAATCTAGGCTGTGTATTTGAGACACACACAATTATATCGTTTTCAAGTACGAGACGATTTCTCACTTTTGTTTTAATAGCAGTCATAGACGAGAAACTTAACTCACATAAATAATATTTATGATGTTACAAATGGAACCAAACATTTTACAGCTTCATTCGTCAACTGAGGGTATTCCTGCATCTTTTTGGTCCAAAATTCGTCCGGGTTCTGGGAAAAAAATTGGAGCTTCAACATTCCATCACTTGATATTTCAATAAGTTGTTCTTTCATGTTTATTGGTATTTCAGCATGTTGAAAGGAATCGGCTAAAAACGGATTCAGTATCCATCTGCAACTGTCGTAACTGTTTTGAATTTCTTCGGGGAAATAATCACAGATCTGTTGTTTTAAATTAAGCAAAGTAACTTGCATGCCTGCATAAACTTGTTCAAAATTTGTAGCACTGTAACATACATTTTCTATAATTTCCTGAACGCACTGGAATGAATCGAGCTGCTTTTTGCCAAGTGAAGTTGACCATAAATCGATTTTTCTTATAAACCCCTTAATTTTATCTGTGGCTGTAATTATATTAATGTCGCGACCTTGCAAATTACTGTTCAAAATATTTAATTGTTCGAATATATCAGCAAGAAAACCTAGTTTCAAAAGCCAAATAGGATCGGAAAATTGATTTTCATATGGGGACTTCTCATATTTCAAATACATCAAAAGCTCTGTTCTTAAGTCAAATACTCTTTTTAAGACGTTGCCCCTTGAAAGCCACCTTACTTCGGTGTGATATAGAAGATTTTGAAATATAGCACCCATGTCTTCGCAGATTTTTTCGAAAAATACGGGTGTGTAAAGCTTTTCCTTTAATGGAATTTACAACTTTAATGATGGATTTCATAACACAGTCCATTTCAGGAGGTAAAGCTTTTGACGCCAGAGCTTCTCGATGTAAAAAACAATGTCTCCATGTGGCATTAGGCATTATTTCTTGTAATCTGACGACAAGACCAGATTGATGTCCTGTCATAGCCTTAGCGCCATCTGTGCATATAGCAATATATTTTCCCCAGTCAATAACATATTTACTTGTGCGTTTCACAAAACTGTCGAATAAACATTTTCCAGTGGTATTGGTCTCCAATAGGGAACAAAATAAAATATCTTCTTGAATGCCATTATTTGTATCATATCTTACAAACGTAATAAATTGGGCACAGTTAGATATATCCGTGGATTAGTCCATTTGAAGAGAGAAGTACGTGCATTTATTAAGATTTTCCACAACTTGCGCTTGAATATCTTCTGCCATATCACTAATTCTTCTTTGGATAGTATTATTTAACAGAGGTATTGTTTTTAACTTTGCAGACTCTTTTTCACCAATCATTATATGTACCATTTCAACAGCTGCTGGCAAAATCAGATTTTCAGCAATTGTGTGCGGATTACTAGTTTTGGCAACGCGATAAGCAACTTTATAACTTGCTAATAATGCTTTTTCGTTAGTAGTGGTTGCCAATTGAAAAGTATCTTGCTGTTTGTGAAGGACGTTCAGCTTTCTTTCAAAGAATTCTACGGGTTTGTCTTTTTTATCTGGATGTTTGCTATTTAAATGTCGAAGTAACTTTGATGGCTTCATGCTTTCGTTTGACAATACTTCTCCACAAATAACACATTGTGGTTTATTGGAAATAATGGTAAAACCATATTTAAGATATTCATCACTGTAAAGTCTGTTTTTCTTTTTATTACTGCCACTTTCAGACGTAGATGGTTCTGCACTTCTTTTTAAAAACTTATCCATAATTTGTAATTTATCGTAGACGTAAATACGTAAACGGGAATACGTAAGTCGCAAAATATTTACTCATTACTTAATACCGCTGCATTCGCTACAACGTGCTGTTTCGAACTGAGGTCTCATTGCACATCGCCGCTTATATAAAGCCAAAACGAGGCTACGAGAACGTTCCAGAGTGCCATCTAGTAGCGAAGTAAGGAGTAGAGCCTTCGCGAATATCATGGAAAAGTATTGCGATGTAGACACAAAGATGTCGCGGTGTACAATGTGCAGTCGACTTTTTATTATTTATTTTTATTGTAAATGCTAGTCTGGCAGAAATACTACTAGTGTACTAGTGGGACATATCGCAATTATTAAAATAATTGTTGAATTTTTTAAATGTATTTAGTTTCAATTCAAACAGTAAAGTAAAATAAAATTTGAGAAACCATCAGTTGTAAATTAGGCACGCTATTTTTGTCGCTATTTTGGTTTGGGTGATGAGTAGGGGGTCGTGAACAATTTTTTTAACAAAAAGGGGTCGCGCTTTAGATAAGTTTTGGAAACACTGATCTAGATAAAACTCGTTTTTCGGTTTTTTACAATATTTAGGAGTTCTCTTTCAGTCTCCATTCTTCTCAGCACCTCGTTGTTGGTCACGTGATCTGCACTGGCGAAGCGTCCATGTAACCACTGTTACTATTGGTAACAGTTAAAAATCTTGCAAATAAATATTTTATGACGATGAATAATTCTATTTACCAATAGAAATATATTATTATATTATGTGGTAATAGTACCTAACTCAGTAAATATCTCACTAAATAGCCAATGTATACCCAATTTGATTCAGTTTGGCAAAACAAAAATCAAAAGTTCTCTTAACCAAGCTTTTATAGCAAATATTGCTAAACATAATGAGTTTGTTCAAAAATAGATAGGTATATGGTATATCCTTAGCACACTTATAAGAGATACTGTATGTTTTTGGGCCAAACAAGAACTAGCGTTTCGTGATCATTTTGACTGCGACGACTCTGACAATCGAGGCAATTACGGAAAATTGTTAACATTAATTGCCAAAAAAGATCAAAAATTTTGTCAACATCTAGAAACATCTGTTTTTTAGAGAGTTTCAAGTCATATACAAAATGATATTATTGAAGCTACACTCACCGGCACAAAATTCCGCCACCCAAAATTTTTGATTAAGTTTGACAATTTATAACTTTATTATTTGTGCTCCGATTTTCAAGATTCTTACACCAGTTTGTAGGTACATGTATTCATATTGTTTGCTATTATTCCGGTAACAAAAATTTTTGCTTGCATGTCATTGTACAGGGGTGAAAGGAAGCGTTGTATTTTCTCCTAATTTTAAAAAATTCTGTGGAAAAATGGAATAGCTGATTTTGTTTCATAGTCCTGTCATATTTTCCCGGAGGCATCACCAACATTTTGTTTTTTGAATTATCCGAATATCCTTTTTCTTGTAAGAGCTGTACCATTTTTTGTAAATAAAAACACTGATTGACTAATACAATTGAGGTTGGATTGATAAGATTAGAATGGCCCGCATGCAGCCCAGATCTCAATCATATTGAGCATTTATGGGATGAATAAAAAAAGCTATCTGCCGTCATCCTAGGCCTCCAGAAAAGTTGGTACATTTATGGCCCTTGTAGAGGAATATCGGGCTATTCTCCAAGCAAGGAAAACACATCTTTATTAGATGCTAAACAGATTGCGAGCAGTCGTTGCTGCAAGAGGTGGACATAACCGCTATTGAATTGTTTTGTTTTCTTGTTAAATTGGTTTTGTTTTGTTAATTTTAGTGCGTTTGATATTTTTAATTAAATAAACCTTCAAAGCAGTGTTTTTAATTACAGCTCTTACAAGAAAAGAGATATTCAGATAATTCAAAAAACAAGACCTTAGTGATACCTCCAGGATAATACAAAAAGGGTATGAAACAGAATCAGCCCTCCAATTTTTCCACAGAATTTTTTAAAGTTAGGAGAAAAAACAACGCTTACATTCACTCCCGTATAATGCCATCTAGCAAAAAAATTTTGTTACCGGAATAATAGCAATTGACATCAATACATGTATCTACAAACATGTGCAAGAATCTTGAAAATCGAAGTACAAATAATAAAGTTATAGATTGTCAAACTTAATAAAAAATTTTGGGTGGCGGAATTTTGTGCCGGTGAGTGTATATATACATTTAGCCATATCTTCATTTTTTTAAATAAGATTTTTTGCATCTGATTTTGGTAACACTTCAGAAAAAGTCACGCGTCGCCACTGGTGATCTGTCCAAGAGATATTCGCAGCATCTTTCGAAAAACCAACATCTCAAAGGCTTCTATAAATATATAATTATTTCTATAAATTTTCTTTTTCGAAATTTCTATAAATATAGAAATTGTTGTTAGAGCTGCTTTGGGTTTTTGGCCAAATTTGCAAAGCAAGATTATTTAATTAGTGAATACATTTCAACCTATTTATGTCCGTATTCAAATGGAACATTAGAGGCATTTCTATTCACTTATGTTATACTTTGTATTACGAAATTTAAAAAGTAAAATTAAAATAAAAATTTTAATTATTACTATTATTAAGTCTTTGTGCTTTAATTACATAATCGTGAAGTTATCGGGGGCCGCTCGGGGTAATTTGGCCTAGGGTCGCAAGTACCCTAAATGGACCGGCACTGATGCTGCTCGTACAATAGCTGATCCGTTTCCTTTTTTATATCTAACGTCCCTTTCAAAGAGATCTGTGCCACTTTTACGGAATGTCTTGTAAATTAATTGAAGTCGTATGCCGATCCTCTCATTGTTTTAGTAGTAAAATATTTTAAGCACAATCGATGCGGCGGTGACCTTCAAGATCCTCATCTGAGGCCGATTTTGTACAAAATAGTGGGAAGTGTTGTAAGAGGAAGTTATGACTTTTATTCTTTATCATTTTTAACATCTGGTCATTGTTTAAGATTTTTCATTGAAGAACTAATTAATAATTCAGTTAGATTTTAGTAAAAGGCTAGATGCAGGCGGTACAGCAAGCGATTATACGAGGTAGTCTGTTAATAAGTTTATTGAAATTTGTTTCATTGTACCCAAAATTTAAGTAAACGAGTAAATTTGATGGTTTTCATTTTATCATTAGTCGTGATTGATTTAAGATAAGTACCTTGACAGTTTATTACATGAAGAATTTGACAGAAAACCAGGTGAGTTTAAAGTGATAACAGTAAGTCCCTAAAGGTACGATTCCGACATCGACGTCAGGCGGCAAACGGCAACTGCAGACGGCAGTTACAGTTCATGGTACAAAGAAGGTACGATATTGCGCATGCGACTATCAGCTGATCGCGTTCTGTCGACGTCACAATGAGAGTAGCCGCTGTTGGAATACATACGTTTATATGGGAGTTTTTTCGATTTTTTAGATTTTGGGGAGATTTTTGTGAGATTTAAGTTGATTAGTAGGCTTGTTAGTGTGAAAGAATTATTATTTACCCCTTAATGCATTGTCTCCAAAAATAGTTTATTTAAAAAACAACTGAGGGGTATCTTAAAATAAGTTTGTTGTAGTTTAATGTTCTAAGATCTTTGATAGTTTAAAATTTATTGTTTATATTGTTTATAAAGTGCAGCTTTCTTAAAACTTTTGTAAATGGATGCCATTAATAAATAAATAATGTACAAATTAGTTTTGAAATTTCATTCGGTAGACAAATTATTGAATTTTACAGAAATTATTGAAATTTAAAGATGGATAACTATATAATTATGTATAACATTGGTGATTTGATGATTTGGTATACTATCTAAATTATATCCAATGTTCTTAATTATTATAATTTACGCTATTATATATGTCGGTATATACCTACTCAATATTTTACCTATGCTAAATAATTCAAATTTCAAAATTGCTGTGGTAAGTATTTTATATTGAAGACCAAGTAGATGATGACTATCTAAACCAAGATGTACTTGAGAATTTTTTTGGCAACATCAGGAGGGCAGGTGGCTTACATGACCATCCCGATGCGGTGGAATTTCGCTACCGCGTAAAAAACTATATTTTGGGAAGGAATGAAGGGAGTTTATCCGAAGCTGGTAACAGAAGCTGATGAGGTCAGGGATGGTCCAATCGATAATTTAGGTAAAGTTTTGTTATGCAAAACATTCTTCTCATATTTATCTGACGATGCGGAAAAAAAGTGGATGCAGACGTCGAAGAATTAAACCAATTACAATATGATTATGATGCATTGGAATATGTCAGTCGGTATATCTGCAAGAAGTTAGATTTGCCTGAAAGTACGGACACTTCCACTTACACGTGAATTGACCCTCCAAAGGGGGCCTAAAGAAACCGCCAGAAGAATTGGTGGTAAAAATTCATCAACTGGATACTATATTAATTTAATAATTTCAATGGGTCTGGACTTTAGTTAAAGTCAGGGAAAAATTATCTGCAAAGACTGATTGATTTGTCTGAAAAGATTGAATGTGATTACAAAACCAAACACCTGTTCTTTCGGTCGCGCATGTATTTAAGGATTAAGAAACTAAACTTAAAGAAAATATGAGAAATAAGAGAAAATTAAAGAAAATTGTAACTTAAAGTCTTGTGTTTATTTGTTTTGTGATTTTGTTTCAGACCATTAATAATCAATTATTTTCATCTGTTTACGTGCAACTTAATGAAGGCTCGATTCACAGGCGCCCATACATATGTGTAGGGGGGGCGTGACCCCCCATGGCTTTTCGGGTGCTTTAAACTATATATTGTCATCCAAAGTATACAATATGTAATGTGCAACATCTTCACGTCTAGCCCCCTACAAATTTTTATATGTACACCCATGGCTCGATCCCCTCCTTAACAGTGGCGCCACATAAGACAAGCCAATCAAAAACAAGCTCGTAAAATTTATTTAAAAAGCGACGAATACAATTTTTTTTTAAATATAACTCACATTTGTTTTAGAAATTTATTTTTATTCATTGTATTGTTAACTAATTTTTTAAATCAAAATAATAAGACACCTACATTTCAATAAATCCGAAATAGTTAAACATAAATTATATTTATCTATTAAAATCACTCTTTATGACCAATTTAAAACCAATTGTGTTCCGAGCGCTAATGTTTTAAATGGGGAATATTTAAAATCACTCTCATTGTGACGTCATGCGCGAACTCATCCGAATTTCGTATATTCCGGCTATCGTACCTGGCGCCTTTGTACCATGGTTACAGTTGTTAACATGACATACTTATTTACATTGCACTATTAATTTGTATAAATATTAGCAACTGACGTTCTGCCGGACAGCAATTGCAATTAGATGTAGGAATCACTTTCATACAAATTAATAGTGGAAAGTAGTGACGTCTGTCACGGTGACAACTGTAACTGCCGTTTGCAGTTGCCGTCTGCCGCCTGCCGTCGATGTCGGAATCGTACCTTGACAGCAACGGTCACCAAAATAACAACCAAGAAAGTGGTTAAAGTACTTCAAAAAATAAAGAAAGGAGAAGCGGTTGGACCAGATATTATTCCTGGGGAAGTGTGAAGAGACAGGAATAAGTTGGATGACAGGTTTATTTAATTAAATTATGGAAGTTGCACAAATGTCAGAGGAATGGAGAACCATTATAATATTAGTACCTATTTACAAAAACAGGGTAGATATACAACAATATACAAACTACAAGGCCATACAATTATTAGTCACGCCATGAAAATATGGGAGAGAGTAATTGACAGACGGATACGTGAAGAAACCGAAATATCCGATAAGTAATTAAGGCTTCATGTACCATTCAGGACAGATCAACAACAGATATAATTTTAATTATAAGGCAGAGAATGGAAAAATGCAGAAAGAAAGGCTCATATGGTCATTGATATTGAGAAAGTATATATGATAGAGTTCCTCGAAAGATTCTGTAGTAGGCACTCAATAGAAAATTTAGTAAAGGTGCATATGTAAAGCTTGTGAGAGATTTGTATGAGGGAGTAACAACTAGTGTTAGGACAAGTATGGAGAGACTGATAAATTTCAAGAAAACTTAGTATGACAAAAACAGAGTATTTGGAATGTTCATTTAAAGATCGGGTTACTACAAATAAAATGATATCTTTGGATGGTGGAATGATTGTGTATTACATAGTAATGAGAAAGAGATGGAGATGCATGCAGTAGAATTAGGGTTGGATGGATGTAGTGGAAGGAAGCAAATGGTGTGTTATGTGACAGAAAAATGCAAATGAAGCTGACGGGGAAATTCTATAAAACAGCCATAAGAGTAACTTTGATATACGGAACTGAATATTGGGTAGTTAAAAGAAAAAACAACAACGAATGAATGTGGTGGAAATAAGAATGCTCAGATATATGAGTGGAGTAACAAAAAAGGATAAAATTAAAAAGGGATATATTAGCTGGGTGAAGTCTAGGGTTGCCACAAACTGACGCCAAAATGGGGGAGCATAGGTTAAGATGGTTTAACAAGATATAGTATATACAAATTCTTTAATATCTACGTGGTAAAGCAGACACCCTCTATATTTTCTCATATTTAGATTCCTCTCATAATTTCTATTCTTACAATATGGGCCTTGCACTATTTTACAGAATATTTTAGTAAGATATGACCATTTGATTTCCATATTGCTCTGAAATTAACACCTTGTATCAATTCTTTTGTTATCTCTGTATAGTTGTCCTAGTACTATATACATACACTGAATATGATCTTTCATCACTTACCACAACTTTCCAATTATACCTAATACAAAAATGGCAATTTAAATTGCAATTAAAATTATGCCTTTAAACAAAACAAAAAACAAGTACATAGTAAAAAACGCGTAAAGATACATACCTATATTTTTCATAAATATGAATAAAGTTTAAAAGAGATTTTAATGAGAACAAATAGATGCTACATAAAAGGAAGAGGCCATAACATTATAAACTATAAAACTTGTTAACTCTTTGTGGTTTTTTCAAACGATATTTAAAAAATGAGCAATAATATTAGAAAATCATACGATGTAGAAAACTGTAGAAGTAATTATTCAAGAGAAAAATAATGAAACCATTAGATACATATCCAGAATGGACGAATGACAGAGTAAAAAATAAGAGAGTTTGCAGTACGCTGCAGTTTTGGAAGACAATAAATTAATATGCAACACAAACCTGGCTATAAAGGCGACCCCAAAAAAATAAAAAAACACTTTATATTCAATAAGAGGATTTAGACATAAATAACCATATTTGTCAACGTCGCAGGCCAAAATTTTAAACAAGGATTCAGAAAAGAATTAAATTGCCTTCATATTTCAAGATACTGCGAAATCCCTTTTAACATATTTCGAAAACGAATTATAAACCTATAAAAGAAGATACTGATCGCAGATTTAATTGGGATATAAAAATGAAATAATTATGACCGGCTATAAAGGAATTTTAGGATGCATTCTTTATGGGATGGTTTCGAGATATTTTAATCATTCGAGGGTTTTATAAATTTGAAAACGTTTCTTAAAGAACAGGATTTACCTGCTTCGATAGCACATAATGATAGCACAAAATTCTAAAGACAATTGATGACAATTAATAAGAATTTTGGGTATTTTCGAAGCATTACATAATATAGTTGTGCCAAGAAGTTCAGGATCCTTAAATTTTATTCAAAAAGTCCTTCGCAATGAAAATGGTTCTTAGCCATTCTTCTTCTTTTGGTGCTCATTCGTTTCGAATATTGGCGATCATTCTGGCTATAATTATTTTATTATCTAACTGGTGCGTTAAATATATTAGTTGTTGATGTCGAAAACCATTTCCTCAGATTCTTTAACCATGATCTTTCTTCTTCTCCCAATTTCTTGCTTTCCGAATACTGTGCCTTGAAGGATTATTTTCAGTAATCTGTATTTAGTGCCGTTTCTTATTATATGTCCAAGATATTCTAACTTTCTCCTTTGAATCGTATACATCACTTCTCTTTCTGTTCCCATTCTTAGTAGTACGGTCTCGTTTGTTTTCTTGTCCGTCCATGATATCCTTAGGATTCACCTGTATAGCCACATCTCTAAAGCTTCAAATTTTTTCTTCAGCTTCAGTGAGGATTCAACTCCGTAGTACAATATTGAGAAGATATAACATCGAAGGAGCATTACATTTATATCCAGATTAAGGTTGTGCCTTTTAAAGAGTTTGGCCATCTTATTGAATACACTCCTAGCCTTCTATATTCTACATTAGCCTTAAACTTAGCTATTAAACTTGCTAAACTAAATTTTATAAAATAATTCTATAATAATCCTTGCTGACGGATGCTGAGACTAAGGAAGATGAGGGAATTTTACAATTTATAATTCAGGTCCCATCTGCTCAGCGCGGTAAAGTTCCAACGAGAATGGTTCCCCTCGTACTCCAATCAGAGTAAACATGTAAATCAAAAATGAATAACCTTAGTCTCAGCATCCGTTATGGCTTGCAAATTGTAGAAGCCTCGGAGGTGTTACCAGAGAAGGTTCCCATTGTTTTCAGTCTGGTAGGATGTGGAAAAACATTTTTTGGTATTGTTTTATGTGCTATTAGATTGAAAACTAATGCCTGGTTGCACCAACAAATCTTAAGCTCCAGCTTAGCCCAGCTCAGCTTATAGATGAGGCTTGGCTATCTTAGCACGTCTTCACTGGTAAGTTTAAGATGCAATTCACGTGGAAATCCATCCCGGCAAACTGAAAATTGATCCAAGAGTCAATAATAGTGGGACGCGTATGTCTCGTAAGCTGAGCTTAAGGCACGTCTTAAGCCTAAGATCTGTTGGTGCAACCAGGCATTAGTCTTTTGCTAATAATTTAGTTTTGGATGTGTACAGAGAGATTCAGTCACCAATTCTCTATATAATAGAGGGCATGTGGCATCTGATCTGCATCAGTACTGGGAAATTCTCCCCTAGTCACTATTATAATGTTGTCTGCGAAACCCTGGACCCAGATTCCTTGCATAAGGGCGACTTCTTTCTGGTGTAAACTCCATTCGAGTTCCAACACCAGATTGTGCAGGGTAGGGCGGCTTCACCTGATTTCGCTGCTTGATAACATTGTTGTTGGTACAGTGGATTTCATTAAGATTGTTTTCTTGATGTATTCATTCAAGATTCTTTCCTTGGATTTTAACATGAATCAAGTCAGACTTCGGACCGTAATAAAAAAAGGCTGGATCCAATCACACCATAACTCCCACTGGTAAAGTATAAATATATCGTTAAGCACAAATAGCAAAATGTATACCTATTGGCTGATGGAGTCCTGAATAAAACAAGTAGGATTCCTTACTGTATCATGCGTCAGTCCAGTATAATTACACAAACAAAGGAAAAAGGATCAATACCTACAAAATTGAAGTGCCAATATACAGTGCATTTTTAGTAATTTCCGTGTTTCAAATTTAAATTTATTAGCCACAATCTTGATAGCTCGATTAAAATAAGGAAACGCACCTACATTTTCTTATATCATTAAAGGTGTGGTTACAATTTAAAAGTAACTAGTTGAACTTGAAATTTGATTAGTTACAGCTTGCGTCAGTCGATACACATTTTTGTTAAATACTTTTACCAAATCAAACGAACTTGATATTTATTTAACTATAATTATATACTTATTATGCTGTCAGGAATTTAATATAATCGTATTAAACTGCACTACTTTTATTTACTGTGTAATGAGAAACAATTGATGTGAAGTAAACATTATTAACCTAAAACAGTAAAGAACAAGCTGATGAAGATATTAACCAATATTAGCAATCTTTACTGGAATCAGACATCGTCTATCGGGACAGAGGCAGAAGAATCCGACAATATCAAAATCAAACGTTATGTCCAACAGGGATGTATACTATCACTACTGCTGTTCAGCATATATACAATATGCGACAAAATGAATAGTACTGAAATGAATATTAAGTGTTTATGATTATTTATAGATATATTTAGCTATATTATGATATATAGCCTTGCAAACATTATTCACGACGTTCCCGATAAAACAGGTGCTAAATGTACCCTCTGGCACGAAAAAATCTATAATTCCAGTCCTCAATTCCGGAATCTCAGACGGTGAATCGGTCTACCTCCTTTAGCATTCAGTAAGTTTCGGCACATGACACATACAAATTTGACGCATACGCATTTCAGTACTGTTTATTTTGCCGCATACGGTATGCTAAGGAAATCTTTCAAGAATCAGCAGATGATGTCGAAGCCGGAATTCGAATTAAATGAAAATGTATCAATAACATAAAATTCACAGATGACACGGTGGTATCTATTCGCTGACAGTTCTGAAGTCCTCCAGGAGTTAATGAATCGAATCACAGAAGTAAGTCAGAGATATGGACTTTCATTAAACATTAAGAAAACAAAATGTATGATGATATGTAAGAAGGAACAACAATTTGGACGAATCAGTGTAAAAGGTCAACAAATAAAAAGAGTAAAACCTACCTACCTTGGTACGAACGTCACTGAAAATTAGAACCATTCCCTAGAGATCAATAAATATAGAATAGAGAAAGCAAGATCTGTATTTCAAAATTGTCTAAGCTATTCAAATGTCATGATTGATCAATGCTCATAAAAATCAGGTTACTACGATGTTATATCTTCCCTATACGGTTGTACGGAGTTGAGACCTGGACTCTCACAGATGCCACCTGTAAGAAAATTGAGGCTTTCGGAATGTGGCTTTATCGTTGAGTCCTGAAGATACACGTTGCTAATCAGGGTGTTTTATAAAGAATACAAAAAGAAAAAAAAACTGTTAACCACAATAAAAACAGCTAAAATCGAATACCTCAGTCACATCGTGGGGAACAGCGAGAGATGTAGACTGCTGCAACCGATTTTGCAGAGAAGACTAGAACGAAAACGAGGACCAAAAGGGGGAAGGATTTCCTGGCTGAAAAATCTACGTACGTGTTTCAACACAACAACAACAAAATTTTCAGAGCAGCAGTGTGTAAAGTACATATTGTCATGTTGGGCGTTTACACCAGTTAATAGGGAAAAAATTCATCGATTTCACGTAAAAATGTTAAGCAGGGTTTTGAAGGTTTTAAACGATAGATGAGGGATAAATGATGATAATTCCGTGAAGACGTACAGCTAATACTTCTTCTTCTTTTTTCTAAACAGTTACAAAGAATGAAAAACTCAGTTTTTTGACTATAAATCGTTTCTTGTACATTTTAGAGAAAAATGTTTCAAATAAATATTGTAGATCTTAAAAAGTTCTTTAACTTGGTGGGACAAGTATTAAAATATATAAAGAATTGACCGAGATAATTGTAAAAAACTCTCATTTTTGCACTAATTTATAAATGTTAATAACTGTATTTTTTGCACAACGATATTTAATTTAACTACTTTAGATTATGCCAATTAAAGGGTTATTTCAGTGTGCTAAATTTCAACCAGATTGACCAAATAGTTTATGAGTTATTCAATTTGTTTATCCCAGAGAGCAATTGTTTAAACAGCTGTTCTTGCCCTAACAGTGACTCTAGAAATATTTTACAAATCCCAATCGATTATTTGAGACTTTAATTTTAAGATGTATTGAAAATGTTTTAAGATTTTATCAAAATTGTTATTAAAAAAACCGTCTGAAAAAGACCCTACTTTTTAGGTTATAAACAATTGGAATAACATTGACAGTTTTTATGATACACGCTTGTATGTAGGTTCACTGAAAAGCTGGTGAAAAAATATACTTTAAAATTGTAAAAAGAATTTTATGTGACCAATATAAATCAAGTTAGAATTTTTTTTTCAATAAATCAAATTTCCATTGTTTATAAACAAGAGCTGAAAATTGAATGAGTTGTTTAAGAAAATCTATATTTTATGATCCACTTCATATATTGCATATGCGGTGAAAAAATAAAAAGTCATGACTACTCATGACCCGTTAAACTGATGGTATTCGTGAAACACCGCCAACGAATGTGAATGTGAGAATAGCTTCGTTTTATTTTTTAGAATGGAATCCCAATTTAAAACAATTTACAATTAATTCAACTTTTATGTGCAGAGCTCAACAAATCTGGGTACCGAACTAAAGTAGCAGATGAAGATGCAGACGTATTAATAGTGCAGACATCTCTTTACGAACATACATATGAACCTGACAAGATCGTTGTAATAATTTGTAATGATACCGATATAATCATAGTATTGACGCAACTCTCTGTTCCGGACAATTACATATATTTTGAAAGAAAAAAAAAAGCGAAAAAGGACAATCTATCTATCTATTATAGTTGTAATAGGTTTAAACAATCTCATATAAGAAAATACGTTGGGTTCTTCTTATATAGTTTTACTGGGTGTGATACAACTTTTTAGATCTGATAAATATTTTTTATGACGAGAATGCTAACAAGGAGGACATCATGAAAAACGGATATATCATTGTTGCTTTGTATTCTGCTGCAATTGATGTTACATATAAAAAAACACAATAACATATTGGCATTAAATGAGTTACGATTTTTAAAATTTGTAAGAAATACAGGGGGAAAAATTGCGTTTATCATCAATTACAACACTGGTTAGGTAAAAAACTGGATGCTACCCATACCCAATATGGATAGAAAAAGACTGATATGGATTTTGAACCCATTTACACCTTATATTGTTTGACTCCTTAAGTGATGTTAAAACAAATAGCATGTAAATGTTTAACGGGTTGCAAAAGTACAAGATGTGGCTGTAAAAAATATGGTATAAACTGTACCTACGGATCTTTGTACACACTGTGCAGAGTGTGCAGTGGAAGAACAGGAGAAAAAATGTTGCAATCGCGCTGCAGTGGTTCTTGACGATGTCGAGTCAGACTTTGTAGACGATGAACTAACTGTAACTTGCCGAGAAGTCTAGAAGTTGTAGATGTTCACTAGAATAATCAAATAAAAATTCATAAACAATGTTTTATTATTTATTTTTATACTTATTAGATGCCTACCTAGACAAATATTAATAGCTTCTTTCAATTAAATCATAATAAAACAAAAATTAATTTTTTAAAAACTATTAAGGACTTTTATATACTTTTAATTAATGCAATTAAAATAAATAAATATTGTATTGTACTAATTTATAATTATTTTATACTTATATAAAAAATATACTTTGTTTAATAAAATTTAAAGAATTTTTACCAAATACTTGTAAAATTCAATAACTTTTATAGTATAACTAAATCAATTGATTTTCACGGGATTTTCCCATTTTCCCGGAAGTTGAAATTTGCACAGTTTTTATTATTTTTTTGAGCTAACCCAGTTAAAAAAAGAAGGTTGCGCGAGCTATGGAAGGTGATAATTTATTGCAGTTTTTTTTTTCCAAAAAAGGAAGCGAAGCTCGAACAGTTCCCACCTTCACTTTCGTTGGTGGTGTTTCACGAGTACCGTCAGTTAGCGATACCGTTATAATAATAAGTTTTTTTATTATTTCACTGCCTATGCAATCTATACACTGGATCATAAAATATAGATTCCCATAAATACAATATGTTCAATTTTCAGCTCTTAATGTTTATAAACAAGGCAAAATTGATTTATTAAAAAAATAATAACTTGATTCATATTAGTCATATACAATTAATTTTTCTATTTTAATATGTATTTTTTCATCAGCTTTTCAGTGAGCCTACATGCAAACGTGTGACATAAAAACTGTCAAAGTTATTCTAATTGTTTATAACCTAAAAAGTAGGGCCTTTTTCAAACGGTTTTTTTAATAACAATTTTAATAAAATGTTCAATTTTTTTAATATATCTTAAAAATAGAGTCTCGAATAACTGATTGCGATTTGCTAAATATCTCTAGAGTCACTGTTAGGGCAAGAACAGTTGTATAAACAATTGCTCTCTTGGATAAACAAATTGAATAACTTATAAACTATTTGGTCGATCTGGTTGAAATTTGGCACACTTAAATAGTCCATTAAATAGCATAATTTAAAGTAGTTAAATTATATATTATATATAAAGTTATCAATATTTATAAATTAGTGCAAAGATGAGGGTTTTTTGCAATTATCTCGGTCAATTGTTTATATATTTCAATATGTGTCCCACCAAATTAAAGAACTTTTTAAGGTCTACAATATTTCTTTGAAACATTTTTCTCTAAAATGAACAAAAAACGTTTTATCATCAAAAAACTGAGTTTTTCATTCTTTGTAACTGTTTAAAAAAAAGAAGAAGAAAAATTAGCTGTACGTCTTCACGGAATTATCATCAGTTATCACTCCTCTACCGTTTAGCACCTTCAAAACCCTGTTTAACATTTTTTCATGTTTTTTTACCTATTAACTGGGGTATAATTTTTTTTTTATTTAATGGCATAGACATTAGTCATTCAGCCAGTTACAATAAAGAATATACAATCCTATCCCTAATACAAAATTAAACAGAAACAATATAGTAATACAATAAATAATACAATACAATAATAATACAATAAAAAAACAATAATGGATTTATGATAATAAAGGATGCAAATCTGAACTTAAATCATAAAAAATATCATGGCCGCGTACAAATCTTATAGGACCGTGCGTATATCTGACAAGAAATCTATAATGATATTGTATATTTGTTGTGAGCCTGTAGCCAGCAGAGACTGGATATTGAATGGTGCATGCATATTAATTTTGATTAAATTTTTATAGAGAGAGTTTGAATGCTGTTGAAACTTAGTACATTCAAAAAAGATATGATCAAGATCACCCTGCTTTCCGCAATGTTTGCAATTATCGTCTTCAATCACATTTATTTTATATAAATGACTTGGATAGCAAGCATGCCCAAAACGTAGTCGATTTATAGCTGTTATATATTTACGTGGAGCTTTATAGACATAAGTTAGTAGAGAGGATAGTAGCAAAACAACTACTGCCCTGGTACGACCACATGAGGGAATAATTATGGAACCAAATTTATAATTGGGTCCCACAAAGAAGAAAAATGAGAGGTTTTCCAGGAAACAGATGTAAAGAAGGTATCAGAGAGGCGACGAGAAGGAGAAATCTGGATGAAAACTCTGGATGGAATGGTAAAAAGAATGGCGTAAGTGGTGCAAGAAGACCTATAAAGAATAGGCCTTGGGCCCGCATATACAATTATTATTTATGACCACACCGTTGAAACTTTTTGTACTTGTTATTTGGGTGGAGTCGGACAAATTTTGAGCTTGGCGCATTATGGTAGTGGGGCGTTTGTCTGTCAAGCGGTGACGAAGTTGTCAACTTTATGCAAGAAAAAAATTTATTACCACATTGGTCATTCTATTTTAATCAATGGATTTTATCATATAAACAACGAAAACAATTTTGTCGGACAAAAATATTGGGGCATACGACGCGTCGGACACGCTAAATATGTCAAATTTATGAAAATAATAAATTTATTACCACATGGATAATTTTAACGGTATCTACCATAAAGCATTTTTGCAATAATGTGGTAACCTTGTCGGACAATTTTCACGGGGCATATGCGCAGTCGGACGCGCCGAAGATGTCAATTTCCAGAAATTTTTTTATTTACAACCATTTTTCCGACAACATTAGTAGGTTATAAGTAATTATATTCTTAATCAAAAAATCAAAGTGTCGGACAAAAATATTGGGGCAACTTGACAGTCGGACAAAAAATTTAATTTTTATTAGTAAACTATACTTTCCAATTATGCTGGGTTCGTGCATCCCTTATTTTACAACCATTTTTCCGACAAAAGTAGTAGGTTACAAGTAATTATATTCTTAAACAAAAAATGTAATTGTCTGACAAAAATGTTGGGGCAAACGAACAGAAAACTTAATTCTTTTAGGCTATCGACGAGGAGGTATTATCAAAAAAAAATTTTAAAACAGAGTTTCTCGGTTACTTTTGAATCGATTTAGCTGAAAATTGGTACACACACTAAGTAAAGCATTTAAAAGGGTATGACGTAGGTCGTAACCCAAAATTTTCTTAAAAAATTTTCCGACAAGAGGGAAAATTTTAGAAAAATTGTGATCTGATAATGTGTGTATATACTCCTTGAACAACGACAAACATCGTTCTGTATTTTTTTCTCGAATTCAAAAAAAAAAATTTCAGCACATGTATCAGGTTAGAAGTAGTTATATTCCCAATCAAAAAATCTAAGTGCCCGACATAAATAGTGGGGCACATCCAAAGTCGGACAAAAAATTTAATTTTTATTAATAAACTATATTTTTAAACTATTCTGGGTTCGTGCATCCCTTATCTTTACAACCATTTTTCCGACAAAAGTAGTAGGATACAAGTAATTATACTCTTAAACAAAAAATGTAATTGTCTGACAAAAATGTTGGGGCAAACGAACAGGAAACTTAATTCTTTTAGGCTATGGACGAGGAGGTATTATCCAAAAATATTTTAAAACAGTTTTTCTCGGTTATTTTTGAATCGATTTAGCTGAAAATTGGTACACACACTAAGTAAAACATTTAAAAGGGTATGACGTAGAGCTGTACCCAAAGTTTTCCCAAAAAAATTTCGGACAAGAGGGAAAATTTTAGAAAAATTGTGATCTGATATTTGCGTACATACTCCTTGAACAACGACAAACATCGCTCTGTAGTTTTTTTTCTCGAAATAAAAAAAAATTTCCGACACAAGTATCAGGTTATAAGTAGTTATATTCTAAATCAAAAAATCTAAGTGTCCGACAAAAATATTGGGTCAAATCCAAAGTCGGACAAAAAATTTAATTTTTATTAATAAAATAAAATTTTTAACTATTCTGGGTTCGTGCATCCCTTATCTTTACAACCATTTTTCCGACAAAAGTAGTAGGATACAAGTAATTATACTCTTAAACAAAAAATGTAATTGTCTGACAAAAATGTTGGGCCAAACGAACAGGAAACTTAATTCTTTAGGCTATGGACGAGGAGGTATTATCCAAAAATATTTTAAAACAGTTTTTCTCGGTTATTTTTGAATCGATTTAGCTGAAAATTGGTACACAAACTAAGTAAAACATTTAAAAGGGTATGACGTAGAGCTGTACCCAAAGTTTTCCCAAAAAAATTTCGGACAAGAGGGAAAATTTTAGAAAAATTGTGATCTGATATTTGCGTACATACTCCTTGAACAACGACAAACATCGCTCTGTAGTTTTTTTTTCTCGAAATAAAAAAAAATTTCCGACACAAGTATCAGGTTATAAGTAGTTATATTCCAAATCAAAAAATCTAAGTGTCCGACAAAAATATTGGGGCAAATCCAAAGTCGGACAAAAAATTTAATTTTTATTGATAAACTATACTTTTAAATTATGCTGGGTTCGTGTACCCCTTATCTTTACAACCATTTTTCCGACAAAGGTAGTAAATTACAAGTAATTAGATTCTTAAACAAAAAATGTAATTGTTTGACAAAAATCTTGGGGCAAACGAACAGAAAACTTAATTTTTTAGGCTATCGACGAGAAAGTAATATCAAAAAATTTTAAAAGAGTTTTATCGGTTATTTTTGAATCGATTTAGCTCAAAATTGGTACACACACTAAGTAAAACATTTAAAAGGGTATGACGTAGAGCTGTACCCAAAATTTTCTTAAAAAATTTTCTGACAAGAGGGAAAATTTTAGAAAAATTGTGATCTGATATTTGCTTACATACTCCTTGAACAACGACAAACATCGTTCTGTAGTTTTTTTCCAATTAAAAAAAATTTCCGACACAAGTATCAGGTTATAAGTAGTTATATTCTAAATCAAAAAATCTAAGTGTCCGACAAAAATATTGGGTCAAATCCAAAGTCGGACAAAAAATTTAATTTTTATTAATAAACTGTCTTTTAAAAAATACTGGGTTCGTGCAACCCTTACCTTTAAAACCATTTTTCCGACAACATTAGTAGGTTATAAGTAATTATATTCTTAATCAAAAAATCAAAGTGTCGGACAAAAATATTGGGGCAACTCGACGGTCGGACAAAAAATGTAATTTTTATTGATAAACTATACTTTTAAATTATGCTGGGTTCGTGTATCCCTTATCTTTACAACCATTTTTCCGACAAAGGTAGTAAGTTACAAATAATTATATTCTTAAACAAAAAATGTAATTGTCTGACAAAAATGTTGGGGCAAACGAACAGAAAACTTAATTCTTTTAGGCTATCGACGAGGAGGTATTATCAAAAAAAAAATTTAAAACAGTGTTTCTCGGTTACTTTTGAATCGATTTAGCTGAAAATTGGTACACACACTAAGTAAAGCATTTGAAAGGGTATGACGTAGGCCGGAACCCAAAATTTTCTTAAAAAATTTTCCGGCAAGAGGAAAAATTTTAGAAAAATTGTGATCTGATAATTTGTGTACATACTCCTTGAACAACGACAAACATTGTTCTGTAGTTTTTTTTCTCGAATTAAAAAAATTTCCGACACAAATCGGGTTATAAGTAGTTTTATTCCAAATCAAAAAATCTAAGTGTCGGACAAAAATATTGGGGCAAATCCAAAGTCGGACAAAAAATTTAATGTTTATTAATAAACTCTACTTTTAAATTATGCTGGGTTCGTGCATCCCTTATATTTACAACCATTTTTCCGACAAAGTAGTAAGTTACAACTAATTATATTCTTAACCAAAACATGTAACTGTCTGACAAAAATGTTGGGGCAAACGAACAGAAAACTTCATTATTTTAGGCTATCGACGAGGAGGTGTTATCAAAAAAAAATTTAAAACAGTTTTTCTCGGTTATTTTTAGATCGATTTAGCTGAAAATTGTTACACACATTAAGTAAAAAATTTAAAAGGGTATGACTTGGAGAATGGAGAAGAAGACACAATGATGAACTCCAGACAATATACGGAGATGAAAACATAGTACGCTACATTAAATCAAACAGAATACGATGGGCGGGTCACGTACTAAGATCAAGTGACGAAAGACTTCTAAACGCCACATTCTGGGAAAGGCCCGATGGAAAAAGGTCAGTTGGTCGCCCAAGAAAGAGATGGAAGGACGCAGTAGCCAGCGATCTACGCAAAATGGGAGTACAGCAATAGGAAATATCTGCTCAGGACCGACAACAATGGAGGGAAATAGTAAACGGGGCCAAGACTCACATAGAGTTGTAGAGCCAAATGATGATGATGATGACTTAGAGTTGTAACCAAAATTAATTTTGGGTATTAACTACAGTTACATTATTAACTACATTTTTTAACTACAGTTAAGAATTTAATATTCACCATTGGCGCGCATACGGGTAATATGAGCCGAAAAATACGTAATTTAATATGAAGTCAAAAATGTATAAAAATTAATTTTTTTTTAAATTGTACCAAAACGCCCCATTATTTTTGTCCGACAAGTGATCCAATATGCATTACACATGTAAAAAAACAGTACAAAATAAAAATAACATCTGTGGTAATAAATAAAAAATTTTCAGGAAATTGACATTTTCAGCGCGTCCGACTGCGCATATGCCCCGTGAAAATTGTCCGACAAGGTTACCACATTATTGTAAAAAGGTTTTATGGTAGATTTCGTTAAAATTAGCTATGTGGTAATAAATTTATTATTTTCATAAATTTTAAGTTATTTTTCGGGTGTAACTACAATGATATTATGCTAAAAATGATGGTGTATCGCATATTTAAAATGCGTTTATCTCGAAAACGGTTGAGTTTAGGAAGATGAAAGAAGTATACCTTTTTTAAGTAAAACTAATAGGAAAATAAAAATTTTACTGTCAAAATTATACAGAGTGAGGGATAAAAAAAATTGAACGTAATAAATGAGTGCTGAAAGGCATATGTGGCGCCCTCTGAACAATGCATAATTTTTGGCAAGGAATATAGATTTCTCGACCCAAGAAACTCCCAGATATAAAATTTCATGTTGTTATCTCATACCTATCAGGAAATATTCAATAATAAATAAAAAAAAAGTTTAACTTTGACACCCTGTATCTCGGCTATTATAAACTTTGTACTAAGGTAAGTTAGCTTAAATCGGCCTATTTTAACCTCAGGGACCTGAGGTTAAGCTATGGCCCATTCTTTACCAAACACCCTGTATGCATAAAAATTACTTTTTATTTTAATTGTACCAAAACGCCCCATTATTTTTGTCCGACAAGTGATCCAATATGCATTACACATGTAAAAGAACAGTACAAAATAAAAATGACATCTGTGGTAATAAATAAAAAATTTTCAGGAAATTGACATCTTCGGCGCGTCCGACTGCGCATATTCCCCGTGAAAATTGTCCGACAAGATTACCACATTATTGTAAAAAGGTTTTATGATAGATACCGTTAAAATTATCGATGTGGTAATAAATGTATTATTTTCATAAATTTGACATATTTAGCGTGTCCGACGCGTCATATGCCCCAATATTTTTGTCCGACAAAATTGTTTTCGTTGTTTATATGACAAAATCCATTGATTAAAATAGAATGACCAATGTGGTAATAAATTTTTTTCTTGCATAAAATTGACAACTTCGTCACCGCTTGACAGACAAACGCCCCACTACCATAATGCGCCAAGCTCAAAATTTGTCCGACTCCACCCAAATAACAAGTACAAAAAGTTTCAACGGTGTGGTCATAAATAATAATTGTATATGCGGGCCCAAGGCCTAGAATTGCCCGAATATATACACCAATATTTAAAAAAAATTATATATTTTTAATTGGAACTGCGTATTTATTCTAAGCATCTTATGAGTTCACGTCACATTACCTGTAACAGGAACAGGTAACCCACTGAGATCTTTATCTTTTTACATTAACTTAACTCAACTAGATTTGGTTTACGTATTTTAACTATTAAAAGATATGTCAACGGCAAAAGTCTTAAAACATATATAAAGTATTTCTATATGCGTACTAGTGCAAAGAGTAACGAGCTCGTTAATTTTAAAGACAAGTCACGAAATCCTTTAGTCTAGTTGCTGTCTTAATAACAATATTTATACAATATCAGTTATGTTTTATTTAATTAACGTAGAGACTTTCACCGAACCCAAAAACGCGGAAATTGTTGCTAAACGTGAATGAGATAATAGTATTATTTACGTAGAGGTTTATTTAGTACAGTAAGCCGATTATTTAAAAAATTTTCCAAGATTTGGTTAACAACTAGAAAGAGTAGTTTTAGATGACTGATTTGCACCTAAAAAAACTTACTTAAAATCTCACCAGATTCTTCATTTTTATGTCGACACAGTGGCGTACTGAGCATGGTTTCGCGGAACCAACAAAAAGCGTGTATGAGCGGGCCCCTGCGGTGCCCGGGCCCGCTGATACACGCTTTTTGTTTTTTTTTTTTTTCTAATTTGATGGGGACATTTTGAACTACACAAGTAAAAACTAGGAAATATAACTGCTTAATAAATTTTTATTTTTGTGTAGTTACTTATAAATAGAGCCTGGATTATATGCAAAATGCATGTGCATAAACATGCAACGTATTTGTGGGTTTTTTTTATAAATGCAGATGCTATTCCCGCTTTAACGCGTTTTTTGCTTCAAAGAAGAAAGAAAAAATCGAAGTAAAAAATCGGTAACTTATCTTATGACGAAAATTCAAAATGGGGTGATAGATTTGCTTGGAAACTCAATTGAAAGTGAACTATGTACTTCATATAATATTAGTGCATCTCCATTTTTTTCGATAATATTATAGATGCAACTCAAGACATTTCAAAAACAGACCAACTTAGTGTTTTGATGTGTAGAAATTGTGTATGCCGAAGAAAATATCTTGGATGTTGTAATTAACGAATCATTTTTAGGCTTTGTTCCGATAACTGACCAAACATTTAGCAATAAAATTTTGACTAAATTATAAATTAAATTAAATATATGCACGGACAAACTGCGGGATGTGATGAAGCAGCAAACAAGAGTGGCGTTTATAATGGCGTTCAAGCCAAATTTCGAAAAGATATCAAAACGCTCCTCATATATTCACAACGCTTCATATAGTCTTAACTTAGTTTTAAATGATTCAGTCAAAAATATTTATTTAAACTTTACTCTGATCATTGATGATTTTGCTACAAGTAGTTTTTGGTTTTTTAAGAAACTATTAAGCTTATTTCTATATTTTTTATATTAAGTGTTAAAGCGAAAATTGCTTTATTAATTTCTTTTTAAGAAAATCTCGTCGTTTGCTTAAAGATATCAACCCCACCGTTATTCAAGGTTTCTTCTTTATATTTTTTTATTTAAGCGATGTATCTCCCTAGAGGTTGGAATGTAATTATTTAACTTATTTTTAAATGTATCATATACAATTTAAGAATCTATTTTGTTCATATAAATATCATTCCAATGTTCATTTTTTAAAAGATGTTTTAGTTTTCCGATATTAAAATTTTATTATGACTGGAGATTTAAATGTAGAAACTTTTTGAGTTTGATTATTTCTAAAAACTGCTGGAGTAAATTTACTGTTTACAATTAGCTTGAGTTTTTATAAATATATGACCTAATATATGATGATTTACCTATATTTAATGTTTATTAAAAACTTTTGATATACAATGTGTTCTAATTAGGCGGGAGGGCATGCATCCCCACTGGAACCAGGGCCCGTTGATCTATCGGTACGCCACTGTGTCGATACTTACTTTCCAAGTTATTTTATTTAGTTTAACAGTGACTTTATAAAAGTAGGACAACTTCATATAATAATACTGGACATTTCTGTTCATTCTTGATAAATTTCTCTGCCAAGTACGATGTATATTTGTAGGGTTGTATAATAAGAATTAGATAGTAATCTCAATAAATGACCTACAAATAAGCAACCAACGGTTGTCATATGACTCGGCCCTTCTTGAAAATAGTCAAGAAGAGTTCATTGATCTCATAAGATTGGTTGAAAACGAAGATCAAATTTTTGGTCTGCAGTTAAACATATCAAAGACAAATCGCATGATAGTGGAAAGTGGACACACTATATAATATAGAGGGTGTTTCATTGGGAAACGGAAATACTTTAATGGTGAATAGAGGTCACCGAGCCGGTTCTAGATATAGTATATTTTTTGCCCTACCGACTTCTATAACCGAGTTACAGGGTGTTTTAATGATTTTGCCCATTTCTTTCCTAAGCCATAACTTTAGAACCACCCTGTATATTTTTTTGATATTTGGTACACATATGTCTCATTCAAACCCCAAACGACCAACATACTAACCATAAGAAAAATCCAGGTCCGGATTAACAGAAAGTTATAAAGTAATTGTGACCTTAAAACAACACCCTGTATATTGAAATTTTGAAAATCTGTTTGCATATTTGAAAAGAGCACAAAAAAGTAAGTTCGCTTCAATTTTTCGGCCAGACAATTTTATGACTTTAATTTTGAAATTATATTGAATTTTTTAAGAACGTTGACATTAAAAAGCAGATATTATTAACTTTTAGTTAGTTAATGAATAAATACTCATTTTAAAAATAATCAATACTTATTTACCACATTGGAACGACCCAATTACTAATGACAAGAAAAATCCAGGTCCGGATTAAGAAAAAAATACAAAGTAATTGTGACCTTGAACCAACACCCTGTATATTGAAATTTTAAAAATTTGTCTGCGCATTTTAAAAGAGCATGAAAAACTGTGATTAAAGGCTTATTTTAATTTTTTCGCCGTTGATTTAATTACATCAATTTTAAAATTATATTGAAATTTTAAAGAACTCTGAGATTAAAAACCAGGTATTGTTAACTTTTAATAATAATTTAATGTTAATGAATCAATACTTATTTTAAAAATACTTAATACTTATTTACTACGCTGGCTTCATAGATTCTCTGGATTTGTAGCTATATGCACATCATTAAAAATTAGAATTGGGATATTTTAATGATTTAGTAAAGAATTAAAAAAACTGCTATATCTAATAAAACAAAAATTCGTTACAATTCAATAATTTAAAATAAATTAAAAATATTTGAACTATAACAGTTGCTCAAAATGTCCGCCATTTTGTTCGATGCATTTCCTTGCTCGTTTTAAAATATTTCGAATCGATTTTCTAAGGACATTGGGATTGTTCTTAATTTTTCTGGTAGCTTCTTGTGACCTTGACAGAATTAATCAATACGATTTCAAAATTGCCGTAATTAAATTATCTGCGCAAAAATTTGACATGCACCTTTTAGCGCAGTTTTTATGCTCTTTTAAAATTCACAAACAAATTTTCAAAATTTCAATATACAGGGTGTTGTTTTAAGGTCACAATTACTTTATAATTTTTTCTTAATCAGGACCTGGATTTTTCTTGTCATTAGTAATTGGGTCGTTCCAATGTGGTAAATAAGTATTGATTATTTTTAAAATTAGTATTTATTCATTAACTTTAATAATTTATAACTAAAAGTTAATAATATCTGCTTTTTAATGTCAAAGTTCTTAAAAAATTCAGTATAATTTCAAAATGAAAGTCATAAAATTGTCTGGCCAAAAAATTGAAGCGAACCATTTAACTTACTTTTTTGTGCTCTTTTCAAATATGCAAACAGACTTTTAAAATTTCAATATACAGGGTGTTGTTTTAAGGTCACAATTACTTTATAATTTTTTGTTAATCCGGACCTGGATTTTTCTTATGGTTAGTATGTCGGTTGTTTGGGTTTTGAATGAGACATATGTGTACCAAATATCAAAAAAATATACAGGTGGTTCTAAAGTTATGGCTTAGGAAAGAAATGGGCAAAATCGATAAAACACCCTGTAACTCAGGTATAAAAGTCGGTAGGGCAAAAAATGTACTATATCTAGAACCGGCTCGGTGACCTCTATTCACCATTAAAGTATTTCCGTTTCCCAATGAAACACCCTGTATAACAACGATTCACACATAACCACGATTGACCAGTTTGAGGTTGTGAGCTCATACTTATAATCTCGGATCATTTATTCACAAACACAGAGTCACTACAGGAAGAAATAAAAGGCAGATGTGATCTATCAAAATTCGCCGTAGGACAGATGTCCAAAATATGGAAGGACTCTCAAGCAAAGTCCACCTCCAGCAATTGAAATACTTTGAATATTTTATTGGAGCAGACACAGAAAACAAGCTGAAATTGTTTCGTAAACAACTCTTAGTTTGTCAATCGATGATCTTCGGAAAAGACGAATTGCAATCAAAATGAACCAGTGTTTTGTGTGTGGAGAAGGTATAACCGAAAATAATGTTATTACAGTGAAAAAACGTAGTGTTCAAACTCGTTTATCATCAAGAATTATTCGTAAAATGGCCGAGATATTTAACAAAAACAATTCCTATAAAACCAATCCTCGTAAGTTCTTACGCTCGTGGCTTTACCGCATATCGTCGTCGTCAGAGCCAAACCTCGTATGTATATACAAATTCCATAATTTAATATTTATTTTAGCAAAAAAATTAAAGAGATCAAAATTGTGTAAAATATATTTCTCTCTATTTTTGTTTATATACATCCATGTCGTAAAGTTAATATTAAACAAGATAATTCAATAATTATACTTTGTCAATATTTTCTCCCTTAACTCGAAAAATATCGACCGCATGAAAAAATTTTCAAAGAAAAATTGTAGACAATAGCATTAGCAACAATATTAGTTCTTATCATTTTTGTCGAAGAGTTGAAAATGGCGTAGATTGAGTAAAAACGGTTATTTTTAAATTCAAGATTGCAGCTCAGTGGCGGCTCGTGGCCTTGGAGACAGGGTCGGCAAGGTTTTTTTGTCTCCTCATATAGGTATACCATCAAACTAAAAGGCTTAAATCATCATAGGAGATTTTGTTGTTTTTTGTTTTTTTATTTGATGTCATTCTCTCTTGTTTCATGGTGTTTCGACAATACGTGTTGATTCTTTTGAGACAAGATAAATCCCGTTTATTTGAGGCAGAAATTGGTGGTAGTGGTGATAAGAAAATTGATGAACGGTTTGTTATAATGAATTGCAGTACATTACTACATAGAATTATTCATACATATTTTGTAACTTATCCCACTTTCTGAAAATATTTGGATCGGCATAATTTTTAAGTACCTAACTTGTTATAATAAATATCTTGGAAATTCTTTGGCGAAGGTAACTTTTAAATTTTGAATAGTCAAAGAGGTCAAAAATTTGCAAATCTTCAAAATTCGAAAAACGAGTATCTATTTGCATATATTAGTAGGTATCCAAAATTTCAAGATATACCTACTCGTTTTTCGAGAGATGTATCATGTTGTTGTCTTTTTTGGAATGGTTCGGAAATATCAAGCGAATCCAAAATGTCACTGCGTATATATTGGAAACTACTATCATTACGAAAATCTCTGAGATTTTGCACCAGCTTTCGTATTCTATTTTTTGAATAAATAATGTCAGTTGACTGATTTTGAACAATAATGAATATCTTGGGCAAACTGTGTCTTAAAAATATTTAAAAAAATATTAAAAGAGTAATTATTTAATAAAGTTCTCAAACCGATTGCTTCACGGATCGAGGTATCGCCAATTTCAAAATCGTCGCCTTCGATATTATCTAAAATCAAAAACTTCCAAAAGCTGTTAACGAAAATCTGCTACAGATACTAAAACTACCAGAGATAATCTGCTTAGATAAAACTAATCGAGATTTAAAATTTCATCGCGTCTGAGAAACTGTTCGCTTTTTTTTCGAAACAAATTTGTTCTAAAGCAGTAATCCGTTTAGGTGAGCTAAACTGGCAAGAAAAGACGATATTCTTTATTTTTTTACACGTATCATGCAAAACTAAATGCATTATATGCGCATAATAGTGAGTAAATAAAGATTGTGATGCAATATGTAGTTTTAACTTTTGACTGGAGACCATTCAATTCACCACACATCACAGCAACGCCGTCATAAGATTGCCCCAGTTTGCCCTACCAATTTATTTTTGATATCAAAAAATTTTAATCTGTTCTTTAAAACACCAAAAGTATATTCTGCCTTATTGCTTTTACTCACGTCTCTAAAACCTAAAAACCTCTCATAAATATTACCACGTAACGCGTATCGAACAACAATAATTGATAGTTGTGAATGACATGATAATCAGAAGTTTCATCTACTTCCAGCGAAAAACAAATGGTTTTCTAAATCTCAGATTCAATAACCTTATTCAAAATGTAACTATTTTATTTGATTAGGTATATGTATTAGTTCATTCTGTATTACGAATACACTTCGAATCAGAAAGTAAATATTTCTAAAACAATTTCATTATTTTCTCTATAATTACTTTGATTTTTAACAAATGCTTCGATCCATCATGTCCACCAAATGATCATTCCTGACAACTTAAAAAATTACAATATCAATTAAACGACGTAAAACGGCATGATTATTTTTGACAATTTCTGCCGATGCGATCTGGCGATGCCAAATGAAACACCGACCGGCAGATTTAAATATGCCGTACCTGCCTACGGAGAGAATGTATATGTTCGCTTGCTCATCGACTTGTTATTTCGTTGAGTTTTACGCGCAAATAGTCAAGCTACGGAGTGCTACGGATGAGTTAGGTACGGCTAGCCGAAAAGTCAGATGAATGGCTCGGATCATTCATTTTTTGAGAATTCTGTTATGCGCAGGGATCACTTAACGACGTTCTACACCTTCGGCAAAGAATTAAGGATTTGCAAGAAATTTTAGTATGTTATAGTTTACTTAAAAAAACTAAGACTTGATTTTTTAAAAATTGTTTTACCGTGCCGTTTAATTACTATTAAGGGTCAAAGTTAAGTTTTAACATGGGCTCTTACGGGAATTCTTAAAAAGTTAATAACTTTTGACCCAAATTTACGATTTTTTAATATTTGTGCTTAAATTAAAGGTTTTTTTGTAAGGAATAACATATTAAAAAATGAGGATTGTTTACCGTACCATTTATTTTTAATTTATTTATTATAATTAATTCCGTAATTTATTCCGTAATTTTTGTAGAATGCGGTTTCGATTTTAAATTTACCCTACTATTGACCCCCCAAAAGTACAAGAACAATAAAATTTGGGAAAGCTCGTCATGCAATTTTTGTGTGTACACACATTAGTTTTAAAACAAATAATTATTCATTAATTGATATTACACAGAAACTATATAAAAATGAAAAAATAAATTTCATATACAAGATATTACAGTTTAGTTATAAAAACAATATAATGCACATATTGCAAATCATCAAAGTGATTTGTTTTTTATTAGTATTTCTATTGCAAAGTAACGGATATCTAAGATACTATCTACGAGTACACCTATATTAATTTAAATAAATGAATAATTAATGAATCCAGCAAAAATATTTTAATTAATCACATTTTATACACTTCCATTTGGCGACCTTCACTCGATTTTACTTTTTATATAAAAAATAAAATGAAAGTGATATTAATATCTTAGTATGTATACCTATGGACTGTGCCTATGGTTCGTACACTATAAATATCGTTATACGTCATAGCGAGTGACGTCACATGATACCAACACAAAATATTTAATATAGTTATATTATATAATTTAAGTCATAGGTCTGTTCCTTTTTGGAATGGTTTAGCCAAGTTCACTGCAGTTAAAGCCACTAGACATATTTAATGATACCTATAGTAGTCCAAGTAATAAAGCTTAAAATAGAACAAAACCTCACAATTTTTACAGAATGGATCGATTTGCTTGAAAATTTGAGAATAAGTATTGGATAGTCCAAGGATCAAAATCTATATCATGCTGAAAGGCGCTTTTACTATGGGCGTGGTTGCCACCCCATTTTGGGGGGTGGAAATTTGTTCTTATATTTTAATCACAAAAGTTGGTAAGAACGTTCATTCTAAGTAAAAAACGTTCTATACATTTTTTTGATAAAATTGATAGTTTTCGATTTATTCGCTATCAAAAGTATTAGTTTTATATCGAAAAAATCAATGTTTTTAATAAGTTTTTGCTAATAACTCCAAAAGTTTTTGTTTTATCAAAACAACTTTACTTCACAAAAATGTACCTTTTGAAAAAATAAACAAACACGTTTTTTTTTAATTTTCTTTAAGACCAATAGTAATCGATTTATACTTTATTATATGTTAGCTCTTCTTCGTCAAATGCTAAATATTGTAGTTTCAAAGTCAAAAGACGGGAAAAATATGCATTTTTCGAGAACAACTTGTTCAAATTAATTTAAAGTACTTAAAAATATCTATCTACAAAAAAAAGTCTCTAGCTTAAAAATTAAGTGACTTTAATGAAAATAATGTCAGTCCCTATTTTTTTCAGCGAAAAAGTGATCGCAAGCAACCCCCTAATCACCACCCTAATTAAAATTAATCATTGACCTTATTTGGCCTTTTTCATTATGTATTATTAATAGGTTCTAGAAGTTTGACTGACTTAGAATGATTAGTTTTAAAAAAACTGGAGCTAAAAGTGAATGATGAATTTTTTTAGTTTGGAAAAAAAAGGCCTTTTTTTCAGAAGAGCAAGATTAGCATCAGAGATACGAAAAAATGTTTAAATATGAAATTGTAGCTTATTTAATTCCCAAGAACATGGTTTGCAAAACGGTAAAAATTTACTGAGCTATTAACAATTAAAACTTGTAATAATCTGCAAAAAACAACTTTACCAACCCCATCAGTCACCTCTTTTTGCGACTGAGGATTTTAAAAAGATTTAATATTAATAGTCTTATAGATCTTGTAAAAACCTATCAAATTATTTTTACCAAACTTTCTAAGATTAAAAATAAAAAAGTTACGGTTAAAAAATCATTATATTTTTTGAAAAAAAAAGGAGAACTAGAATTGGAAGCATAATAATGGAAGTTAGCGGTGTTTTTAGTCATTGGCCTTATTCATTCTTATTTACTTATGTATTATTAATAGATTCTAGAAGATTGACTGGCTTAGAATGATTAGTTTTTAAAAAACTGGAGTTAAAAGCGAATAACGAATTTTTGTAGTTTGGTAAAAAATGCCATTTTCTTCAGAATAGAAAGATTGGCATCAGAGATAGGAAAAATGTTGTAATATAAAATTGTAGGTTATTTAATTCCCAAGAACTTTGGTTTAAAAAAATTTTTTCTACTGCAAAAATTGAGTGAATCATAAATGGGTAAGTATATCGAAAAACATTGATTTTTTCTATACAAAACTAACACTTTCGATAGCGAATAAATCGAAAACTATTAATTTTATCAAAAAAATATAAAACATTTTTTGCTTAGAATGAATGATTTTATCAACTTTTGCGGTCAAAATATAATAAAATATTTCCACCCCCGAGATGGGGTGGCAACCACCCCCATGGTAAATACGCCTTTCGGCATCATATATGTAGATTTTGATCCTTGGACTATCCACTACTTATTCTCAAATTTTCAAGCAAATCGATTAATTCTGTAAAAATTGCGAGGTGAAAAGCTTCAGTTCCTGGCCTATAGGCATAGAAATAATATTTAAAGATTTCTTTTAATGTAAACTTAAAGATATATGTATACCATAACTTGATAGTCATCATAAATTCTGGTGGATGAGGGGTTAAATACATTTCTCATTTTTCGGTAAAATAAATTAGTCATCAAATCTTTGCCCAATATTTCGCTTAGTTTGAATGTAATCGGCATTTAACAGTGCTCCTTTTAAAGGTCTTTTCAAGCACTACAAAAGATATTGGTAGCATTATTTATACCCGAAAAATCGACCATTTTTCTGTTATTTTAATTTGAACACACCGATTGAGCATGCACCAAAAAAAATCTATTTTCACATAGCATATCTCTTTTTGTATTATAACTAGAAGATTTATGAAGAAACTAATCTCTTTGATTTTTTATAAGCTACAAAAATATTTTATCTAATTTTTTCGTTAGATGCATAATTTTTAAGGTGTTCTCAAAAAACCGACCGAAAACGTGATATTTTTCAATGAAAATGGCCAATTTTCAACCACGAATAACTCAAAAAGTATGGAGTTTTCAAAAAAAATTATCGAACAGCTTTTGCTTATAACTAGGTTCTCTAGCTATTTCCGTGGATATTTTGACCAAAAAAATTTCCAACCCCGAGAAGGGTAGGGAACCACCCCCAAGATAAAAGCGCACATTGGCATAAGGTAGACTTTGAAGTAGGAGATAAGTATGGGCTATTCCCAAAAAATCAATAGAATCTATTAGGTCTGGATCCCGCGTATGAAAAAAAAGTTGATTAATAGCAAGCTGAAAATTTGTTAATAGCTTAAGGGTGTCTAGTCGGACAAACTTTGATATATGGGAACACTAAAACAGGGGAAGTTTTAATTGTGCAACAGGTTAAAAATTTGGAACGGTCAGACCACGAAAACGGCACATGTATTTTGTCCGACAGAACAGACTTAAACTCTCCGAACAGAGATTAAACTCTCATGCAAAAATCAGACTGATATTTATCACCAAATGGGCGTTTTAATGAGTGGAACATGTAGAATATGTCAAATGACAGGAATTATGACAGGTGATAAATAGCAGTCTGATTTTTGCATGAGAGTTTAATCTCTGTTCGGAGAGTTTAAGTCTATTCTGTCGGACAGAATAAATGTGCCGTTTTCGTAGTCTGACCGTTCCAAATTTTTAACCTGTTCCACAATTAAAACTGCCCCTATTCCAGTGTTCCCATATATCAAAGTTTATCCGACTAGACACCCTTAAACTATTAACAAATTTTCAGCTTGCTATTAATCAACTTTTTTTTCATACGCGGGATCCAGACCTATATACAGTAGGATAGAATTCAGAAGTATTATCCTCATCATCCTGTTTTTCCTCTCATTGACTGGCGTAGATAGGCCATGGCGAATCTGTATAAAAAAACAACTACATTTGGATGTACATAAGAGGTGGTATTCTGAGCTTTGCAGAAATATCACGTATCATACGTTAAATCTTTTTTTTTTCGATTATAACGCCATCTATCAATAATAATTCAAAAACCACTTTTCGAAAAAATATTTTTTCTTTCTTTAGTTAGGCCTAAGTAATCAAAATCAGAGATACAGATCTCCTATTTTAAATTCTTGTTGATCTTGTGTAATTCGAAAAAAAATTTCTCCGTAAAAGTTACTTATTTTTTTATGAGGAATCCAAATCTGCAATAAAAAATGGAGATTCCCATTGAAGAATTCAAAGTTGTCCCCTTCCCGCTCGCTGGAAGGGACAACTCCGAAATCTTCTACACATCCTATATAAATTACAAGCTCTGTGAAGTTGGCACCTCCAAATACGATTTTTTCAAAAAAAAAAATTTTTTTAATTGTCCATCAAATGTCCACTCTTGTCCAGCAAAAAATTTTTTTGTCCACCTTTTGTTTACGAGATACTAAAAAAACGTGAAATAAGGCCCAACACACCGAAGTCAAAAAAACGTCGTAAAAACTGATACGTTTGATTGTCCAACTGTTGTCCACACTTGTCCAGGCATTTTTTTTAATTGTCCACCTTTTATTTATTTAAATTAGCAATAATTATCGTTTGCTAGTAAAAATGACAAAAAAATGAGAATTTTTGGAATTTTTTTTTCACGTTTGCTTGTCCGTCGAATGTCTACCCTTGTCCAGCAAAAAATTTTTTTTGTCCACCTTTTGTTTACGATATACTAAAAAACGTGAAATTAGGCCCAACACACCGAAGTCAAAAAAACGTCGTAAAAACTGATACGTTTGATTGTTCAACTGTTGTCCACACTTGTCCAGGCATTTTTTTTAATTGTCCACCTTTTATTTATTTAAATTAGCAATAATTATCGTTTGCTAGTAAAAATGCCAAAAAAAAATTAGAATTTTTGGAAATTTTTTTTCACGTTTGATTGTCCATTGAATGTCCACCCTTGTCCAGCAAAAAATTTTTTTGTCCACCTTTTGTTTACGAGATACTAAAAAAACGTGAAATAAGGCCCAACACACCGAAGTCAAAAAAACGTCGTAAAAACTGATACGTTTGATTGTCCAATTGTTGTCCACACTTGTCCAGGCATTTTTTTTAATTGCCCACCTTTTATTTATTTAAATTAGCAATAATTATCGTTTGCTAGTAAAAATGCCAAAAAATAAGAATTTTTGGAAATTTTTTTTCACGTTTGATTGTCCATCGAATGTCCACCCTTGTCCAGCAAAAATTTTTTTTAGTCCACCTTTTGTTTACGAGACACCAAAAAAACGTGAAATAAGTCCCAACACACCGAAGTCAAAAAAAGTCGTAAAAACTGATACGTTTGATGGTCCAACTGTTGTCCACACTTGTCCAGGCATTTTTTTAATTGTCCACCTTTTGTTTATTTAAATTAGCAATAATTATTGTTTGTTAGTAAAAATGCCAAAAAATGAGAATTTTTGGAAATTTTTTTTCACGTTTGATTGTCCGTCGAATGTCCACCCTTGTCCAGCTAAAAGTTTTTTTGTCCACCTTTTTTGAAAAATATAGTTTAAAATAATTTTTCGGACTGGGAAAAAGTGCAGTTTTCCGAATTCGAGATAAAGTCGTCAAAACTGACAGGTTTCGATTGTCCAACAGTTGTCCACACGTGTTCAGGCACAAATTTGAAAAAAAATTTCAAAAATAGTATATTACATAAGTAGGACTTATTTTATTTACGAGTGTGAAGTTTGTACCCAGAGGCGAAGCCGAGATTTACAATCATACGAGTAAATATTAGATTTGTTTTTTTTTTTTCTTGACATTTTTATTAAAAAACTACAACTATCCCTATAATGAAGAAAAAAGTGGAAAAGTAAAAAAAAATGCCTGAACACGTGTCTACAACTATTGGACAATCGAAACCTGTCAGTTTTGACGACTTTATCTCGAATTCGGAAAACTGTACTTTTTCCCAGTCCGAAAAATTATTTTACACTATATTTTTCAAAAAAGGTGGACAAAAAAACTTTTAGCTGGACAAGGGTGGACATTCGACGGACAGTCAAACGTCAAAAAAAAATTTCCAAAAATTCATATTTTTTGGCATTTTTACTAGCAAACGATAACTATTGCTAATTTAAATAAATAAACGGTGGACAATTAAAAAAATGCCTGGACAAGTGTGGACAACAGATGGACAATCAAACGTATCAGTTTTTACGACGTTTTTTTGACTTCGGTGTGTTGGGCCTTATTTCACGTTTTTTTAGTATCTCGTAAACAAAAGGTGGACAAAAAAAATTTTTGCTGGACAAGGGTGGACATTCGATGGACAATCAAACGTGAAAAAAAATTCCAAAAATTCTTATTTTTTTGGCATTTTTACTAGCAAACGATAATTATTGCTAATTTAAATTAATAAAAAGTGGACAATTAAAAAAATGCCTGGACAAGTGTGGACAACAGTTGGACAATCAAACGTATCAGTTTTTACGACGTTTTTTTGACTTGGGGGTGTTGGGCCTTATTTCACGTTTTTTTAGTATCTCGTAAACAAAAGGTGGACAAAAAAAATTGTTTGCTGGACAAAAGTGGACATTTGATGGACAATTAAAACAAAAAAATTTTTTTGAAAGAATCGTGTTTGGAGGTGCCAACTTCACAGAGCTTAAATTACACTTCTAGACACTCATTGCCAAGTTTATGAACGGTCAAAAGAGAACAAAGAAAATATTGTTTGAGCTCTATATTCAAGAAAACCTTTTCTTTCGCTATAATATATTATGGTAACGGTCAATCTAAAATATTTCTTTAGCTACTGTAATACCAACAATGGGTGGAGTACTATAAAAAAATGTTTCCTTGAAAACTGTTTTGAAATACCAGCAACGCTAACAGTTCTTTGTTTACCAGTACCAGTACCAATCCTTGTGATCGCGTTATTCTATTTTATTCATTATCGCTGGTCTCCACAAACAGAACCGTAGTTCAATATTTTCGTAAACATCAACCAAATTTCTGTACTTTTTTTTATATACATATACCGGGTGGTGAATCGTAAAACGGGCCATAGGAAACTCAATGTAAAATTCTAAACTAATGAATTCCTGCTTCCCTAATTATTTTATATCAAAAGTCATGAGAGAATATTTGTAGAGAATTGAAATCTGTATTAAAATCAAAAGTTAAAATTGTTCTACGATTTAAACACATTCCAAAACTTTGAAAAATATAATACATTTGCCACAGAAGGTATGTGTGTAAAAGTTAGGCCACACGTTACTGTTTTTAACTGACAGTGCTCATACCATTGACTGAATAAAAAATCTTTATTATTAATACCATTAATACCTTATCCGCAACTGATGGTGTCTTATCTACTGTATTGTTCAAAAATGTATCAATTGTATTGTTGTGACACTTCAAAAATGTGAAAATAATAACTTTATTGTGACACATTATTGCACTGTGTGTGGTCTAATTTTGGGCTGAAAAACTAAAAAGTGTATTACATTTTTACAATATTTTGGAATACAATGTTTAACTCGTAGAACAATTTTAACAGTTGTTTTCAATACAGATTTTAATCCTCTACAAATAGTTTCTAATGTCTTTTGATGTAAAATAATTAGGGAAGCAGGAATTCAACAGTTTAGAATTTTACATTGAGTTTTCTATGGCCCGTTTTTCAATTCACCACCCGTTATAAGATATATTTCTTTTAAGTGAATCAGAATCAGAAATATGCTTTATTGTCATGGAAAATTTTACAATTTTATAGACAAAGCTTACAAAAATTCATAATACTTAGTAGTTTGTCTTTATTTCTTGTCCTTATTGTTAGTCTTGTAATATTTTTCTTTTTTGGTTCTCTTTAGGATTTAATTATGGTCTTTTGATAAAAATATATTTATTGTTTCCATTGGTGGATCTATTGGCAATCACTATGGCCACTCTAACTTTCGAAGCAGCTGTTGTAAACAGCTGTTTCAACCTGCAGTCTCACCCTCTTAGCATAACCTCTTAACATAGAGGCTGGTATAACTGCATATATGTAGCCCCACATCCACATATGTAGTTCACAGGCATCTTCTTCTTGTATAGATATGACACTGTCTGTTTTTTCAATGTGCCTCTAGTAAATTGTCGTTCCATTGTTTTCATGGTCTTCCCACTGATCGTCTTACTATTGGGAAACCGTCTCTCGCTGTCCTTACTACTCTATTAGTTGTTGTCATTCGGCTTATGTGGGCATTCCGTTCTATTCTTCTGTTTCTTACCCGGTTATTAATGCAACCCACCTTGCATATCCTTCGTATATCTGTACTTCTAGCTCTGTCCCATAGAGTCTTACCATCGATTTTTCGAAGGGTTTTCATCTCCGCTGTTTGGAGCAATCTTTTTGTCCTCTCTGTGTCGGGTCGTGTTTCTGCCGCATATATCATTATTGGTCTAATGACTGTTTTGTAAATTCTGCCTTTCATTTCTTTTCCGATATTTTATTTCGTCATATTGTGTCATTCAAGCAACCTGCGGCTCTGTTTGCTCTCTTCACTTGAACTTCAACTTCTGTTTCGAAACTTCCGTAGCTAGATAGTGTAATGCCCACATATTTAAACTCCATCACTTGTTCTATTATCTGACCTTCCAGCTAAAATTTACATCTTATTGGATTTGTTGTTATAACCATGCATTTGTCTAGATCACAGGCGAGAAATGAAATTCATATAGGTATTTAGGTACAGAGCTATTAGATTGTGGCTATGAAGGGGATGAAGTACCGTATGAAAACAAATAAAAATAAAAAATTTGCAAGAGTCTGACCGATACAATACATAATATATGTATTGTATATGTTACAGTTCAAAACGATTCTCAGTTAGAGTTGACTTTTCCTAGTTCGAGTCAACTCCAACTGAAACGAGCAGTAAAAGTTGATTTGAAAAATTTAAATCAACTTTTACTAGTTGAAGTTGACTCTTCCTGACTCTTGTTAGTAAAAGTAGATTATACAATTTATACGAGTATAATCTCACGTGCATTTTTGATGAGTGTGCGTCTCTTTGTTTTGACCGTTTCAACTACTTATTAGTCCAGATTATAACGTCGCCCCCGTTAGGTAAATTATTCTGATTCGATTTTTTGCATAAACTTACTCAAACAAATACATCCTTATAACAAATACACAGTGTCAGGCGGTACCGCGGTCGAAAAATTGTTTAACCAATTTTTGTTAACCAAATTCACAAAAATAATTCTTATCTACTCTACCTCATATTATGTATAAGTTTTATTGTGTGAAAATTGTAAATATAGATAGCAGTACATGAAGGGTTTAAAGTGTGCCTGAAGTAATAATGTATTTTAAATGGGATTTACTTTTTCGCACTGTTTTTTAGCACACTTTCATATAATCAAATATCCTTAACTTTCGCCTGTCATGGTGATGACATGTGAGCAATAAATTACAAAAAAAGTTTTAACAGTTTTGTGGTTTGACAGAAGTTTGCAGTTTTAAATGTCAAAGTTCTAAAAAATTGTAAAATAGGAATGTATTCGTGACGAAGAGTTGCAGTTTTTTTATTTGTTTTTTGGTAGATAAAATATTGTATGAAACTGTGCGTGAAGTACTTTTTGCGCACTTAGGCGATGTATAGCACTCGGCCCGCTCGTGCTCTAAACATTGCGTGCGTGCGCAAAAAGCATACTTCATGAACTGTTTTATAAATAACTAAGTATTTCACTCCGGACAAATGTTTTTAGATTATTTTGGTCATTCGGAGCAAAAAAGGTCTCTTGTGATTTTTTTCCAAAATTGATAGTTTTCTCATTACTCGATTAAAACTATTATTATGAAAGTCAGAAAGTCACCTAATCAAAGTTTAAAGCCCCCCCCCTACAAGATCCTGAAGAAATTTTTGTCATTATTTTATTACTAAGCTGTTATTTTTAATTATCAAAAATGAGCGCTAAAAGCGTATTGAGGCGGCCGTCAATGTGAGTGCCAGTAAGATCCTCCATTCCGACCGTCCAATGGTGCATCTCAGTCGCACTCACATTGACAGCCGCCTCAATACGCTCCTAGCGTTCATTGTTAATAATTAAAAATAACAGCTTAGTAACACAATAATGACAAATATTTCTTCAGTATCTTGTAGGGGGGTCGTTAAAATTTGATTTGTTGACTTTCTGGCTTTCATAATAATAATAATTTTTAACTGAGTTATTAAGCCTTGAAAATGGTCATTTTCGCATTTTTCAAATTTAAAATCGCGTATAACTCAAGAAAAATAAATTTTACAGAAAAATCATAAAAGACCTCTTTTGCTCCGAATGACCCAAATTAATGATGTAATGACACCCTGTGGATTCGTTATAAAGACCTCTTTTTGAGTAAGTTTGTGCAAAAAATCGAACTGCAATAATTTACCTAACGGGGGCGACGATACAGCCTGGACTATAAATATCACGATTTGAACATAATATACAGTAACATTTAATTTCTAGAATCGGTTGTTTGTGTGAATCAACTTTTACTAAATGGCATTGGGAAGAGTATACTTTAACTAGTTGGAGTCTACTTTTACTAGTAAATGTTGAATAAAAATCTTCATTTTATATTTATAATCAACTTTTACTAAAACCAGTTGTTTGAGTCGACTCGAACTAGGAAAAGTCAACTCCAACTGGATAAGCAACTTGAACTGTAACATATACATATATATGAAAGATCGAAGACATCAATCGAATGGAGGCGCAGACACAATATTGAGTAGTAGTATCTCTTCGGAAAGGAAAATCTAGTCAGATATATAAAGGCCAATGGACTAAGATGGGCAGGTCATGTGATACGCAGTAACGACAATCGCCTTATAAATAAACAATGTGTTTTGGTGGATTCGACCGTTACTTGATGGAAGTTCATTTTATCTAACAATAAAACACTGAAAACGTTTGTTTTCTATACTTCCATAAACTTTATTATATCTAAGTGACTACAGCTGTTTCGGCGGAGTGCCTTTCTCAAGTGATATAGTTTACAATGTGTTTGCCTTTTTAAGTCTTCAACTGAAGAGGTTGAGGAGTGGGGAGCTGTTTGTCTCGAGTTGGTCATTCAGAATTATATCTGTATTTTTCAGAACACAAAAGGGCATTCAACAATAGAAAAACAGACACTTCTACATACGCACTTCACCTTCTAGATCATAATCATTCTTTCAATGAAGAGTTTCAAATTCTACATATTCAAAATAAAGGCATTAAGCTATCTTTTTTAGAATCTATGGAAATTAATAAACTGAAAAATACAGATATAATTCTGAATGACCAACTCGAGACAAACAGCTCCCCACTCCTCAACCTCTTCAGTTGAAGACTTAAAAAGGCAAACACATTGTAAACTATATCACTTGAGAAAGGCACTCCGCCGAAACAACTGTAGTCACTTAGATATAATAAAGTTTGTGGAAGTATAGAAAACAAACGTTTTCAGTGTTTTATTGTTAGATAATGTGTTTTGGGATAGACCATATAGCAGAAGGTATGTCCCCATCTTCATGTTCCATCTCCTCTAAAAAAGTTGGCAACCATCATGGAATTTCGCACTTTCGATACTGCTGCTGTAAAAGCAGAAGGTCTGTAGGGCGACCTAGAAAACGGTGGTAAGATGCAGTTAGAGAAAATCTGGAAAAAAATGGAAGTGAGACAGTGGGAAATAGTGGCATAGGACAGACAAACATGGAAGGCAATAGTAAACGCGGCAAAGACTCACGAAAAGTTGTAACGCCATTGATGAGGAGGATGAAGACATCAATAACGGAGTATTAAAAAAATATAAGAAGTAAGTGATAAGAGGTAATCGACTTAAGATCTATCATCAATAAAGATTAGAAGCATGGGTCGTCCCGAAAGAACAATCACCTAAACACGAAGGAGGCAGATATACCAACATAAAATTTGAAATTTGACTAAAATATGCAAAAAATAAGAAGAATATATAATTTCCACAATGATTTTTTATGTTTAATTTCCAACTACAATAATTTAACTATTACAATAACCGCAGAAACAGAGACTAAATATAGATACAAAATACTAAATATTTTAAAACTGTGAAAAACCTGAGTCCATCCCTGTTACATAGTACTATCTCTTTAACGCTGCTAAGAAACTAGAGCAATGAATGACATAATGACATCACTATTAGTAGGAGTTGTTATTAATCTGATCTGAATGATCCGCTTCAATGGTTTTTTTGGGAAGTATTGCGCCACGAGCTAACTGCAAATACTATTGAACTAGATATCGAGCACGGTACAATCGAAAGTGATTATGATTTTAATAGCCCAATTATCATAATACACCTCTCGATCTAGAGAACGTTTTTGTTTTTATTGCCAAAGAGAATTACAATTTTTAAATGCCACAAGCACTATCTACTAGACTCTTGAACATTACAGAAAGATTAATGAAGATAAATAATATAATATATATACGGAGAGGGGCAAGATTATGGAATAAATTCATTGTCTATAAAACGGACGATTTTGGAGAAAAATCCCGTAATAGGTCGATTTTTATTTTTTAATTACAATTTTTTGGTATATATTTCATACTAGTGACGTCATCCATCTGGGCGTGATGAGGTAATCGATGATTTTTTAAATGGGAATAGGGTTCGTGTGATAGCCCATTTAAAAGGGTGTTCAATTCTCTATTCAGTAATATAAATATTAACATCATGGAGAAGATAATGAAATAGAAAATGACATAGATTTACTTACGGAAGAGTTGAACGTTATGTTTATGGGGGAGATAAGAAATCTAAATTGAAGAATCTAATAAATCTTTTTATATTCGTGGATTTATTATTAGAAAAAATGTTCCCAAACTGAAGTGCTTAAATTGTATTCAATGCTTATTTAAACCACGATCTGATCATGCTAGCTTCTTTTGGGGAGTTTAACAGGTTATTAAATTAAAAAAAACAATGGTGAGTTAGTGAGTACCACAAAACACACTTTTTAAGTTATGAAAAACTCAGAAAAAGAATTGTTCTGGGCAACTGGTAACTTCAAAAAAATTGTGAAAAATGTATTTATCAAGCACTAAATTATTGTTCATGTCTTAAAGGCCCTAAAAATATTAATATTTAAATAAAATAACATTCTCATATTTTTTTTTCAGGTAAGTCAATTCCATACTGTTGACAGTAAACTAAGAATATTGCGTAAGTACCATTTAATATAATTACTTGAACTTTTTAACTAGAACGATGCTAATAGAGTAGACCGTACTCTAGAGTGGCGCTAAGCTCCATAGTAGGTTTTCCTTTATTTTTATAATTTAAATAATATTTTTAAAATTTAATAAATTGATTTTATTTCTAATTTATTTATTTTACACAAAATAAAATATATAAAGATTTTTACGAGTCACACTTGAGCTGTACGAGCAGAGTTCGGCCAAGCGGGTGGTTTGACTAAATTTAACATAACTTTTTAATAAATTTATCAAATTAAATTTTGCAAATTGGGATTGAAAGAATTTGTTTTATTACAAAGAAAAAAAATGATGTGAATAAGGACAGTGTGGAAAAAAGTGTGGACACAGACAAAGTGTAGACAGTGTGGACTTGCATGAATTTTATTTAAAAATGTGTTCCGAGAACAATTATTTTATCTATCAAAATCTCAAATGTACACAAACTACTTTCCAAACAGCGTACTAAACGATGTTTCATTACGAAAAATCTCAAAAATTTTATTCAAATGTCTCAGAAAATGTAATTTTTGAAAACTTTGTAGTTCTAGAAGATTACTACCATTTTTAAAAGGCTTTTACTCCAGCTTAAAGAGCTATACATTATAGGTGGTTTTTAAAGCTTAAGATGTAATCTTTAAAATACACTAAATTATTTTACTTCGAAAATGAAATAATCATTCTCTTTTTGAGAAAATTAAGAAAAATAAAAAAATCTAATGCAAAAACCGAAAAATATCAATTAAAAAAATGTTTATACAATGTCATATTTTTTTATACAACTTACCTAAAACACATTTCATAACAAACTTGAAAAATAAGAAATGTTAAAAAAATTGTTTAAGCTTTAATATGATTTGTCTAGTTATGTCTGCGTAATTTGGAACCATATGGGAAACATTTTCATTATCAATTTTATGAAAAAAATTCTTCACAAAATGCTCTGCATGGTTTAAAACCCAAGCTGCAACCATTCGATATCAGATTTTATCAATTTTATACGAGGTATGTCCAAAAACATTAATTTCGCTCAAGATCCAATCCAATCGCTGTGATCCAATTACATCCTTCTAATTAAAAAATAATAATTTTGTTTCAAATTACAGATATTCAAGATCATTAAATTTTCTTTATTTTGAATTTTCAAATTGAAATGTTATATCCGAATTCATCATAATCCAAAACAAAACAGAAACATTTTTGATAAAGGTAAAATTATGAATTCATTGATATTTTTAAAATTATTTTTTTACAACCGTGTTAAAAATGCAATTTTTAGCACTCCATAGGAGCGTTAAAAATACTACTTTAAGGTACTAGTGCTTTAAAATTTTTAAGGCACTGCAGTTAAAAGTGAATTGTCAAATTGTGAAACGTCAAAATATTTATATTTCATTGATTAACATTAATATTAATAGTACAACTTGAGCAATTTGAAAAAGGTGGTTTAAAATGTTTTTTAAAATTTAATTTAAACTGTATTATTGCAGTTTTAACACGTTTGTAGAAAAAAACTATTAAAATTTGGTAGAATATACAATGATAAAAGTAGATGTTATTCTATAGTTGTTATGATTTACGTATTGACAGTATAGGAAGTTTTGATGTAATGTCAAGAAAAATATAAAAATGGAATGTTCAAGTAAAAGTTTTTGTAGGTATTGTCCTGTAATTGAGAATGAATAAATTATATAATTATTGTTGGTATATAAGACGTTTGTAGAAAAAATATTGTATAATATACGTGTTAAAAAGTACATTTTTAAGGCACTCATGTGAAATGCAGAATTTGCTTGGCTCATTCTGCAAACTTTCACATGCGTGCCTTAAAATTGTACTTTTAACACTTATATCATAAATAACTATTATAACTAGCAGCTTTGATTGCTTAAATAATTAATTAACAATTGTTGACTAAATCTGTGAGTAGAACTTTTTACTTGAATATATTTATAAACTAACAAAAACGTTTTAGAAAAATATAAGCTTGTTTGATTTTTTTAGGCAACTAAAGTTGTATTCGGTAAAAAACTAAGTGGACAAATAGAACAGCAATATAAAAATCTATAAATGGAAAATAAAAACAATATTTACTTCAATTAATAAATAACATATTTATTTCTTTAAAAACTTACATGATGTTCAATCTATACAGCACAAAAAATATTTAGTCTTAAATTCTGCCGCACTTCACCAGCCTTTTGGCCTCGCTGTTCAACAGGTTGTAGATAACTTTGACCAATTCCATGTTCACATCGCAGTTGTTGTCATCGGTTCCAGATCTCTTACCCCAGTTGGGGGTGAAATTAACTTGAGCCATACTCAAGCCCAAGAAGAAGGTGAAAACAAAAATTACGATGAACTTCATTGCTGCCATTTTGATTGTAAATGTTATCAAACTCTTAATTGTTTCTAGGATGGTATTGTTTGATGAATGAGTGCTGTCGTTGAGGGTTTTTGTAGTTATATACATAATTATGTAGTTCACCCACATTGATACAGAAATAATTAAGGAATCCTGAAAAGTTTATTTTATTTTTGACAACGTCATTGTCTGCGTTTAAGGTTTTTCGTCGATTATTTTTGTTACCGAAACCACACAAATGGGGTGGCATACTATTATTAGATATTACATAGTGTAGTACAATGCGTGGAAACTGATTGATTTGAGTAAAATGGCAAATAAGTTATTTTTATATTGCACGAAACGTATACTGGCAGTTTTATAAAAAGAAGAATTGCTGCGATCTTTCAAAATCTGTCAGTAACAACAATTAGATAATATATAAAAAAATTGATAAGATAAGATGATATCGTCGATCCGGAAGAAGAATGACGTAACTGTAAATTTTGTCAGTTCCTGTTTCATCATCATTCTCTTTGCCTTATCCCTATGCGGGGTCGGCTTCCCTAATTGCATTTCTCCACACAATTCTATCTTGGGTCATATCAATGTTAATACCCTTTACCAACATGTCCTGCCTTATCGCCTCCCCCCAGGTCTTCTTTGGTCTTCCTCTCCTACTCCTTCCAGGAACCTGCACTTCAGCTATTCTTCGTATTGGGTTATTAACGTCTCGACGTTGAACATGACCAAACCATCTTAACCTATGCTCTCTCATTTTGGCATCAATTGGTGCCACACCTAGACTTCCCCTAATATACCCATTTCTAATTTTATCCTTCTTTGTCACTCCACTCATCCATCTAAGCATTCTCATTTCCGCCACATGCATTCATTGTTCCTCTTTCTTTTTCACTGCCCAACATTCAGTTCCGTACATCATAGCCGGTCTTATGGCTGTTTTATAGAATTTTCCCTTCAGCTTCATTGGAATTTTTCTGTCACACAACACACCACTCGCTTCTTTCAACTTCATCCATCCAGCCCTAATTCTACTGCATGCATCTCCATCTATTTCTCCATTACTCTGTAATACCGATCCTAGGTACTTAAAACTATTGCTTTTCACAATTATTTCACCATCCAAAGATACCATTTTATTTGTAGTAGCTCCATCTTTAAATGAACATTCCAAATACTCTGTTTTTGTCCTACTAAGTTTTAAACCTTTTTCCTCCAGAGCTTGTCTCCACTGTTCCAGTTTTTGTTCTAAGTCTCTTTCACTATTTCCTACTAACACGACATCATCAGCATACATTAAGCACCATGGAATGTTACCCTGTAGTTTCGCTGTTATCTGGTCCAAAACTAATGAGAATAAATACGGACTAAGCACAGAGCCTTGGTGCAATCTACTTTCACATGAAATTTATCAATCTCTCCCACACCTGTCCTAACACTAGTTGTTACTCCCTCATACATATCCCTCACAATCTTTACATATTCACCAGGGACTCCTTTCTTATTGAGTGCCCACCACAGAATCTCTCGAGGAACTCTATCATATGCTTTCTCAAGATCGATGAATACCATATGAGCGTTTGTTTCTTTACTCCTGTATTTTTCCATCAACTGCCTTATAATGAAAATTGCAACTGTTGTTGATCTACCCTGCATAAAGCTGAATTGATTCTCGGATATTTCGGTCTCTTCACGTATCCGTCTGTCAATTACTCTTTCCCATATTTTCATGGTGTGGCTAAGCAGTTTTATAGCCCTGTAGTTTGTACATTGTTGTATATCTCCCTTGTTTTTGTAAACAGGTACCAGTATACTGCTTCTCCATTCGTCTGGAATTTGTCCGACTTCCATAATTCTATTAAATAGACCTGCTAGCCACCTTGTTCCTGTCTCTCCCAATGCTCTCCATACTTCCCCAGGAATATCATCTGGTCATACCGCTTTTCCTTTCTTTATTTTTTGAAGCGCTTGAGCCACCTCTTCGTTGGTTATTTTGGTGACCATTGCTGCTACTGTCTCCGTTGACTCTACAGGCTGTCTGTCAAATTCTTCATTTAACAAGCTGTCGAAGTACTTTCTCCATCTCTTTTTGACATCCCTTTCGTGAACTAGTATTTTATTATTTTCATCTCGGATACATCTAATCTGATTAAAATCTTTCGCTTTCTTTGCTCTGTGTTTGGCGATTTTATATATCTTCGTTTCGCCTTCCCTGGTATCAAGTTGATCGTATAGGTTTGAATACGCTTCTGCTTTGGCTTTTGCTACTGCTACTTTCGCTTCCTTTTTCGCCACCATATAGTTTTGAAGATCTGTGTCGTATCTAGTTTCTTGCCACTTTTTATATAATTTTCTCTTCTCTTTTATTTTTCCTTGTACTTCGTTTGACCACCACCAAGTCTCTTTATCCTCAAACTTTTTTCCAGACGTTTTCCCAAGTATTTCAATAGCAGTCTTTCTAATACTACTGGCCATTTTTCTCCAAATTGTATTAGGGCTTCCGTTCATGTTCCAACATATTTTTTCTACTATTCTTCTCCTGAATAGACCTTCTTTCTCATCTTTCAGCAGCCACCACTTGATTTTTTGTGGTCCTCTCCGATATTTTTGTTTAGTTTCGCTTTTTACTTCGATGTCCAGAACAAGCAGCTTATGTTGTTGGCTTACTGTCTCACTAACTATTACCTTGCAGTCCTTGCATTCACGTATGTCTTCTTTCCTTATCATGAAGTAGTCTATTTGGGATTTATGTTGTCCACTTTTGTAGGTAATAAGTTGAGTTTCTCTCTTTTTAAAGAATGTGTTAACAATCGCCATATCCAATGCTGTTGCTAATTCTAGCATGTCATCTCCAGCTTCATTTCTAGTTCCAAAGCCCAATCCCCATGTATTCATATCCTATCTTGGCTTGGCCCACATGTGCATTGAAATCACCTCCTATTATAACTTTCTCCTTTGCTGGAATATCACTCAGTACGTCTCCTAATTGGTGGTTGAAAGCTCTTCTTTCATTCTCACCCAGACCTGTTTGAGGAGCATATACACACACAACATTCAATACCTCTTTATCAATTACAAATTTCACTGACATAATTCTATCACTCGTTCTTACAACTTCTACTACGTAGATTCAATTCCTGTCAATTCCTGTTTATTGAGCAATTAACTTCTCAAATACTGTGTACAGATGATACAAAAGCGACATAACTATAAATATGTGTCGAAAATATGTCGTTATTTAAATACGCGCCATTTTAGACTTTATTTCAGATGAATAATGACGCAACTGTAAATAGGGTTGAAAATGAGGGGAAATAAATTAAAATAATGGAATTCGGACTAATAGGGATGAAAATAAAAGCCATTGGTCTAAGAATAAACGGCATACTAAATATTTAAAAATCGTTTTTTTTTTGTACAGAAAAATATTTAGAAGAATAATGGCGCAACTGTAGATAGGGTTGAAAATGGAGGGATTAAATTAGATAATCAAATTCGAACCAATAGGGGATGAAACTAAAAGCCATTATTGTAAGAATAAACGCCATACTGATGCTCCAGGACGGTTAATCTTTGTTTAATCACTATAATAAATATTTAAAAAAATTAGCGGGGTTGAGGGGTTAGAACCCCCCCATTGGGATGTACTTTGAGCTCTATACGCTTAACACCCCACTTAATTCCATATCCTCCAGTAGTTGTAGGGGAGACCTGGGAGACTTTGGCCACTTTTCACATTAGGAGCCCTGAAATCCCTAAAAATGCTATTTAAACAACGACGACGATTTCGTTGTATACCTTGATTAACTGCTGTCCTGTTTTCATAGTCTCATTCCAAAATCTTAAGAACAATAAAAATTATTGCAGAAGAAATTTACCGTGCAGCTTGTCTATTGTCTCCTTGACAGTGGAAGTATAATAAAAACTATGTTTTAAAGCAAATATATATTTTTCTGTTAACTAAACCTGATCTGAAAAAGGATATAATAAATAAAAGTAAAAAATATTAATCTTGAGTAAAAAATATTATTGATCTTGATCCTAAAATTCAGTGAAACAAGTTATTGCAAACTGAACTCCGTCAAATCAATGTTAAAATAGACCATTCCTTGAAATCTTGGTCTGTTGTCCTCAATTGGTTTTGGCAGTACAGTCACAACTTCTTTGAAGCCAACTATAGCCGCGGACTCAGAGGTAAAACTGAATCTATTTGACGGAATATTTCTCTTAAGAAATCTTACTTCATATCCCTTCTTAAATATGTCATCAACAAGTGCAACGTATTTTCGAACGCAAGCTTTCCCATAAACATTCGCAACTATAGTCGCCTTTAGAAATATATCTATCCTCCCAATCCTCTTTAGAGTCGAAACTATCCTCTGAAGAATGATCTGCGTATTCTAACAGATTGCTTTCATCCTCAGATGACTCATCCTGCAAAACTTTCCTCTTTTTTGCTTGAATCTTATCTTCTTTTTGTTTTATCTTCTCTTCAAGTAAAATTTTATCTGGGGTGTCCGTTGCAATCATGCATCGGCCGGGTTTTCTTCCTCTATTCGAATTTTCTTTTCTATCAGGTGCTTTTGGGAAAGGCTGAATGATCTCTGGTGATATGAAGGTACGTTCGGCTTGCTTTGAAGAACACGGTGTTACGTTGGGTGATTCATTCTCTGATCGCAGTAGGACTGAAGTAGTTAGGGACCTGTCATTCGAGTCCAACGTCGTCTGGTGGTCCATAGCTGTAGTTGCAGAATGTACATTGACAGGTTCAGATATCAGGCGATCCGTAACTGCAGAAGATAAAAATTCCTCTTCGCGGAATATGTTCCATAAAAATTCCTCTTCGATCAAACGGAACGATCCCCGTGCACCTAAAGCTACATTTGATGTTCACTGGATTAGCTACCCTATCCCATGATTAAAGACACATCAGAGCCAAATCGTATTTAAAGTTTGTCCTGGATGAGACAGCATTCAAGAATCTTTTGCTTGGTTGAAGAAAGTCTTAAATGGGCCAAAAACTATCCTGTCCAACGGTTGGAGTTTATTGGATGTGTGCGGTGGGATGTTGACGATGACAATCTTATTATCCCTGCAGAACTCAACGACCTTCAGTGACATATGCGATGCATGGTTGTCCATGATTAGCAGAATACGGTCAGGTGAGTTACATTTAACGTGCTTCACAAAATGTTCCAACACGTTCAGAAAATTGTCGCAGGTCATCCAGCCACTGGGATATGCTAACCCCATAAGGCCATCACTGGAAATTCCATTCATCATCCCAGCAGTGTCAAACGTATGGCGCGGAAAAATCCATACAGGTGATAGAGCTCTCCCATCTGAACCAATTATCCCAACATGAGTCATTAGTTCACCTCTCTCTCTCTCTAGAAATCACTTTTCCGATCTGATGCTCGCCCTTTTTTCCCACGATCTTCTGAACTCTCTGCACAGTTGTGACGCACGTCTGAAAGAGAAAGTAGAATGACAATATTCTTTTCTTTATCATGAAAAGTTGAAATTACCTTTACTCCAGGCTGTGGGTGAAAAATAGGTCGATTTCAGGATATAATTCAGGAATTTTTGAAACCTATCAGGTGTTGTAAAGGACGATGCCAGGAATAACTTCTACTAAAATGTGACCAAAAATATTGTGAGCTTTTTTTGTTATTGCGATTTTCATTTGTTAAATTTGCAATTTTTAAAGATTTTTAATTTTGCAGCTTAGGATATTGATTCTAGGGAAAAACTTTTTAATAGAAAGTTGTAGTAAATTAAAAAACCTACAATTTGAGCTATGGTAAGTTTAATTTCGTTTATTGGTTATTGCAACACAGCCTGCGAAAGTCCAAAATGGCCGTTTTTTACAATTGCGTTATTTATTGTACAAATAATTTCTTTTTATTTTTTAAAGCTTTAAAATGAGGATCTTTCAATTCCAAACAAAAAAAAATTGTAAGGCCGGATTAACGAATTTGTTGCTTAGATATTATAAATTGTTTATCCCAAGAGGTCAAATGTCGAAAGCTATAACTTTTTGAAAAAAAATCGTAGAGTTGGTGAAACATCCAATCTCCTTCTAAAGAGTTATATTTTCATATTCTGATGTAAATAAATGCGTAAAACATTTTTAAACTTCTAATTTTTGGGTTTGAAAATAAGGGGGCAAATTTCGTTATAAACATTTAGAGCTGAAGCGGCCCTGTACATCCTATGAGTTTTCAACTTACAGATTATTGTTGCTAAAAACGAAACGAAGATTTATAAAAAAATAAAAAATTTCTACGACCAACTGAAGCCGAGCTAAATGTTGGGCTTGAAAATAAGGGGGCAATTTTCGTTATAAACATTTAGAGCTGAAGCGGCCCTGTACATCCTATGAGTTTTCAACTTACAGATTATTGTTGCTAAAAACGAAACGAAGATTTATAAAAAAATAAAAAATTTCTACGACCAACTGAAGCCGAGCTAAATGTTGGGCTTGAAAATAAGGGGGCAATTTTCGTTATAAACATTTAGAGCTGAAGCGGCCCTGTACATCCTATGAGTTTCTAACTTACAGATTATTATTGCTGAAGACGAAACGAAGATTAATCAAAAAATAAAAATTTTCTACAACCAACTGAAGCCGAGATAATTGGTTATTTTTTCTTAAATCGTAGTGCCTTTATTTACAACAATTAAGAAATTAATTTACAGTCATTGACTAAAGAAAGACTTATATTATTTTAAATTAAAATTAATTATAAAATATAGTTACATCTAATTATTAAAAATTATTTTTAAAATCGGTGCTTTTGCGAGCGTCCGAATTTTGCAAATCTCCCAGCTCGCTTCAAATCCACGAGCTCGGAAAATTTTTACGTAACTTGTATTAAATTTTGACCGAAAACAACTTAATAATATTGCCATTATAATATACAGTCTATTTACCACTGTATTTGTTTTTCTTGATAAACTTTTATATGTGAAATCTCATTTCTGAAGAAATAATATTACAAAAATGATACATATATAGGAAATATATAACTATATTTTTAATTTTTTCATTGTTATATAAATATAATAATAATAATGTTACTTCTTATTATACAATATAAAACTTTTTCTTCTTGTAGTGACTATCCGTTTTGGATGTTGGCGACCATCATGGCAATCTGTACTTGCACACTAAATCGGTACTGCTGCTCTAAAAAGATTTGTAGTTGTTGTGTTAAACGACGTACGTAAATTTTCTAGCAAGGTAATCCCTCGCCTTCCTGGTTCTCAGTTTCCAAATGGAGTTTGCCAAATTGCCATGATGGTCGCCAGCATCCAAAACGGATAGTCACTACAAGAAGAAAAAGTTTTATATTGTATAATAAGAAGTAACATTATTATTATTATATTTATATAACAATGCAAAAATTAAAAATATAGTTATATGTATCATTTTTCTAATATTATTTCTTCAGAAATGAGATTTCACATATAAAAGTTTATCAAGAAAAACAAATACAGTGGTAAATACACTGTATATTATAATGGTAATATTATTAAATTGTTTTCGGTCAAAATTTAATACAAGTTACGTAAAAATTTTCCGAGCGCGCGAATTTGAAGCGAACCGGGCGATTTGCAAAATTCGGCCGCTCGCAAAAGCACCGATTTTAAAAATAATTTTTACTAATTAAATGTAATTATAGTTTATAATAATTTTTATTTTAAGATAATATAAGTCTTTCTTTAGTCAATGACTAAAATAATTTCTTAATTGTTATAAATAGAGGCACTACGATTTAAGAAAAAATAAACAATTATCTCGGCTTCAGTTGGTTGTAATTTTTTTTATTTTTTTATAAGTCTTCGTTTCGTCTTTAGCAACAATAATCCGTAAGTTAGAAACTCATAGGATGTACAGGGCCGCTTCAGCTCTAAATGTTTATAACGAAATTTGCCCCCTTATTTTCAAACCCAACATTTAGCTCGGCTTCAGCTGGTCGTAGAATTTTTGTATTTTTTTATAAATCTTCGTTTCCTCTTCAGCAACAATCATCTGTAAGTTAAAAACTCATAGGATGTACTGGGCCGCTTCAGCTCTAAATGTTTATAACGAAATTTGCCCCCTTACTTTCAAACCCAAAAATTAGAGGTTTAAAAATGTTTTACGCATTTATTTACATCAGAATATGAAAATATAACTCTTTAGAAGGAGATTAGATGTTAGAACAACTCTTTACGATTTTTTTTTCAAAAAGTTATAGCCTTCGACATTTGACCTCTTGGGATAAACAATTTATAATATCTAAGCAACCAATTCGTTAATCCGGCCTTGCAATTTTTTTATGATTGGAATTGAAAGATCTTCATTTTAAAGCTTTAAAAAATAAAAAAAAAATATTTGTACAATAAATAACGCAATTGTAAAAAACGGCCATTTTGGACCTTTCGCATGCTGTTTTGCAATAACCAATAAACGAAATTAAACTTACCATAGCTCAAATTGTAGGTTTTTTAATTTACTACAACTTTCTATTAAAAAGTTTTTCCCTAGAATCAATATCCTAAGCTGCAAAATTAAAAATCTTTAAAAATTGCAAATTTAACAAATGAAAGTCGCAATAACAAAAAAAGCTCACAATATTTTTGGTCACATTTTAGTAGAAGTTATTCCTGACATCGTCCTTTACAACACCTGATAGGTTTCAAAAATTCCTGAATTATATCCTGAAATCGACCTATTTTTCACCCACAGCCTCGAGTAAAGGTAATTTCAACTTTTCATGATAAAGAAAACAATATTGTCATTCTACTTTCTCTTTCAGACGGGCGTCACAACTGTGCAGAGAGTTCAGAAGATCGTGGGAAAAAAGGGCGAGCATCAGATCGGAAAAGCGATTTCTAGAGAGAGAGAGGTGAACTAATGACTCATGTTGGGATAATTGGTTCAGATGGGAGAGCTCTATCACCTGTATGGATTTTTCCGCGCCATACGTTTGACACTGCTAGGATGATGAATGGAATTTCCAGTGATGGCCCTATGGGGTTAGCATATCCCAGTGGCTGGATGACCTGCGACAATTTTCTGAACGTGTTGGAACATTTTGTGAAGCACGTTAAATGTAACTCACCTGACCGTGTTCTGCTAATCATGGACAACCATGAATCACATATGTCACTGAAGGCCGTTGAGTTCTGCAGGGACCTACAGGAACTGTAGGTTTTTTAATTTACTACAACTTTCTATCAAAAAGTTTTTCTCTAAAATCAATATCCTAAGCTGCAAAATTAAAAATCTTTAAAAATTGCAAATTTAACAAATGAAAGTCGCAATAACAAAAAAAGCTCACAATATTTTTGGTCACATTTTAGTAGAAGTTATTCCTGGCATCGTCCTTTACAACACCTCATAGGTTTCAAAAATTCCTGAATTATATCACGTTTTTTCGCCCACAGCCTGGGGTATTATCAATATTATAAATTTGGGCTGGTGTAAAGGAATACCGACTGAGGACATCTTGTAACTTGTTTTGGAAAATTTCCACATTAGTCTTGTTAAAACTGGTCATTCGAGCCAAACTGGTTGCCTCGGGCTTTCTCACAGATAGCTTGGGATGTCGGCGCATAAAGTTGGTGAACCAAGACTCTGACACCATCTTGTCCACTTCCCATTTGTTAGATACTTTTCTCGAGTTCAGAATTAGATACTAGAAGCATATTCAAATACCAGGCGCCTCACCAATTTGGACGTGAGGCCATAAAACATTGCTGCAGATTTGAGTAAATATTCTTCTAATGCTCTCTCCATATCAGGAGTATTTGGCTTTTACAAAAGTTGGGTTTAAATTCCATGTGCCCTTTTGCGTGTCTTTTGCCCTTTTTACATACATAGCAAGTCTGCTTTTTTTTAACTTCATTATGCGCTGCGCTTCTCCTTATGCTCATGTTATTAATTAATACATCATTGACAGCTCGTTTCGTAACATCCTGATCGAATTCTCTTTCTGTTTTTTTTTACATAAATGTTCGGCATGTTGAAATTATTAAATCTACTAAATAATAAATAGGTAAATGGCAAGTTCGTAGGAGACTTTGGACACTGTCCATTGTCTACTTTGTATGCACAAAATATTACTTCAAAAATACTAGTCAAGGTGATGGTATTTGAACAGATATTATCGCATAACCTCAAACAGTAAACATTTAAGGAGCACCATACAAAATATGAGACGTCTCCCTATATCAATGATCAAAATCCCAAGTAGCAATTTTACGACCTGCAACCAATTTTGTCCTAATGGGACGTTAAATTTAAGGACAACATTGGTTCACAATAAGCCTTAACCAAGAACAACGTCTGTTTTTCCTATGGACCAACGTTGCTGCTAATAAGTACTATAATCTGATGACCAACCGACATCGGGAATAACGACGTCAATTATTAGGATAAGGTTTGACGTTAAGCTGACGTCGGCCTTAACCTATCTGTAGTGTAAGTGCAATTAAGTGGCATACATCAACGACTACTTAACGTCGGGAATTACAACGTACTTTTTAGGATAGATGCCAACGTTCAGAGGACGTTGGTGTTTTATCGAGTATGGTAGACGTATTTTTCGGAAGACGACTTGAGAATACCAACGTTAATTATTAGTTTAAGGTTTAACGTTAAGCTGACGTCGGGTATAACCTCTATACTACAATGTAATTTACTCGAAGACATTTAACGACTGCTCAACGTCGGGGATTACAGAGTATTTATTAGTATCGAACCCAACGTTCAGGAGACGTCGGGTGTTTTCTCAGTAGGTATATGGTAGATTGCCGCGTGTACTTGCGGGAAGGTGAGAACGACAATACAACGTAGGTAATAACAACGTAGTACTTAAGTAAAGTTGTATACGTTAACCTGACGTCAAAGTTTTTTTTAAGATACCTGTAATTTACTAAAAAACGTCGACGACTATCCAACGTCGTAAAGTAAATTTTCGACAATTGGTTGTTTAGTTTCCATCTACAAAACGACGTAAAAATTTGCTGATTAGGGCGAGGTGTGCAAGGTAAAAATAGGTTATACGCTGTGAGCTTCGCTGGTGTCGCTCCTAGCGGACTACTAATTCAACTTTCACCGGTAATTTTTAAATTTATTATTTAATTGTTATCGCTTAATATTTACAACGCAAAAAAGTAATTAAATTGTAATCGATTTTTTTAAGATTTTCCTAATCATTTTGATGTTCTATTGACAAAATATGAATTTCTTACTTCGGATACTTTTACAATTATCGTGTAGATGGCGCTAAGATTAATATATTAATAGATTAATAGAACATTAAAAAAACTTAAATTCAGTAATTAAAACGTAAGTATATTTAAGGTAAAAATATATACCACAGCTTTGACCAACTAATATTTTTTATAATTAATGTTTTTAATTTTAATTTTAAATTAATCACTTTGACATTTATGTCAAATTTCCGGTAAAGGTTTACAGACTTGTCACTACTGGCTCTCGCGAATTTGTAAATATCCCCTCTACGTACGTGCTCACAGAGTATACTAAAGGTCGGCAGGGGGTGTCCTTATCCAAATCAGTTAAAATGTAGTGCAATTTAGGTCGCGAGTCAAATCAGCCATTAATGAAAGTTCGCCATGGTTCAGCCATTTTTTGAAACATAATGTTTGGCAATTTTTTTGCTAGATTTTAATGAATATTTGATTCTAATTAACGAATTTTGTTTATATATAAATCAAGGATAATTTTGTATGGGTCTAGACATAATATGTTTTTTTAATTACGATGGTTATTTCTATTTTTACCGTTTTTTCGATTTAACCTGTAAATTTCTGAGGCGCTTTCAGTTTTAGCAATTTTTATACCTAGTTTAACAGTACACTTCCTTGCGTTTGTAAATTTTCGACCGAATTATGCAATGAGGCAGATGATTAATAAAATAATTATACAAGTCACTTAGGTTATATTCTGAATAGAGTAGGAACCTACTTAGTAGTCCTGTCGCCGGGGGGGGGGGGGTACAACGGCCTCCTTAATTCAGATGGACTTACCCAAGTTTTTTTTATATATTTTGACCCGCAGAATACGAACTTTTTGGGTAACAGTTGATCCGGATGTCGATAAGATTGTTATAGACAAAGAACTTGAGGAATTACATAACAGCGATTTCTCGCAAAACAAAACATTTTTCATATTTTTTGGCTCATTTTAAGTAAAAAATATTCCTACAAGTTTTTTCGTAGAATGCATAGTTTTCGAGATAACCGCGGTTGAACTTTCAAAAAATCGAGAAATTGTAATTTTTGAACCCGAATAACTTTTGATTAAAAAATAAAGTAGCAATTCTGCTTACCGCATTTGAAAGTTTAAGTCAAATTATATCGGTTTTGATTATTTGCATTGCTAGAAATTTATTATTTTATTGTTAAACAAAGCTATAAAAACCTAGTATGTGAGTGATGTTTTCAATGATTTCTCATTTAAAATCGAACGAGTAGGTAGAGTAGCTACGAGTGCAAGCGAGGCAATTTCTACGTAGCACGCTTTAAAACGCATGTATTAGGCACGGGAAACACTATGTGTTTATAGATTAGTTTAACAATAAAAAAATTAATTTTTAGCAATGCAAATAATCAAAACCGATATAATTTGACTTAAACTTTCAAATGCGGTAAGCAGAATTGCTACTTTGTTTTTTAATCAAAAGTTATTCGGGTTCAAAAATTGCAATTTTTCGATTTTTTGAAAGTTCAACCGCGGTTATCTCGAAAACTATGCATTCTACGAAAAAACTTGTGGAAATATTTTTTGCTTAAAATGACCCAAAAAATACAAAAAGATGTTTTGTTTTGCGAGAAATCGCTGTTATGTAATTCCTCAAGTTCTTGGTTTATAACAATCTTATCGACATCCGGATCGACTGTTACCCAAAAAATTCATGTTCTACTGGTAAAAATACATAAAATAAACTTGGGTAAGTCCATCTGAATTAAGGAGGCCGTTGTACCCCCCCTGGCGACAGGACTATAGGTGCAAATAGCGGTTTTCTGACCGTCGGCGCAACGTCGCGTATTAACGTTGGGGCATTTAATCCAACGTTAAGACGTCGTAATATTACGTCCAATTGCTTCTTGGGGTACGCCTTGCAATATGAGAAACGTGCTACTAATAGAGCGGGAAATATGAATGCGTCCATTGTCTCCTCGTGTCCAAAGTCTCCCAGGTCTTCCCTACCCCCCACACTTAGGATCATCCTGGTTACACCGTAGAAATGTAGCAAACATTGTATTTGAATATGTCAAATGTACCCATTATTGGACACCCCCCAGTATCTGGACATATTGGCAACGCAGCATGCACGTGTAAATGTCTGAAAGTGAGCTCCGATATTTTGAATCAAATTACTAATTTAATGCTCACAAAAATTGTTATTAAGTCACATTATACCGTCATTAGTGTCTAAAGTTTAGGTGGGTATAATTCAGTGTTGGAAAAAACATCATCTAGTATCTACCTACGAACATCTTGAAAAATGGATAAAGGAACCCGTAGCCGAAGCATATCTTTACCCGATGATAGAACGTTGGAAATGCTAATTGAAAAGGTATGCAGCAAAATTGTTAAAGATCTTAATGAAAGGCTTATAAACGTTGATGAGACATTGGTTTGCCTACACCGAGAGAACAATTTCTTTTCTCCTAAAACACCGATTTCTTTGAGCAATATTTCTTAAAAGTTAACATATCCTATTAACTTAAACATACCGGTTCACATATAAAGAAACGAGTTTTTTAAACACAACTCAATAATTTCTTACAGATAATTTCTTCAATACTAAGAAATGCATTAATGGTTACATTTAATTTTCTTATCCTAAAGTTTTTATTTCTTAAATTGAAAACTACAAATATTTTGCAGTATAAGAAATATAATATTAAATTAATCCATATCTATATTTGTGAACAAGAAATTTTCTTGCAATCAAATAAATATTTTAAACCACAAGAAATAATTCTTCAGAAATACCCTCTGTAGTAACTGTGGTTATAAAATAAAAACTTTGTCATTAATGCCGAAATGTTACTTGCAAAGAGATTTTCTTCCACAAAAGAATTGCGCAGATTAACTATTTATGATTTAGTCGTCAGTGTTTGTCAAGATGGCGTGATATGTTCATGTTCATATAGATAGATGTTGGATTTATTGGTGTACTTTAAAAATTAACGGATATTTTGAAGGTACGTACATATATAGGTATTAAATAAAAGGAAATTGAGTAATTTAAGATGTAATAATAATATTGTTGCGTATCCGAATGGTTAAAAAAGAAACATAATACTATCTTTATATGCTTTTTAGGTATAACGATGGACGACTCTGAAATAAAGGATCTTATTATTCTAACTGGGAAATATGCCACAATTTAAAGCTGCGACAGAATGATATAATATATAGCTTCAGAACAATATTAAGAAAGGAGTTATTAACCAACTGCGGGGCCTTCCAGAAATGGTAAAATTTCATACATGTATAAGTACTTTTTAAAAATGTGTATACTTATGTATCAACTATAATAGGTTTCTTGAATGTATCGTCTTCTATAAAAATATACAATACAACGCTATATCAAACATGGCGGGTGCAACGCTGAGGATTTTTTCTGTTAATTTATTTGAGATAAAGAAATCAGTTAGTCTAAAAGAAATATATGTTTATGGTTAAGAAATGTTATTGCCGAAAACCGTGAATTAGTTAATATGTATTAAATGACTTAGATGTAAACTAATAATACTTTCCCGTAATAAAATTTCTTAATGATTAGGTATGCTGTCTCTTTTAGATTATAAAAATTAAGAAAATTACATAATATTATGTCTGCTTCAATGTTTTACATTGGTTGTATTTTCCCTCTTGTTTTAGCTAAACAATGTTTATTGTGTGACTTAACATTATACAGATAAATAATTAATATTTCATTAACAAAAAGAAAAAATAACCAAATATGTGTAGGTTAAATAATGCCATGTTTGAACTAAATATGATTGATTATTATTAGTATTAATAGTTCTTATGTGGGGCCGTGTATTTGTTTTTTTTTTGTATTTCCTAAATTTGTCAAAATAAATATCTACATCTTTATAATTTTTTTTTATTAAAGTAAGTTTACTCTTTCTACATAACGATTTTGTTTTAGTGAATTGCTGATATAAGTACAAAGTGCTAAAAAGAAGGAAAATTTGAGGAAGTTGGATTTGCCTCTCCATCCTTTTATTGTTGTGTAGAAGCCAGTGGTTTAAGAGTGGAGAAAATATTTGTATGTAATAATAACGTTTTATATCTTGTTTTATTAATAAATAATGATTTTACCTTAACACAATGATTTATTTCGCCATATGTAATATCACTTTATTTTCAAGAAATATTAACTTAACTCTAAATATACGTTTATCTCTGTGAAATATATTTCTTAACATTAAATAAATTAATTATTTATAGTAAAATAATAATATTCCTTACTAAGAAATATTATTGCTCAGAAAGAATAATTTTCTAATGTGTAGAAAATATATTTTTATGACTAATAAAATTAATTAACATCAATTGTAATTTCTTTCTGATAAATGGGTTTGAAGTTTGCCAGAAAGTGATAGTTTAACCATGTTTAAAATATATTTCTTTGGCTATAGTAAAATCTATTTGAAATATTTTAGAAAATTATATCTTACATACAAAGATATATTTCTTAGGCAATATGCCAAGTCGATCTTTCTTAAATATTAATAAAGTTTCTTTATGTCAAGAATTTTTTTCTCTCGGTGTAAAAACTACTGTAGATAAAATTGACAGTAGGGTTGTTAGTAATCACAATAGGATTATAAAAAATGAAGCCTATTTGGATGGTATTATGCAGGTTAGACGGAATAATACTCTCAGAATATATGGGTTACCAGAACAGGAACAGGAGAATTTGCCTAGGGTGGTTAAAGAATTAATCCATTCAACAATGAAAGTCGAGAACTTAAGTGAAAATGATATCAATAATGTGTATCGACTGGGTAAGAGAGAGGTTGATAATAATAAACCAAGAATTGTTTTACTCGAAATGGTATCCTATCTAAAGAAGAAAGAAATTTTGATTTCAAAAAAGTTGTTAAACGGTACCCACATATTTATTAGTGAAAACCTTACGAAGCCGCAATATCAGCTACTGAATGCAGTAAAACAAAAATACAGTAAACAAAATGCATGATCCAGGGATGGCAAAATCTTTATTAAGGACGGAGGTATCAAAAATATTACGTCGCACCAAGATCTTTAAATCGGCTACTTAATGGTAAACGTGGCAACGTGACAAGATGGAGGTTTGGTCATTATCTGCGTAGTATCTAGTACAAACTATTTGGTACCTTCATTTATCTTTCCACTTTTTATGGTAGACCTGTTTTTTTATTTTAATCTAATTTAGATACTAATATTTAGTTGTTTAATGTATTCGGGAACTCCTCATTTTGTTAATGATTGATCATTAATTATTGCTTTCGTTATTTTTAATTATGGTATTATATATGGTAACAACTTGTTTTGTATTTAGTTAGGTTTTTTGTCATAATGTTGTATAATCAATTATGGAGCTCCAGAGTTTTTTTAATGAAAATTTTTTGCTCAATTAGAAATCCAATGAAATCAATTAATTTGTGGTCATCTGATTGAATACAACCAACATTATACTGAAAACAGATCCCATGGGCTGTTTTCACTCAATCATGTAGCTATGGATACCTACATTTCGTTTCATTTCGATTTTGACATTTCAAATATTCAATATTTCAAAATGTCACGATTTGGTTGTAATACTGATGAGAATATTAATGAAATTATTATTAATTTTATATCAGCAAAAAATTTTCTATCCGAATAACCCTCGAACATTGATAAATGCTCAAAAATTTTTTAACAACTTTCTCAAGCTTGTTGCTTACAGGCAACAGACCTCCGCCTACGGCGTCGGTCTGTTTCCAAGCAACAAGCTTTCGAAATCTGTTATAAAATTTTTTCGAACAATTATCAATGTCCTTGGGTTATTACTACTGAAAATTAGCGCTTATTACCAAAATTCGAGAGGTTTAAGGACGAAAACGACACATTTTTACCAAAGTTTGTTGATAGAAACCTTTGATATTATTGCTTTGACGGAAACCTGGTTAAGTAATGACATTAATGATTCTGAATTGTTTGACGAAAGGTATGTGGTTTATAGAAACGATAGGAACCTTGTAAGGACGCGTAAGGCAAGAGGCGGAGGTGTTCTGATTGCAGTTCATAAAAAATATAAATCTAAACAAATCTTAGTAAATACTGAATTAGAGGTACTATTCGTTGAATTGGATGTATTTGGAAATAAATTAATTCTTAGTAACGTATATTTGCCCCCCCCCCTCCAGTCGAGCAATAACGATTATATAGCTTTTGTTGATCTTTTTTCGTACATAGATAATACAATGAACACATCTATTTTAGTTTTTGGAGACTTTAATTTACCTTGTGTAACCGGTGTTTTATATATTTGTCGATTCATGAATTAATTAGTATGTATAACTTTCAGTTTTTCAATAACATTGTGAATGAGGATGTGCGAACCTTAGATCTAATTTTGAGTAATATTGATATTTTAGTTGGTAAAAATAACTATCCATTTACAAATGAGGATAAGAAACATCCAGTTTTGAGTATAGAATTTAACATGATAAAGACAGGAACAATCAATCATCATGAGATGAATAATCTAACTAACCAATTTAATTTTAAAAAAGCCAATTTTCCTATGTTGTGTGATTTATTGAGGAACTGTAGCTGGAATAATTTAGGATGTATACAAGATATTGACATTGCAGTTGACTATTTTTATCATAAAATTTATGAAATATTTGAGGTGTGTGTACCTAGATTTCGAACTAAGAGTAGAATAAACAAATTTCCTGTGTGGTTTACTCCAGACATTATTCGTTTGCAAAGGGAGAAAGAGTTTCATAGGGGTATGCAAAATGTAGCGGTTTATCATGTAACTGAATATAAAAGACTGCGAGCACTTTTAAAAAATAGGATCAGGGAAGCGCATGAGTCATACATACATCATGCCGAAAACAGTATCAATACTAGCCCTAACTTATTTTGGAATTTGGTAAATAGAAACAAGAAAGCGAGTATTGACACTGAATATATAATTAATGGAAACAATGAAATAATTTCTGACAGTAAAACAATTTCCCAAGAGTTTGCTGATTATTTTAAGTCTATATATGACCATAAATCTTCTACATACGATTTAAATTTTATTAATTCTAGTCACAATAATTCTCCTTTGCTCGGTTTCACTAAAGTTACAGTGCGTGATATACATAACGCATTTTCAAAATTAAAACCAAAGTTTTCCTCGGGACCTGATGGTATTCCGAGGTATATATTTAAAGCATGTGGCGACTATAGTATTTTTACTACAAAAACGTTATTACGTAGGTCAAAATTTTTGACGTAAGAGAACTGTCAAAACATTAGAATGTGACTTTTCATTATTGCTATGTTTATTATAAACACGGCAATAATGAAAAGTCACATTCTAATGTTTTGACAGTTCTCTTACGTCAAAAATTTTGACCTACGTAATAACGTTTTTGTAGTAAAAATACTATACGTTACATATCCTCTAATAATTATCTTCCAAAAAATAGTAGATAATAATTATTTTCCGAAATTGTTTAAAATGACTAAGGTAACTCCTATCCATAAAAAAGGTTCACGAAATGATTGCGAAAATTACAGACCTATTGCAATTTTGAATTGTATAGCAAAAATTTTTGAACACATCTTACATGAAAAAATGTATGCACATGTACAGAAAATGATATGCCCACAACAATATGGATTTTGTAAAAATAAATCTATTGAAGCTAATTTATTATTATTTACTAATTATATTAATGATGTCATAGTCAACAAGAACCAGGTAGACGTGGTATACACTGATTTCGCCAAAGCCTTCGATAAGGTCAACCATGATATTCTATTAGAAAAATTATTGTACTTTGGGCTAAGCAATTCATTGCTAGAACTTTTTGTAACATACTTGACAGATAGATGGCAATTTGTATCATATAAAGGAGATAAATGGGAGGTTTTCCTGGTGGAATCAGGTATACCACAAGATTCAAATTTAGGACCGCTATTATTTTTACTGTTTGTGAATGAATTACCTTCTTTAATTACATCTCGGTGCCTTTTATATGCGGATGATTTAAAAATATTTAGAGAAATTAAAGATTTGAATGATTATTTTCAATTACAGTACGATTTAAACGAGATTTATGATTTGTCAATACGTAATAAACTGTATTTTAATTTGAACAAATGTACGATCATGACATATAGTCGTCAGGCAAACCCTAGTTATTTTATGTACAATATGGGAAATAATAACTTACATAGGGTCAATGAAGTGACGGATCTTGGTATTACGTTTGTAAATAATTTAAGTTTCAACTTACATGTGCAAAATATTATGTCTCAATCATACAAAATGATGGGACTTATTAAACGTGTAACATATAAATTTCATAATATCGACTCAATTAAACGGCTCTTTAATTCATTTGTTAGAAGCAAATTAGAATTTGGGAGTATTGTCTGGAGTAACTTAATAAATAGTGGTCACATGCGCCAAATTGAATCAATTCAAAACAAGTTTATTAAATATTTATGTTACAAAAAGCATAAAATATCGCCAGAATATGATTCGTATCAACCATTAAGAAAAGAATTTAATATAAAAAAATTAGAGCAAAGAAGACTTCAACGTTGTTTAATTTTTCTCTATAAACTATGTAATCACTTAATAGACTCGCCTGATCTTTTGGGGCAAATACAATTTTATATCCCGGATCACAGAACCCGTCCAAGAAACATATTATTTTTTGTAAATACTTCTAGCCCACTAAATAAAATGTGCCAAATTTACAACGATTTAACAACAACCACTTGTCTGGAATTATTTGGAATAAACTTGCAATTATTTAAACGTCTATTGCATGAATAATATAAAGAGAGGTTTTTTTTTATTATTATTTTTAACGTTTTTGCTGGTAAACATCTGTCGTTTTTGTCTCTATTACCTCGAATTATTACATTATGTGCATGTTGTACTAAACTGTTGTCATTGTAGATACGGATACATGTAAGTAGGGAAACCTGTTTGTATCTGTTATTAATAAATAAATATTCCGTTTTTACTAACAGAATTTTGTTTACATTAAAAAATTCAATGAAATTTCGAAATAATATAAAAATATTATTTTACTAATATAGAATTAATTAATATATACTTTTTATCATCCGTACCTAAATAGACTCTATTGTATACTTTCTCATTTCGGAGTCGCAGTTTGTATTGAATATAAATATATAGGTATTCCAAAAAATATAACTGTTTTCAACATGGCAACAGAGTGCGTGCTTAAAATAAACTGTACAGTTGATACAGATACTGCTGTAAAATTATTTAGTGAAAAAACATTGAAAACTGCAAAAGAAAAATTAAATATTAGAAAAATGTGCGGGTTAAAATACAGTGATATTATTTTACCAGAAGCTGTTGATGATACAAGGGGATATCATTCTGCTTGCTACAGACTTTTTACATCTGTAAATAAGAAAAGTTTAACAAGTTTAGAAGAAGTAAATGAAAAAATTACATCTTTACCTGAGACTTTTAATAATTATGGTTAGTAATTTAATATATTTAGCAATAATAATACTTATTCGGGCCCCGGTTACATGGTTCTCGCAATAAAATTTATGTTTTAACCGTTTCTATCTCGGTTATCCTACAAAAATAATTAAAAAAAGTAAAATAGTTAGTAAAGAAAAAACTAAAATTTGGCTTTCTATCATTTTTTACGAATTTTACATATATCGATTACTATTGAAGTTATTATCGAAAGAAAATGAAATGTACGAATTTTGAAAAATTATGATTTTTTTGTGAATCATATTTTTTTCGAAAATATGCTTTCTAAACGGTCAAAATTATTGAGGTTATTACTTACGCTAAAATAAAGAAATTCTTATAGGGACTAGGTACTATAAATTTTAATTTTTGTGGAAATGTAGCGTATATTTTATTTTTCACTTCTTCCTAAAAAATTCGAAAGGGTTCTCTTTTTTCATCATAACTTGCTTAGCTTTGATCGTCTGGAGCTCAGTTAATAGATATTTTTGAGTACTTTGACAAGTGTTTAGTAAGAAGTATATTTTATAAAATGCATCGTTTTCCCGTTATTCAAATCTGAATACTTAGATTTGAGTAAGTACTAGCCGAAAAAACTATACATTCGATCACCTACATATAAGACACTTTTAATTAGTCCAGGAACCGAAGCTTTTCACCTCGCAATTTTTACAGAATGGATCGATTTGCTTGAAAATTTGAGAATAAGTAGTGGATAGTCAATGGGTCAAAATCTATATGATGCCGACAGGCGCTTTTACTATGGGGGTGGTTGCCTCCCCATCTCGTGGGGTGGAAATTTTTTATTATATTTTGACCGCAAAAGTTAATAAAAACATTCACTCTAAGCAAAAAATGTTCTATACATTTTTTAGATAAAATTAATAGTTTTTGATTTATTCGCTATCGAAAATGTTAGTTTTATATCTAAAAAATCAATGTTTTTCGATGGTATAATCATTTACGATCCACTCAATTTTTGCCGTAGAACAAATTTTATCAAATAAAACTCTTGGAAATTAAATTACCTATAATTTCATATTTAAATATTTTTTCGTATCCCTGATGCTAATCTTTCTATTCTAAAATAAAAAAATATGAAAAAAAAATTAAGAAATGCTTTTCTTTAGTTACGAGTGACTAAAATTAAAAATATTATAAAAAAATCAACCAAAAAGCAAAAAATACAAAAAATTGAAACAATCTAACACATTCGTCAAAGAAAAGCGTGTCGCGTCTTCATCAAATAAACGGTTTTCGCCCCACGCTTTTCTTTAACGAATTTGTTAGATTTTTTCAGTTTTTTGTATTTTTTGCTTTTTCGTTGACTTTTTTATAATATTTCTAATTTTAGTCACTCGTAACTAAAGAAAAGTGTTTCTTAAATTTTTTTTTTCATATTTTTTTATTTTTTACTTTTTAGTCTTACACGTTTCAAACATTAAAAAATATCGTCATGTTTCTTAAAATATGTATAAAACATTGTACTAATATGAAAAGTAGTGGGAATCGGCAAAAAATTTGAAACTTTATTGTTTATTTATGAAGCATAACGTAAACAATTAACGTAAAAAGTGAAATTATGTATAGTTTATACTATTAGCTACAATCCGTAAAAGTTTCAAGTTTTTACATTGTAAAAAAACAAGAGAATTTAAGAATTTTCCATTAAAATCGTTTTTTTTTTTATTTAAACAATTAATAAACATAAAAAATAATTTTTATTGATTATTCGTGTATTGTTCCCGCGAATGCATATGTCTGCAAATTTTCATTCATTTGCATTGGAGAAAAGGCACTCAAATTAACGTATAAAGATTTGACGCAAAATATTGAACTAAATAAAAGCGTTTGATAAAAAATTGCAGTTTTTACCAAATTGCAAACATTCGTTATTCGCTTTAAACTTCAGTTTTTCAAAAACTAACCATTCTAAGCCAGTCAAACTTCTAGAATCTATTAATAATACATAAGTAAAGAAGAATTCATAGGGCTAATGACTAAAAACATCGCAATAATAATAATAACTTACATTATTATGCTTCCAATTGAATTTCTCCTTTTTTTTTTAAATATATTGATTTTTTAATTGTAATTTTTTTATTTTTTATCTTAGGAAGTTCGTTAAAAAAGAATTTTGTAGGTTTTAACCAAATCTATAAGGCTATTGGTATTAAATCTTTTTAAAACTCTCAGTCACAAAAAGAGATGGCATTGAAAGGGTTGGTAAAGGTGCCTTTTGCATGATATTACAAGTTTTAATTGTCAATAGATCACTCAATTTTTGCCGTAAAAAAATTTTTGCAAAACTAGTTCTTGGGAATTAAAAAGGCTACAATTTCATATTTAAATATTTTTTCGTATCACTGATGCTAATCTTTCTATTCTGAAGAAAAGGGTATTTTTACCAAACTACAAAAACTCGGTATTCGCTTTTAACTCCATTTTTTAAACTAAGCCGATCAAACTCCTAGAACCTATCAACGATATATAAATCAAGAAAATCAAATCAGGTCAATGACAAATTTTAATTAGGGTGGTGATTAGGGGGTTGTTTACGATCACTTTTTTGCTGAAAAAAATAGGGACTGCCATCCTTTTCATTATACTTTTCACTTACTTTTTTTAGCTAGAAATTTTTTTATCTCTGGAGATATATTTTTAAATACTTTAAATTAGTTTGAATAAGTTATCCTAGAATAATGCATAGTTTTCCCGTCCTTTGACTTTGAAACTACAATATATAGCATTTGACGAAGAAGAGCCAACATATAATAAAGTATAGCTCGATTACTGTTGGTCTTAAAGAAAATAAAAAAAAAACGGTTTTGTTTATTTTTTCAAAAGGTACATTTTTGTTGAGTAAAGTTGTTTTGATAAAACGAAAACTGTTTGATTTATTAGCAGAAAACTGATTAAAAACATAGATTTTTTCAATATAAAACTAACACTTTCGATTGCGAATAAATCGAAAACTATTAATTTTATCAAAAAAATGTATATAACGTTTTTTGCTTATAATGAATGTTTTACTAACTCTTGTGGTCAAAATGTAATAAATATTTCCACCCCCCAAGATGGGGTGGCAACCACCCCCATGGTAAAAGCGCCTTCTGGCATGATATAGATTTTGATCCTTGGACTATCCTCTACTTATTCTCAAATTTTCAAGCAAATCGATCTATTCTATCAATATTGCGAGGTTTTGTCCTATTTTAAGCTTCATTACTCGGACTAAAAAGGTTTTTCAAGTAAGGAGTATATTCATTTTTTTATTATCTTCAATTTTGGTAATAATAATTTTTTACAATGTTATTCAAAATTAATTTATAAACCAATGAAATAATTTTTTTCCTTGGATAGCTTTGATGAAAATCATTATGGATCGCTATCCTCTGGTATCAGTTCAATCCTGGATAATTTTTTATTCTCTTCCCAGATTTGGTCCCGGTATACTGTTGCCCTGCTTTCTGGCGTCTTACAAGTTTTCCTCTATTCTTCAGGATTTACACTGTTATTTGTGTTTTCCAGGTGCTTTAAATTAATATCTTTTCATTTGCATATGATATTAAAAAATCTTAACATTTTTTTAACTCTCAGTGTACTTTTCGTACAAGATAAAAATAATTTATTCATGGAAAAGGTTAAACGCGCACATCATGACGATGTTATTCAGAACTTCACAAATAAGAATTTTTCTGGCTTCTTTAATTATTTCCATTGATTAATGTGGGTGAACGTATTATGTATAAAACTACCAAAATCTTCAAGGAAAGCACTCACTCATCAAACAGTATCACTCTAGAAACATTCCACAGTTTTATAACGTCCACACCAAAAATGGAAGCAAAAAACTTCATCGTTATTTTTGTGTTCACTTTTTTCTTGGGCTTGTGTTTGGCTCAAGTTAATTTCACCCCCAACTGGGGTAAGAGATCTGGAACCGATGACAACAACTGCGATGTGAACATGGAATTGGTGAAAGTTATCTACAACTTGTTGAACAGCGAGGCGAAAAGACTGGTGAAGTGCGACAGAATTTAGACTACAGTTTCTTATGCTATAAACATTGAACATCTTGTAAGTTTTTAAATAAATAAATTGGTAATTAATAAATAACACTGCTTTTATTTTTTATATACAGATTTATATATTGTTGTATGTTACATGAGTTGTTTTTAGTTCACCAGCACTAAGTATATATTCTACATTATCTGCTTTTTGGATCTGTCATAATTTTGTCAAATGGTATCATAATTCTCTTTACCTTTATCTCTATTGGGTTTACCCCAAAATCCCGACAGCCAAAATCCCGACGGCCAAAATACCGATACGCCAGAATCCCTACAGGCCAAAATCCCGACACGCCAGTATCCCGACAGGTTTGCATGATAAGTTCCTTTTTAACATATAATTACATTTATTTCTGGTTTTTTGTTTATGGCCATAAGTATTTACCATTTAATATGAACTAATTTTCTAAATAAAATTTCTAACATGTGTATATGAATTATATTATTTTTTTTTGAGAATATATAGTCCAATAATACATATATGTATATAATGTATAATCAAATCCTGAATTGAAGTTTACTTTCATATAATAGATATTATCACGTCACTTACAAAATTTACAACCTTCCATTTCAGTAAGTATAGCTTTTATATTATAAAATGAAGTGTTTAATGATTTTTTTTCTTTTAAAATACATAATAATTAGTACCCGTACTTATTAGTAAGTAATTAATTTTTCAATTTCAATACTCTATAATATGATTTGTTATTGCATTTGAAAAGGAAACAATAAATATTCAACATTTAGTGGTCGGGATTTTTGCTTATGCGAGAATTGTTGCATATCGGGATTTTGGCCTGTCGGAATAGGGCTTTTCATTCACAGTCATTTGTTTGGAGCTTCTGTCATATGTCGTATAATCCGTGTATATTAATATTATACACGGATTATACGACATTTGACAGAATCTCGAAACAAATGACAATCGATGAAAAGGGAGCGTTCAAGTATTACGTAACGCAATTTTTGAGGATTTTTGACCCCCCTCCCCCCATGTAACGCACCGTAACGTTTTTCTGTACCCCCCTCCCCCTACCTAAACGTTACGTAACACCCAAGTGGCCATTTTAACCTAAATGGAAAACGAGGTTGCGAAAAGTACCGGAAACTCGGTAAAAGAACTTTGTTATTATTTTAATGGCATTTGAGGTAATAATAAAAAACTTACAATCATCATTCAGCCTTAAATGTCCGCGGCTGAACATAGGCCTCCTCCCCTCGTTTCCAACCACGTCTATCCTGCGCCGCTCTCATCCAGTTTTTATTTAGCTTTCTTAAGTCGTCAGTCCATCTTGTAGGCGGTCGACCGACGTTTCTCTTGTCTTCGCTTGACCTCCATTCCAATAACCTTTTTGTCCATCTCCCATCTGTCATTCTGGCAATGTGTCCTGCCCATCTCCACTTCAACCTAGCTAGCCTTTCGATGACGTCAGTCACCTTTGTTCTTCTTCTGATTTCTTCGTTTTTGATTTTGTCTTGCAGAGTTATTCCTAACATTGAGCGCTCCATTCTTCTCTGCGTTACTCTTAGTTTGGTAGCCGAGGCTTTAGTTAATAAGTGTTTCTGATCCGTACGTCAAGACTGGGAGGACGCACTGATCAAATACCTTTCTCTTTAGGCATGTGGGCAACTCACTTTTAAAAGTTTCTCTCAGTTTTCCAAATGCTGCCCACCCAAGAACGATTCTTCTATTCAGTTCATGTGTCTGGTTATCCCTGCCACTCGTAATTTCATGTCCCATGACATGAAATATATTCAAAACTTACAATAATAATATTTTATTATTAATTTTACATTTGCATTTAATTTACATTTACATTTTTCCTACTTGGCCCCATCCTTACATACATTTTTGGTTTCATTCTTTATTGTTCTTGTCATGCATTCTTCTATTTTATCTTTTTTAATAAAAGCTTAAAATAAAATAACATATTTCTAATTTCAACATTTTATTTTGCTTAGTAAAAATTTTTGTATAACGAATAATATACGATGTTACCAGTAGTTTCGGAAAAATAGTGAAAAAAATGTGTAAAACTTTTTGTTCTTCAACGCCCTGTATCGTGAAACCAAAATTATTTAGTAAGCAAACCCCAATTATTTTTTAATTGTTCACCTATCCTAGAGATCGTGTTACCCTTTTCTGAAACACCTTGTATATATATAAGAAGGCACTTATGGAATAAAATTATTTCTGTCCTTGTTTTAAATAATTTAAAAAAACGCTGGAACCCGTAGATTTTCATATATAAAAATGTGTGCTTTTTAAACATAAATTTAAATGTACAGGGTGATTCATGCAAGCCTAGCGTAGTCCATTATCTTTAATTTTAATTAAAAACCCTGTATATTTTTGTTTTTAGAAGCTGCTTAACAACCTCATCTCAAAAATGTGTATTATGTAGGGTCTATTATGAATAATGCAAGGTGAAATTTTGAAATTATGTATAATTTTCGTCAAGATGTTAATCACATAAAACTTTGAAATTAATAATTCAGGAATCACACTTTAAATAAGGGTATTATTTTTTAAAATATCTATTTTTCTAAACTAAGTATCAATATAGTGGGTTTTGTATTTAATGCTTTTTATTTAAAGACATTTTTAAATAATTTGAAAATTTGCGTACATATTTAAAACATTAATGAATACCTACCTACTGCTGAAAACGATACTGCATGTTATGGACTTAAAGTACCCATTTCATTTTTACCAAAATAAAAAGTACCTACCTATCTATTCATCAGATAAACCCATAAATAACTCCGAGGGAACAGTTCCGGATAGTGGAAACATAATATGGTCTTTTGAAAACAAAACAATTCTCAACGAAAGAATCCCTTTAGGTTAGGCACTTGACATCATTTTGACTTGACCCTGAAAATCCTATGTCGCTAAACCATCAAATATAATTTAGGTGAAGTGAAACGAAAGAAGATTATGCGCTGTTGGATGTTGGGCTTTGGGTTGTATAATATAAATTAGAAATGGTTTACATAATTTGAGCAATGATTTTTTTTTAGAGTTTTCGGTTGATTTTATACAATTTTCAGTAGATAAGTAGATTTGAGTTCAGATCAGTAGGTTTTATACAGTTTTCAGTAGATCGGAGCTGAAATCAGTAGGTCTGCTGAAAAATCAGTACACAAATCATAATAAAATTCAGGGGTCTATGTAAAACATAAAAGAAATTATGTAGTTTTTTTTATTTAAGTTAAAAAAGAATGTTACGTAACGCGCTGTTCGAACCCCCCTTCCCCCATGTAACGCGCCGTAACGTTTTACAAAACCCCCCTCCCCCCAAACTGCGTTACGTAATACTTGAACGCTCCCAAAGCCCTATTCTGGCGTGTCGGGATTCTGGCGTGTCGGTGTTTTGGCCGTCGGGATTTTGGCTGTCGGGATTTTGGCTGTCAGGATTTTGGGCGCCACCGGTTTCATAGAATTTTCCCTTTAGCTTCATTGGAATTTTTCTATCACACAACAAACCACTCGCTTCCTTTTACTTCATCCATCAAATCTAATTATGTTGCATTCATTACCACATATGTATTTTCCCATCACTCATTTTAAAAATGAGAAAATAAAAAGAAAACTTATTTAACACTAAAAGCTTTTGTGTTTAATGCATCCACAAAATTTATTCCAAATTAATGTCGCTACGCCTGTATCTATCGACAGAGTGCCTTTCTTAGGTTATCTCAAGTATGCAAGCAGTTTGATTTAACCCAGCCTGTGAGACATATCCACCCCTTAAAATAACATTCGGGTGTAACAATTCATTGGAGCGAGGTGTATTAATTCGTGTGAAAACAGGAATCACTCCACCTCGATCCAATGCTTCAGACCATCCATTTTCCCCCTTATATAGCACTCTGATGCGCGATAAGGGCACACTATCAGGTAAATGTTCTTCATGTGGGAGTACTGTGTAGTAGAACTTCAACATGGTACCCTAACTGATTCAAAATTCAGACCAGCGTGAGGCGCTCTATTCTTATTATCTTGTGGTGACTTATTCGCGAACTAAAATTGCTTGCTTGGGCCCGAGCCACTGCTCAGGGCTAGGCCCAGTTCAGTGACTTGGTGTTTGGGCCATACGTGCCCGGATTTTTTTGTGTTTTGACTTTTTTGGATGGCTTGCGCTATCCTAAATTTGTTAGTTTTTTATGATTTTTTTGGTTTTTGTTTTGTTCTCAAGTGATCTACTGATTTTTCTGCTTTCTATCAATCTCCCTTAATCGGCATTAGTACATTGTCTTCCCTATCTTTTTCCATCGACATAAATATAAAAACTAGACTGCTTGCTGCAATCTAAAACTGTGCCCTTAGTGCGACAGAGAAAAGGGGTTTATCGACAACGTGACTTTCCCACTGCCGCCGATTAGATAAACTCCGCCGATTAGAAAGAGATGCCTACACTGTTTATAACATTTCTCTCTGTCGCATTGATATAGAAAGGTTCTTTACTCCTAAGCGAAATTCATCTTTTCGGCATATCTCGTATAGGATTGATAAAATTTGATATCTGATGTTTGTATCTTAAGACACATACCCACTATGTTGGTGCTCCGTGCTCCCTGCAACTGCTCCAATCGACACGGCATGCAATCCTCGCTCCTCTACATATAAAACGCTAAGCACCGTGGCGGATCGCGCACTGTTACATCGAGGGGGAGCGGCGACGTCTCCACTATGTGGAGCAGTTGCAGGAGCGCGGAGCACCAACATAGTGGATACGTGCCTTTAGATTTTAGACCATGCAGAACTTTTTATGAACTATAACTTTTTTCGTAATATTAATAATAAGAAGGTTTCCTATATCTGGTTAACTTGAATAGAATAGAAATGTGCTTTAATGTCATGAAAAATTGTACAATTTTATAGACAAAGCTTACAAAGAATCATAAAAAACAAAACAGTAACAAACACAATTTCCTAAAATTACATAAATCATCAATATAAATAAAAAGTAATGAAGTACACAAAACAATAACAATATATTTAGGGGAGTGCATATAGATTTTTACTTGGGAAAAAATCAAACAAGATAGAACTTTTTATAATTTCATTAAGAAATGTTTAATAAACAACATATCAAAAAGTTCTACTCGAGAAGTGGGTGCTTCATTTTTTATTAAACAAATGAACTGCGAAATTAGATGTTTTTTTTAAATAACTCCGAAAATATAAACTTTAGAAAAAACTGACATAACCATTGAAAAATTCAGAAAATTTTACAAAAACAACCATATATAAAGATTTTCCTAAAATTAAATCTGTAGCTTCTATAATTTTTTATTTATAACGCTAAAGTCGCCCTTCTCACAAACATTGGCGCACTGTAAACTAGCGTTCGGAGAAGTGCACAATTGAGTTATTTTAATGTAATTCTTCAACTAATGGATAAAATAAAATTTTACAAATTGGACATGAAAGAAGAATAATTAAGCTATCTTATGATTATAATAAAAAGAAATAAAATATATGGGCATAAGTACGGTGTGGGCGCACCAGCGTAGATAAGGGGGTACTGGGGGACAGTACCCCTCCTAAGAAGCATTCTAATAGAAGCAATAAATTACTAAAAGATGTAGGAGAAATTAATGATACACTTCCCTCATCAAAAAAAATTCAATCTTATTCGCTTAAAAACCAGTTTTTATTACATTGTCTTTTAAGTTTTAAAATGTCAACTATAACGCGACCACAGACCGCCAATGGTTTCACCATTACATCTTTCGCCTATGTAACCGACGTAATCGCCGATTTTTGTTTGTTACTTCTGTATTTTCTTGTGTAAATAAACTTTAATAAAAGTTCAAATTTACCTAGCTGTTTGAGCGTGGTACCTGGCGCAAAAAATTGCTCTCGGCACTTAAAATAACATACTAAGTACCCCCCTAGAAAAAAAACCTATCTACGCGCCTGTGTGGGCGGAAAGTAAGACTTTCATGAAGTTTGTTTAAAAATGATTTTAGAATGTGTAACTAATACAATGTTTCTTATAAAACCCTCAATTTTGCACAACTTACCTTTCAAGCATCTTACTAAATGATGTTTTATTCAAAGAAAATCTCAAAAATTTAATTCAAATGATACGACGCGAAAAAATGTAATTTTTGAAAACTTCGTAGTTATACAGAATTACCACCACTTTAAGACGGTATTACTCAAGTTTGAACAGATTTATTACAATTTTATTGATGCTTTTTTAAAGCTTGGGATGTAAGCTTTAAAATGCACTGAATTATTTTACTTTCGAAATAAAATAAACTATTTCTTTTTGAGAAAATTAAGAAAGATAACAATAATGTAATACAAAAACCGAACATTACCAGCTAAAAAAATGTTTATACAAAGTGATCAAAACTTTTTTCTGTAAAACTTACCTAAAATACATTTAATAATAAGCTTCAACAATAATAAATGTTCAACAAAAAGAAATTTTAGCTCTTATATAGTATGTTTGCGTAACTTGGAACCTATCGATAACTTTTTTATTATCAGTTTTACGAAAAAAGTTATTGTTTATAAAATACTCTCCATCGTATATAATCTAAGATGCAACCATCAAATATCAAATTTTATTAATTTTAAACGAGGTATGTCAAAAAATATGAATTTCACTCAAGAGTAATGTACCTTTATATTTCACAATATGGAAAATTGTTATTAAGAAAAGTTTTTTCTAATTAAAAAATATGTTTCAGTGTTCAATTACATCCTTCAAATTAAAATATTGTGAATAATAGAGGCACTTAACTCTTAAGAAAAATTAATATTTTTTACGTACCTCGTATAAAATTGAAAAAGTTTGATATTGAAAAAGTTTGATATCTGATGGTATGAAATATGATGAATTTTAGACCAGGTAGAGCATTTTATGAAGAATAACTTTTTTGCGTAAAATTGATAATAAAATAGTTATCATAGGTACCTAATTTTAATAAAATGATGATAGGTATCCGTAATTTGAGAAAAAATTGAATTTTTTTTTATTAGAATGATGTAATTGTATACTAAAACATCGTTTTTAATTTCAAACAACTTTTCCTAATAGCATTTTTTGATATTCTGGAATATAAAGGTACTTTACTCTTTAACGGAATTCATATTGTTGACATAATTCGTCTAAAATTGATAAAATTTGATATATGATGGTTGAGTTTTAGATTTTTGACTATCCAGAGTATTTTATGAAGAATAATTTTTTTTCGTAAAATTGATAATAAAAAAGTTTTCCATGTGGTTCCTAGCTACGCAAACATACTGTATAAGAGCTTATGTATAAAAATTTGCACATTGTAATGCCTTATTCGGATTCAGCATAATCAAAAACAAAATAGAAACATATTTGATCAAAGTCAAATGATGAATTCAACTATATTTTTAAAATTATTTATTATTGTTTAAACAATTAATAAACATTTAGCGGCCAAATCTGCGAGTAGAACTTTTTACTTTAACATGTATATGTATAAACTAACAAAGAAAGTTTTAGAAAAATATAAGCTTGTTTAAATTTTTCTGAAACAATAAATTGTTTTCGTTCTAATTGCACTGCCCTAATTGCAAAATTAAAAAATGCAAATTGCATAATCTACCTTAATAAGTTTAATAAATTAAGTTAAGCTGCTGAATGTGCTAACCAAATATAGATAAAAAATTCTACTTCTAGATAACGGTACTGTAATTTCTTAGTTATTGATTAAGAAACTCTGCTACTGAATAATATGGACTTTCAGATAGATAGGCTTTTGTCATTTTCGGGAACTTGGGGAAAGATGTTGCAGGTTTAAGTTTTAGAGGGAGATTGTTATACCAGTTTCTTGCAGAATATAATATAGATCTCCTTACTAACTCAGTGGACGGGATCGGTATAAAGACGTCAAAGGTAAAATTTCTGGTGCAATAATCATAATTAGCTCTTGTTGGAAAGACTTGTAGATGTTTACGAATTAAACAAACAGTTTCTAAAATATATAAAAAAGGAAGTGTTAAAATCATGTGACCTTTGAAGTAGCTTCTGCAATGTGTTGTTCTTCTAGGGCCAAACAGATATATTATTGCTCTTTTTTGTAATTTAAAAATAACATCGGATTGGGCAGCTGTACCAGAAGCCCAAAAAGGAAGACCATATCCAAGATGCGAAGAAAAATGTGTTATTTTGGAAGAGGTTAAATTGATTTCCTTCGAAACAGATCTTATTGCATAGCAAGCTGAGGATATTTTCTATATATACTAAGGATTTCCACTGTTTTCACTGTATTCCTTTACTCAAGCGTTGTCTCCAGCTCTGTCTGTCTTGCCAGTCCCCTTCCTGTAGATTTCTTCTCTTCATTGCTTAGTCCACTTCATCTCTGAAGGATCTTCGGTGTCTGCCCCTCTTCCTTTTTCCTATCGGGCTTCACTCTGTTATTCGTTTTATCCAACGACTTGGGTCTGCTCTTCTGACATGTCCATAAAAGGTTAATCTCTTCTGTTCGATGTAGTCTATTATGTCTGAATTCACTCCCACTCTTCTCTTAATCTCTATGTTACGATAGTTTCTTACTTAACATAACTTAGGTAGACACGCTGTTTATGTGTTTGCATAATATTTTATACTATTGTATTTTTAATGTAATTGAATGTAATTTGATACTTTGATATAAATAAAAAACTTGAGACCCTTTGAATTGTGATATAAAAAGTCTTGTGTCGGTGACATAATTGTTGCTCATTATTTTTTCTATTTTATTTTCTTTTCTTCGGTTTTTTGACTGTGAACTTAATCCATTAGCCCGATTTTAATGTTAACAAGCATTATAACTGTCTTATTTATTTTATATAAGTATAAGCTTGCAAGAATTTCGTCAGTTGATACATGTGCAACCATCGTGCGACTTTCTCCAGCCACGACATCATTTGATTAACTAAGGAACAAAACGTTAAAAAGCCGTATGTCTTAACTTGCTATTGGCAAAATGTATTATCCACGGTTGAGTAGCGATTTGAGAATGATTTTTATTGTATTGGCTGGCTGTTGTCCGCAGTTTATGGCCAAGACAAATCGTGAACAATATTTCGCACCCACGAACTACAAGAACAATATAGTTATCGAATTTATTAGATCAGTAACTGTTATGTAAGCTGAATAATGTATTTTATTCGATGGTGTAACCTACTTTTTGCGCTTTTTATACGGTAATGTGCCATACTTAGTGTATTGAGATTTGTTGAGCAATCGTACTCAACTTCAAAGTAAATTTTAAAGTCAAGGATGAAAAAAAGCTTAAATTTTTCTTCAAACATCCTGTTACCACACACCTAACGGTATAGAGCGGCAATATATTATAATTGAAAAACAACTCAGTATTTGAGTAGGGTCATTCCAAAGTGAATCTTATCCCTTCGAGAAAAATGTTGAAGAATTAGAAAAAACCATTTTTTTATTATCAGATGGTTCTTTTTGTATGAAACTTTTTAGTGTTCATTAATAATTCATAACATTAGTATACGTTAAGGTTTTTCAAATCGCTTTTGCGTTATTAACTCAAAAAAACTAAATATAATTTGGATAAGACGCACTTTGGAACAACGCAGTGGATAAGACGCTTTTTGGAATAACAATAATGTAGACAAAGGAAGTAGTGTGAACGAATATTTTTATTCGAAACAATAATCTTATACCTAAAACAGATTTTGGCTAAAATAACAATAATGTTATGGTCACATAAGCTAAAAAACAAAAACACGAAACACTTTTTTTAGTAACTAAAGCTAAAACTAATAACCAATTCGTTATTAAACTCTTAATTCAGCAGGTTCTGGAAAATAACTTTCGCAGTAATCTCTCTTTGCTGCATATCTGAAACAAACGATTGATTGGATTGATATAAGCAATACAGAAAAAATAATACTTGAATAAACAGTTTTATCGAATTACTAGTTATTTATAGCACAGATTTGACAGTAAACTAATAAAACATCTTTACCTGTTATTTTTTTTTGTATTTTTGCCCACAGTTTTGGATTAGAAACCTTCTTTTTGCCACAACCTTTTAGTACTTCTTTAGGTTGGTGCTTCTTACATAACAGTTTAAAATATTAAACACGTACTTTGTCGGTAAGAACAATAATTAGGTTTTACTTCACTAATTAAGTATACAAAATTTACACTCTTTTAATAATAAACAGTAAAATAACCTAACCTAATCACGCAAGTTAAAACGTCTAAACGATTACGTGGTTAAAAATCGGAGGCAGCCATTGGCTGGAAAGGATAAGGTTCGCTTTGAGATGACACTGCTCGTGGATAACGCGCATTTTGAAAAGATGCGCAATATTTAGACTTATTTTATATAGAACAAGAAGCGATTTGCCACAGTATTTTGTTATAATAGTATGTCAAAATCAATGTTACAGCGCTATTCAGTGCCAACTTAATTTTTATAAAAAATGGATAAGACTCACTTTGGAATGACCCTACTCATTTATCAAACTTAATCTTATTTATAAACTTAACTAAAACTGTCCATATTGTTCCTCTTTTTTCGAATATGTTTCCAAGGGTTCTATCCCATATTTGTAGGGGTCTGCCTTTCTTCTTCCTTCTCTGCGGTTTTGCCTGTCAAATTTCTTTCGCCGTTTTTGTATTCTCCACTCTCTGAAAATGACCCCACCAACAGAGTTGCCTCCTTTCTATGTTTTCTAATGTTGACTCTATTTCCAAATATTCTCTTATTTGAGTGTTTCGTTGTCTATCTTTTTGAGATATTTTATAAATTATGAGTCCTTTTTTCATCTTTATAGATTGAAATCTTTAAAAGACATCACAGTGCAGGTTGCCGCCTGACTGACTGTAGTGCAGGATTCATTCTTCATAGTCTTGGCAATAGCTCCCGAGGTACTTTAAAACTCCCTCTGGTCGCCAAGTCTACCTCAAAAGCTCACCTGCCAAAACAGACCCTCCTCTAACAGAAGCCTCCTTGCCTCCCTATCCATTTTCCCTCTTTTTCCTTTTTTATCCCAAATTAGGTTTTTTTGAGAGGAACCCCGCTTTAGATAGCGCGTGGAAGACTCTCATCACTCCTAGAAGGAATCACTGCTAACTGGACATTTCCTTTTTCCCACATTTCCTATATTTTCTATACCTTCCTTACTTACAACAGCTTTCCCTATTACCTTTGCCGTTGCTCCAGCTTCCTTCCTCTGCTTTCTTCTTGATCAATTCACTGAAATAGTTGTGTATACTAATCCAACCTGTTTTATTTTCAATTACTCTCTCAACCATTTCCCTCGCTCTCATAAAATTCACAGCTGTTTTTTTTCATTCTGTTTCTTTCTACTATTAATCTGTTACATATCAACATCGTAAGTGTCAGAGTGTCCGGGTATCTGCAGCATAGGTAATAATCCGTGTCAGCCTTTCCCAACGTAGAGAAATAGGCCCAAAAACACTTGTGTCCTGTAAGCACCTGCGTTGAAGGATATCCCACAGTTGGCTGTGACCACAGTCTACCCAGTCTCATAGGTTCAAGCTCAGCATCTTTGTCCACTGTGCCACATCTTCCGTGTTGTTCTATTCTTCTTTCCATCTTTCAATTAGCCTGACCTTTTCCTGCCTTTTCTCAGTCATAGTAAAATTTAGATCTTTTCTTTTATACAGCAATTTTCTTTTCATTGCCAACACATGCAGAGGAACACATCCAATGATGGCCCCTAAGACCACTGCAGTCACAGTCTTCTAGGTGCATGCCACTCGCAGCAGACTCTGTCTACTCGTGTCATGAGCCCCTTGTAGGCCGGTATCTTTACCGCCCTATTCCAGGTGCAACGGCATTCCAGGTACACTTTACGTTTTTTTGTCTGTTAGTGTTGTGAGGAACTACAATCTGTCTGTTGCACCCTTTGCTGGTTCCTTCTCTCCTTCAGAATGATGGCTTCGGTCTTCATTTCGGTGCTGTATCATCCATTTCTTCACAGTTCATAACCCAGTCATATACCAGGTTCCATAGCATCGAGCCCAAGACGACAGGGTTTCCACTGGGGAACCCCTGTAAAATTGACGATCATGCCCTTCTTAACCATAATTCTTCTCTTAGACAGATACTCCGCCACCACATTCATCAGGTAACCAGGACATTTTCTTTCCTACAATGCCTTGTGCCTTGATTACCTCGTTGCACTGTAGTATATTGGATGTATTCCTTATCTACTCACAATTACATCAATCGTGCTATTCCCATTTCAAAAACAAAATTGCCTAGGCGATAAGCCTCCTGATCTCACAATTCAGTCATCGCTGCGTCCTCGCAGCAAATATTAACATATCTCTACTTTCATTTCAACAAATTTTTATTCATTTTTCATTTCTCTTTTAGGGAAGTGCATGGCATACAGCGTGTGTCAGCCAAATGGAATAAATTCAATAGTTCAAATACTAATTGTTTTTTTGAAAAATGCTGAGACCTGTCGATTAGTATTTCAAATCTAAATTTTTTACATATAATAATAATGTATACAGGGTGTCCCTATTTAGAGATATGACGTCATCGTTAATTTTCTTTAATGGCAACACTGTTATTTTAATGGCTATTTAGATAGAGCGTGTAAAGTTATGCATAACTGCAAAACATCAAATTTTTATTTTCCAACATTTACAAGTTAATAAAAAATAAACTTATGTATGTAATGTGGAATAAATTTAATAGTTCCAATAATAATTGTTTTTTTTTTGAAAAATGTTCAGACCTGTCGATTAGTATTTCAAATCGAAATTTTTTACATACAAAATAATGTATTAGAGATTTAACGTTATTTTTTATTATTTTGTAAATGTTACGGAATAAAAATTTAATATTTTGAAGTTAAGTATAACTTCACACACCCAATCAAAATAGCTATCAAAATGACAGTGTTGCCATTTAAGAAAATCAACGATGACGTTATTTCTCTAAATTGGAACACCCTGTATACATGATTATTGTACCAAAAAAATTTCCATTTGAAATACTAATCGACATGTCTAATCATTTTTCAAAAAAACAATAATTATTATTTGAACTATTGAATTTATTCCAAATTACAGACATAACTTTGTTATTTTTCATTATCTTGTAAACGGTAAGGAATAAAAATTTGATATTTTTCGGTTATGTATAACTTTACACACCCTATCAAAATAGCTATCAAAATGATAGTGTTGCCATTTAAGAAAATCAACGATGACGTCATATCTCTAAATTGGAACACCCTGTATAAATGATTATTATATGAAAAAAATTTCCATTTGAAATACTAATCGACCGGCTTAAGCATTTTTCAAAAAAACAATTAGTATTTGAACTATTGAATTTATTCCATTTGGCTGACACACGCATAGATTTTCACTTCGGAAAAAATCAAACAAGATAGAAATGTTTGTAATTTCATTAAGAAATGTTTAATAAACAACATAACAAAAAGTTCTACTCGAGAAGTGGGAGCTTCATTTTTTATTAAACAAATGAACTACGAAGTTTGATGTAAAAATCTTAGAACAAAACTGACTTGACCATTGAAAAATTTAGAAAATATTACAAAAAAAACCTTATATAAAGATTTTTCTAAAATTTAATCTGTAGCTTCTATAATTTTTTATTTATAACGCTAAAGTTACCCTACTCACAAACACTGGCGCACTGTAAACTAGCGTACGGCAAAGTGCACGGTTGAGTTATTTTAATGTAATTCTTTAACTAATGGATTAAATGAAATTTTACAAATTGAACCTAAAAGAAGAATAATTAAGCTATCTTATGGTTATAAAAAAAATAAAATGTATGGGCATAAGTACGGTGGGGGCGGAAAATGAGCCTTACATGAATTTTGTTTAAAATTATTTAAAAATGTGTAACTAATACAATTTTTCTTATAAAACCCTCAATTCTGTACAACTTACCTTTCAAGCATCGTACTAAATGATGTTTTATTCAAAACAAATCTCAAAAATTTAATTCAAATGATATGACGTCTTAAATAATGTAATTTTTGAAATCTTCGTACTTTTATAGAATTACCACCACTTTAAGACGGTATTACTCAAGTTTTAACAGATTTATTACAGTTTTATAAGTGCTTTTTTAAAGCTTAGGATATAATATTTAAAATGCACTGCAATTTCTTTTTAAGAAAATTAAGAAAGATAACAAAAATGTAATACAAAAACCGAAAATTACCAGCTAAAAAAATGTTTATATAAAGTGATCAAAACTTTTTTCTGTAAAACTTACCTAAAATACATTTAATAATAAACTTCAACAATAATAAATGTTCAGCAAAAAAATTTTTTTAGCTCTTATACTATACAGTATGTCTGCGTAACTTAGAACCTATTGATAACTTTTTTATTATCAGTTTTACGAAAAAAAGTTATTCTTTATAAAATACTCTGTATCGTATATAATCTAAGATTCAATCATCAAATATCAAATTTAATGAATTTTATACGAGGTATGTCAAAAAATATGAATTTCACTCAGGAGTAAAGTATCGTTAAATTTCGCAATTTCGAAAATTGTTATAAAGAAAAGTTGTTTGGAATTAAAAAAATTGTTTTAATGTTCAATTACATCCTTCTAATTAAAATATTGTGAATAATAAAGGCACTTAACTCATAAGAAAAATTCATATTTTTTACATACCTCGTATAAAATTAAAAAAGTTTAATATCTGATGGTTGTACCTAAGATTTTAGATCAGGGAAAGCACTTTATGAGGAATAACTTTTTTTCGTAAAAGTGATAATAAAGTAGTTATCATAATTGTAATAAAATGATGATGAGTATCCGTAATTTGGGAAAAAATTGAAAAAAATTTTTCGACTAGAATAATATAATTGTATATTTAAACGTAGTTTAAAGGTGGTCAAAAAAATTTTAAACGATGTTTTTTTTTGTTTTTTTCATAAACCTATTTTTTGCATCGAAAAAAGTTTTTTTTAGATTTTTTGGTTCATTCCAAATAGAAAAGACGAAGGGGTTTTCGATATTGTATTGCAAAAAGCTATTCGGGCTTTCATCAATCGATGTTCATAAAATATCTACGTGCCTTGGTAACATTGAAACTTTCAGTTTTTCACATAGTTTTTGAGGGTTAAAAATGGCCGAACTTGCAATTTTTAAATTTTCAATCCGTTATATCTCGAAAACTATCACATTTAGAGAAAAGTTACGTAAGACCTTTTCCATTTTAAAATTATCCAAAAAACCTAAAAAAAATTGTCCTGTGCAAATAATTAGTTTTTGGAAAAAAACAAAAAAAAACGTTTAAAAAATTTTTGACCCTGGCAACATACAAATTTGTTAAAAGGGATCTTTGCAAGCAAGATGGTGAAAAAAATTGAATCTGAATATTTTTCCGAACAAATGCGAAGCTACAACCTGGACTAATAAATGACTTAAACAATGTAATTTCATCTACGAGTATGAAAACTGAGTAGCATTTACCAATTAGTGCTATAGTAATTTGTTAAACCACAATTTTCCCATAATTTGTTGGATTTGTTTCTTTCGTTGCCTTATTAAGATACAACAATCATTAACAAATTAATGAGGCCAATTAGTTCAATTTCACTTTTTCGAAATCCTTTATTTTTTCTGCATATGGATTATTTTATAATAGATAAATTAAAAATGTAAGATAATACTTTTGTAGATTGTACACATCTATGTGTTGATTTTACTGATTTTCTATAAATTTAAGTGTATAGTATGATTAGTGTGACCAACTAGCCCGAAAAATCCGGGACATGGCCCGAATTACGAAGTCGTGTCCCGGTGTCCCAGACAAGGCTTCCGGGCCATCCGAATTTTCAACGTTTTGGTAAAATTCTATTTTGAAATTTTGCATACGTTATTCTTCTAAGAATTCACATCAAATTGAATTGGTGGGTCAAAAAAAAGTGGAGAACATCTAGAGTGTAATACTAATACCACATCCAAAACCTATACATCATATATCATGGTATTATAGTTCTATACGAAAACTAAAACGGTGGACTTTTTTTCGTTTCTGTATTTTAATTATCGTCTTCTGAAAAAAAAAATGGCCCGATTTTCATTGAAAAGTCCCGGATTTCAGGTATTTTTTTCAGCCTTGTCCCGGATTCGACTGAATTGGAGTTGGTCACACTAAGTATGATTCACGCAAGCCTAGCATAGTCCATAAGCTTTACTTTCAATGGGGCACCTTGCATATTTTAAAATTTTTAAATGCTCCTTAAACTATATTATGCCGGGTTTATTATGAATAATACAAGGTGAAATTTTGAAATTATGAATAATTTTCGACAAAAAATTAGAGGCAACAGTAGCGATCAACAGGTAGCAACAAACGCGGTCCAAGATTGCGGTTGTAATTTTAAATATTTGTCGAGATATTTGGCATACATATTCGTAATATAATAAAGAATGGAGGTACAGAGCCCAATTTGAGAAATATGTTAGTATGTGGAAATTACTCTATAACTAAATAAAATATTTCAAAAAGGAACCTGTAAGCCATTAAGAACAAAAGAAATATACACTTTCTTCAAATAAACTTTTTTATCCCATGCCTAGATTTTGTGTCATATTGGATCTACTAAAAATCGATTTCCTATAACAAGAAATCGAACGTGACTGACTCGGTAACATTTAACGAGCCTATGAATATAAAAATTATTGTTTTTGATAGTATAAATGTCACTGTCAGTGTCGAATTACCGACTCACTGAAGTTTTTAACCTGTTGCACAATTAAAACTGCCCCTGTTCCAGTGTTCTCATATATCAAAGTTTGTCCGACTAGACACCCTGTTACGTTTTAAAAATTCAACCGTCTCAATATTATTTTTTTTAATAAATTATTCCACTTTTCCATATCGTTTCCCACATTTCTCCTATTTTCTTAAATAAATAATCGAATAGATAGCAGACTTTGAATTTGGCAGAGGTTGTCATGGATACGTTACGGTAAGTCACTTTGACAGTCGTCGAATTCTAAAATTGGGGTGCTACTTGGAACATAAGTTTTCAGGCAATTGATCTTGGATAGATCACCCTCATTGGGGATATCGGCCTGAACTTTTGTTAATTGAACTTGGCATATTGTAGTGTTGCTGTAAGTACATTTTGTCTAGTTGTCAAGTTCACACCGTATGAAACGGGACCTATTTTCCAAGCACCATTTTAGATACGCTGTAACGATTCCTGAAGCCATTCTGAAGGAAAAGAACATCAGTAATTAGGCCTTAAACCACAATTAGGGGTAATTAGTATTTATTGATGTAAATACTCTGTGGGAAGTAGAAAAGTATATATTTGTGTCTGTACCCCATTGAAAACCCTTCTGACCAAAGGGTTTCCATTGATTCCGTTTAGTTCCATTTATTCCGATTTATTTCCGTTTACGTCCAATTACTTCCGATTTCTTCTTTCAGTATTAAGATTTGTTGTGTCTAAAATCGTTTGTTTACGTCGTTGATATATTACTGGTAATTCTTCTTATTGGAATTGGATACATCGTTGGATACCTCACTACAAAATTAAGATAAGGTTTTTGATTAATTTACATTTTTGTGCGTTTATGTTCATTAGCTTTTATTAATTTTAGTTTATTTGTGAATAGTACCTAGTGTGTTTTCGGTTTGTTATACTGTTTTCTTTTGTTTTACAGCGGTTGCGCCTGAGCTCACGCGACGCTTATAATTTTCGGTTAATTTTGAAGGCTAGAAGCCCTATTTGCTTCATCGCAACTAGTTGCTAGGTAGGTTATAGTTGTGGTTGTTTAATATTGTTATATTTATTCAATTTATTGTTTTTTTTTTTTTGTTAATTGTTGCGTATTTGTGGACTAAATTTATTTATTATTTATTATGAATAGATAATTTTTACGTGAGGTATCGCTTAATTTCATTTGTTCCATACACCACATGATTGGTACTGCTGTATTAAATAGGTGTGTTGTTGCCTTCTGGTTCTAATTAATTAAAAAGACTAAACACTTCTTACTATACATTATATTTTATTCACTGGTATCCAATATCTAAACAATAACATTAATGATTCATAGCGCCTTACTACATACTAACTTCTAATAATTATTTGTATATCTATATCTGCATACTGATGGTTCAGCGTGTTTTTATACCTATCTGAACCATAACAAATATAGTTCAAGTTCACTCGTAATAAACATGTGATACAAACTATAAGCTATTGTTTTTATGTATGTTCAATACGCTAAAGGTTAATAACATCATATTTAAATTATGATTTATACAGAGGGTTCATAATATACCACATCTCCGCCGTTAAAAAAGAAAGTCCTAAGAAGAGAAGAAGAATATCTGACGGTATATTCCTCTTTCCCTTTTACAAAATGTTTATGGTTACCTAATACTATTTTCAAAAATTAAATTTCCTAACTATGCTAACTAACTGTAATATGGTACGTTTCAGATCAATCGATTTTTCCCTAAACATGTATATTCTTTTTCCTATTTTACACAAAAGTTCATATTTTCCCTATACTAAACTGGTATTTTATAACCTATTACTAGTTCACGTACTTTCACGTCGTGTCTTTTCGTCCTTTTTTTCCGTTCACTAATTCACTTCATTAAAACAGTGTCCACAGTGAATGAAATTGATCCTAACTTTTAAATAGTCTTTTAGTGCCTATAAGCCGTAACTAATCTAATTGTAATAAAATCTCGAATTTAATACTTCCTAAGCTAAGCTAAATATTACCTAAACCTCTATTAAATGGTATATAAAAAAGAATTTAACGTTACTTTACTATTTCATCTTATTATTTCAGTCTAATTTTGATTTATTTATATACGCCTTACTAACTTTAACGTAATGTGCCTATAATATAAATGTACTCTCTAAAAACTTCTAATATGTCTCTAAAAACTTCTAATAACTCTCTTGTACCTATAATAATGATTTAATCTCTGTTGCTGAATGTATAAAAATTTCACTTTCTGTGTCCCTTTGCTTACTATCTACTAACACTTATTGTAAGATATTGTCTATCCTTAATTCAAACACTTCCATTTTCCGCGAAAATTTAACCTGAATTCATTATCTACATTTAAAAATAAGTTATTTATAATTTACGTTACTTTAGAAAAAAAAATTACAACTTTAATTCTTAGACAAAAATTCAATGATTAGCTACTTATTTGCTTAGTATCTTCTTAATTTTGCTTGTTTATTTTGGCATTTTTTATGTTTCTTCTTTCATTTTTCCCACATATTTTAATAAAATTATTTTTTTTTCTCTCTCTCTTCTTCTTGTCTGGTACTATAACTATATTTCTTCATTTTTCTCCACATAATAACACTTCTACAGTGTACATAATTCATCTTCATATACATCTTTCATATAACAATCATTTGTCATTTAATCATCAATATATCATTTCATAATATAACATCATAATAATCACTTCCTTTACTTATCCCTCAATGCCTACGTTCGACTAATCAAAGTGGCTTTACTCGAGAGAAAAGTTCCAATTCTTCTACATATTCCATATAACAATCATAATACTCAATACTAACCACGAAACCTCGACAATCTACCTTAATAGAAGCGGGTATAACATCGTTGGCTAGATCAAATTCTTTTAAAAATTTCACAACCTCAATCCCTTGCTTTGAGGCCGTTGTTTATTCACGAATAATCATGAATAAAATAGGTACTCTCAAAACACAGAGTGGGTCTCTAATAAGCTTCCAAGCTTCTATAAATCACTAAGTACCTTCCCAATTTGACAAGAGCAGTGGGTTTCTTATTGTCTCAAGTTGCCTCATAATATTTAGCTTATAATATTGTTAGTTCTTCTTCTTATCTATATAGTCCTCCAGATTCTTTATCTCGACTCTTCAGGTCGGTTCGTTAAAAATATATCTCTTGCTTATAGCAATGTTTGTCTTAAAGCTCTTATATCAACGTATGTCATCACTAATCATTATGCATTAAAAAAAAATCATTTATATATCATTTATCACACAAAAATTATTAATTCAGGTTCATATCATACAAAATTTAACACAAAATCGATGAAAATGTACTAAATATACTCAATAAATATCAATATGTAATAAGATAACTGGCTAATAAAAATTCAAGAATAGTATACATATTCGACAAAAATTCGATAAAAATTCAAAAATAGCATATGCAAAAGTTAGGTAAAAATATTCAAAATAAGTTTATATCTCAAAATTCGATAGAAATTTTTGAAAAAAATTCGATATTCCATAAAATATTCAAAAATAACCGTACTAAAAAACAATCGAAATCGGATAGAGATTTTTCATATAAATTCAATAAAGATTCAAAATTCAATAAAAATTCAAGAATAGCATATATAATAAACTTCTTTAAAAATATTCAATTCAAAAATCACTTCATGTTTCAAAATTCATAGATATTCTTAAAAAAAATCGATACTTCATAAATTATTCAAAAATCAGAAAAGATAAATATTTAATGTTCAATAATAATATAAAACGAGGGAAGCATTTTTAATAAAGATAGACATTCTTACTTACATTTTATTTCCACTTGTGTCTTTGTTCACTGGGTTCTCTGCATTCTTCCTGTCCTGGTCTGTTTTCGCCGTCTATACTTCCAAGCTGGTGCCGCCATCTTCGTTCCTTACAGAAGATTCTCCACTAGTCTGCAGGATCAGCCATGTATTAAGTAGGTGTGTTGTTGCCTTCTGGTTCTAATTAATTAAAAAGACTAAACACTTCTTACTATACATTATATTTTATTCACTGGTATCCAATATCTAAACAATAACATTAATGATTCATAGCGCCTTACTACATACTAACTTCTAATAATTATTTGTATATCTATATCTGCATACTGATGGTTCAGCGTGTTTTTATACCTATCTGAACCATAACAAATATAGTTCAAGTTCACTCGTAATAAACATGTGATACAAACTATAAGCTATTGTTTTTATGTATGTTCAATACCCTAAAGGTTAATAACATCATATTTAAATTATTATTTATACAGAGGGTTCATAATATACCACACTGCAACTATTTGGTAGGTTTTGGAGTTGCAGTCTACTTTAGGCGTGGGCCGTGGTTCAAATCTGCTGGCGCCCAGTTAACATCTATATTAAGGTTGAAAGAGAAGTCTCAACGAACCCCCCATCTCCACTAGAGCATAGCGGGCTACGCCTTTGTTGTCATCCGACAGCCGGTGTAGCAACGTAGCGTCCGCGCACGAGCGGCGAGGCGTTGCAACCCTTAAGCTATTAACAAATTTTCAGCTTGCTATTAATCAACTTTTTTTTCATACGCGGGATCCAGACCTATATGTCATCGCATCGCAAAATCCGTTTGAAGAAATTTGCGATACATTTTTGGAAATTTTTATGGTTTTAACCCTGCTGTCCCGTTCGAGTCAACTACACAAATGTTAGTGTAGGAAACAGAGGTTGAACCTTGCAAAATGGACACAAGTCCGGTTTTATTTTTTTTCTGGCATATCAAGGGGTGCTTATTATAAGACTAACTTTTTCTGAAAAAATTTCGCCCCGGAACCCCCCTTTTCACCCCTTTAAAGGGGGTAATTTATGGTTTTTGCAGAACGTAGCCCTTCCTGTACCTTTTACAAAAAATTTCTTTTATAGAAATATGAAGAGGACTATATTTTCTACGATTTATTTCCGACAGCATCTCTCTATCATCCACCGTTTAGCAAGGGTGGCGCCCCAAAGTTGACAAGTTTTTAAAAAAGATGTTTTTAGAAAAAATATATTTTTCGCTAACTGTAACGGAAATTAAAAAGAAATGCTACGGAGATTATTCACAAATATATGATTCATTTTTTCGTATAGGTCTCACTTAAGGGTAATTGCCCTTTTTTTAATTACAGGGTGTTACATTTTAAAAAACCCCTTTTTATACCATCTGAACCGTTTATGCTAGAGTAAAAAGACTTTCAGCGATTACCCATGTACTGGTGTTATTTACAAATTTGTATAATGCACCCCCATTTTTTCTCCGGAACCACCCAAAAAAGAAGAAGAATTAATAAATAAAGTGATTTTCTTTGAATCCTTCACACACAATGCCCTTCATTAATATGCTTCATCTATCATTTTGTGCAAGTTATTATTACCCATGCATGGACACTAAACGCGATTTCCTAGTGCAACCCTTGTAGCCAAAAACAATAAATAAATTGGGGGGTTAAAATTTTTTTTTTGTTTTTTGCTTTTTGATCCATATGGGCATATGCTTCATCAATAGTGCTTTTCAAAAATATATATGGTTATTGCAACATCCCTGCGCAAACCACCCCTATCCTTGAAAATATACTGCAGAAACTACCCCTATACCTTATCCAACATGTTTTTACGATTTTCTCATTACCTATTCATTTTTTTTTTAACAAAACTTATACAAGGTTAAAGACCACTATTTACTCTAAAAATTAGGTCCTATTCATTTTTTTCGTTTAAGCAACCGTTACGGCACAGTGGCGCCGTAAACCTCATATATGCTTTGACGGGCTCCAGTTTTTGTTTATTGTTTCGTCATCTGTTTGTTTTATTGATAAAGTACTTATGTAAAATAAAACAACACAGTGTAACCTACAAATCATGACCTATGCACATTTTACATTCTTTGCTCCCCAAAGCTACAGTGGTGGCCCAAAATAAATTTTTTCATATTTTCGCCACCTACATGCATTTTATTGCGTTAATGCTACCTTAATAGCACAATATTCACCCCTAAGTGGTCGCTAAGCAGTGGCGGATCCAGGGAGGGGTGATGGGGGCGATCACCCCCACCCCTCTCAAACCAAGTGATATTATATTTGAAGATTATAAAAATATTCATTTATTTTTATAGAAATACTTATATAATATTAATATTATTTTTATAAGAATGACTTTTTATGCTTTAGCGACAGTGGCGGATCCAGCATCGTTAAGAGGGGGGTGCCAATTGGTTAAATTTCTATAAAAATAAATGAATATTTTTATAATCTTTGAATATAATATGACTTGGTTTGAGAGGGGGGGAGGTGTTCACCCCCATCACCCCTCCCTGGATCCGCCACTGCGTAGCGACCACCTAAGGGTAAATATTGTGCTGTTAAGGTAGCATTAATGCAATAAAATGCATGTAGGTGGCGAAAATATGCAAAAATTTATTTTGGGCCACCACTGTGGCTTTGGGGAGCAAAGAATGTAAAATGTGCATAAGTCATAATTTGTAGGTTACACTGTGTTGTTTTATTTTGCATAAGTACTTTATCAATAAAACGAACAGATGACGAAAAAAAAAAAACAAAAACTGGAGCCCGCCAAAGCATATATGAGGTTTACGGCGCCACTGTGCCGTAACCGTTGCTTATACGAAAAAAATGAATAGGACATAATTTTTAGAGTAAATAGTGGTCTTTAACCTTGTATAAGTTTTGTTTAAAAATAATACATAGGTAATGAGAAAATCGTAAAAACATGCTCGCCAAGGGATAGGGGTAGTTTCTGCAGTACATTTTCAAGGATAGGGGTGGTTTTCGCAGAGATGTTGCAATAACCATATATATTTTTGAAAACACTATTGATGAAGCATATGCCCATATGGATCAAAAAGCAAAAAACAAAAAAAAATTTTCAACCCCCCATTTTATTTATTTTTTTTTTTTGCTTAAGGGGTTGCACTAGGAAATTGCTTTTGGTGTCCATGCATGGGTAATAATAACGTCCACAAAATGATGTATGAAGCATATTAATAAAGGGCATTGTGTGTGAAGGATTCCAAGAAAATCAATTTATTTATTAATTCTTCTTTTTTTTGGGGTGGTTCCGGGGAAAAAATGGGGGTGCATTATACAAATTTGTAAATAGCACCAGTACATGGGTAATCGCTGAAAGTCTTTTTACTCTAGCATAAACCGTTCAGATGGTATAAAAAGAGGTTTTTTAAAATGTAACACCCTGTAATTAAAAAAAGGGCAATTATCCTTAAGTAAAACCTATACCAAAAAATCAGTCAATTATTTGTGAATAATTGCCGCAGGATTTCTTCTTAATTTCCGTTACAGTTAGGGAAAAATATATTTTTTTTAAAAACATCTTTTTTAAAAACTTGTCAACTTTAGGGCGCCACCCCCGCTAAACGGTGGATGATAGAGAGATGGTGTTGGAAATAAATCGTAGAAAATATAGTCCTCTTCATATTTCTATAAAAGAAATTTTTTGTAAAAGTTACAGGAAGGGCTACGTTCCGCAAAAACCACAAATTACCCCCTTTAAAGGGGTGAAAAGGGAGGTTCCGGGGCGAAATTTTTTCAGAAAAAGTTAGTCTTATAATAAGCACCCCTTGATATACCAGAAAAAAAATAAAAGCGGACTTGTGTCCATTTTGCAAGGTTCAACCTTTGTTTCCTACACTATGTACTGTTCGGGTCAATATGACCCAACTATGGTTTAAGCTCCTTAATCGAAATAAAATAAGCTAATGGTGATAAATAAAACTTTATTAACAAGAAATTATGGTTAATTAAACAAAAATTATGTTGTTAATGTAAATTAACCTTATTAACAAAAACAAAATGCATTCTTTCTTTCAAAAAAGCCTAGTAAAAAATATCTACAAAAATTTAATTCAGTTTACAACTGGGACATTAATAAAAAGAATGGATTTTACAAATATGTTTGTGATATAATCCAACATAATAATTTGTCTTGTTATCGTTTTTACGGCAAGTTTACAGCGTGTTCGTTTAGCAGGCGGAGTTAGATTTGATAGACGGTTCACTAGCATTTCCATATTGTCTACTTGTTCCTGCTCGTGTCCTTTTTGCCAGTTCGTAAGAGCCTTTAGTTATTGGTATATTTTTTCTGGAAATGATGACTGGTTTCATTAGTTTTTTCCGAATTCCTCAAGAAAAATTCGCCGTTTTCCCAATTGATTGGTATTCCATTGGATATTTATTGATGCCCATAACACGAACGCGTTGTAGGCAGAAATGTCCAGTAGATTATAAAAAACAATCATTGGCGAGCGATTTATCTTTTCTCACATGTATACGTGCCAACAAGCTAATGTAGAGTATCCACTGCTCCCTTATTAGAATTGTAATCTAAAATAATTTGGGACTTTTTCATTTGATGAAAGTGCTCAAAAGAAAAACATTTTTATTATTTTTGGGAATAGTGTCAAATCTTGCATGAAGCATAAAAGACGAGCTACGAACTTCTTTATTCGCGATTTTTGCTGAAAGCTCCGGTTTATTTTACTTATAATCCCCGGCATTGTATCTACTTTGTTTTAGAAGAAATTTTCCTAAATTTTACGATGTAAAAAAGTTATTATACACGAAATATTGTGGCATTCCAAATCACTATTCAAGTCACACATCACACGCATTTCTGTATAGATCTGCAATTTTAGAGCGTAAGAAGTTTTACTGTTCATAATTATATAAACCCTAAAGTTTTGTGCCATATTTCTCTGGCTTGCTGGAATGTACCATTTGAAGGGAGAACGGCCTCTAAAGGCAACTAGTTGTTTATCGACGGTAACATTTTCATCAGGGTTAAAAGTTCTTTTTACATTTTCTACCCATATTTCATAAATTTCACGTATTGCCGCAAGTTTATCAAAACGTCTTCTATCCTGTCTAGTAGTTTTGTTATCAAAACCTATTACTTGTAAACTTTTTGTAAATATATCAAGCGACATTGTTGATCTAAATATAGTATGACCCGTTTCTTCATTCCATAAACTTTTAGTTGATTCACCATGGGACTTATAAACTCGAGCTAAAAATAAAAGACCAATGTATGCTTGGAAACCAACTTTATTCATACCTTTCCAGTTGGTTCCAAATACATGCTGTCTGTCCATGTTGGTCATATTTATAATTTGGTTTGCAATATCGTCCAGCTATACTACAGTTTATTTTACAAGTTTTAGCTTGCAGAAACCTGTTTTTATTTAGAGACGTATCCGGCTGACAAACACACAGGTACTGCTAATATAGAATACTGCCAACTAAACACACATACACAGGTAATTTTTAACGATTTAAGTACGCGGGTCACATTGACCCGAACGTACTCTAGGTAACAATTTCATTTTAATCAAAAAAATCAGGAAGTAGAATGTTTATCTCATATGCAATTGAAAGACCTCATATTAGGTAATAAAGTCACCAAACACCAAATCGCTACGCCGCGTAATATTTTGTAAAATAAGAAATAAATTATTTTTTGGGTCAAATAGACCCGAACAGGACAGCAGGGTTAAGTTATTTTTCGGGTGTAACTACAATGATATTATGCAAAAAATTATGTTGCCCCGCAGATTTAAAATGCGTTTATTTCGAAAACAGTTGAATTTAGCGAAATAAATGTAGTACATATGCCTTTTTTAAGTAAAAATATTAAGAGAATAAAAGTTTTGATTCAAAAAATATATAGAGGATAATAACAAAAATTGAACCCATTAAATCAGCGCTGAAAAGCGTATGTGGCATCCTCTGGATAATACTTACAATATTTTTGGTGGCGAATTTAGATTTTTTATCTCAAAAACTCCCACTTACCAAATTTCGTGTTATTAACCCATTCCTGTTAGGAAATATTCAAGAATAAATAAAATAAAAGCTTAACTTTGATACCCTGTATTTCGGTTTTTATCAACGTTCGTACTAGGGTAATGTAGCTTAAATCGACCTATTTTAACCTCAGGAATCTAAGGTCAAGCTATGGCCCATTCTTTACCAAATACCCTGTATATGTGAACGTGTTTTAAGGCACATCTTTAGTTTTTACTTCAGTTAATAACAAATATAACGCTACTAGGCCTGGATCCTGTGTACCATTAAAAACAGTTTATTAATAGCAAGCTGAAAATTTGTTAATAGCTTAACGGTGTCTAGTTAGACAAACTTTGATGTATGGGAACACTGGAACAGGGGAAATTTTAGTTGTGGAACGTGATTTTAATTGTAGAGCGTATCATTCTGGCAAGTTTATGATTGTGAAAACTAGCAGGTTGTTTTTAAGTTTATTCAATAGCAAACCTTATATAATATATGAAAAAATGTTTGTCCGACAAATATGTTGGACATTTTAATAAGTCCGACACGTAGAACATGTCAAATGACAGGAATTATGTTAGTGTCCCGTACATCAAAGTTTGTCCGATTAGACACCGTTAAGCTATTAACAAATTTCCAGCTTGCTATTAATAAACTTTTTTTACGCGCGATCCAGGCCTATACTAGATATCCAGTTAGACAGGAAAATCATTGATAAACAGTGTAGAAATTAGCATTTTATTAACCAAGGGAAATAGACAAGATCAATCATTATAAGACTATAATAATTGGATAACGTAATAGTATAGTATAGTTAATCCAAAAGATGGCATAACCCAGACATCCAAAGTGAAAGTTATCCTTCAACACCAAATTGTTTTACACATAAATGTCCACACAATGTCCAGAAAAAAGTCACACCATTTTGAGCGTCGGGTTTGGGGGGAGAGGGGGGAGAAATCGGTAAATTCGTAGTTTTTTAAGTTTTTCGCCAATATTTCTAAAACTATGCGGTTTAGCATGAACAACCCTCTATACAAAATTGTTCTACATTAAATTTGAAATAAAAAAGGCCCTATGCATAATCTTTCTAAAATGAATGGTTCCAAAGTTACGGAGGTAGTATACTATAACTGGTCCAAAAAAGGCCTAACCAAAACATCCAAAGTAAAAGTTTTCCTCCAACACCAAAATGTTCTATATGGTCCACATATTGTTCAGTAAAAAGTTACACCATTTTGAGCGTCCGGTTTGGGAGGGAGATGGGAGAGAAGCCGGTAAATTAGTAGTTTTTTTAAGTTTTTTGTCAATATTTCTAAAACTATGCTTTAGTGTAAACAATGTTATATACAAAAATGTTCTACATGAAATTTAAAACAAAATATGTTCTATACATAATTGTTATAAAATCAACAGTTCCAGAGTTACAGAGGGTGAAAAGTCGAAGTTTTCCATACTTTTTATGTTTTTTGGGCAATATTTATGATATAACTATACCAAAAACCCAGACATCCAAAGTGAAAGTTATCCTCCAACACCAAATTGTTCTATATGGTCCACATAATGTTCAGAAAAAAGTCACGCCATTTTGAGCGTCGGGTTTGGGGGGGAGAGGAGAGAGAAATCGGTAAATATAAAAAGTATCGAAAACCTCCACTTTTCACCCTCCGTAACTCTGGAAACGTTGATTTTATAACAATTATGTATAGAACCTTTTTTGTTTTAAATTTTATGTAGAATATTTTTCTATAGAACATTCCTTACGCTAAAGCATAGTTTTAGAAATATTGACGAAAAACTTTAAAAAATCTACTAATTAACCGACTTCTACCCCATCTCCCCCCAAACCGGACGCTCAAAATGGTGTAACTTTTTACTGAACAATATGTGGACCATATAGAACAATTTGGGGTTGAAGGAAAACTTTTACTTTGGATGTCTGGGTTAGGCCTTTTTTTGGACCAATTATACTATACTACCTCCGTAACTTTGGAACCGTTCATTTTAGAAGGGTTATGCATAGGGCCTTTTTTATTTCAAATTTAATGTAGAACAATTTTGTGTAGAGGGTTGTTCATGCTAAACCGCTTAGTTTAAGAAATATTGACGAAAAACTTAAAAAAATACGAATTTGCAGATTTCTCCCCCCTCTCCCCCCCAAACCCGACGCTCAAAATGGTGTGACTTTTTTCTGAACATTATGTGGACCATATAGAAGAATTTGGTGTTGGAGGATAACTTTCAGTTTGGATGTCTGGGTTTGGGTCTAACTATACCATACTATAATGGTAACAATTTAAAATGCCAAAATTTAAATACCTTTCAATACAAATTCGTATTCTTGGTCTAGTTATTATATGATTTGGGTCAAATCAATTTCGCTTTATTAGTGTGTTGTAAAAGAACAATTATGAAATTCAATGTATTCAAAGTTTATCCATCGTTGCTTAAAATACCAAAGTCATTAGCCTTACGATAATTTTCTCACAATTAGTGTAATCGATTCATGCTTTAATTGACTCAAATTGGCTGCTTCTTTTTAATACACTTCCGTTTAATATCAAAGTTGTTGCGTGTAGAAAGCTTTGTTTGATTTACATGTAGTAAGTTACACAACTGTTACTATACAGAAGACAATATATCGTTCTTCCGCTCATTTTTTGCGCACGTTTTACATTATCCACGAATTATTTTTTTTATATCATTTCTCTTTTTTACTCACAGAAACCAAGAAAACCGCTCAAATAAGCCTCTTTGCCCATGTACCATTAAATACATTTAGTGACGATGAAATAGAAGCCTGCAAATTAGATTCAAATGTAGACTGAAATAGTTTTTGTACACACTTTTGACTACTGAAAGACAGGGAGAAGCGTACTCTTGAACTGTGTAAAATATATAAATCCTAGCTGAGCGCTTTCGGCTTATAAAGCCATCTTCAGAGCTATGGTACAATAAAAAGGTCTCTAATGAATAATATAATTGATCTTAGAATTGAAAAGGTTACTTCAAAAGGTTACTAGTTCAAAACTTACGTCAATAATTTAAAATACCACTATGAAGAACTGGACAAATTGCATAAAGCAAGGCCAATAACCAAGCAAGCAAGCACTATGAAGAGAGAGACACAGACAGGATATGCTCGCTTAGATGCTCTCCTTTTTCCTCACAACAAGTGACAGTTGACGTATGACATTTTTAGTAAATTTGAATACTGAAGTATTGAACATTTTTAGAAAAGTGAATAACTCAATTATTGAACAATTTTTAACAAAGTCTGTAGTTACATGGATCTGGTTTTTAAAAATAAAATACATGTTGAGAAAAGACTTACAGGTCCAAGATAAATCAGTGGACAAGTTATCCCCCAAAAACAGAATTCAATTCTTTTTTAAAGGAATAGAGGATGTAAAGAAACTTAATGGTGAAGTTTTATCATATTATTGGATAAGTCACAAATTACATAGATAAGTGTACTATGTTAGTATTAAAAGATGGAAATTATGTTAAAAATGAATTTTTGAGAAATATTTTCTGCTTTTTAAAGAAGAATAAGTTGCCAAATGATTAATTACAAATATTGTTATATAATGATATTTAATAAAAAATTAAAAAATTTAAAGAATTTATTTTGATTGCATGTGGTCAGACTTCTTTCTCTAAAGTCTCCCACAAGAGTCTGAATAAAGATTTATAGTTGTAATTAAGATTGATTTGTGTATTTAAGCAAAAATCAGGATTAAGTTTCATTTTCTTTAGTTATCTTTAGATCTTCTAAAAGGTTCATTTCTCTATAGTTTTTGGTTGGTATGTTGTGTAAAATTGTTCTGTTTTTGGAAGGAGAAAAGGAATGGTTGCTAAATTTAATGCGATAACCAAAATTGGATTTTTCTGGATTGTTGAAGTGCTCCTTGATCCTCTGAGAAAGGGTCCTTATAGTTCTGCCCACATAAGTCATGTTACAATCCCCACAAGACAGTTTGTAAATACCACTTTTATTTAGTTTGTCGACTTTATCTTTTGTGTGGCTGAAGATGGATTTGATGTTATTTTTGGTTTTGAAAGAGATGTTTAGGTTACTGACTTTATTATAAAGTAATCTTGATACTTTTTCTGAAATTGGTCCTAAGTTGGATAAGGATCTATACCTAAATAGATGTAGTGTTGGGCTCGTTTTCTATGTTAAAAGCTTGGTTTAGTCTCTGTTTGAGTATTGACCTTCTAATAAACTTATCTCTACAGTAGAAGAGGGGAAGTCATTGTTGTTTGCTATTTGTTTAATAATTGAAATTTCGTTATTGCAAATGTCTTGGGACATGGGAATGTTAAGAAGTCTGTGAACATAACATTTAATAGCTGCCATCTTATGTTGACAAGGATGGTTAGATGATATGGGTATCATATGGTCAGTTTGAGTAGGTTTTCTAAATACTGAATATTCCAGAGTAGTAGAAGATAAAGAAGCGGAAGATGTATTCTTTTTGATGGTTAGGTCTAGAACATTGATCATGTTGTTGGTTTCTAACTTTAATGTGAACTTAATTGCTGGATGTAGGTTATTAATTATTAAAAGAATGTTGTTAGGTTCTGAAGAAGGACCTTTTATTTTAGCATTTATATAAAATATAGTTTGCTACAAAATATTATGCAAGGAAAAATATCAGGCAAACGTAGTCCAGGACGAAGAAAGACTTCATGGTCAAAGAACTTGCGAGACTGGTCTGGTATTAATAAAAGCATGCTATTTATCGTGGTAGTGAATAGAAATAAGATAGCCATGATGATGGTAACCTAAGTTCTGAAATAACTTAGGTTACCGTTGTCAAAACATGAAGAGGAAGAAAAAAAAGTTAAAAAAAATTGAAGACACTCGTGGGAGTGCCGACAGAAGTGAAAACTTCTTATAGTAAATAAATTACGAGCTCAATGCTTTTTCCCCATCCAAAAAGAAGTGCTATACCTATATTATATACGCTATGCGTATGCCCTATGATATTTATGTATACATACTCATAATTTATATACGTACAAAATTTATTTCAGCGAAGTGATGATGGTCTTAAATTCGATAATTTTTCCCCATCCAAGAAGTGCACAACGCCCCTAAAGAAATTTTCAATTCAAAAATTTATTACGTCGAAGCGATGACGTTCCCTAATTTAGTACTTTTTCCCTATCCAAAAAGTGCACAACGTCCCTCAAGAAGTTTTCACTTCAAATATTTATTTCGTCGAAGCGATGATGGTCGCAATGACGGTCTCTAATTTAATACTTTTTCCCATCCAAAAAGTGCACATTGTTCCTAATGAAATTTTCAATTCAAAAATTTATTTCGTCGAAGCGATGACGTTCGCTAATTTCATACTTTTTCCCCATCCAAAAAGTGCACAACGTCCCTCAACAAGTTTCCATTTCAAATATTTATTTCGTCGATGCGATGATGGTCGCGATGACGGTCGCTAATTTAATATTTTTCCCATCCAAAAAGTGCACAACGTCATAAAGAAATTTTTAATTCAAAAATTAATTTCGTCGAAGCGATGACGTTCCCTAATTTAATACTTTTTCTTCATCCAAAAAGTGCACAACGTCCCTCAAGAAGTTTTCACTTCAAATATTTACTTCGTCGAAGCGATGATGGTCGCGATGACGGTCGCTAATTTAATACTTTTTCCCATCCAAAATTGCACAATGTCCCTAAAGAAATTTTCAATTCAAAAATTTATTTCGTCGAAGCGATGACGGTCGCTAATTTAATACTTTTCCCCATCCAAAATGTGCACAACGTCCCTCAAGAAATTTTCACTTCAAATATTTATTTCGTCGAAGCAATGATGGTCGCTAATTTAATACTTTTTTTCATCCAAAAATTGCACAACGTTCCTAAAGAAATTTTCAATTTAAAAATTTGTTTCGTCGAAGCGATGACGGTCGCTAATTTAATACATTTTCCCATCCAAAAAGTGCACCACGTCCGTAAAGAAGTTTTCACTTCAAAAATTTGTTTCGTCGAAGCGATGACGGTAGCGATGACGGTCCCTAATTCAATACTTTTCCCCCATCCAAAAAGTGCACAACGTCCCTAAATAAATTTTCACTTCAAAAATTAATTTCGTCGAAGCGATGTGGGTCGCTAATTTAATAATTTTTCTCCATCCAGAAAGTGCACAACGTCCCTTAAGGAGTTTTCTCAAAAATTTATTTCGTCGAAGCGATGACGGTCGCTAATTAATTTAATAATTTTTCCCCATCCAAAAAGTGCACAACGACCCTCAAGAAGTTTTCACTTCAAAAATCAATTTCATCGAAGCGATGACGGTCGCTAATTTAATACTTTTTTCCATCCAAAAAGTGCACAACGTCCCTAAAGAAGTTTTCACTTCAAATATTTATTTCGTCGAAGTGATGACGGTCGCTAATTTAATACTTTTTTCCCATCTAAAAAGTGCACAACGTCCCTAAAGATATTTTCACTTCAAAAATTTATTTCTTCGAAGCGATAACGGTCGCCAATTAAATACATTTTATCATCCAAAAAGTGCACTACGTCCCTAAAGAAGTTTTCACTTCAATAAATATACGTACAAAATTTATTTTGTCGAAGAGATGACGGTCGCGAAATAAATCCTTTTACCCCATCCTAAAATAGGTTTCACATTTGTTTTAAATTGAAATATTTCTATACAATTTATATATACATACAAATAATATATACCATAAGCGATGACGGTCGCGAATTCAATGCTTTTTCCCCTATCCAAAAATCGCACAACGTCCCTAAAGAAGTTTTCACTTCAATAAAATAAATGAAATAAAAATTTGTATGAGATGTTATAAGATTTATAGTTTTAAGAAGGTATAAAACCTTTCTTAAATTTTGAAGCCGATTATTTTGTCTATATGTAGGAGCGTCGGCCTGGACAAATAATTAACAACTAAAACTGGTAGGATTATATACTTTATTTCAGTGGTTGTTCTTAAAATAATCTGTTTCTGTCGTCGCGGTCTTGCAGTGGGTACAACTTCCCACAAAGCGAGCAGCAACCTACCATTTTAAGAGACAGCAACGCACTTTTTAAAACTTACCCGATCCGTATCTTCTGTGTATGTGTGTATATCTTAAACGGTAAACCAACCAACTCAAAATCCACTCTACTATTCAACTCGGTCGTAAATGGCGAAAAGAGGCACGCATAGGCGCCACACCGCAACAATTGTTTATTAAATCCACAATGAAAAGAAATAATTTTCCCATAGTTGGCTGTACACCATCAATCACAAAAATTTTATTAGAAAAAAATCCTTTGTAAAAGGTATAAAAACTTTTATTAAAATTCCCTTTCAGGGCTACATCAAAACAGAACGTTTTCGATTTTCTTACAAAATCATCATCAGTGTTATATTAAACAGGTTGAATGCTAGCTGAGCCACCAAAGAAATACCAGGGCGAAAACCTTTTACATAAATGGTATGTAGTTACATTAAAAGTTGCCATAAAATTATCGTAACGTATCAGTAAGTATTATCGTAAGTATCAACTCAATTTACATCCCACGTGATGGGAAGGTCCATACCTTACCTAAGGATATAATTCTGTATTATTTACATCCATCCTATTGAGTTTTAAACAAATATGCACTTTTAATGTAACTACATACAATTTAAAGGGTTTTTACCCTGGTATTTCTTTGGTGGCTCAGTTAGCATTCAACCTGTTTAATATAACACTGATGATGATTTTGTAAGAAATTCGAAAACGTTCTGTTGTGATGAAGCCCTTAAAGGGATTTTAATAAAAGTTTTTATACCTTTTACAAAGGATTTTTTCCATTAAATTTTTTTTAATTATTTATTATTTCTTGGATTTACCTATATAGCTACACTTTTTAGTCCCTGATAATACCTAATTATCATCTACATAAGGTTTTAGGTACAGGCACATACTTACGAACCTCTTGTTAAATTTGGTTTTGCTTTTTAAGATTTTTCAATCCCCTATACTAATTTACTGCTATATGAGATAGATTATAACTACCTACTATCCTCGTGATTCTGTCTTCCGCACTTTACCTCAGATTCGCTCGTCTGTCTTCTTTTCTTACCGTCTGCGCCGTAGTTTTTGTCAACTGCGATGTGTGCGCATGTGTTATTGATTTCGATAAGGCATTTAATAGTGTACTACATGGGAAACTAATCGATATCTTAAAAATATCAGGGCTCGATGGTAAAGCTATAAGACTGATCTCAAACTTATATCTCCAATAAGGAGCAACGGTTCTATTTAAAAATGAGCTGTCCCAGATCTTCAGAGTCGGAAAAGGAGTTAGACAGGGTTGCATATTGTCATCAGCATTATTTAACAAATACTCTGAAAACCTAGACGAACCCTATTAGTGGTGGCACTAGGAAATAGGAGTAGAGATAGAACAATACTGATATGGAGGCATGGTGTGGATGAGGAGGCGGGGAAGATCGCTACAACAAATTGGCAACGGTTGGCGATGGACAGAAACGACTGGCGAAATAGACTGGCTGGGGAAGATTGACGCTCACCAAGGCTGTAGCACCACTGATGATGTTGAATACATCTTTAAAGACGCCTTTGATGAAGCAGAATAACGCACTGCAGTAAATGGCCAAGTTATAAACAATATTAAATATGCAGACGATATAGTATTGCTGGCAGAGAATGCGCAGGTCTTTAAAAGATGTCCCATATATAGGATGTAAAATTCTTCGAGTGATATATGACCCTTGCTAAGATAGCGTGACAAACGATTAGAGGCGCAGGAACAACATCGAGTAAAAGTCTCTTTTCGAAAAGAAAAATTTAGTGAGATATATAGACTAATAGCCCATAGACTAAGATAGTCAGGACTTGTGATACGCATAACGGCAATCACCGAAAAGATGCAGTCAGAGGATCTGGGGAAAATGGGATTAGGACAATGGGAAATAGTGGCACGGGATCACGAAGATATGTAACTCCATTGACGATGTTGATGTATCATTGCATATTATGATTGTATTAAATAATTTTGTTATCCAATTTATAGGTTCTTAAAATTAGAATACAGAATCGCTTATTACCTATCAATTACACAAACAAAGACTTACTACTTATATCCAATTGTACTTATTTCGCACTCTTAAATCGTTATTTTTTAACAATGCCCCTTTTGATATGATACCTCAGCCGACCATGTTTCTGAAACCTGTTGAAATATCTTGCATTTATATTTTATGCACTGCAAAAAACGTAATCGTGACTTTCGATTTGTAACGTCATCAGGAGTGATTATTAATAAGATTTTTGAAAGTATAAATCACCAGAACGGAGCAGCGGTTTGTAACGCACTTCAACTAAGATGGTTTCCGAGAAGAAACTTGTACCTACCAGCGTGTAGGCATTGTAACAGTATAAGAAAAAATCTATATTTTGCACCTGCAACTGACAACTACCTTTTGATAAGTAAAAATCTAGTTAAAGCAGATATTTTTGTATTACTATCAGCATCAGCAACAATTACTTCTTTTATAAAAAGTTTATTCAAATTATTGTTTTCTATGTTAAAAAACCAATAACAATGTCAATATTATAAATACTATCAAACTAAAATTAATCACCACTCCTTATTGTATTCTTGTCTTTTGGATACTATGGTATCCAAAAAGATACTTGTGGATAGAAAAAAGATGTACCAAATGTAAAAATAATCTATATAAAGGTTTACGGGATAGAATATATCTGAATATTTGTCGACGATAAGAATGCTCTATTCGTGGCTTATTTGAAAGTATTGTAGTCGTTTTTTAAGGAATGGGTTAACAACACATTGTTCAACCTTCCTTCTTTACTGATGCTTGTGAAGACCTACATGGTGGAAGGATGGTAAAAATACGGATAGAACAAACTGCATCATATGGCAGAAAATGGGAAGCACTTGACACAACTAAGGAAGGCCCATGTTATAGTGGTGGATGCTGCAAGCTATGTGGTGAAAATGATGGTGTTATGGATACGAAACATCAGTGGCAATAGAAAATACAAAAAGAAAGTTAAAAGTTTGTAAATAGAAAACTCTAAAGAAAATCTTTGGAATGATTAACGAAAATGGGATATAGATAACAAGATATAATAATGCTTTTTACCAACTGTTCAATCAACATTAATAAGGATTGGAAATGATAGATTGTAGAAAAAAATCGCGCAGCGATATCAAAGAGCGCTTGGATGCTCTATACCAGGGTCACCAAGTAGCTGACCGCGGTCCGCATCTGGATCATGGGCTAGTTTTGTGCGGACGGTCAATAAATTCAGAATATACCTAGTGTTTGGCAATTTTGAAGATATTTGGCCATGGAATTGTGTACTATGTTTGGCTCAACTTATGTGTGCGAAGCCGCTTTATCAAGAATGAACTTTATTAAAAATCGGTAGAGATCTCACTTAACAGATGAATATCTCAACTGCCTAATGAGACGCAGTTACACTAAACTCACTCCAAAGACAGGTTGTACATAAAAAAATGTCATTTTTCTCTCTGATAATTTAATTTTGTAAAGAGTTTCCTTATTGTTATACTTACTAATCATTAATTTTGAAATTAAGTATACTGTAATATAAAACTGTCATGTGCATTTTTTATATTCATTTTCTCTCTACTATATATGTTAAGTAGGAATACTTTTCAGATGTACATTTAATTAAAATAATTTTCAGATTTAATAAGTTTGCAACAAACACCTTGCATGTAAACTAATGTAGAAAATATAACATGTTAATTAGCATTTTGTACTATGATTATTTATTTTAAATTCCTCAATTTCCTTTCTGCAAAATTGAAGATGTCTAAAAACTTCATTAGCATTTAAAATTCCTAACTTTTAAAATATTCTCAGTACCTAACAATTTACAATATTGCTGTTTTCAACATATACTGATAATAACATCAAAACAATGAATTTATATTTTATTTGGAAAACTTACAGGAAAGTATACAGTAACCAAAAAACAATCAGATATTATTAGTTTTCCTTTCCATATTAGTCCATGTGTGCGGTCACTTTCGTATGAAAAATGTTTCTGACTCGATTTCTTTGCGGATTCCTGTTCAAAAATGTCCCCTTTAAACAAATCAGAATGGTGCCGGGTGAAACAATTTTTTAAGCAAATTCAAAATTACTTTTTTGTCTCGAAAAATGTGTTTTTAGGTTTCTTGGGTAATTGTAAACAAAAAAGGTCTCTTGTCATATTCTGAAAAGTTGATAGTTTTCGAGTTATAAGCGATTTAAAATCTTGAAAATGCAAAAATATGCATTTTTGCGATGCTTGAAAACTCTTAAGTTTTAATAAAGTGACAGATATTTTTTGTTTAAGATGACCCAAAAATGCTAAAAACATATTTTCGGGAGCAAGAAAGGTGATGTTTTGAATTTGTTAAAAAAATGTTAAACAATTTCTGCCCAAAAATTTCGCCCGGCACCCTTCTGATTTGTTTATAGGGGATATTTTTTAACAAGAATCCTCAAAGAAACCGAATCAGAACAGAAAAAACCAGACACAGGCAGCATCAATCCGGACCCCGGAAGTGTCATAGGTTTTCGAAACGGACACCCATGGAAACTAATTGGTGACCCCTGCTCTATACGGTGACACTTTTCCTTCAATGGCAACCATGAAAAATTAATTTAAGGAATTTTAACGTGGTCGCAGGTCGGTTTTTGATGAGCCATGCTTAGGTGCCTAAAAAATGGCTAGCGCGGAGAATAACGTGACAAAAATCCACGATCTCGTATTGGCAGACCGCCAACTGAAGGTGTCCAAGATGGTTGAAAGAGTAGGCATCCCAAAAGACCTTGTGGGTCATAACATGCATGATATCGGCATAAAAAGCTGTCGACGCGATTGGTGCCGTGTTTGCTCACTCAGATAACAAGATATACTGTGAGACCACTTCAGATCAGTGTTTGACGCTGTTTAAACGAAATCCGAAGGATTTTCTACATCGATGAAACATGAATTCACTGGTATACACCAGAAATCACGGATCAGTCGAAACAGCACTAAAGAAGGCGAAGACTATCTTTCGGCCAAAAGATGGTAACCACCGTTTTCTGGGATTCACCAGGTCTAATTTATATCGACTACCTCAAGACATCGGTCACATTGTTCTACGATGTCGACTTATTGGGCCGATTTGACGTCGAATTGTAAAAAAAGGCCTCTTTTATCGAAGAAAAAGTGCTCTTCCACTGTGAGAATACTCAGACTCACACCTTCGTTGATACCATGGCCAAGTTGGTCTAATTGGGCTACAAACTGCTGCCACCATATTTTCCAGATTTGGCCCAGTATGATTTCTTTTTATTTGCAAAGTTAAAAAGTCACTTGCCGAGCAAAAACTTTAAGTCGAATGAGGCCATCGCCTTAACGTAAGCCTAGGCCTACTTTGCAGACCTCAAGAAAATTTATTTTTCAGACGGGCCAAGGAAGTTGAAAATGAGACTATGTTGAGAAATATATCGCCACTTTTCCAAAATTTTTGTTTTGTGTTTGTAGGCTAAGTACTTATCAGACCGCCCTATTAACCCCAATTTGAGCTATAACTTAACTAAAAGAAAATAAAGAAAGGAAAGAACTACAGTGGAACCTCGATAACTCGGATTAATCGGGATCGCGGCCGATCCGGGTTAGCCGGAAAATATAATAAAAATTAATAAAATACGGTATACTTACAGATAAACTCCGTTAGAATTGAAATAACATGAAAGATATATAAAAATTCACAGTACCTACACATCTAAATTACTAAAAACACGCAAACACAAACCTAAGGCTACGGCTCCACGGGCGAGAAATTGACGCTAGCAGTAGCCGTAAAACGAACTTAAGGTTCCGCGAAACGGATAAGGAATAGCCGAACTGAACCGACTAAGCACAAGTCCTGTAGTCGGTTCAATTCGGCTATTCCTCTTCCGTTGCGCGGAACCTTAAGTTCGCTTTACGGCTACTGCTAGCGTCAATTTCTCGCCCGTGGAGCCGTAGCCTAAGCAAAGGGAAGCGAACAATACAATACTTTATTCATACAGTCACAATCGGAACGATGTTTTGTTATTACGTATTAAGAACAGTGAAAACTAAGACCCTTGATTAAAAAAGAATTTTTTAAATAGTCTTTCTTAAACAATGCTAACACAGTTTGAAATAAAAAATAAAGGCATACTACAGACAGGTGCCTGTTGTTTCTGCCGGCGTGTGCCATGAGTCATTTTTACTATCGTGTAGTTCAAATTACACAAATACACATTATCTCTCAAATATTATATTACATGCATACATTTTTATTGTTGAAAGGTTTATCTGATAATTAACTATTTTGATGGGAAATAAGCAACAATTAAATTGAAAAAATAATTTTATTAACATTTCGACGCCCAGATCGGGTGTCGTTGTCAAAATACAAAATATGTACTGAAAATCAAAATGTTTATCTGATGAAAATCGGCCCGGGTTAGCCGGACTTCCGGGTTATCGGGGGCCGACTTATCGGGGTTCCACTGTACCTGATCATTTTTGGTCTTTGGCTAAGACTTTCCATTTTTTTTAGTTTTCTGAGGGCTTGTCTACTTTTGGATACTTTTCTTATAGTTTATGTTTGCTTTAATACAACTATAAATTAGTTAAATTTTTCAAAGTTGGTGCTAGCTCTCCTACTTTTTAGCATTCGGGCTTCCCCATTCTACCAAGTTTTTTATTATTTTTTTTTCAGTTGTATGTGCTATAACTGCTTTTATAATCTTTGTTTTCATCTAACTATTATGTCACTTTATTCGTTAACATTGAATAGCGTTTCAAGGTATAAAATTTTCATACTATTATAACATTTCTTGAAAAATGAAATGTTCCCTTTATCAGTTTTTAAGCCTGAATTTGTAATTTTTTTTTTGACATAATTATTTTGTATCTGAGCATCTTTGTAACAGCATAATTGCTATACAAATATAATTCTTTTCTGACCTAACCCATGCTTTACTTTTCTACTTCAAATACTGAATAGCCTCGCATATGCCTTTTGCATGTTCGAAATTACTTCAAGTTTTTGTTGCAAGTCATAGTTAGACAAACGTCTAATTATTATCAACTTAGGAATTTCCTCAGACCAATTTACTAAAGTGCACTCATGTCATTATATTCTCCTCACTCGTCCTAAACACTCAAAACACTCATTATATTCCTCTCACTTATGATTGTTCTCAAAAATTAGTCTGCGGCCAGGCCTGTCAAATAAATTTTCAAGAATCGATTGAATATCGACCTTGGAAGATACTCAAAAAGGTCGATATATTATTGTTATTAGTTTTTGGCAAATCGGGCGAGGCAAGGCACTGACCCACAGCATTTAATCTGATTAAAAGTCTTTTTTGATTTATAGACTAGATTTGCCGTAAAATTGTTTTAAATGTTTTGGCAATATATAAAAAGATACGCAAAGAAATAGTAAAATAAGAACGAGCAGACATTAAAAGTTCAATATAATTAAAAACGTGAAATTACCGATAAATGTATCAATGCCAGTGTTGAGGATTATATTCACCTGGAGTGAAATCTTTAGACATATCTTTAGCGTGACCAATATCAATGGTAGGGGAGTCCAAGCGGGGATTTTTGCAGTTACTCGAGCGCGTCAGATTATCATATGGGGAGAAACCTGGTATAGTACCCTCGGAGATCCGTGGAAAAAATTTACACCCAAAATAACAAAATTCAGTTTGGCAACACTGTGCGAATGTTGATAGTAACATATCCTTTTTAAGATAAGCACAACTGTAATTTAGTCCAAACAAATTAATATATTTTTTGCCAACAAAAATGAGATTTTTCAATCAAACAATGTTTCAAATATGATGTGCAAAATAATTTTTAATTGGGTTCTGCTAATGGGCTTGCTTTTTTTGTCATTAAAGTAAAAAAAAACTAAATTTTACTCATTAAATCAATGTTGTCCGATTGTCGTCTTAATTATTTTAACTGTACTAATATCCGTTGAGTAATTATGAATGATTAATAGGTCGTTAAAACATTTTATCTGTAGCGGGTTCTGGAATATCTTAAAAATATCGAATTTCATTGATAAAATGCGCATATTCCACTGATCTTCGCTTCGACAATACCCTGTAGATGTGCATCTACCGTATATTGGCTCTTAACACAGGGAAGTTCGTTAAGGGGGGGCCGAAAAAATCTATCCTTAAAAATACCCGAAATTGTCAGATTAAGGTACAGTAAAACCTCGATATAACGGACTAATTGGGGGAACGGGGTGTCCGTTAAAGCCGAAAGTGCGTTATATAAAAATAGGTTTAAAATAAATCAGACTATTTAGAAATATGTCCACATTATGCTATAATAAAAAGTTTATTGAAATTCTTTGTAAAATATAGTGTTTGGGATCCACGGGGACATCGTTGTTATGCAATGTATCTTGGTATGGGCAGGGTTAAGTATGTATAATATTAACAGGACATTTTTAATTTTTTTACATTTGACCGGATTTTTGGTCCGTTATATCCGAAGTCCGTTAAATAGAGGTCCGTTATATCGAGGTTTTACTGTACATGCACAAGAGTGTATATTTCAAAAATCAGACGGTTTGAGCGGGGCGTAAGGAAATGGGTGTCACAAAGTTTCACAAGAACAAAGCGAATATTTGGAGAAATACATATCAGATCGAAAAACTAAAAAATACACCTTCAATATTTTTCAAAAATCTATCGAATGGTACTAAACATGACCCCCACGGTGAGGGGTGGGAGGTAAATTTAAAATTTTAAATACAAACCCCGCGATATTTCGCAAAATGAACATCAGATCGAAAACTGCAAAATACACTTTCAAAACGTTTTTGAAAAATCCAGGTGGAAAAAATTTCTTGTAGTTGGCTGTATACCATTACAAAAACATAAAATCCCTTATAAAAGGTATATTTGTTAAAATCCCTATACAGGGCTACATCAAAGACATAACTAGTTTTCAATCGGTTGACCGATCATCATTAGTGTATTCCTAAAATGTGTATAACCAGATATTTTTATCTGTATCCCTGTATAGGGATTTTAACAAATATACCTTTTATAAAGGATTTTATGTTTTTGAAAAATCTATCGAATGGTACCAAACACGACCCTCCACGGAGGTGGGGTGGGGGACCCCACAAAATCTTAAATGGGACCCCAAATTTTTATTGTAGATTTGGATTCTTTAGATGACGCTATATTCAGAAAAAACGATTGTTGGAAATGGAAAATTAAATTAAAAAATGGAAAGTCCCCACTAAAATGGAAAATTTTACTTAACTTTTTTTGGTTTTAGGACCTAATAATCATAACCCAATAGGTCTTATTTATAGGTCATAACCCAATAGGTCAAATTTAGCATACTTTGCTCCCCTACCATAAGAAAAAATATTTAAAATTTGGTTGACTGATAGGCGTAGTTAGTGGAAATTTTGTTCAAAAATAAATCAGAATAAAGTACTAGTATGGAATAGTTAAACCCAAACCCAGACATCCAAAGTGAAAGTTACCCTCCAACACCAAATTGTTCTATATGGTCCACATAATGTTCAGAAAAAAGTCACACCATTTTGAGCGTCGGGTTCGGGGGGGGGAGAGGGGGGAGAAATCTGCAAATTCGTAGTTTTTACGTTTTTCGTCAATATTTCTAAAACTAAGCGGTTTAGCATGAACAACCCTCTACACAAAATTGTTCTACATTAAATTTGAAATATAAAAGGCCCGATGCATAACCCTTCTAAAATGAACGGTTCCAAAGTTACGGAGGTAGTATAGTATAATTGGTCCAAAAAAAGGCCTAACCCAGACATCCAAAGTAAAAGTTTTCCTTCAACACCAAATTGTTCTATATGGTCCACATATTGTTCAGTAAAAAGTTACACCATTTTGAGAGTCCGGTGTTTGGGGGGGAGATGGGGAAGAACTCGGTAAATTAGTAGATTTTTTAATTTTTTCGTCAATAATTCTAAAACTATGCTTTAGCGTAAGGAATGTTCTATAGAAAAATGTTTTACATAAAATTTAAAACAAAAAAGGTTCCATACATTATTGTTATAAAATCAACGGTTCCAGAGTTACGGAGGATGAAAAGTGGAGGTTTTCGATACTTTTTATATTTACCGATTTCTCCCCCCTCTCCCCCCCCCAAACCCGACGCTCAAAATGGTGTGACTTTTTTCTGAACATTATGTGGACCATATAGAACAATTTGGTGTTGGAGGATAACTTTCACTTTGGATGTCTGGGTTTTGGTATAGTTATATCATAAATATTGCCCAAGAAATATAAAAAGTATCGAAAACCTCGACCTTTCACCTTCCGTAACTCTGGAACCGTTGATTTTTAACAATTATGTATAAACATTTTTTGTTTCAAATTTTATGTAGAACATTTCTTTATATGTATAACATTGTTTACGCTAAAGCATAGTTTTTACGCCAGTGATCTGGTGTATACACCGATACACCCATTTTTCTAACAGTCCTTTAATATTGTTATAAAAAACCATACCCTCTTGCTGAGAAAAAAGGACAAAAGATCTTTTATCTCTATTACGGTAGTACGTAATTTTGGTGTCTAAGTGAAGAACATTCTTTTCTTTTAGTCTGGAGGTAAGCAACTCGGAAGAATCCTTTGGAAGGTTCAAATTTCTGATAAGTTCGCTTAGCTCTTCCTGAGTAAAGCGCTCAGGACGTCTTGAGTCCCCTTCAAAATCACTGTCGTCTTCCTCAAATCTATTAGTCTGCAGTTCGTCAAATACCGTTTCGGCATTATCCTCTGGTAACATAGGTAGACTGGATATTGGAATGGGTATCTGCTCAAGTTGATGTGGAATTAGTCTTATTGCTGAATCCAGGTTAGGATATGTTCGTACGTCGATTGTTACGATTAATGCCCTTTATATTTACAAGACAGAAATAGCAATCGTCAAAATGATTTTTTGGTTTCCTCCATACCATTGAAAAACCAAATTTAAACATTTTTGTTGTCCTTTCGTCCACTGTCGTAAGATTTCAATACAAGTTTTGCATACTACATGTGGAGCTCAGGATTTATCTTGATCTCATAAATGAACACCAAAATAGGCCCTTGTGTTCATTTGCCCATTTGTTTTAGAATTTGTTAAGTTTGTTTATAAATATATTGCAATTATATATGGTGGAATATACAGAAATGTAAGAATATTTAAGTATTTGATAAGTATGTTATATCTCGAAAACTAGAGCTGATACAAAGAAAAGGTTTATATTTTTGGAATCAGCACAGATGCAGTAACTAAAATCAGTTGTTTTTTTTTCGGCAGCAAGACAAAAAATTTTTTTTGTTGGGCTGTGTTATGCATAGGGCCTTTTTTATTTAAAATTTAATGTAGAACAATTTTGTATAGAGGGTTGTTCATGCTAAACCGCATAGTTTTAGAAATATTGGCGAAAAACTTAAAAAAACTACGAATTTACCGATTTCTCCCCACTCTCCCCCCAAACCCGACGCTCAAAATGGTGTGACTTTTTTCTGAACATGGTGTGGACCATATAGAACAATTTGGTGTTGAAGGATAACTTTCACTTTGGATGTCTGGGTTATGCCATCTTTTGGATCAACCATACTATACTATACCCCTTTAATCAATAAATTTGCATCGAACGTTCCTTCATTGACGTGAGAAAAAACATAAATTGACTTTAGACATTTAAGTTGCACTATAAATAATTACATTTTATTTGTTTGTCAGTTTTATTTCTATTCGTAATACTATATTTTTTTATTGCAGAAATGACTTCAAATGGAATCCGAAATGACGCTTATAGTGACGACAATCTATCAGATGACGAAAGCGCTCCTTTGACAGAAAATATTTATAGCGGAAGGTAAGGACAAAATTATAATAAAATGGCATTTTCTTTAATAAAACTTGGACAAAACATTAGAAAACATAATATCTATATAATATAATATAATATAATATATATCAATATAATCTAATAACATCTAATGTATCAAAAACATTTTCGGTCGCATTCAGGAACTTATCAAAAACTCCAGGGAACCGCCTTCGGGGGCATTCTTTAACAATGTGACGGACAGTCTGTCGTGGCGTACCACAGCCACACTCAGAAGTAAGGGCTTTTCCCCGTATATGTAAGCTGTCAGCACATCTACTTCTGCTTGTTCTTATTCAGTTCAGCGTTGTCCATGTATTGCTGTGCAGTTCAAATCCTGGATTTGGTGTACTTCCTATGGTGAGTCGCTCTTTCATTGTTTTCTCCAGGTATTGATGAGGCTAAAATGTTCCTGATGTAAGAGGGTAATCTGTAACAATGGACGATACCTGGATTGCAGCCAATTAATTTCGATATTAAGCTTTTCATGGTGGATAAGTAGCTAATCGTTAACCTGGATTTTTCTATACTCTCTGAGAAGAGAATGACTTCTTCATAGTTTCGGCGATGGGATGTGACTCAGAATAAGAAGCCAATAGTTCGGTGTTGACCTCATTGTACCTGAGATCACTCGCATTGTTTGGTTTAATTGGGTGTCAACAATATTGGTGTGTTTGCTATTGAGCAATTCCGGGGAAGCATATTCAGCTACCGATTATATAAGTCCAAAAACGGATGATCTGAGTGCGGAGATTGAGGATACCGCATGTGGTGCCACATAGCTTTTGAATTATCTTATTTCACGTTTTTAGTTTGCTGCCGTTATTTGTAGATGTTCCTTAAAACTTAAAATTCTTTCAAGAGTTACTCCAAGATATTTTAGTGATATAAGTTATGAGTCAGTAGTCTGTTTTTAAAGTGAATGGAGAGTTTTTTGTTGGCTTGGGCATTATATATATGGAAACAGCACAATTCGGTTTTCGTTACATTAAGCCGTAGCACCCATTTGCGGAAGTATTCTCCCTTAATGAAAAGGTGATTAATTAGTATTGTTTCTGTAACATCCATCATATTATTATACCTTGTTGCAATGGCTTAGTCGTCTAAGAAGAAAAAAACTTGCTAATATTGGCCTAAATCATACCAAAAGTAGTATTGGCTTCTAAAATGGTTACTTATCTTCTTAAAACCGCACTATACCTACTACAAAAATTTCAATACGCTATATTCTATATAGTTCGCAAACAGGTTGAACACAAATATGTTCAAATTTATTTACTGTACCGTATTTATTTCCTTTTATTGGATCTGTAAATATTGTAGACATTTTGAAGTGAATACTTCTTATCGCTCGGTATGATGTTTTTGCACAGGCCCGAAATCCTATTTAGCGTCATTCGAAAAATCAAGACGCGTGAGGTAATATCTTTGCGATATACCTACTGTAATATAATACATAAATATACCTACATACAAATATAGTTATTAAAATAATTGTATATAAATTTTTTTTTTTTAATTCTTGAGAATGACTGGATCGATTTTCCTAATTTTGATTTTAAAATATTTTACACGGAGAGCTAGAGCCGAAAAATCATCGTCATAAGTGATATGGAGTTTTTCCTGTGAAATGTGTCCATTGCATATTGACAATTGTGACCCCTTTCAGGCTGCCACCTCAGTGGATACAGGAAGTTAGTGCAGTCATTAAAGGTGTTCATCTCCTATTTTGTTAAACCTCCATCGATTTGCATTAAAATTGGTAACTAGTTAGAGCATACCTCAAGAAACAAAACTGATTTGGTGCCAACTTGCACTTTTACCCTGGGGGTGGATACCACCCCTTCTCGGGGGTGAAAACTATTTTATTAAAAATAACCCCACAAATCGATAGAGGGGCAAATTTTAAGTAAAATTTATTATATCATGTTATTAAAATAAATCAATACTTTTTGAGTTGTTATAGATCAAAGATTTGAATTTTTGGTGATTTTTCATAAATAATTCAAAAACTGTAAGTTTTAGCAAAATAGTTATGATTACCAAAATTGAAGATAATGAAAAGTTGAATAGATTCTTTACGTGAAACACCTTTTAGAATTAATTAAAAGTGAGTTATAGTTGATTGAATATATATTTTTTTCAGCTAGTACTCAAATCTAAGTACGAGTATTCAAGCTTAAATAACGTTTTTCTACGACCGTTTAATAATATGCTCATTATTCGCTGTTTTTGAATAGATAATAACACCCATTACTTTACCCGTGAGTAATAGTTCATTACTCACGACCCGTGAGTAATGGTTTATTACTCACGGGCTGAAGTTACTCACGGGTCATTACTCACGGATTGAAGTTAGATTCAAGTGGTGCATGGTACTTTTAATATACCTATTAGCAAATAAAATTACTTAAACTTGTTTATTTAATAAAATAGTCATTGTAATTTATATCAACAATTAAATTCGAAAAATGTTTAAAGGATTTTTAACCGTAACAATGGGTTAGTATATTTTTTACGTTTAAATTTCAACATTTGACATTTTAAGTTTGACGTTATTCAAAGGTAAATATAAACAATCGCTATTAATTCCGTAAAAGGGCTTACGGATATGAAATTTATATCAATGAATTCTGTTTTACTTACTGTTGATTGTACAATAAATTTTTATTGAGAGCACACGTTCCTTTTCGTCTAATTGCCTTAAAATATGTCTTATTTTTAAAAGCCACCTCCATTCCATGACACTAATGTCAACTGTCTGTTTCGTTTCATTGTTTAGTAAGCTCAAAGAGGGCAATTCTAACAGTGTAGCCATAGTTATATAAAATATGTTTTCTTGTGAAAAATAAAATCTTTCGATTTTGAATAATGTTAGCAGTTGATAATTATTATATTTTCTACTAACCCAAATAAAAAAAGGTCGTAGAAAAAGTATAGTATTCTACTTGCATGTAATGGCTATTACTCACTCTGATGAATTACGACACTCGCCTACGGCTCGTGTCGCTAACTTCATCATCGTGAGTAATAGCCATCATTACATGCTCGTTGAATAATATACTAGAAAACGATGCATTTTATAAAATATACATAATTGCTAAACACTTGTCAAAGTACTCAAGAATACCTATCAAGTGAGCTCCAGATGAAGTTGAACATCAAAGCTAAGCAAGTGATGATGACAATAAGAGAACCCTTTCGAATTTTTTAGGAAAAAGTGAAAATTAAAACATATGCTATTTATATATTTATTTTGAAATTAGTAAACAGAATAATTTTCAAAGGAATTTCGGGAATGAAGTTAGGATTATAATTTAATATTTTAATTTTAATTTTAATTTTTAATAATATTTAATTTTCTTTTGCAGTTTTCAATGTTTTTTCACTAATTAATTTCACAGCAGTATCTGTATCAATTGTACAATTTATTTTAAACACGCAAGTGTATTCTATTGTCATGTTGAAAACAGTTATAAATTCTGGAGTATATTATATAACATTCAATACAAACGCCGACTCCGAAATGACAGTATGAAGTATCTATACAATATACCCTATTCCACGAACATACACCTGTTTTGGATTACTTCGACAACGAATATGTTACTGTGCAAAATAAGAAGAACGAAAGTAAATTGCAAATTACATTGTTTGTATTGGAATAATTATTAGCGCCATTTACTTTCGTACTTCTTATGTTGCACAGTAAAATATTCGTTGTCGAAGTAATCCAAAACAGGCGTATGTTCGTGGAATGGCCCATAGCGTCTATTTAAGAGCACGACATGCGTGAAATTACGGATGATAATAAATAAGAACATATTAATCAATTGTATGTTAGTAAAATATTATTTTTATATTATTTCGATATTTAATTGAATTTTTTCTTTCAATATAAACAAATATGTCCAGAAACTGGGGGTGTCCAATAATAGGTAAATTTTTGCTAAATTTTACATAAATGTCTTAAAACAATTTTAAAAAACTTATATAAATAATATAATAATATTATAATAATAAGCTCCAAATTTTTGGAGGCTAAACTTTGAAAAATGTTTGTAGCATAATGTTTAATGGTATCAACTTCTCCGGGAGCTCATTTGATACATAGTTCTGAGTACTTTGACAAGTGTTTAGTAAATATATTTTATAAAATGTATCGTTTTTCCCGTTATTTAAGCTTGAATACTTAGACTTGAGTACTGGCCGAAAAAAATATACATTCACTCACTTTTAATTAATTCTCAAAGTTTTTTCGAATAAGAAATCTATTTTATTTTTTATTATCTTCAATTTTGATAATTATAACTTTTTTGATAAATCTTATAGGTTTTGAGTTATTTATAAAAAAACCGCTTTACACCATGAAGTTTTTTTCACGAAAAATTCAAATCTTTGATCTTTAATAACTCAAAAACTATTGATTTATTTTAATAACATGATATAACAAATTTTGCTTAAAATCTGTCCCTCTGTCGATTTGTGGGGTTATTTTTAATAAAATAGTTTTCATCCCCGAGTAGGGGTGGTATTCGCCCCCAGGGCAAAAGTGCAAGTTGGCACCAAATCAGTTTTGTTTCTGGAGGTATGCTTAACTAGTCACTAATTTTCATGCAAATCGACGGAGGTTTAACAAAATAGGAGGTGAAAACCTTTAATGATTGCACTAACTTTTCCCTTTCATCCCTTATTGCTACATCCTGTATCCACTGAGACGTCAGCCTATAATAAGTCATAATTATCAATATACAATAGACACATTTCACATGCCAAACTCCATATTACTTATGACGACGATTCTTCGGCTCTAGCTCTTAGACTATTCGTATAAAATAAAATAAATTAAGTAAAATTAAATAAAATCGAATCGGATCTTATTTAATCGTTCGAATGGGATCCAAAGAAGTATTCACTTCTGTCGGCACTCCCCGAGCGCCACGCTCTTTTTTATTCCAAATGATTTATTTGACTATGAGCAATATCCTCAACTTTCAACATTATTTATATTATCATTTACAGTATTTAATTAATTAATTGAAAAAGTTTTGATAATTTATTATACATTATGCACGAACAACTTTTTCCTTAAATAATTAAAAAACTAAAGTGCAAAGGCGAGACATTAAAATCATAAGAATGGAATTTCTGAAAAGGTCAAGAAAGAATCACCACGTATAGAAAAATTAAGTATTGACACCGCATAGGCTAAGATTTATACACAAGTCAATTTCGATTTTGCATAGAACTATTTAGATTCTGTCACAACAGAATCGTGTATGAATTTTAAAATTACGGTTCAATGAAATTGTTTTTGACACAAGTAAATTTAAAATATATCGGCTTCAAAGCAAAGTTGTATATACACTGCCCCGCAAAATAAAGGGGATAATAAGTTTATTTTAAGTAAAATTAAACAATAATAAACCAGTAAATAACAGACCATAAAATAAATAAAAAATAAGTTCCAAAAAATTGATTAATTTAAAACAAATAAAAATGTAAGAAAAGGTTTTTATTCCGGAGTAGGATATTTTTCAAATCGAAAAAATAAAATAATTTAAATATGGATATTAAAATCGAGTATTTCCTCCGCGAGCTGGATTACCAAGTCCCGTCCTCTCTGGCATAAAGTGGATCAAAGAAGCCATCTTCTTTTGAGGTAATTGTTTCCACTCCTTTACCAGCGCCTGTTATAACGCTGCGACTGTTTTAAAATCGCCATAACTTTGCCTAACTACTCTTCCCAAGTTACCCCACAAATTCTCTAGAGGAATATCTTAACTGCTAAGAGGACAGGCTAGTAACTGAATACCGACATCTATAAAGTACTGCATTGTTACCCTAGTTATGTGCAGTCGAAATCAACCTGCATAAGGAAAAAATTTTCACCTACAAAATGCGTATAAATTTTCCTCGTTTATGCATACGGTATCAGTGACCAACTAGCCCAAAAAATCCGGGACATGGCCCGAATTACGAAGTCGTGTCCCGGCGTCCCGGACAAGGCTTCCGGGCCATCCGAATTTCCAACGTTTTGGTAAAATTCTATTTTGAAATTTCGAATACGTTATTTTTCTAAGAATTCACATCAAATTCACATCAAATTCCTCGTTTCTGCGTACGGTATCAGGTAAAATGAACCATGAATTTCTTCACCATGAACATCTGTCAATCTCCAAGTCAAAGCTCTCGCAGCAACTGTCCGTTCTCTAAGCAAGTAAGAACTAGTTTCTAGAAATCTTTGTAAAAGATCGGATATTGTACTTCGCGAAACTCCCAAGCATTTAAGATATTCCGAATGGAACGCACATCATTATGTGGATCAACAGCTTGCGCTACTTGATATGGCCTCATTGTAAATAGTTATTTGTTAATAAAACTTTTCTTAAAAAAAAACAGCTAACAAAACGCCAAACAGGTACTACAAACAGACTACCAAAATACAAAGGCAACTTTAATAATAAGTATATGGAATTGTATATCTAACAAAGAAAGTGAGTCTTCAAACATTAAAAATTCGAATATTAAAAACATTGAACCTACTAAATAATAAGTATATGAAATTGTATATCTAACAAAGAAAGTGAGTCTTCAAGTTCGATTAAACATTAAAAATTCGAACACTAAAAACATTGAACCTACTAAATGAACAGGATGTTATGATGGCATTTTTGCTTTAAAATTTCGGTTTTTAAGTCCAAAAAGCGCTAACCAAAACGGATGTGTTAAATTGTACATCAGATGAGAGAAAAGAAGCTATTTCGCTTAACAAGAAGATTTTAAACTACAATATTATTATTTTGTTTGTTTTTGACTGCTAAATTCTACAAACTATCAATTAAGCCTCTAAAGCACTTTCAGTCGAAATTCACCTATCTTTAAAATAGCTTTAAAAATTATTTTCGTTCACAAATTAAATTTCTAAACATCTGAAATTTGCAACATAGCGAGAATGATTTTTTTGTGAATTTTTGATATTACTTTTATATTTTCAAAATGTGCAGTTTGGTCACTACAAGATGTCCTCATTTGAGGATATCGTGAGCCAATGAAGTAAAAATATTAGATATTATTTTAAATACTGACAAAAAGCAAAACTTAAGTATTTTATTCAATAATTAATGTATGGTATCTTACAAAACAATTTTTTTCTTTTCTTATACAGAGATGAAAATTGCATTTTATATACATTGTTGTATACGCCCGTCATAAGTAACTAGAAACTTATATTTCAACAAATTAAATATTTTGTTCAAAAGCTGTTAGATGTCAGCACAAGTTCTCATTGGACGGAATAGGATGTCCATAATCGCGGACAATGTAATCCGGTCAACTTAGACATCAAAATGCTTGGCAAATAACAAAAATTGCCGGAGAGCCAAATTTTGGTGGTGAGCTAGGGTATACCATTACAAATAAAGTTTAAAAAGTCCCCATCGATCCTATGTGTGCGTCAAAAGTTATTCGGGGTCAAAGGTCAAAATTTGAGATTTTTTGGATTTTTTTCGAAAACGGTAGGTTTTATCAAAAAAAAACCTTAAACCAAAGTTGTAGATCTTAAAATTCTCTACAAAAATAGTCCTTACTATTTTTTTCCTAAGAGTTGCCATTCCTGAGATATCGCGATTCAAAGAGTCACATTATACATGATATGCACACGTTTCCACACCATTTGTGAGGTAGTGTACTCGGCGCGTTTTTTTACCGTGGTTTCCCCTGTAGGCTTACTCCACTAACTGTTTTGACAATTTTAGGATAACTTAAGGAAACAATACCGGTCAAGTTCTAGATATTACCTTATTATTGATATTGATTATTGATATTGCTATTGATTATTAGGTTAACTATTGTTTTGATTTCTTTAGATATTTTAATCAGATTCATATTCTTGAAAGTCTACTTCAACAGTCAAGTCTTCTTCGATTTCATCTTCTTCCTCTTCCTCTTGCTGGATGTTCAAAAATTGTTCAAATGTGACTGGGTCACATCGCTGTGAGCGAATTCCTTCCGTAATTATTGTTTGCGGTGTAGAATCAAGTTCTGTAAAAACTTTACAGCAGTCAGTCAAATCTTTTTTTTTCGAATAATTTAAGTACTGACGTTTTGCCCCTTCTGTACATTGCGGACGTAGTGTCGCAGCCGTTTATCGCATGTAAAAATAAAATGTACTTTTGGCATTTGGGATAAGCCGATAAACTATTCGAAGAATATATCTCTGTTCGCTGTTGAGCCTTCCAGGTTTCAGAAAATAAATAACTTTATCTACTGGAGTCCTTGCAGTAATCAGTTCCAACAAATCAACACCTTCACCAACTACAATTGTTGTGTTTGTTGCCTTAAATTTTTCAATTGCTGTCTCAATTATAAGGAGATCTGCGCCATTTTTAGCTTTTTTCACTTCAATATTCGCAGCTGTTAATTTGTCAGTTAACATTTCAGCTTTCTTTCAGCTTTCTTCTTGCGGTTTATGGAGCTCCAAAAAAAATTATTTGTCTTGATAAATACCGATACTTAACTTTTGTAAAAAATACGCGAAACAATAAACAAGTACAACTATCATGTCTTCCTCCAACATCAGCATCTGCTTTTCAACATTTGTATCGAGTATATTATCAAGTTCAAACATGGCTAGGCAATGAACTGAATCCAGAAGACTGGGGTTGGAGATTAATAGATAATACTCTGGAACCGAGTAAAACCTTACTCCCACCTGCTCCAGAAAAACTCCTTAACACTATTTTTTGCAATTGCAAAAAAGGTTGTAGTGCCAAATGTGGATGTAAAAAAGTCGGGTTGCTGTGTTCTCCAGTGTGTACCAACTGCCAAGGTCAGTCTTGCTCAAATGTCCAGTTTAGTACAACAGAGGAAGACTCCTGTGATTTTAATGAAGAGACCAATGACTCAGTCACATTTGAACAATTTTTGAACATCCAGCAAGAGGAAGAGGAAGAAGATGAAATCGAAGAAGACTTGACTGTTGAAGTAGACTTTCAAGAATATGAATCTGATTAAAATATCTAAAGAAATCAAAACAATAGTTAACCTAATAATCAATAGCAATATCAATAATCAACATCAATAATAAGGTAGCATCTAGAACTTGACCGGTATTGTTTTTTTAAATTATCCTAAAATTGTCAAAACAATTAGTGGAGTAGGCCTACAGGGGAAACCACGGTAAAAAAACGCGCCGAGTACACTACCTCACAGGTGGTGTGGAAACGTATGCATATCATGTATAATGTGACTCTTTGAATCGCGATATCTCAGGAATGGCAACTCTTAGGAAAAAATAGTAAGGACTATTTTCGTAGAGAATTTTAAGATCTACAACTTTGGTTTAAGGTTTTTTTTTGATAAAACTTACCGTTTTCGAAAAAAATCCAAAAAATCTCAAATTTTGACCTTTGACCCCGAATAACTTTTGACGCACACATGGGATCGATGGGGCTTTTTAAACTTTATTTGTTATGGTATACCCTAGCTCTCCACCAAAATTTGGCTCTCCGGCAATTTTTGTTATTTGAAATGTCTATATAGACCGGGTTAAATGTGTTACAAGGGTAAAAACACATGGAGCTACATACAAGAAATTATAGAATAGGTTGTCCTGACTTAAGGACACGGTGAACGAAGGGGCTTTACTCCTTTTCAGGAATTATTGTCCATTTCCCTCAGATTTTACTAAACTTTGACACAATTTTTTTTTTTTTTGTTATTTTAGTAGTTACCTAGGCAACGTCCCATACTTTCGTGATTAATTCTTGACATTCTATTTATTTTTAATTTTTATGGCAAAATTGTTAAAAATTACTGAAATGTATCGTGCTAAAGTCGGCTATTTTTGTCCCTTATACAATAAATATATTCTTTTTTTATTCAACTCAAAATAATCTTAATTGGAGCATGCGTTTCCCTGTATTATAAGCATTAATAATATTGTACAATTGTAATTACTTAAATATTGATTTGATTTAGCTTTAATTTATTCATTGTCCAAGATTTATAACGGTTGGCAAAACAAAGGCTAATGCATTTACGATTTTAACAGTTTAACGATTTAAAAACAAAACAAAGTATGTTTTGCTTAAATACTACACTGTACAAATATTTATTTACTCAGGTATTTATGACTGTTACGTAACACTGAGATCTTGATATTTGAATTGCATCACGAATCTATCAGCTAAACCGGTACCGTTCTTAATACCAAGTAGGTATAGGTACATTGCAGTATGTAGACAAGATCTCCATATTGTGTATTTACCTAATAAAACATTCATTGCAAATAATAAAAACATTTTCAGATACCTAATGGGAGAATTAGGTTCAATAATGTTAATCAAATCAAAACACGATTGAAAGTTAACAGTGGAAAACAATATGAAAAAAAAATCTGTTGACTTTGATTTTTGAGCTGTTTTATAGGTATTTAGGCAAGCTGGTTTCAAAACTGTTATTAGTTTTCTCTACCACATCAAGTTTTTTTGTACAACTAAATTGTACAAAAATATGCATGGTTGATGCAGATTATTGAATAAAGAAAAAGTATGAAGATACATGCCCAAAAAAGAAAAAAAAAGAAGTCATAACTGAAATAGAAATTGTTAAAAGTCACATGTTTTTCAAATAAATTGATGTAGGTACAGTTTTATATAAAACTGATACTTTCAATTTATTGCTATTTTTCTTGACATCCTCTTCTTTATGATATAAATAAAAATAGAACAATGCTTATTAGTGGATGACGACGAACGTAACAGCTTTCCTCACAGTGCAATTTTTATCTTCAATTTTGGTCAATTAGCCACATATCGCGAGGCCAAGCATGCGTAAATATCGGATCTAACCACAATTTCTTTTTATAAGCATGCGATTAACACACTTGCTTGTTTTTATTGTTAACTGTGTTACTGTGTTATATAAACAGTGTGGATAACTGTAAAATCTAATATAAAAATTAACTGTACCAGATTAATTGCGATTGAAGAAAATTACCCATCGTCACGTTATTGTTTGTTTAGAATACTTAAGTAAGGATAATATGGTAAAGTTTTGCCATAGGGAAAATGTGTGCTAACTGAATATAATTATAGATTTTATGACTGTTTCATTTATTGTTATTTTTACACATTCAGTATCAAAATATTTTTTTAAATAATTGATAGTTTAATCCTGTAAGTTAATTGAATAGTACGTTCTTTAACGGTAAAATATTGCAAAAGCTCTAAATTTTAAAGAACCGCTTGGATTGACATGAAATTTGGCATACACATAGCTAACAAGTCAAAGAAAAAAGTGATATTGTGCCGATGTGTGCTTTTGCCTTGGGGGTGGGTTTCACCCCTTCTCGGGGGTGAAAAATATATGTACAAAGTAAGTCCAGAAATGGATAAATTGACTAATTTTAAGTAACTTTTGTTCTATAGAGCTTTTTCATTAAGTCAATACTTTTCGAGTTATTTGCGAGTGAATATGTTCATTTTTCAACAAAATAACCACGTTTTTAGACGGTTTTTCGCAAATAACTCAAAAAGTAAGTATTTTGTAAAAAAAAACATTCTTCGCAAAATATAGCCTGTAAAAAACTGAAAAAACGGTGTATATATTAGGTCCCTATACCTAGTAGAAGCAGAGTTATAGCTAATTAAAAATAGGTTCATATTCGTCAAATTCCAAATGGAATACTTTAACGTGAAATAATCAAAAATTAAGCACATTTCGGGAAAAATTCATTAAAACTTATTTAAAGTGTTTAAAAAAAGCTTCATTTTTGTTTTATACAAAAAATTTCTAGCATCAAAAGTAAATAAGTTACGCTCAAAATAAAGTTGGTCCCTTTTTTTTTGGTAAAAAAATCGGGAAAATCACCCCCTAATTAGTATCTCAAATGAACTTAATGGTTACGACTTCACAAGTGTCTTGACTGGTGTATGTATTGTTTATATGATCTGTAAGTTTCATCGGTTCAAAGTCCTTATTTTTGAAAGGGCTGTAGTTAAAAGGGGTTGAACGAGTCACTGATCACGAATGTATGCAAATTTTGAAACACCAAATCTCAATCAATTTTTGTCTAACAGAAAGACAAAAAAATACATGATATTCAGAAAAGCAATGCAGACTTTTTTTGTTTTTCGAGATTTTTGGTATCTCTAACAATTTTTAAGTTATTTTGAAAAAAAGCATATTTTTCAAAAGTAAAATTTTTAAAAATTTTACTTTAAAACCAAATTTTTTCCAAAATAAGCACTTTGAATCGATGAAACTTACAGATTATATAAACACGACATAAGTAAAATAATTTGTGGAGCGGTAACGACTAATTTCATTTAAGTTGCTAATTAGGGGGTAATTTTCCCGATTTTTTTTGCCAAAACAAAAGCGACCAACTTTATTTTGAGCGTAACTTGCTTAAATTTAATGCTAGGAACTTTTTATAAAAACAGAAATAAAGCTTTTTTAAACACTTTAAAAAAGGTATAATGGGTTTTCCCCAAAAAGTGCTTAATTTTTTGGATATTTCACTTCGAAGTATTCTATTTGAAATTTGGTGAATATGAATCTATTTTTCATTGGCTATAACTCTGGTTTTACGAGGTCCAGAGACCTAACGCGTGCACCATTTTTTTTACTTTTTTACTGGCTATATTTTTGTTAAGAATTTTTTTTTCGACAAAATACTTACTTTTTGAGTTATTTGCGAAAAACCGTCTAAAAATGTAGTTATTTTGTTGAAAAATGAACATGTTCACTCGCAAATAACTCGAAAAGTGTTGACTTGGCGAAAAAGCTCTATAGAACAAAAGTTACTTAAAATTAGTCATTTTATCCATTTCCGGACTTATTTTAGACTTATATTTTTTCACCCCCAAGAGGGGGTGAAAGTCACCCCCAGAGCAAAAGCACACATCGGCACAATATCACTTTTTTCTTTGACATGTAAGCTATGCGTATGCCAAGTTTCATGTCAATCCAAGCGGTTCTTTAAAATTTAGAGCAAAAACCGTGAAAGAATGGACTATAGATTGGACATCAACCGACATTGTTCCTCTTTACACGATTTCTTCACATAATCATTTTACTGTTAAGAATCCTTTAGATCAGAGGTTCTCAATCTGTGGTACATGTACCACTGGTGGTACATATCATTATTGGCGGTGGTACACAAAACACAGAAAAAATTAAAATAGTAGTACTTAGTAAGTATTGATAATACAATTTAAAAATATAGGTGCTACCAAAAATAATAAAAATAACTGTAGGTGGTACATCACTCAAAAAGGTTGAGAACCGCTGCTTTAGATCATATTATTGTCAAAACTTTTTAAAAAATCTATAAAAAACTACGGCTTTGGCCAAAAAAAATTAATAAAACACCAACAAAATGCTCAAACCACAAAAAAATACTAACAAAACCCAAAAAGGGGGCAAGAGTGGCCCACATCCTCGAGCGCCGAGTCACCGAACTGGAAGTACCCCAGAGTCCAGAGCAGCGATTCCAGGCCCGATCAAGCAATAGAAATCGATGATAAGTCACTAGAGATAGCGGGAATAGAGCGCCTCACGCAGGCTTGCATTGTTCGGGGTAGAATTTTGAGTTTACATGATAAGCACTTTGCTAATAGAGAGACGCATCAAATTACTATCGAGGTGAAGTGGATAGTCTGGAGCATTGAGGTGGGGTGAAGTCATTCCTGCTTACACGAGTTAATCCTTCTCGCCCCAATTAATTGTATCACCCGCAGGGGCGGCTTTACCTATTGTGCAGGGTGTGCGGTGCACACGGGCGCCGGGATGTTGGGGGCGCCTAGCGCCAAAGAGCGGGTCCTTTACTTTGTTTTTCAACATAAAATATGCTTTAAAACGATTAATGAAAAATTACATTGGATGTTACTACACCTTTGGATGTTTTAAATCACTTGTATACAAACAAATTACTTTCAGTGTTGACAAATTTATCACTCATAGTAAGTATTGGACATAAAATAAAAATTGAAGTCTTCTTCTTCTTTTTGTATAGACATAACTCTGTCTGTTTTTTCAATGTGGCTCTAGTAAGTTGTCGTTCCATCGTTTTCGTGGTCTTCCCACTGATCATCTTCCTATTGGGGAAACGTCTCTCGTTGTCCTGACTACCCTATTTGTTGTCATTCGGCTTATGTGGTCATTCCATTCTATTCTTCTGTTTCTTAGCCAATTATTAATGTTATCCACCTTGCATCTCCGTCGTATATCTGTACTCCTAGCTCTGTCCCATAGAGTCTTACCATCGATTTTTCGAAGGGTTTTCATCTCCGCTGTTTCGAGCAATCTTTTTGTCCTCTCTGTGTCGGGTCGTGTTTCTGTCGCGTATGTCATCATTGGTCTAATGACTGTTTTGTAAGTTCTGCCTTTCATTTCTTTTCCGATATTTTTATTTCTCCATATTGTGTCATTCAGGCAACCTGCGGCTCTGTTGGCTCTATTCACTTGATCTTCCACTTCTGTTTCGAGCCTTCTGTAGCTAGATAGTGTTATGCCTAGGTATTTAAACTCCATCACGTGTTCTATTATCTGATCTTCCAGCTCCAATTTACATCTTATTGGATCTGCTGTTATAACCATGCATTTTGTCTTTATTGAGGAAATTAACATGTTAAATTTTCTGGCGATTATGTTGAATTGATGCAGCATACGTTCTAAATCATCTTCCTTTGAGAGATTAGTATTGCATCGTCCGCATAGCAGATTATTTTAAGTTGTTTTTCTCCCATTTGGTATCCTTTTTTAGTTCCTGCTTTTTGTATTATTTCGTCCATGATCAGGTTGAACAATAAAGGACTCAATGAATCCCCCTGTCTTATCCCATTGCCGGCTTCAATTGGGTCAGTTAGTTCATCTTTCACTTTTACTTTTATTGTGTTGTTCTGGTAGATGTTTTCTATCGTTTTAATTATTCCCAGAGGTACCTCTCTCGAGTATAACAAGTGGATAACGTCCCTTAATGTGACTCTGTCCAATGCTTTCTTAAGGTCCACGAAACATAAATACATATGCCGGTTTGTTGTATTCCAACGATTTCTCTTGAACTTGCCTCATTATAAATATAGCGTCAGTGCATGATCTTCCCGACCTAAAACCTTGTTGTTCTTCTGCTAATGTTATAATTTCATTCAATTTTTTTGTTATTGCTTTTGTTGTTAATTGAATTGAAATTTTGTTGAAAACTGAAGTAAGTGATATTATTCAAGATTTTGCTAATGCAAAAGCACGAAAAGTAACTTTTTTATAAGTATATGTTGTAATATGTGCGTCCTGTAATAATTCGTTAATAAATTATTATTTTTTTAAATAATCAAACCTGTCAAATTTCCTCAACCAATTTTTAACCTTACCTCATAGATAAAAAAGTTAATTTTAAATTAAATCTTTTTAACAGATTTGGGTAGGTTGTTCTGACGCCGTGAATACCTATTGGCTCCCGGCATCATTTAATATTGCAATATTTGCATCTGGATTTTTGTTTACATTATAAGCGTACCTAATACCCTCTAATAATCCATGTACTAATACTAAGTAGGTACCTATTCAACTATTCCATTTTCACTGCGCGTCCGCCAAAGGGCGCCAGGGCATTGGCTGCACACGGGCGCTACATGAGCTAGAGCCGCCTCTGATCACCCGAAAGTTGTAAAGAACGCTACTAGGACCACTAGAATATGAACATGATGAAGACTACTGTTGGTCACTTCAGCGAGAAGTTCTGCAAGCGACTTATCGTAGAAAAAGCTTCACGAGGCTTTAAAGGAAAAGATAAAAGAAGTACAAACCATTTCTAGCTGAACTACTGTAAATACAAACTATGCTATGTTACACAGCGTTTTATTAATTTTTTCATATACCGTACAGTTGTTGTATCTTCTTCTTTTTAGCCTTCTATCGTCAACGTTTGGACATAGGCCTCTCCCAACTCCTTTCATCGATCTATCCTGAGCAACATATTTCCAACTCTTTTAATCATCTTCTTCTTCTTCTTTAGGTTCCGTGTCTGTATTCAGACGTTGGCCGTCATCATGTTTACAATTTCTTGAAATCTCTCTCTATCGGCTGCTGCGCGAAATAATTCTTCTACTGTGCAGCCACACCATTGTCTAATATTACACAGCCATGAAAGTTTCTTTCGACCAATCCATCTCTTTCCCTCCACTTTTCCTTGTATTATAAGGCGAAGCAGATGGTATTTAGGTCCTCTAATTATATGGCCGAAGTATTCTGTTTTTCTCCTCTTTATTATGCTTATGAGCAGACGTTCTGAATTCAGCATTTGAAAAACATCTTCATTAGAAGTGTGTGAAACCCACGATATCTTTAGGATTCGTCGATAGCACCACAATTTGAATGCTTCTATTTTGTTTAGCATTGTGGTTTTTAACGTCCATGTCTCACAACCATACAATAGGATAGACCACACATAACATTTTAGCACCTTCTTTCGAATATTCATCGACAGGTTTCTGTTACATAAAACTGGTTTCCAGGTCATAAAAGCCTTCCGTGATATTTCGATCCTAGTTATTATCTCTTCATCAGAGTCACAATTTACATTTAACCAGCTGCCAAGGTACTTGAAATGATTTACCCGTTCTAACTCCTCTCCATCAAGAGAAAGCTGACCTTGATCTATATTAATCTTTCCAACTGCCATTCACTTTGTCTTTGAAATGTTGATTTTAAGGCCTCTCCGATAACTTGCTTCACTGACTAGATTTAGTAGTGTCTGAAGATCTTGTAAATTTTCAGCAAGAATGGCTGTATCGTCGGAGTATCTAATATTGTTGATTACTTCTCCGCCTAGCCTTACTCCCTCTTGTCTGTCATCCAAAGCCTCCCTAAAGATTTCTTCAGAGTACAGATTAAAAAAGGTGGGTGATAAAACACAACCTTGTCGTACTCCACGTTTTATCGGCAGTTTTTCAGTACGACTGTCTCCAATTTGGATAAAGGCTACTTGATTGTAATATAAGTATTTCAGCAGTCTTATATCGTAGTAGTCAAGTCCTGCTGCCTGCAGGCAACCGAAAAAAGTGTATCATGTTGTATTCGATCGAATGCCTTCTCGAAGTTGATGAAACAAACATAAACGTTCTTTCGGAATTCACAACTTTTTTGTAATAGAACGCGCATACAAAATAGTGCTTCTCTAGTTCCTAGACCATTTCTAAATCCAAATTGCTTATTACCCATTCTAGTCTCGCACAGAAGGAATACTCGGTTTTGTATAATACGTAAAAGTATCTTAAGTGTGTGACTCATCAAACTGATTAGTCTAAAATCGCTGCATTTGGTGGACCTGCTTTTCTTTGGTAATGTTATAAACAGTGACTCCAACCAATCATCTGGTATTTTTCCTTCGTTGTAAATTTTGTTAAAGAAAGTAGTCAAGTAGGTAATGTTTTCCTCATCTAAAAGTTTAAGTAGCTCAACAGGGATTTGATCTGGTCCAGGTGCTTTATTGTTTTTGGTTTGTATTGCTTTTATGACTTCTGACTTCAGTATACTGGGACCTCTGTCTAATTGGTTGTCACAGGTAGTATTTGGAGTATTTTCTCGAGAAGCATCGTCAAAAAGGTCACTGATGTATCTCTCCCATTCTTTGCACTGTTGTTCGTGATCACAAATGGTTCCGTCTGCGGTTTTAAGTACGTGGGCATTTTTCTGTTTTCTAATTCCGGAGGTATATTTAAGTTTCTTGTGGAGGTTGAAACTGTCATTATTTTTTGGAGGTCTTCTATTTCTTTACATGAATTCTCGAGCCAGGATTCTTTAGCCTGTTTAATTTTTCTTTTTATGAGTTTGTTGATTTCACGGTATTTGATAATATTTCTATTTTTGTATTTTCGTCGAACTTCCATCAGGTCTAGAATTTCTTGGTTCATCCAGTCATTTTTTGCCAACATTGTAGGTGTTTTTAAAGATTCCCTTACGTCCTCTAAAATCGAGTTTTGAATATCGTATTCAATACGATTCGTTTTAATCATCAACCCACCTCATCTGTGCTCTTCCTCTCGGCCGTTTACTTTGGTAATGTCTCCAATGTTGTATTGTTGCATTCCAACGTTGGTCTTTTTGTCTAGCAGTGTGGCCACCGAAGCTCTATTTAAGTTTGGCAACTTTTGTTATTATGTCCTTGACTTTTGTTTTTGATCTTGCCCAGTCGTTTCTCTTTTTATCTAACAGTCGTATACCTAACATTGCTCTTTCCATTGCTCTTTCTGTTGTGGCTAGTTTATTCATATTTGCCTTGGTTAGGGTCCAGGTTTGACATCCATATGTCATGATAGGAAGAATGCACTGGTTGAACACTTTGCTCCTCAAGTATTGGGGTATTTTGCGGTTTTTAAGTATTCAACTAAGTTTTCCAAATCCTGTCCATAGTCTTGCTCTCCTAGTAATTTCCGCACTTTGGTTCTCTTTGTCAAGTTTCAGGATTTGGCCTAGGTAGATATATTCCTGGACTTTTTCTATCTCAGTGCCATTTATAGTTATACGTCTGGGGTCATCTGTGTTTGTCATTATTTTTGTTTTTCTCATGTTCATTTTTAGGCCGACGTATTGGGAGCTCCCTGCGAGTTCCTCCATCATAATTTGCAGTTCCTCGAATGAGCTCGCTATAATCACAGATGTTGTATACTATCTATAAAATAAAAAGTAGAATATTCAAAGATTATTATAGGTAATGCAACAAAACTAAGGCCCGATTTAGATTTAGCCAATAAGAATATATAAAAATTAAGGAAACAAAAAATGTAAACAAATATTTTTTGAAAATCTTTTTGTTCACCAGTGTTATCTGAATGTTTATTGTTGTCTATATCTAGTCAAAATGACCTGCGAAAAATGTCTTATAATTATTATTGTACAACCTTGACAGCGATGTATCTGCAACTTTTCAAAGAATACCTGAGTTGCTGTTGATTTTTTTATTAAATGATATCTCTTCGATTGATTTTGTGTTCAGTGATATTTGTTTTGGTTTTTATATTGTTATCTTCTTGTATCGAAGCTTGCGTAGGTTTTTTATCCTTAACAAAATACAACCACTTACGTAGAATTAAACATGCAACTAGACCTTGAAATGACAAGGTATCTACACCTAACAATTAAAGAAAAAAAAACTCCTCTCGATCTGATACGGTACTAGTCTTACATTGTAATCTATCTCTGGTAAATATACTCACGTTACAAAAATTTATTTTTAATTGCGATCATAATACGGCATTTAAAATTCATGATTTGATTTCTGTCCTTTCCCACGCGATTAATTGTTGTAACAAGCGATTGTCGTTTTTCAACTTTTATTGATGATTAATGAGCAATTGTGCAGTGGTTGATCTTAAGAAGGTGTAATGGTTATATTTGTTATGTTAACACGTCAACTAACGCTTGCTTTATATTTATTAATACAACTGTACGATATTGGTCTCATATATATCAAGCAAATATTGTAGACAGAAGAGAAATCTAAAGTACTGAATCATTATAGATCTCTTCCGTCAGGGAGCAAAAGTTCTGGTAACAACCTAAATCTGAGCCTTTTACAATTTGTACGGCATACAATATATATATAAGCAGTGGGGTTCCTACGGTCTCCTCCGCATCCCACATTTCGCTCGCCATCGTTTTCTATCCACCCATTCGTCTTCTTCAATTGCTCTATCTGCCATAGACTGTTCTATGCCTTGCTTCCATGTTTCTGCAGGCCTTCCTCTTCTTCTTCTATTCATAGGTGTGTAATTTAATACTCTTTTTGGCCATCTTTCCTCTGACATCCTCATAACATGACCATACCACAGCAATTTCTTTGTTTCTATATGGTCAACCGTGGAATATACACTCTTTGTCCGTCGTCTTATTTCCTCATTTGGTACGTGTTCTAATCTAAATACCCTGCATGCTCTACGTAAGTAATCCATTTCCGCTACTTCTATATTTTTTCTTTTCTTTCCGGTGAGTTACCAACACTCTGATCCATAAGTTATAATAAGTTCCACAATTGTTCTGTAGATTGTTAATTTTGTATTCAGCTTCACCTTGTTAGACCATAGTAGACCACTTAAACTACGAGTTGCTTTCCTTCATTGCTGTATCCTATGCTGTATGTCTCTTTTTGTAGTTCTTTCTTCTGATATTATTCTTCCTAAATATCTATATTCCTTACATTTCCTTATATTTCTTAACTTTAATTCCGGATCTTCGGTTTCCTCTCCTATTCTCAAATATTCCGTTTTCTCCATGTTCATACATAGGCCCCATTTTTCATATTCGATCTGTAACTTTCTTAGCATATTATAATCCATATTATGTTCATCGTTGGCAAGAATTACTTGGTCATTAGCAAAAACAAAGTTCTTAAGCAGTTTTCTTCAATCATTATTCCCATCCTAGCAACTGTTTTCCTCCATTGCTCCAGAGCTTTCTGGATGTATATTTTAAAGAGTGTTGGCGATAAGCAGCACCCTTGCCTTAAACCTTTTGTAACAGGGAATGGTTTCGACAAAAATTTTCCCTGTTTAATTAATATAGCTTTTCGGATTTTGATACATTCATGAATTGTTCGCATATATGCGTCACTTATGCCTATCGTGGTCAAACTTTCAAAGAGTTTCTTTAAAGGTACCGTATCGTAAGCTTTTTCCAGATCAATAAATGTTAGGTGAGTAGATAGATTCCTTTCTCTTCTTCCTGGCCAGATTTCCTGGCATACAATACAAACCGATAAATATTAGACATGGGAGAATCTACATTTTAAAACTAGACGGTTTCGTTTTAATTCAATTCGAGTTTCTTGCCATCCCCTGACACGTGTTTCTATGTTTACCCGTTATCAAAGAGGCTTTGTAAGAAGACTGAATTGAACCAAAACGCACCGACTCGTTGGTAAATATATTTAAATGTTCTACCAACGTATTTAGCGGTCTCTAACGAGGTAAGATGAAGTGAGTGTCGATAACGATTAAAGTAAACTATGAACCTGAGGCATATTCATATTCATGTCATCAGGCGATGCTGGGAATTTATTCCACTAAAACATCAGCAGTTTCCCATCTTTGGCCCCATATGTTGTACTCTGCACCGAGTATAGCGTTAAACCCATCTACATTAGGTATTCTACACCTCTCTACTTATCTATCTTAGTTGTATGTACTCACATTTTGAGTACTAGGGAGCCAAAATTCTTCGGATTTTCCTAGATAAGTAGACAGGTGTAGAATTCATAATATAGACTCTTCCATGTCCAATATTTATCGGTCTGTATGTCTTGCAAATTGTAAAAGGCTCAGATTTAAGTTGTTACCAGAAATTTTAATCTCCGATAGAAGAGATGTATAGTGCTTCTGTACTTTAGATTTCTCTTTGTTTAAATAGATGTCGTTAATACATCCAATAGCAAAAAATTCCATATTAGTTTGCTTACTAGACAGCTGGATTTTGGTTTATCTCAGAGACCACAAACCGTTTTGAGGACTCCAAAAGAAAGAAAATAAGTCAAATAAGTTGGCATATTTCTCTTGAAGATGTCTGATAGAGCTCCATACGTGGCCCATGTTAAAGTGACTCTTCTTTGCATTTCAACATTTTGATTATCCCTGGAAATATGGATTGCAGTCGACTTTTCAATTTTCACTTGGAACCAAATTTGTCATGTATTGTGTAAGTCCAAAATATATGTCCAAACCAACTTTCTTACAGGCGGCATCTAACTCAGTAAGCATGGTTCCAATCTCTTTAAGGTTGTCTGTTATCAAGAGTATGTCAGGTGTGAGAGCATTTCACCGTCGACATTGATTTCTATTATTTCTGTATGGCGTCCTACTCCAATATTGTTCGAAAGCACGTTCCAGAACTGCCGTAAAAAATTTGGGAGATAACGTATCCCCTTGTCTAATTCCTCTTTTGATTTTTATACATTTTGTATCTTTGTGTAGTCTGACTTACTCTCATGGTTGCATTATTTCATACATTCGCTATCAGTTTGAGGTACCGATAATCTATACGATTTTCCTCCAACGCTGTCATTACGCTGTTAATTTCTATCGTATCGAATTCCCCGCGAAAGTCGAAAAAAGCCGGGACCAATGGTCGGTTATATTCGATGGATTTGCCTTGGCTACACTTGGATGGATATTTCTATAATACCTTTTATCCAGTGGAGGTGATGGTTAATGCCAAAGTTTTTTCTAAAATCTGCCTGTTCCCTAGGTTGGTAAAAATCTAAGTGTGTTTCCAGTGTATTTGTTATTATTCTTATGATTAACTTGTAGAGGTGGTTTAACAAACTTATGGGTCGGTAATTCTCGAGATTTGTTGGATCGCCTCTTTTTGTAATAAAATGGAAAGTGTACTATCTAGATGGCAACATTTAGATCTACTAAATGGCAAGTGTGTCTATAGTCTGGGCTGATTATCGGAGAATAGGCTATTTTTGGGAAAAGTTATTTACCAGCAATTTTATTGCTGAAATCGAATTATAAGATCCTATATATTAATAATATAGGTATGCAAAGTCCTCAGATAGTGTGCCACTTTTTTTATAAACAAAATGGCGCCCGAAAATCGTGTTTTTTTCAATTATTGCTCTAGAACTTCGAAGATTTTAACTTTACAACAAAAACACTGAAATAAAAATTCACCGTGATTAAATTCTGCATAGAGACGTGTTTTTCCCGATCTGCTCCGACGAAAATTTTCCTCGGAAAATGCGGGTTTTCCCAACAAAATCTTTAATTTTCAAATAAAGTTTTAGATAAGTAATTATTTACTAATAATTAAATAATTTAATGACTTAAAAGCCTTCTTGGTTTAGATTATAGTTTCAGAATCTGGTGAAAATTAAACGAATATTTTAGCAACAATTCAATTGTTAATTAATAATTTACGGTCGCAATAATAACCAAAATAATTATGATACACTGATCAAGCTTTGAAATCTTATAAAGATGAGATGCCTATTTAACATTTTGTCGACAAAATATAATTTTTTTATTTTTTTGCATAACCTTTAAATGTTTAAAAAAAATAGTTATAAACAAATTAACGTTTCTCAGAAAGTTTTTATTATATTATAATTTTAAAAAATAGTTAAAATGCGCATTTCAAATATCTTGAAAATGAATGCTTTAAAACTTTTTTACAACCATTTGCAAAAAAGTTATGAAACAGCAAAGTAAACATACGATTACTACGGTGTTAATAATTTTAATTTTTTTTAAGCGTAGAAGTGAGCTTAAAGTACAAGCTAATTATTTATAAAACAATATCGATTATCAGCTTAATGGTTATATTTTAATTAAAGATTATAAATGTATTTTTTTGTAATTTACACGCGCGAAAGTAGAATAATACAGTACCGTAGCTACCCGCCCACATACACAACTCGCGCGAGTTTAAGCGTGTCAGTCGCTTCGAGTGAACATTTTATCTCCGGCTCTGTATCAAGCCTACTTCCGCGCTAAAAATTACAAAAAAAAAGTATTTTTAATCTTTGATTAAAATATAACTATTGCACTAATTTTTGACATTTTTTTGTGAGTAATTAGATTGTACCATAGACTCACTTTTAAGCTTTGAAACAATTAAAACAAATTATAAACAATGGAGATATCGTATATTTATTTTGCTGTTTCCTAACTTTTTTGCAAATGGTTGGAAAAATTTTTTAAAGCATTCATTTTCAAGACCTATGAAATACGCATTTTAAGTATTTTTTAAAATTAGAATATAATAAACAATTTCTAAGAAATGTTAATTTGTTTATAACAATTTTTTTAAACATTTAAAGATTATGCAAAAAAATGAAAAATTTATATTTTGTCGACAAAATATTAAATAGGCATCACACCTTTATAATCTTTCTAAGTTTGATGGTTATTTTGTGTTATTTCGTGGTTATTCTGGTTGTTATTGCGACTGTAAATTGTTAATTAACAATTGAATTGTTGCTAAAATATTCGTTTCATTTTAACTGGCTTCTGAATTTATAATCTATACCAAGAAAGCTTTTATTTCACGAAGCTATATAATTATTGATAAATAATTACTGGCCCAAAAAATTTATTTGAAAATTCGAGATTTTGTTGGGAAAACCCACGTTTTCCGAGGAAAATTTTCGTCGGAGCAAATAGGGAAAAACATGCCTCTATGTAGAATTAAATTGGGGTGAATTTTTATTTGAGTATTTTTGGTGTAAAGTTAAAATCTTCGGAGTTATAGAGCAATAATTGAAAAAAATACGATTTGTCGGCGCCATTTTGTTTATAAAAAAAGTAGCACACTATCTGTGGACTTTGCATACCTATATTAATAATATATAGGATCTTATAATTCGATTAAAGCAATAAAATTGCTGGTAAATAACCTTTCTTTGTACTTTACTAATTAGACCAACGTATTATAACTATTTTTTTTTTCAAAATTTAAAGATTATGCAAAAAAAGAAAAATTTATATTTTGTCGATAAAATATTAAGCAAGCATCTCATCTTTATAATCTTTATAAATTTGATCAATGTATCATGATTATTTTGGTTATTATTGCGATCGTAAATTGTTAATTAACAATTGAATTGTTGCTAAAATATTCGTTTAATTTTCACCAGCTTCTGGAATTACAATTTATACCAAGAAATCTTTGATGTCACTAAGTTATTTAATTATTGATTAATAATTACTTACCTAAAACTTTATTTGAAAATTACAGTTTTTGTTAGGAAAACCCGCATTTTCCGAGGAAAATTTTCGTCGGAGCAAATCGTGAAAAACATATCTCTATGCAGAATTTAATTGCGGTGAATTTTTATTTGAGTGTTTTTGTAGTAAAGTTAAAATCTTCGGAGTTATAGAGCAATAATTGAAAAAAATACGATTTGTCGGCGCCATTTTGTTTATAAAAAAAGTAGCACACTATCTGCGGACTTTGCATACCTATATTATTAATATATAGGATCTTATAATTCGATTCCAACAATAAAATTGCTGGTAAATAACTTTTCCATGAATTTTGCTAATTAGCCCAGAGTACTACTATCTTGTAGATGTTTCACTTTAGCATAGACATAAGTTTAACAGTTCGTTTACATTCTCTAAAACGTTGTCTCCTCCAATCTTTACGGCATCTATAACGATATTACCTTCTTCCGGAGCTTTATTTCTTTTTATTTTCTTCAGCACGTTCTTTATCTGTTGTCTGTTGATATATCAGGCATCAATTCTGATGCTTGGTGACTAATCTGTTTCTTGAATTTTCTAACTGTTCTTTTAGTTGCTCAGAAGTTAATTGAAATTAGTTGCTTCGGCAGAGAGAAAAATGTCAGTAAATGGGAGAAGCATATTATTCTACTATGGAATAAAAAAAATGAATAAAAAAATATTATTTCATTTACACACAGGTTGTAATAAAATATTTCAGTTCTATTTTTCTTCGAAATTACATTCAATAACATAATTGAGAAAATTGCACAGAAAGTTACTGTGATATCATTATTAAGGGTTCAAGTTTAATAAAACCCTACAAATATGTCAGCTGACGTCAATCAGTTACACGAAATCTAACGATTTTTCATTCCTCACACATGATTATTTTATTCTTAAATCGTTTCTGTATCATTAGTTCTTTGTAAATCTATAATATACGTACCGCAATCGTGTGACGACGGCCTTGTTTGTCAGAAAAATTATAAAATCTGAATTCTTATAAAATAGAATTCCGCAAGATACTGTTAGTTAATAATCGTTAGCAAATTACCCACGGAAAGCATAAAAAAATAATTGTTACTTCATATTAGAGATCGATTGTTCTGCAATAAGTGCCGTTACTAATGTGTTATACTTGAATTGCTATAAAAAATAAGTGTTAAAGAAGTGTTACAAATAAAAATAAAATATTTTTATGTAGGGCCGTAAATATCATCCGTTATGCTAAAATGTAGAATAGAGAAGGCTAGGAGTGCATTCAGTAACATGGCCAAACTCTTTAAAAGCCACAACCTTAATCTGGAGGTAAAAGTAAGGCTCCTACGATGTTATATCTTCTCAATATTATACTACGGAGTTGAATCCTGGACACTCACTGGGGCGATGGATAAAAAACTTGAAGCCTTCGAGATATAGCTATACAGACGAATCCTAAGGATATCATGGACGGACAAGATATCCAACGAGACCGTATTACGAAGAATGGGGAAATAAAGAGAGGTGATGTATACCATTAAGAGAAGAAGGGGCGTAACAGAGCCCCCGCAGCATGGAGCGTGCAGGGGGGCCCCAATATGTTAGGGGCCCCATTTTGTCTAATATATGTAAAAATATTAATGTTTATTAATTTTTGTTCTATTTTATTCTATAACAATAAATAGTATGGTATAGTTAGACCCAAACCCAGACATCCAAAGTGAAAGTTATCCTCCAACACCAAATTGTTCTATATGGTCCACATAATGTTCAGAAAAAAGTCACACCATTTTGAGCGTCGGGTTTGGGGGGGAGAGGGGGTAGAAATCTGCAAATTCGTAGTTTTTTACGTTTTTCGTCAATATTTCTAAAACTAAGCGGTTTAGCATAAACAACCCTCTACACAAAATTGTTCTACATTAAATTTGAAATAAAAAAGGTCCTATGCATAACCCTTCTAAAATGAACGGTTCCAAAGTTACGGAGGTAGTATATTATAATTGGTCCAAAAAAAGGCCTAACCCAGACATCCAAAGTAAAAGTTTTCCCTTAACTCCAAATTGTTCTATATGGTCCACATATTGTTCAGTAAAAAGTCACACCATTTTGAGCGTCCGGTTTGGGGGGGGAGATGGGGGAGAAGTCAGTAAATTAGTAGTTTTTTTACGTTTTTCGTCAATATTTCTAAAAATGTGCTTTAGCGTAAGAAATGTTCTATAGAAAAATATTCTATATAAAATTTAAAACAAAATAGGTTGTATACATAATTGTTATAAAATCAACAACGGTTCCAGAGTTACGGTGGGTGAAAAGTGGAGGTTTTCGATACTTTTTATATTTACCGATTTCTCCCCCCTCCCCCCCCCCCAAGCCCGATGCTCAAAATGGTGTGACTTTTTTCTGAACATTATGTGGACCATATAGAACAATTTGGTGTTGGAGAATAACTTTCACTCTGGGTGTCTGGGTTTTTGGTATAGTTATATCATAAATATTGCCCAAAAAATATAAAAAGTATCGAAAACCTCGACTTTTCACCCTCCGTAACTCTGGAACCGTTGATTTTATAACAATTATGTATAGAACATTTTTTGTTTTAAATTTCACATAGAATATTCTTGTATATAACATTGTTTAAGCTAAAGCATAGTTTTAGAAATATTGACGAAAAACGTAAAAAAACTACTAATTTACCGACTTCTCCCCCATCTCCCCCCCAAACCGGACGCTCAAAATGGTGTGACTTTTTACTGAACAATATGTGAACCATATAGAACATTTTGGTGTTGGAGGAAAACTTTTACTTTGGATGTTTGGGTTAGGCCTTTTTTTGGACCAGTTATACTATATTAACTCCGTAACTTTGGAACCGTTCATTTTGAAAAGATGATGCATAGGGCATTTTTTATTTCAAATTTAATGTAGAACAATTTTGTATAGAGGGTTGTTCATGCTAAACCGCATAGTTTTAGAAATATTGGCGAAAAACTTAAAAAACTACGAATTTACCGATTTCTCCCCCCTCTCCCCCCCAAACCCGACGCTCAAAATGGTGTGACTTTTTTCTGGACATTGTGTGGACCATATAGAACAATTTGGTGTTGAAGGATAACTTTCACCTTGGATGTCTGGGTTATGCCATCTTTTGGATCAACTATAATACTATACTAAAAGATGAAAAATGTAAGTTGCCATAACAGTGCATGAATACACTAATAGTATAGCCCAGTAAATGACCGTTTTGGAGTGTAATTGAGGGGTCTAGATGCAAAACCGGACATTTCCACTTTTTGGTCAAAATTAGTTGAATACACCTCTGTAATCTGTGATTAGATATCTAGGTATATATTAACAATTTGATAAAGAGCAAAATTGGACAGTTCCTAGTAGTAATTCAGTCTGAAAGAATTGGTTCAGATGCAAAAGTGGACTTTTCCTCCAATTTGAGATAGGGAACAGTAAAGTTGTAAATTGTTTTTTTAAGTTTACTCATAATATCATAAAGTGGAAATGTCCGGTTTTGAATCTAGACCCCTCAATTATGAGCGTCACGACGGATTTGCTTGACAATTAGGATTTAGATTCTACTTACCCTCCACTTCAAAGATGTATTGTACCTATGGTTGTTTTTACTTGGGGGTGAAAAACATATGTTTAAAATAAGTCTGGAAATAAATAAATTTACCAATTATAAGTAACTTTTGTCCAATAGAGTTTCTTTATCTAAGTCAATACTTTTTGAGTTATTTGCGAGTGAAATTTGTTTATTTTTCAACAAAAAGAAACACGTTTTCAGGCGGTTTTTCCCCAAATAACTCAAAAAATAACTCAGTATTTTATCGAATTATATATTATTAAGAAATCATCGAAAAAATATTTTTAAAACTGTAGCTTATAAAAAAAAACAAAAAAAAAATGGTATATTTATGAAGTTTATCGACACGGTAAAAGTTACTGAAAAATTGTTCTTCTTCCAATTCCAAATCGAATATTTCAACGTGAAATAACCAAAAAATGAAGCACTTCGGAGAAAACTCAAAACTTTTTTTAAATGTTTAAAAACAGCTTTATTTTCATTTTTCATAAAAGTTTCTAGCATCAAAACTTTTTTTGATAAAAAAAATCGTGAAAATTTCCCCTATTTAGAATACCAAATAAAATTAATCGTTATAGACTGCTTTATCATTTACTTTACCTATAATATGTACTGTTTATAGGTCTGATCTGTAAGTTTGACCGGTTAAAATTTCTTATTTTTGAAAGACTTTGGTGTTATAGTAAAAAAACTTTTTTTTATTTTGAAAAAATGTCCTTTTTTCAAAATACCTTAAAGAGTATTAGTGATACGAAAAATCTCAAAGACTAAAGAAATGTAGGTTTGACTTTTATTATCTAATATTTTGGTTTTATTTTGATTTTTTTGTAAGAAAAAAATTGGTCAAGATATAGCTGTTAAAAATTTGCATACATTCGTAATTAGTGACTCATTCAAGCGCTTTTAACTAGAATCGTTTCAAAAATGAGCCCTTAAAATAAAAGTAAATTAATTTGTAAAGCGGAATGATTAGTTAAATTTGGGGTCCTAAATAGGGGGGATTTTCTCAATTTTTTTTACCAAAAAAATGGGTTAACTTTATTTTGAGCGTAACTCGTTTTAATGAGTTTTCCCGAAGAGTGCTCCATTTTTTGGTTATTTCACGTTGAAATATTTGATTTGCAATTTGACGAATAAGAACAATTTTTCATAAGCTACAACTTTGCTTTTACTGGGTAGATAGACTTAATTTTTTATAGCTACATTTTTGCTAAGAATATGTTTTTTGATCAAATGGTTACTTTTTGAGTTATTTGCGAAGAAGCGCCGGAAAACGTGGTTTTTTTTTTTGTTGAACAATAAAGATTTTCACTCGCAAATAACTCGAAAAGTATTGACTTGACCACTTCGGTGGTGACACTGAAAATTACACGTTATCGCCGTATTTCACGTTCATTTACTGCTCTATAACACATAGTTAGTTATAAGTTTTTGTTACACAAGTCGCATTTAGTATATTTTTTAATGGGGGCCCATTTCTAATTCTGGGGGGAGGCCTCGACGGAATTTGTTACGCCACTGAATAAGTATAAAGAAAACGAAAACCCCTTTATCATTAAGAGGGGCAAAGTCATTACAAGGATCCAGATCAAACATGAAAATATTGAACAAGTGGACAACATGAAATACTTAGGAGTCTGGATTACGGAAGATCTAAATCCGAAATCAGAAATTCGATCAAAAATAAAACAACCAAGAGCAACCTTTTTAAAGACGAGAAAATTTCTGAGTGACCAAAGACTCTATCTGCAAATCCGATATAGGATGGTAAAATGTTATATCCACTCAATTCTTCTTTATGGTATCGAAGCCTGGACTGTTAATGTTGACTTAATGAGAAAGCTGGAAGCTTTTGAGATGTGGCATTTTAGGAGAATTTTGAAAATACAATGGACCGATCACATTACGAACATAATGGTATTGCACAGAATGGGAAGAGACAGAGAACTTTTGACCACCATTAAAAGGCGAAAGACAGGATATTTGGGGCACATACTTAGAAATGATAAGTACGAGTTGTTGCGGCTGATGATGAAGGGTAAAATAGAAGGAAAAGGGGTCCTGGTAGTCGAAAAATATCCTGGCTAAAAAACATTCGCGACTGGACCGGGTTAAACATACAGACACTTTTAAGGAAAGCAGAAGATAGAGACTTTGCAATTGTTATAGCCAACCTTCATTAGTGGAGTCGGAACTAGAAGTTAGGTACATCTCTTTTTTCATTCGCATTCTTCTGTTTTTTGACAGTTTAGTTAATGATTATTTGGACAAGAAAATAAAAAAAGTTTGTGTCCTGACAGAACTGCAGCGTTTCACAATAACTCATATCTATACCCCTTGGGTTAGGTACATTGAAAAAACATCCTTTGAAAAATCAAACGACAGTAAATTTATTACCTGATAATAGGCAGACACAACAAAACGATGGAAATTGATTGCTACAACACGCAGTACAACGCACAACCCCCGAGAAAAAAATATTAGGATTTATGCAGATCGTTAATTGAGTAGGTGTGACCATAGGCGCGCCACGGAAGTCTGCTACCAGACGGGCGTAACTTGAAGACCTCGCCGATGAAGAATAACAAGCTTTTTTAATGAATACTTTGCTGATAACGTTAAACAATAAAAATAATCGCCGAACAAGATAAATGAACTACAACAAAGAAAATGTACATGTAAAGGTTTCATGAACTCGATTCGTGTAACTGGTTTTTAGATCATTGAATGGGCTTCACAGCAGGAAAATCACGAGTATTAACACACCTATCGGATATAAATCGCAAGAAACATAAATAAAAAAACGCTGGGCTAAAATATTTTAATAAGTACCTATGTCACATAGGCTATGTGCAATATAATATGATGCGCAATTTTTCTATCCTCCTTCTTCTTGACTGGCTTTACAATTTGTGATGAATCAAAAATGAATAACCATTTTTAATTTCGTTGCAACACAAAACTACAACCCCATCATTATTCCAGTTCAATCAGAGAGTGCAGCAAGCACTTCTACCAGTTTCGAAACTTATTAGTCTCTCATCTGGAGGCACATATGATGTTATCTCTGACCCAACTAGGACAAACCCCGGCGTGCAGTCACGAATTGCAACGAACGAAATAGCATGGATGCCCTAGCGGCAACTGCTAGCAAAAAACTAAGTTTTCAATATAATAGCACATAAAACAATAGCCAAAAATGTTATTCTACACACCATAGGAGTGTGCAATATTTTTCGCCTTTGAGTATTGAAGAAAGTGTTTTAAAGCTTCTCAGATACTGACAAAATCTGATCAGAACCCATTCTTCATCTAATATTTTGCAATTATTTAAATTTTTTATGTTGTCACAAAATATGGTTATAATTTTTTACACTTAAACACCATGTTGGCATCTCAAAAGTTTAATGCCATTTTGTAGGCACATATAATTTTCTTATAGTCATTTAGTCATCTTACAATTTACGGCCTCGCAATGCACTTAAGTTTAAGTTGCATTTACCCTGAGTTTTTGATATTTTTTGATAAGATGTTTAATTTGACTTACAAGAGAGTTGAAATCCAAAGCAGTATCATTTATATCATTTTCTACTTCGATCTTATCCTCCAAAAAATCAAAATCCTTTTCGATGTCGACACTGTTATGTTTTGGTTTAATCATTTTTATGAAATCCTGGACAGCTAAGTTAATAATATGTGCAAAACATACAAAATGCTTATTTTAAGCATGTAAATACACATCAAATTTGGCGTTCGTCAAGGAAACAAATGCAGATCGCAACAAATTAGCACGCAACGCAATAAAAAGGTCGCCGGCGAATCACCGGACCGGGTAATCAAGAAATTTCAAGATCTTGAAATTTCTTGAGTCAAGACAAGATATATGATATAAAGAAAACGTCAAGACAAGCTTTTTAAAATTTCTTGATTTTTTCTCAAGACAAGACAAGAAGTTGTTGTCAAGACAAGAATTCTTGTCTTGTCGACCCCTAGTCGATATGTTACAATGGATGAAACATGGCTCTATCATCTTACACCGGAGCCCAATCGACAGTCAGTCGAATGGACTGCACGTGATGGTCCGACTCCAAAGCGTGGAAAGACGTAACGGTCGGCTGGCAAGGTTATGGCATCAATAATTTGGGAGGCTCATGGTATATTATTCAACTACTATCTTGAAAACCATTAACAGCGACTATTACATTGCGTTATTGGGGCGTTGTCGGACGATATCGCGAAAAAACGGATTTATTTGAAGGTTATTTCATCAAGACAACGCACGGTGGCACAGATCAATGAAAACGATGGCAAAGTTTCATGAATTGGGCTTCGAATTTCTTCCGCAGCCACCATATTCACCAGATATGGCTCCCAGCGACTACTACCCGTTCGCTGACCTCAAGAGAATGCTCGCAGTAAAGAAATTTACCACCAATGAAGAGGTAATCGCTGAAACTGAGTCTTATTTTGAGGCTAAATACAAATTTTGTTATAAAATGGTATGTATTTAAAAGTTGTATGAGGTTGTATCGCCCTCGAAAGTAATAGTCCTGTCGCCAGCGGGGGGGTTCAACGGCCTACTTTATTCAGACGGACTTACCCAAGTTTTTTTATGTATTTTGACCCTTTTGACCCATACAACACGAATTATTTGGGTAACAGTTGATCCGGATGTCGATAAGATTGTTATAAACAAAGAACTTGAGGAATTAGATAACAGCGATTTCTCGCAAAACAAAACTTTTTTTTATATTTTTTGGGTCATTCTAAGCAAACAATGTAAGTTTTTTCGTAGGATGCATAGTTTTCGAGATAAACGCGGTTGAACTTTCAAAAAATCGAAAAATTGCAATTTTTGAACCCGAATAACTTTTGATTAAAAAATAAAACAGCAATTCTGCTTACCGCATTTGAAAGTTCAAGTCAAATTATATCGGTTTTGATTATTTGCATTGCTAAAAATTTTTTTTTATTTTTTTTTAATCAAAGCTATAAACACATAGTGCTTGAGTGAAGTTTTCAATGATCTCTCATTTAAAATCGAACGAGTAGGTAGAGTAGGTACAAGTGCAAGCGAGGCAATTTGTACGTAGCATGCATTAAAACGCATGTATTGGGTACAGGAAACACTATGTGTTTATAGCTTTGTTTACCAATAAAAAAATAAATTTTTAGCAATGCAAATAATTAAAACCGGTATAATTTGACTTAAGCTTTCAAATGCGGTATTAAGCAGAATTGCTATTTTATTTTTTAGTCAAAAGTTATTCGGGTACAAAAATTGCAATTTTTCGATTTTTTGAAAGTTTAACCGCGTTTATCTCGAAAACTATGCATCCTACGAAAAAAGTTGTGAAAACATTTTTTGCTTAGAATGACCCAAAAAATACAAAAAAAAATATTTTGTTTTGCGAGAAGTCGCTGTTATGTAATTCCTCAAGTTCTTTGTTTATAACAATCTTATCGACATCCGGATTAACTGTTACCCAAAAAATTCGTGTTCTACGGGTCAAATTACATAAAAAAAACTTGGGTAAGTCCATCTGAATAAAGGAGGCCGTTGTACCCCCTGGCGTCAGGACCATAACTATTATAAATAATAAAATCAAATTTTATCAAAAAAAATTTTTCTATGTTAGCCGACGAACTTTTCAGCCCAACTTATGATTATGACTGTCTCTATTAGAAAGTTTCCGACAAAACGTTAAACCATCAGCTATCCTTGTTAAAAACCTATTTTTCACTTAACATCTCCAAAGAGCTATTAAATTTCTAATGAACTGCAACTCCCTATTACAGAACCGCCCATGCATTTATATCAATTCTTTGTCGGTCCAAATCCGCGTGCTGAACGATGACCTCGGGCGAAGGAGTGTTTCTCCGTAACCTTGGGCTCGAGAAGAATGGCCCTTGTTTGTTGGTGCAACACCCTAAACGACGTGTGGGGGAGCTTGACGTAAAAGACATAAATTCCGGCCATTTTAATGCCAAAGTATTTATCGAGAAGCACAAGTGATGTTACCAAGTTTACAGCCTCGTTTAATGACCACTAAAACCAAACAGAAAGTGATAAAATAGTTCAATATTGGAATGACCATTTTGTGTATTGCAATTACCATAAAATATGTACCTAATAATGACGAAGGTACGACTGTTTCCTAGTAGATAGTCTTTTGACTCCTTTTTACTTTTCAGTGTCGGGACTGACACGTCTTTTCACGTGTATACAAACGGTGACCATTGTTTCTTATTATATGCTAATCTGCTTGCTTCTGCTATTGTTTTTCCCTTCCTTTGAATGATTTTCGCGACTGTCATAGGCGTAACCAAGGGGAGTTTAGGGGTTATAACCCCCCCCCATTGGGATGAACTTTAAGCTCTATACGCTTAACACCATACCCCTAGAGACTCTTCAGTAGTTTTAACCCCCTCCCCCCCGATCATCCTGGTTACGCCGTTGGCGACTGCTGTAGGTATCCTAATATTCTCTAGATCTTTCTCTATTTCTTTTCTTTTGTAACCAGGAGGGGTTTCTGGGTTATAACCCCCCCCCATTGGGATGAACTTTAAGCTCTAGACGCTTAACACCATACCCCTAGAGACTCTTTAGAAGTTGCAACCCCCCCCCCCCCGATCATCCTGGTTACGCCGTTGGCGACTGCTGTAGGTATCCTAATATTCTCTAGATCTTTCTCTATTTCTTTTCTTTTGTAACCAGGAGGGGTTTCTGGGTTTTAACCCCCCCCCATTGGGATGAACTTTAAGCTCTAGACGCTTAACACCATACCCCTAGAGACTCTTTAGAAGTTGCAACCCCCCCCCCCCCCGATCATCCTGGTTACGCCGTTGGCGACTGCTGTAGGTATCCTAATATTCTCTAGATCTTTCTCTATTTCTTTTCTTTTGTAACCAGGAGGGGTTTCTGGGTTATAACCCCCCCCCCATTGGGATGAACTTTAAGCTCTAGACGCTTAACACCATACCCCTAGAGACTCTTTAGAAGTTGCAACCCCCCCCCCCCCCCCGATCATCCTGGTTACGCCGTTGGCGACTGCTGTAGGTATCCTAATATTCTCTAGATCTTTCTCTATTTCTTTTCTTTTGTAACCAGGAGGGGTTTCTGGGTTATAACCCCCCCCCCCCCCATTGGGATGAACTTTAAGCTCTAGACGCTTAACACCATACCCCTAGAGACTCTTTAGAAGTTGCAACCCCCCCCCCCCGATCATCCTGGTTACGCCGTTGGCGACTGCTGTAGGTATCCTAATATTCTCTAGATCTTTCTCTATTTCTTTTCTTTTGTAACCAGGAGGGGTTTCTGGGTTTTAACCCCCCCCCATTGGGATGAACTTTAAGCTCTAGACGCTTAACACCATACCCCTAGAGACTCTTTAGAAGTTGCAACCCCCCCCCCCCCCGATCATCCTGGTTACGCCGTTGGCGACTGCTGTAGGTATCCTAATATTCTCTAGATCTTTCTCTATTTCTTTTCTTTTGTAACCAGGAGGGGTTTCTGGGTTTTAACCCCCCCCCATTGGGATGAACTTTAAGCTCTAGACGCTTAACACCATACCCCTAGAGACTCTTTAGAAGTTGCAACCCCCCCCCCCCGATCATCCTGGTTACGCCGTTGGCGACTGCTGTAGGTATCCTAATATTCTCTAGATCTTTCTCTATTTCTTTTCTTTTGTAACCAGGAGGGGTTTCTGGGTTTTAACCCCCCCCCATTGGGATGAACTTTAAGCTCTAGACGCTTAACACCATACCCCTAGAGACTCTTTAGAAGTTGCAACCCCCCCCCCCCCCGATCATCCTGGTTACGCCGTTGGCGACTGCTGTAGGTATCCTAATATTCTCTAGATCTTTCTCTATTTCTTTTCTTTTGTAACCAGGAGGGGTTTCTGGGTTATAACCCCCCCCCCCCCCATTGGGATGAACTTTAAGCTCTAGACGCTTAACACCATACCCCTAGAGACTCTTTAGAAGTTGCAACCCCCCCCCCCCCCCGATCATCCTGGTTACGCCGTTGGCGACTGCTGTAGGTATCCTAATATTCTCTAGATCTTTCTCTATTTCTTTTCTTTTGTAACCAGGAGGGGTTTCTGGGTTATAACCCCCCCCCCATTGGGATGAACTTTAAGCTCTAGACGCTTAACACCATACCCCTAGAGACTCTTTAGAAGTTGCAACCCCCCCCCCCCCGATCATCCTGGTTACGCCGTTGGCGACTGCTGTAGGTATCCTAATATTCTCTAGATCTTTCTCTATTTCTTTTCTTTTGTAACCAGGAGGGGTTTCTGGGTTTTAAGGGGTTTCTGGGTTTTAACCCCCCCCCCCATTGGGATGAACTTTAAGCTCTAGACGCTTAACACCATACCCCTAGAGACTCTTTAGAAGTTGCAACCCCCCCCCCCCCGATCATCCTGGTTACGCCGTTGGCGACTGCTGTAGGTATCCTAATATTCTCTAGATCTTTCTCTATTTCTTTTCTTTTGTAACCAGGAGGGGTTTCTGGGTTATAACCCCCCCCCATTGGGATGAACTTTAAGCTCTAGACGCTTAACACCATACCCCTAGAGACTCTTTAGAAGTTGCAACCCCCCCCCCCCGATCATCCTGGTTACGCCCGTTGGCGACTGCTGTAGGTATCCTAATATTCTCTAGATCTTTCTCTATTTCTTTTCTTTTGTAACCAGGAGGGGTTTCTGGGTTTTAACCCCCCCCCCATTGGGATGAACTTTAAGCTCTATACGCTTAACACCATACCCCTAGAGACTCTTTAGAAGTTGCAACCCCCCCCCCCCGATCATCCTGGTTACGCCGTTGGCGACTGCTGTAGGTATCCTAATATTCTCTAGATCTTTCTCTATTTCTTTTCTTTTGTAACCAGGAGGGGTTTCTGGGTTTTAACCCCCCCCCCATTGGGATGAACTTTAAGCTCTAGACGCTTAACACCATACCCCTAGAGACTCTTTAGAAGTTGCAACACCCCCCCCCCCCGATCATCCTGGTTACGCCGTTGGCGACTGCTGTAGGTATCCTAATATTCTCTAGACCTTCCTCTATTTCTTTTCTTTTGTAACCAGGAGGGGTTTCTGGGTTTTAACCCCCCCCCCATTGGGATGAACTTTAAGCTCTATACGCTTAACACCATACCCCTAGAGACTCTTTAGAAGTTGCAACCCCCCCCCCCCCCCCCGATCATCCTGGTTACGCCGTTGGCGACTGCTGTAGGTATCCTAATATTCTCTAGATCTTTCTCTATTTCTTTTCTTTTGTAACCAGGAGGGGTTTCTGGGTTTTAACCCCCCCCCCATTGGGATGAACTTTAAGCTCTAGACGCTTAACACCATACCCCTAGAGACTCTTTAGAAGTTGCAACACCCCCCCCCCCGATCATCCTGGCTACGCCGTTGGCGACTGCTGTAGGTATCCTAATATTCTCTAGACCTTCCTCTATTTCTTTTCTTTTGTAACCAGGAGGGGTTTCTGGGTTTTAACCCCCCCCCCCATTGGGATGAACTTTAAGCTCTATACGCTTAACACCATACCCCTAGAGACTCTTTAGAAGTTGCAACCCCCCCCCCCGATCATCCTGGTTACGCCGTTGGCGACTGCTGTAGGTATCCTAATATTCTCTAGATCTTTCTCTATTTCTTTTCTTTTGTAACCAGGAGGGGTTTCTGGGTTATAACCCCCCCCCCATTGGGATGAACTTTAAGCTCTAGACGCTTAACACCATACCCCTAGAGACTCTTTAGAAGTTGCAACCCCCCCCCCCGATCATCCTGGTTACGCCGTTGGCGACTGCTGTAGGTATCCTAATATTCTCTAGATCTTTCTCTATTTCTTTTCTTTTGTAACCAGGAGGGGTTTCTGGGTTTTAACCCCCCCCCATTGGGATGAACTTTAAGCTCTAGACGCTTAACACCATACCCCTAGAGACTCTTTAGAAGTTGCAACCCCCCCCCCCCCCGATCATCCTGGTTACGCCGTTGGCGACTGCTGTAGGTATCCTAATATTCTCTAGATCTTTCTCTATTTCTTTTCTTTTGTAACCAGGAGGGGTTTCTGGGTTTTAACCCCCCCCATTGGGATGAACTTTAAGCTCTAGACGCTTAACACCATACCCCTAGAGACTCTTTAGAAGTTGCAACCCCCCCCCCCCCCCGATCATCCTGGTTACGCCGTTGGCGACTGCTGTAGGTATCCTAATATTCTCTAGATCTTTCTCTATTTCTTTTCTTTTGTAACCAGGAGGGGTTTCTGGGTTTTAACCCCCCCCCCATTGGGATGAACTTTAAGCTCTAGACGCTTAACACCATACCCCTAGAGACTCTTTAGAAGTTGCAACCCCCCCCCCCCGATCATCCTGGTTACGCCGTTGGCGACTGCTGTAGGTATCCTAATATTCTCTAGATCTTTCTCTATTTCTTTTCTTTTGTAACCAGGAGGGGTTTCTGGGTTATAACCCCCCCCCCATTGGGATGAACTTTAAGCTCTAGACGCTTAACACCATACCCCTAGAGACTCTTTAGAAGTTGCAACCCCCCCCCCCCCGATCATCCTGGTTACGCCGTTGGCGACTGCTGTAGGTATCCTAATATTCTCTAGATCTTTCTCTATTTCTTTTCTTTTGTAACCAGGAGGGGTTTCTGGGTTATAACCCCCCCCCCATTGGGATGAACTTTAAGCTCTAGACGCTTAACACCATACCCCTAGAGACTCTTTAGAAGTTGCAACCCCCCCCCCCCCCGATCATCCTGGTTACGCCGTTGGCGACTGCTGTAGGTATCCTAATATTCTCTAGATCTTTCTCTATTTCTTTTCTTTTGTAACCAGGAGGGGTTTCTGGGTTTTAACCCCCCCCATTGGGATGAACTTTAAGCTCTAGACGCTTAACACCATACCCCTAGAGACTCTTTAGAAGTTGCAACCCCCCCCCCCCGATCATCCTGGTTACGCCGTTGGCGACTGCTGTAGGTATCCTAATATTCTCTAGATCTTTCTCTATTTCTTTTCTTTTGTAACCAGGAGGGGTTTCTGGGTTATAACCCCCCCCCCATTGGGATGAACTTTAAGCTCTAGACGCTTAACACCATACCCCTAGAGACTCTTTAGAAGTTGCAACCCCCCCCCCCCCCCGATCATCCTGGTTACGCCGTTGGCGACTGCTGTAGGTATCCTAATATTCTCTAGATCTTTCTCTATTTCTTTTCTTTTGTAACCAGGAGGGGTTTCTGGGTTTTAACCCCCCCCCCCATTGGAATGAACTTTAAGCTCTATACGCTTAACACCATACCCCTAGAGACTCTTTAGAAGTTGCAACCCCCCCCCCCCCCCGATCATCCTGGTTACGCCGTTGGCGACTGCTGTAGGTATCCTAATATTCTCTAGATCTTTCTCTATTTCTTTTCTTTTGTAACCAGGAGGGGTTTCTGGGTTTTAACCCCCCCCCCATTGGGATGAACTTTAAGCTCTAGACGCTTAACACCATACCCCTAGAGACTCTTTAGAAGTTGCAACACCCCCCCCCCCCGATCATCCTGGTTACGCCGTTGGCGACTGCTGTAGGTATCCTAATATTCTCTAGACCTTCCTCTATTTCTTTTCTTTTGTAACCAGGAGGGGTTTCTGGGTTTTAACCCCCCCCCCCATTGGGATGAACTTTAAGCTCTATACGCTTAACACCATACCCCTAGAGACTCTTTAGAAGTTGCAACCCCCCCCCCCCCCCGATCATCCTGGTTACGCCGTTGGCGACTGCTGTAGGTATCCTAATATTCTCTAGATCTTTCTCTATTTCTTTTCTTTTGTAACCAGGAGGGGTTTCTGGGTTTTAACCCCCCCCCCCCCATTGGGATGAACTTTAAGCTCTAGACGCTTAACACCATACCCCTAGAGACTCTTTAGAAGTTGCAACACCCCCCCCCCCCCCGATCATCCTGGTTACGCCGTTGGCGACTGCTGTAGGTATCCTAATATTCTCTAGACCTTCCTCTATTTCTTTTCTTTTGTAACCAGGAGGGGTTTCTGGGTTTTAACCCCCCCCCCATTGGGATGAACTTTAAGCTCTAGACGCTTAACACCATACCCCTAGAGACTCTTTAGAAGTTGCAACCCCCCCCCCCCCGATCATCCTGGTTACGCCGTTGGCGACTGCTGTAGGTATCCTAATATTCTCTAGATCTTTCTCTATTTCTTTTCTTTTGTAACCAGGAGGGGTTTCTGGGTTTTAACCCCCCCCCCCATTGGGATGAACTTTAAGCTCTAGACGCTTAACACCATACCCCTAGAGACTCTTTAGAAGTTGCAACACCCCCCCCCCCCCCCCCGATCATCCTGGTTACGCCGTTGGCGACTGCTGTAGGTATCCTAATATTCTCTAGACCTTCCTCTATTTCTTTTCTTTTGTAACCAGGAGGGGTTTCTGGGTTTTAAACCCCCCCCCCCATTGGGATGAACTTTAAGCTCTAGACGCTTAACACCATACCCCTAGAGACTCTTTAGAAGTTGCAACCCCCCCCCCCCGATCATCCTGGTTACGCCGTTGGCGACTGCTGTAGGTATCCTAATATTCTCTAGATCTTTCTCTATTTCTTTTCTTTTGTAACCAGGAGGGGTTTCTGGGTTTTAACCCCCCCCCATTGGGATGAACTTTAAGCTCTATACGCTTAACACCATACCCCTAGAGACTCTTTAGAAGTTGCAACCCCCCCCCCCCCCCCCGATCATCCTGGTTACGCCGTTGGCGACTGCTGTAGGTATCCTAATATTCTCTAGATCTTTCTCTATTTCTTTTCTTTTGTAACCAGGAGGGGTTTCTGGGTTTTAACCCCCCCCCCCCCCATTGGGATGAACTTTAAGCTCTAGACGCTTAACACCATACCCCTAGAGACTCTTTAGAAGTTGCAACACCCCCCCCCCCCGATCATCCTGGTTACGCCGTTGGCGACTGCTGTAGGTATCCTAATATTCTCTAGACCTTCCTCTATTTCTTTTCTTTTGTATCCTCGCTTCCCATATTTTCTTCACCGGCATGTTGCCTTTCACTGTTTTCATGTGTCCCCATAAACTTGGTTGTTTTTATTTAATATACTCAAGTACTAATTTCTTCTTAAGGTCTGCCGTATATCTGTGTTTCTTATTTTGTCTTTCATTGACACTCCTCTAACTCTTCATAAATATTTTATCACTAGAGCTTATCTTACTCCTTAGTTTTCTTGTTAATATCCATGATTCACAGCCGATTTATTAAACACAGGCTTAAATTAAAATTGCTCATTGGTCAGTTTACAATGACACCGACAATTCAATTGTTTTCGTATATTAGAATCACTTGGCAGGCGAAAGTAGACCAAAGCGTATGTGTTAATTATGATTGAGTAATCTACAAACAGAAAAACTTCAAGATAACATAAGAAAAATAAAAAATATATGGATGACAGAAGAAATTCTAGAACTGATAGATATAGGAAGAACTTACAAAAATCGCAATGAAGTAAAATATAAAGAAAGCCAGAGAACCATCCGAAACAAAATCAGAAAAGCCAAAGAAGAATGAATGAACAGCAGGTGTGAGGAACTGAGGGATTTACTAAAAAAGCATGACTACTTCAATGCATACAAAAAGATTAAGGAAGTCACAAATATAAAGAAAAAATTCACTACAACAACTCTAGTAGATGATAACCAAATAGTATCTGTCCCAGAAAATGTAGGGAATACATATGAGGGAAAAATACATCGAAGATCTGTTTGATAGTAAGAAAAACGACATGGATACCATATGGGAGCGCATAAAATCACGATACTATGCTATTCCGATGATGCAGTACTAATTGCTGATAACGAGGATGACCTACAAAGGCAGCTCCACACTTTCAGTATCAGCAAATAAACTTAATATGAGAATATCAGTAGAAAACACTAAATGTATAGTGATATACATAGTGTATAGTGATGTATAGTGTAATAGACTGCAAAATTGTAGAACAAGTAATGAAATTCAATTACCTAGGAGTAAAGATCACTAGTGACAGGAATATAAGAACAGAGACCACAACACAAGCAATAAAAGCGGCAAGAGTAAGTGGTTGCCTCCGAGAAACCATATGGAGAAACAAATATCTGACCACGGAAAGTAAAATAAAAGTATACAAGACAACAGTAAGACCTATCCTAACATATGCAGCGGAGACAAGGACCGATACAAGAAAGACAAAACAACAAATCAACAATATCGAAATGAAAGTATTAAGATCAATAGCGGGCACACCATTAAGAGACAGACAAAGCAACAGAATTATACGAGAACGATGCAAAATTCAAAATATTAACAGGTGGATAAAAACAAGAAAGATAAACTGGAACGAACATGTAAACCGAATGGAACCAGAAAGATTAGCGAACATCTGTAAAAACAACAAGCCGTATAGCAGAAGACCCGTTGGAAGGCCGCCGAAAAGGTGGAAAGACAATGTATAGTCAACAACAACTGAAACAGAATAAGAGGCAGACAAACAGGAGTAATCCTAGTCGCGCGAAGAAGAAGAAGAAGAAGAAGAAGATCTGTTTGATGATGAGAGAACAGAACCACAAATAAATATAGTAAAAGAAACAATACTTGATATATTAACATCGGAAGTTACAAAAACAATCAATAAGGCAAAGCCACGAAAGGCCTCAGGTCCAGATGAGATATATGTAGAGATGATAAAACTTATCAATGAAGAAAGTCTTCAGACCTTAACACTATTATTTAACAAAATATATGCCACTGGAATCTTCCCAGAAGACTGGCTTAAATCGATATTTATACCTATACCCAAAAAAATAAAGCAAATAGATGCTCAGATGCATTTTCTGAAAATTATACTCAAAATTGTACATCAACGTATTATAAAGAGAATGTGAGAGAAATCTAAGTGACAATCAATTTGGATTTCGTATGGGACTCGGTACATTATTTGGCCTCCAGGTATTACTACAAAAATGCCGAGATCATCGAAAAAACGTTTGATCGAGTAAAACAAACATAATTCATAGAAACCTTAACGTAACATGGTATAGAGTATAGACCATAACATAATGTTGTCCTTATTAAAAACCTATATTGGGATCAAATGGCGTCAGTCAAAATAGACAATCGTCTAACAGCAAAAATGTCAATAAATAGAGGAGTTCGTCAGGGCTGTCTACTTTCTCCACTAGTGTTTAATATATATTCCGAAAAGATCCTTCAAAATGCCCTCGAAAATATTGAAGAATTAATAAAAATCACGGAAGAATACGTAAACAAATCAAGGAAGATAGCCAGACGACATCGTTATTCTTGTGGACAGTGCTGGAGAGCCATTTGCTGCAGTTATAGCCAACCTGGAGAAGGCACCTTAAGAAAAAGGGATATGTACTTCAGGTTTCCGGTAATTATCCAGTAACGTCGGTTTTAAGTCGTTTCAATTTTATAATTTAAATGTCATATTAAATCCAATCACTGTTTGGTTCTTGGCTATTTAGCAAGTGTAAGTAGTGTGTATGAGTAAATAACCATAACCACATTTTTATTAACGTTCAAAATTTCAACCAAATTTTTCAAATTTCATTAAGTAGGGTTACTTCTTATTCCTTTTAGAGCCACTGAGGATGGACTGACAGGTCGGACAACGTTTTGAACATTTATGGAATCCATTTGGATTATTTAAGATATTAGTTTTTAATTAAACTTAGACCTATTACAGAAGGCGGTGTTAAAAGTTACATTTGAAACTATATTATCAGTATTTAAAATTATTATATTATCAGTAGGGGAGTCCATATAGATTTTTACTTCGGAAAAAATCAAACAAGATAAAACTTTTTGTAATTTCATTAACAAATGTTTAATAAACAACATATCAAAACGTTCTACTCGAGAAGTGGGTGATTCATTTTTTATTAAACAAATGAACTACGAAATTAGATGTTTTTCTAAATAACTCCGAAAATATAAATTTTAGAAAAAAACTGACTTGACCATTGAAAAATTCAGAAAATTTTACAAAAAAAACCTTTGATAAAGAATTTTCTAAAATTAAATCTATATCTTCTATAATTTTTTAACGCTAAAACCATCCTTCTCACAAACATTGGCGCACTGTAAACTAGCGTACGGCGAAGTGCATGGTTGAGTTATTTTAATGTAATTCTTTAACTAATGGACCAAATAAAATTTTACAAATTGAACATGAAAGAATAATAATTAAGCTATATTATGGTTGTAATAGAAAGAAATAAAATGTATGGTCATAAGTACGGTGTGGGCGGAAAATGAGCCTTACATGAATTTTGTTTAAAAATGATTTAAAAATGTGTAACTAATACAATTTTTCTTACAAAACTCTCAATTTTGCACAACTTACCTTTCAAGCATCTTACTAAATGATGTTTTATTCAAAAACAATCTCAAAAATTTAATTCAAATGATATGACCCGTCAAAAAATGTAATTTTTGAAATCTTCGTAGTTTAATAGAATTACCACCAATTTAAGACGGTATTACTCAAGTTTAAACAGATCTATTACAGAGTAATAAGTACATTTTTAAAGCTTGGGATGTAATCTTTAAAATGAACTGAATTATTTTACTTTAGAAATGAAATAAACTATTTCTTTTTGAGAAAATTAAGAAAGATAACAAAAATGTAATACAAAAACCGAAAATTAGCAGCTAAAAAATGTTTATACAAAGTGATCAAAACTTTTTTCTGTAAAACTTACCTAAAATACGTTTAATAATAAGCTTCAACAATAATAAATGTTCAGTAAAAAAATTTTTAGCTCTTACACAGTATGTCTGCGTAACTTGGAACCTATTGATAACTTTTTATTATCAGTTTTACGCAAAAAAGTTATTCTTTATGAAATACTCTGCATCGTATATATTCTAAGATGCAATCATCAAATATCAAATTTAATTAATTTTATACGAGGTATGTCAAATAATATGATTTTCACTCAAGAGTAAAGTACCTTTACTTTTCACAATATCGAAAAGTGTTATTAAGAAAAGTTGTTTGGAATTAAAAAATTTGTTTTAGTGTTCAATTACATCCTTCTGGTTAAAATATTGTGAATAATAAAGGCACTTAACTCTTAACAAAAATTCATACTTTTTACATACCTCGTATAAAATTAAAAAGTTTGATATCTGATGGTTGTATCTTATATTTTAGACCAGGGAGAGCATTTTATGAAGAATAACTTTTTTTCGTAAAGTGATAATAAAATAGTTATCATAATTGTAATACAATGATGATGAGTATCCGTAATTTGAGAAAAAATTGAATTTTTTTTTTCATTAGAATGATGAAATTGTTTATTTAAACATAGTTTTTAATTTCAAACAACTTTTTATAATATCATTTTTTGATATTCTGGAATATAAAGGTACTTTTTAACGTAATTCATATTTTTGACATAACTCGTATAAAATTGATAAAATTTGATATCTGATGGTTAAGTTTTAGATTTTTGACTATCCAGAGCATTTTATGAAGAATAACTTTTTTTCGTAAAATTGATAATAAAATAGTTTTCTATGTGGTTCCTAGCTACGCATACATACTGTATAAGTAGTGTGACCAACTAGTCCGAAAAATCCGGGACATGGCCCGAATTACAAAGTCGTGTCCCGGCGTCCCGAACAAGACTTCCGGGCCATCCGGATTTTCAATGTTTTGGTAAAATTCTATTTTGAAAAATTGAATACGTTATTCTTCTAAGAATTCACATCAAATTTAATTGGTGGGAAGAAAAAAATTTCGACAAAATTTCTAAATGTAATATTAATCCCATATCCAAAACGCATGCATTTTATATCGTGGTATTATAGTTCTACGAAAACTCAAACTGTGGACTTTTTTCAGTTCTGTATTTTAATTATCGCCATTATCATTACAACCAATTGTGGCTTAATCCCATCAAAAATATCATTGTCAACATAAAAATGTTAAATAATCAATAAAATGATATTAAAGTTCTTATATATACATACAACACCGTTATTAGGCGGAAATTTCCTTCCGGTAGGGATCTATGGAGGAGTATCAGCAAGACGCAAGCCCTTATCCCTTGCCGTACCCCTTCTCCATAGGCCAATCAGACACCTAGTTTATTCGAAAACTTATTAAAGTTCTATACCTATTTAAAAAAATGGCCCGATTTTCATTGAAAAGTCCCGGATTTCAGGTATTTTTTTCAGCGTTGTCCCGAATTCGACTGAATTGGAGTTGGTCACACTATGTATAAGAGCTTCTCTATAAGAATTTTCAAATTGCAATGCCATATTCGGATTCAGCATAATCAAAAACAAAATAGAAAAATTTGATCAAAGTAAAATGATGAATTTAACGGTATTTTTAAAATTATTTATACAAAACAATTGTTATTGTTTAAACAATTAATAAACAATTAGCGGCCAAGTCTGCGAGTAGAACTTTTTACTTTAACAAGTATATAAACTAACAAAAACAGTTTTAGAAAAATATAAGCTTGTTTGAATTTTTCCGAAACAATGCATGTTTTCTTTCTAATTGCACTCCCCTACAGAATTCTGATTGGAATGTCGTACCAACGTCGAAAATTCTAATTTTGATATGTTCCTATGGCCTCTGACATTTAAAAAATATTCACAATCAAACAAAAAGGAATGGAGAGTAGAGAATAAAAGTTGATACATTGTCCAAATGCCGACGATTCTCGCGGGGATAGTGTCAAAAACGTTATCGGTTGCAGGTGCTATTGCCCTCATCGCCCGTCCTACAGCCTCCCCATCGAGAAGGACGTTTGTTCACATCCTGCAACCGGTCAGATTTTTATATTCAGATCAAGAACCGCGCAGTAACGCTGTAACAATTTATTTATACCGATGACTGCCAAATATAGCCACAGTACTTATGTTTCTTTCTCTCTCCAAGATTGATGATTATTAGCTTTGATAAAAACCATTAAATTTTTCGTCAGCGTATGCCTGTCCTGTTTTATTGTTTAATTATGTAAAATGGTCCAGGTTAACGGTGTATGGAGTGGTTTTTGCTTTTGTTTGGCAACTGAGTGTGATTCATTTTCTTCTCGAGTACCGTGTGGGTATTTTGTACATTAAGCAAGATGTAATTTGGTATTTTTCGTATTAACCCTCCGAGACATTCGAAGAATTAACTTTTTTATTCAATGATTTTTACGAAATGGAAATGGATCAATAGCTATCTTATGACTAACTATCGGCTTATCCGTAACTACTAATAATGATGTTTTTAACGTTTATTTTACTTCAAAAAGGTGGATTTAGTATCCGCATTCATATAAACCATAAACCCGAACAAACAACAATGATACTTCAAAAAGTAGTCACTTTTTCTTACCTCTTTTTTTATATGTCAGTTGTTGCTTTAATTTTCCTGTATAGCGCGCTAGTAGCGGCAAAATAACGCAAAAGATGGAAAACATATTTATGTTGTGAGATAAAAAGAGATGAAACTAGTAGAGGTGGGAAATTTAGCGATAGAAACGTATAAATTTACAATATATTGATTGTTTCACACCTTTAGACGTATCGGCCGAGTTTGGCAACTAACACTGTGATAGTGACAGTTTTAGTTGACATGCTTCTCTGATACGTCTGAAGGTGGGAAACCATCAAAATAATGTAAATTTATAAGTTTCTATCCGTAAATTTCCCACTTCTACTAGTTACATCTCTTTTTATCTTAAATCTTAATATGTTTTCCGTCTTTTGCGTTATGTTGCCGGTTATTAGCGCGCTCATCATTGTATATTAAAGATGTCATGCTGTTTTTGATTATTGTTCATTGTTTTATTTACGTTTTACAATGACTTTATTGTATTATCCATTAAAAATCCACAAAGAAAAAGAAATGTTTTTCCTGTAGTTGGCTGTATACCATCAATCACAAAATTGGAAAAAAATCCTTTGTAAAAGGTATAACATTTTTTTATTATTAAAAATCCCTTTAAAGGGCTACATCACAACAAAACGTTTTCGATTTTTTATAAAATCATCATCAGTGTTAAGATAAACTTGATGCTAGCTGAGCCACAAAAGAAAAATATTAGGGTAAACACCCTTTAAATATCACATTGATGCGTTATAAGTGAAAAATTGCCATGTGATGGTTACACGGCAACTGGGATAATGCCCTAAGGTAAATTATATTATTATTAAGGAAAATATAAGGTATTATCCATTGTTTGCTTTTAGGGGATATATCGCCCTCCAGTTGTTGTATGATGTTCCGTAGGATCTTCTCAAGTCTGTCCATTTTTCTGTAGCGTTAAGTTGTCCTCCTCTTTCTACTTTCTGCACTTCCTTGTGTATTTATTCTTTGATCTGTTGTCAGAGATCAGCTTCTTTTAGTCTTCTTAGATTAATTCTAGGTATTTTGATGGCTGTTTTTATTTTCTTTACTTTGAGTTTCATATTTACTAAAACAAGGTTGTGGTCACTTACTATATCTGCCTCTGGGTAAGCTTTAGTCGATACTATGGCGTTACGGAATGTCTGGTTTATATTGATGTATTAAATCTGGTCTCTTACTATGTTCTCACCATCATCTCTGGGAGTTTTCCAGGTGTATATGCTTGGGACTGGCAGTTTGTACTATATGGTTTTGATAATGAGTTCGTTGTCCTTGCAAAACGGAACTAATCTCTCTTCTCTCTCATTATGTGTTCCTAGTTCATATTCTCCTACTACTTCTCTATCTCTTCCTTTCCATACCTTTGCATTGAAGTCGCCTAAAATAATTTTAACTTCCTCTTTTTTGGTTTCTTACAGTATTTTGTCTAATTAATTATCATAAAAGCTATCTGTTAAGCTGTAATGATGTTTATATTGCACGGTATGGCGCTTAATTTCATAAATGCAAATCTGTTCTTTATCAGAATAAACCCTTTGACTGATCATTCGGCATCATTGTTGATGACAATAGGTGACAATAGCTACTTCATTGCGATTTGGTGGAGGGGGGTGTTATCTCTAGGGTAATAAAACAGTTATCTATTACACTTCTGCCGCTGTTAGGCCATCAAACTACATCCAAGAATGTCTATCTTTAAGCGTTGCATCTCTTGTATCAGGGGATGAGCTTTTCCTTGTTGGTAGATATAGACTTCGTATATTTCACATACCTGTAGGTGTTTTGTTTAGCATATCACAGTGGTTTCGCTTGCTGACAACCTAAGCGGTCCTGTGATTCTCGTGGTTTTTGCCTCTCCGGATCTCGGAATCCGATTACCGTGATCAGTTTGTTAATGTTTCTTGTTGTCATTGCCATGATGAATGTTATAGGGATATGTTGTAGGTGTAAGAGAAGGGGTTGCCCTTACTCGTACCAACTCAGAGTAATAATATTTAACACAGATTATAGAAGCGTTAAATTCAATAAGTATTCCGATAATACAAACTGGAAAGAATTACACTTACTTACCTACTTACACTTACTCCTAAGCCTTTCTACTTTTAGGTGTAAGGCTGGTGGAGTTGAGTTTTGCATTGTTGTCTCCATGCTTTCCGATCTTGTGTTAGGTTTCTTGCACTTTCCAATGTCAATCCTTTCTTCTTGACTTCTTTTCTGATTTCATCTACCCACGTAACTCTTGGTCTTCCTCTTTTGTTTTTCCCCTGCACTCTCGTTTCGAACACTCATTTTGTTAGTCTCTCTTTCGACATCCTAGGCACGTGCCCGAACCATCTAAGTTGTCCTTCTACTATTTTTTCAAATGATGAAAGGGTTGCCAATGCGAGTCCATTATACTACTGGATAAGGAAATGAGTCAATACTCGCAATCTTATAGTTTGTATGTTATTTATTAGTTGTTATACAATCATGGGGAAACCGGTTTCGAAGCTTACATTTTATGCTTCATCTTCAGGCCCAGTACATAGAGTCTTCACATATACAAACTACTAGCTAAAATTAACAAAAAGACAAAAATGTACATACATATAAAACATAAAAAAACTATGTCTAGGTTATGACTAAAAACATACAATAAAGCAAAACAAATGTGAAATATTGAACTTAGTGTTCCATAGAGTGTATATTGGGACATTCTGCTATTGGGAGTGCAATGGAAATTGCTTGGTATCAATTGGATACCAAGCAATTTCCATCAGACTGGTCACTCCCAATAGCAGAATGTCCCAATATACACTCTATGGAACACTAAGTTCAATACTTCACAGTTGTTTTGCTTTATTTTATGTTTTTAGTCACAACCTAGACATATTTGTTTTTATGTTTTATATGTATGTACATTTTTGTTTTTTGTTAATTTTAGCTAGTAGTTTGTATATGTGAAGACTCTATGTACTGGGCCTGAAGATGAAGCATAAAATGTAAGCTTCGAAACCGGTTGCCCCATGATTGTATAACAACTAATAAATAACATACAAACTATAAGATTGCGAGTATTGACTCATTTCCTTATCCAGTAGTACTATTTTTTCATTGATTGTTTCTAGTTTTAGGTTTTGTCTGATTGTTTCATTTCGTCTTTTGTCTGTTCCCTTTCGTATTTTGTTTGCTATTTTCTTCGGGAACCTCGTTTCCATAGCATTGACCCTGGATTTTTGTCTCCCCGTCAATGTCCATGTCTCGCTGCTATACATGATGGTTGGTTTAACTACTGATCTAACGACTGCCGTTTTTACCTTCTACGGTATCTCTTTTTTTTTCTAAAAATGTTGTTTTCATAGTAATAAATAAGCTTCTTGTTCGTCCCATTCTCTCATTTATTTCCATGTATTGTTTATTATTTGATTCAATTATTACTCTTAGGTATTTAAAATATTCCACTTGTTCTAGCTGTTGCCCATCTAATTCTATTGCGTGTCTTCCTCGTATTTGAAATTATCATTGTTTTTTTCTCTGTATTTATTTTCATATTTTTTATGTTTGATAGTACTTCTTCTTCCTTCTCAGGTATACCTGGGAAGGGATTCGAAAGAATAATAGAGACAAAAATAAAAACTCGAATAGAACAAACTATGAAAAATACATAGTGTGGAATTCAGAAAGGATAGAAGCACTCAAGACCTAATATTCAAAATAAGACAAGTAAGTGAGAAGGTAATCAATAAGAATAGAGAGATACACAATATATGCTTCACCGACCTGGAAAAGGCGTTTGACAGAATCCGAAGAAAGGACGTATGGACACTAAAAGAAAGGGGTGTCGACAGGAGTATAATAGAAGTAATAAAAGATATGTACAAATTTAATACAAATACAGTAAGAACCAATAACGAGGAATCCAGAGAATTTACTACAAGTTAAGGCGTCAAACAGGGATGCGTGTTGAACTCACTGCTATTTTCAGTGGTACTGGATGAAACAATAAAAAAATCCAAGAGAAGAATGAGAAAACTAACATTAGGATACTGGCAAATGAAACAGACTTAACTATCGGAGCTACTATTTGCAGACGATATGGTGTTATAGCAGAAAACAGAGTGGACTGACATGAAGGAGAATCATTTTGTGTCTTCGACTGTTCCGCCCACTCCGAAGAGCGCACAAACCAATCGAGGCCCTGGTCTACCTACCTTTCGGCATACGACCTGTAACTAACCAATATCTAGCCAAAGCACTGCCAAGCGAACCCATCCCATCACCGCACTCCAAAAATCCGCGGTGAAAGAAGAGCCCCAGTGGTGTCATGGCAAAATTAGCAGTGCGGGAACGCAGTGCCGGAACGCACTGCTAATTTTTGTTTACAAAACCTAAATTCTCTATTATTTTTTTTTTCTTTTCTTAACCAGTGCGGGAACGGCGTTCCCACGCGTTCCCACACCATGACACCACTGAAGAGCCCCCTATTCCCTTTATTTATTAAAAAAAAGTATTACATTGAGTTACATAACTTCTTAAGGTCTAAAAACAAAGTATCCTTATCTTAGAGTTCCTTAGTCTATCCTATGCTAACTAATCTATTTTATACATTCTATTTCCCTATTCTATTTCCCTATGCTATCCTATTCTATGTTTTGGGCGAGTGTCCTGTCACATGCGCATTGTTCGTGTGTTCACTTTGCGTTTTAGCCCTAGGGCAGAGGTAAGTCTTATAATAGTGTCATCATCGTCCAGTATTAGTTGTTCCTCCCATTCGTTGATCCATTGTGTCAGTTCTTTGTCTGTAATGTCTATGTTCGTGGGGGGGTATGTTATGTGTTTGCGTGTGAGTTTGTCTGTGAGTGCTTGTCTGGCTGTTAGTCGTTGTGGTAGTGTACAGTCGTTGATTATGTGGTATTGGTCCTCGTGTACGTTGCAGTGTGTGCAATCTCCGTTTGTTTCTCGTAGGTTGAATCTGTTGTAGTATTCTTGTATGTGTCCGTGTCCTGTAAGTAGTTGTGTGGCTTTCCATGTGAATTTAGGGTCTGTCAGTTTCACCTGTTGTATAACGTTGTATGTTTTTCTCCCTTTTGTTGTGGAGTTCCAGTCTTCCTGCCACTTTGCCAACTTAGTGTTCAATTTGGCGTCTTTTATGTCTTGTTTTGTTGTTATTGTTAGTGTATTCTGCGGGTTTGTGTGTGCTTCGTTTGCTAGTTTGTGTGCCGATTTGTGTCCTAAGTTGTTTTTGTCTGTTTTTGTGATGTCGTATAGTATGTTGCGCTTAGCTATTGTTTCTAAGTTCTTTTTTATTTTGGTAATTGTTTTGCTTCTGTTGTTTCCGTTTTTTAGTTGTTGTAATACTATTTGTGAGTCAGTGTAGAATGTTATTGTCTTGTTCTTGTGTTCTCGTATATTCTGTGCGATTGTTTCTGTATTTATGTATATATAGTGCTAGGGTTTCCAAGTCGTTTATGTTTCCTGTTGTGTTTATTTTATAGTTGGTTCTAGTATTCCTGTGTGGTGTTTCTATGTTTGTACCTATTGTTTTGCTTGTCGTTTCGTTTGTAGTTTTGATGCTTGCGTCTCCGTAGGCTTTTATGTCCGGTATATTTGTGTTGTGTTGCAGTTTTATTGTTCTTGATGTTGGGTGTGGCGTGTCGATTGTTTTAGTTTTTAGTTCGTCTATTTCGTTTTTGTAGTCTGTGTATTTTTTGTATGTGGCTAAGGCATCTACGCTCAACGGAGTTGTTCCGGCCAGTACGTGTAGGGCCGTTGTTGGGGCGGTGTTGTATGCCCTTGTGATTGCTCGCAGGAATGGTCTCTCTGCGGCAGCCAATTGTTTAGCGATTCTGGTGTCAGTCGCTCTCTTACCCCAGATCTCTGCCCTGTAAAGGAGCATGGGTTTAATCGCGTTCTCGTAGATAGCCTTAAGAGTCTGCGGTTTTCGTCCCCAATCTTTGCCTGCTATTATGAACAGTTTGTGTCCAATGTCGGCTGCCTTTTGCCTGTTCATTTTGACATGTTCCAACCATTGAAGGCTCGTGTCTATGGTCAGCCCTAAGTATTTTAGGTGTGCTGACGGTGTTATTAACTCGTTGTTAATTCTGACTCGGGGAGCCCTGGTTGGCCTATGTGGGATGAACAAAGCTTCGGTCTTGCTGCTGTTATATTGCAGTTTGTGTGACCTAGCCCATTTTTCACACGCTGTCCATATTTTTAACCATTTGTTTTCGATTTGGTTTAGTGAGTTGCCAGTCAGTAGGATTATCTGGTAATCGGCGAAAGCTTGTACTATCTCGAAGTCTGTCGTGGTCTCTGTTTGCTCGATGGCGTCGAACCAGGATTCCATCAGGAGGATCCATAATATGGGGCCCAGGCTCGACCCCTGCGGGCAACCTTTTTCTGTTTTGTCTTGTATATGTTCTGTCGTCATTGTTCTGTTTTTCAGGAAGTCTGTGCATAGTGTTTGTATGTTGTATGGTGTTTGGGCATTGTGTAGACTGTTTGTTATTGTGGGTATCCATGCCGAGTTGAAGGCGTTTTGTAGGTCTAGTGTGATTATTAATGTGTGTAGTTTGTGTCGTTTATTTCGAGGCTTTCTGACACGAAATTGATCCCCCTCTCAGGGGGAACACCATTACAGGTTAGAAAAATCAGGATAGGGTCTTGGAATCTTGGTAGTCTTACAGGTAAGAGTCTGGAGTTAGTGGATGCGCTCAAACGAAGGAGAGTTCAAATTGCTTGTATTCAATAAAATAGGTGGAAAGGACAAAGGACGAAAGAACTAGGTGAAGGATACAAATTGTGGTATGTACGGAGTAGTAACACTAGAAATGGAGTTGGTATAATTGCTGATAGTGAAATGAAAGATAACATAGTAGAAGTTGTAAGAACGAGTAATAGAATGATGTCAGTGAAATTTGTAATTGATAAAGAGGTATTGAATGTTGTGTGTGTATGCTCCTCAAACAGGTCTGGGTGAGAATGAAAGAAGAGTTCTATGATCAATTAGGAGACGTACTAAGTGATATTCCAGCAGAGGAGAAAGTTATAATAGGAGGTGATTTCAATGCACATGTGGGCCAAGCCAAGACAGGATATGAAACAATACATGGGGGATTAGGCTTTGGAACTAGAAATGAAGCTGGAGATGACATGCTTGAATTAGCAACAGCATTGGATATGGCGATTGTTAACACAGTCTTTAAAAAGAGAGAAACTCAACTTATTACCTACAAAAGTGGACAACATCAATCCCAAATAGACTACTTTATGATAAGGAAAGAAGACATACGTGAATGCAAGGACTGCAAGGTAAAAGTTAGTGAGACAGTAAGCCAACAACATAAGTTGCTTGTTCTGGAGATCGAAGTAAAAAAGAGAAACTAAACAAAAATATCGGAGAGGACCACAATAAATCAAGTGGTGGATGCTAAAAGATGAAAAAAGAAGGTCTATTCAGGGAAAGAATAGTAGAAAAAATATGTTGGAACATGAAAGGAAGCCCTAACATAATTTGGAACAAAATGGCCAATATTATTAGCCATTATTAAATGAAATACTTGGGAAAACGTCAGGAAAGAAGTTTGAGGATAAAGAGACTTGGTGGTGGTCAAATGAAGTACAATAAAAATAAAAGACAAGGGAAAATTATATAAAAAATGGTACCAGGTAAACCAGATCGGACATAGATCTTCAAAACTATATGGTCGCCAAAAAGGAAGCGAAAGTAGCAGTAGCAAAAGCTAAAGCAGAAGTGTATTCAAACATATACGATCAACTTGATACCAGGGAAGGCGAATATTATGGCCATTATTAAATGAAATACTTGGGAAAACGTCAGGAAAGAAGTTTGAGGATAAAGAGACTTGGTGGTGGTCAAATGAAGTACAATAAAAATAAAAGACAAGGGAAAATTATATAAAAAATGGTACCAGGTAAACCAGATCGGACATAGATCTTCAAAACTATATGGTCGCCAAAAAGGAAGCGAAAGTAGCAGTAGCAAAAGCTAAAGCAGAAGTGTATTCAAACATATACGATCAACTTGATACCAGGGAAGGCGAAGCAAAGATATATAAAATAGCCAAACAAAGAGTAAAGAAAATATTTATTCACGAAAAGGTGTCAAAAAGAGAAGGAGAAGAAGAAGGAGGTATTTTGACAGTTTATTAAATGAAGAATTTGACCAGACAGCCTGTGGAGTTAACGGAGACAGTAACAGCAATGGTTACCAGAGTAACAAACGAGGAAGTGGCTCAAGCCCTTCAAAGAATAAAGACAGGAAAAGCAGTCGGACCAGATGATATTCCTGGGAAAGTATGAAGAGCATTGGGAGAGACAGGAATAAGTTGGCTAGCAGGTCTATTTAATAGAATTATGGAAGTTGGACAAATGCCAGACGAATGGAGAAGCAGTATATTAGTACCTGTCTACAAAAACAAGGGAGACATACAACAATTTACAAACTACAGGGCTATTAAACTACTTAGCCACACCATGAAAATATGAGAGAGAGTAATTGATAGACGGATACGTGAAGAAACCGAAATATCCGATAATTAATTTGGCTTTATGCAGGGCAGATCAACAACAGATGCAATTTTCATTGTAAGGCAACTGATGGAAAAATACAGGAATAAAGAGACCAACGCTCATATAGTATTCATTGATCTTGAGAAAGCATATGATAGAGTTCCTCGAGAAACTCTGTGGTGAGCACTTAATAAGAAAGAAGTCCCTGGCGAATATCTAAAGATTGTGAGAGATATGTATGAGGGAGTAACGACTAGTGTTAGGACAGGTGTGTTAGAGACTGATCAATTTCAGGTGAAAGTAGGATTGCACCAAGGCTCGGTGCTTAGTCCTTATTTATTCTCATTAGTTTTGGACCAGATAACAGCGAAACTACAGAGTAGCATTCCATGGTGCCTAATGTATGCTGATGATGTAGTGTTAATAGGAAATAGTGAAAGAGACTTAGAACAAAAACTGGAACAGTGGAGACAAGCTCTGGAGGAAAAAGGTTTAAAACTTAGTAGGACAAAAACAGAATATTTGAAATGTTCATTTAAAGATGGAGTTGCTACAAATAAAATGGTATCTTTAGATGGTGAAATGATTGTGAGAAGCAATAGTTTTAAGTACCTAGGATCGGTATTACAGAGTAATGGAGAAATGGATGGAGATGCATGCAGTAGAATTAGAGCTGGATGGATGAAGTGGAAAGAAGCGTGGTGTGTTGTGTGACAGAAAAATTCTAATGAAGCTGAAGGAAAAATTCTATAAAACAGCCATAAGACCGGCTATGATGTACGGAACTGAATGTTGGACAGTGAAAAATATAGAGGAACAACGAATGCATGTGGCGGAAATGAGAATGCTAAGATGGATGAGTGGAGTGACAAAGAAGGATAAAATTAGAAATGAGTATTTTAGGGGAAGTCTAGGTGTGTCACCAATTGATGCCAAAATGAGAGAGCATAGGTTAAGATGGTTTGGTCATGTTCAACGTCGAGACATTAAGGAGTAGGAGAGGAAGACCAAGGAAGACCTGGGGGGAGACGATAAGGCAGGACATGTTGGTAAAGGGGATTAACATTGATATGGCCCAAGATAGAATTGTGTAGAGAAATGCAATTAGGGAAGCCGACCCCGCATAGGGATAAGGCAAAGAGAATGATAATGATCCCAAACACAATGCAAAAAGTTGCAAGTCGATAAGTGCTATGTTTAAAGATCGATTTAATCCAGTGATTTTTGTTCTAAATGCCCTGGTGTATAAATATAATAAGAAATCCGTAATTTTACAATATAATACAAGACTCGAGTGGAACTCAACTGCCAACAAGGACAAAGCGCTTACTAAAATTATACGAAGTCGAATAAACGCTGTAAGTAATAGCGATCGAGAAAGTTTCCATTCACTTACACTTTTTACAAAAACTCGATACACCGTCGACGACCTTGCTTCTAATTTTTTTAATGCCTGAGGCTTAATCAACTTTTTAGGCTTTACTTCGACAACGGACAAATGGTTTCGAAATGGAAATTATTATTTTAATTGTCGACTTTTGTCGTCTTTGCGGTTAAAATGAACGTGGTAACAGTTTCTTTGTCAGGATCCGCATGAATTTTCATTTAGTTTTTTGTCTTTAGAACTATTAATTTCATAAATGAAGTAACTTTCTCTGATGTACTATAGGCTTTTTCACTTAGGTAAAATTTCGACATATATTCACAGTATACAGGGTGTCCCGAAAAAATTAGTCATAAATTATACCGCAGATTCTGGGGTCAAAAATAGGTTGATTGAACCTCATTTACCTATATACAATAGTGCACACAAAAAAAGTTACAGCCCGTTGAAGTTACAAAATGAAAATCGATTTTTTTTTTCATATATCGATGGCTTAGTGTGAAAACCTCGTATCTCATTTTTTTTCGAAAATGACATTTTGGTGGTTTTAGTTTGAAAACCTTCTATCACACGATTTACAACTGTTAGAAAAATTCCAAATACACTAGACTATTTTCTACAGCCGAAAAAAGAAACCACGTATATCAATTGCTCTCTTGATTTGGTGTGAATACCACGTATATTTATAACCAAGAATTTGGTACTTAATTTGGAGTGTTTGTTTGAGAAATTCGACTTGCAGAAATATTTTTTGTGAACTACAAAAGGTATTCCGGCATATAGGAACATTTTATGAACCTTAAATCAAAAGATTTGTATTGTATCGACTTAGTATTTGGAGGTGTGCAATAAGCTATGAAAAATGAAAACCTCGTAATTAATAATAAACACAACCTCATTTGAGATGAAAAACACGTATATCAAGATATACGAGGTTATCATAGTTACTTGGGCAAAGGCCCTATATACTGCAAGGATATTTACGTGTTTTTCATAGTTAATATTTGTATTTCCAATTTAATAGCAACATTTAACACTTTTAGCTCTGTGGCAATATCAGATATTTGTCTCAATGTGCTCGAATTAAAAATACGTAGCGTAATTTTCGTTTTTAAGTTATATTATGCAGAAAATCAGTTTTTTTCCTCTCCTGTAAAATTGTAATTTAATGAGATACGAGGTTTTCACACTAAGCCATCGATATCGAAAACTCTTAGTGACTTTTTATTGAAAATGGACATGTGGCATTCTTATGGCAGCATCTTAAAAAAATTAAAGTGAAATTTGTGCACCCCATACAAATTTTATGGGGGTTTTGTTCCTTTAAACCCCCCCCCCCCCCCAAACTTTTGTGTACGTTCCAATTAAATTATTATTGTGGCACCATTAGTTAAACACAATGGTTTTAAAACTTTTTTGCCTCTTAGTAGGTACTTTTTCGATAAGCCAGTGTTTATCGACATATATTGAATATTTGTCGAATCCACCAAATATGGTTAAGTACGATTATAGAGACCTGTTAATAATCTGAAAATTTATTTATAATTTAAATTTTTAGGTATATTTTGAAAAAGAAGCCACATCTCGATAAAAGGTTACTTGTCAGAAAAAGACTAAGAGGCAAAAAGTTTTAAAAACACTGTGTTTAACCGTTGATTGAGGTATATACCTCAATCAACGGTTTAACTAATGGTACTACAATAATAGTTTAATTGGAACGTAGATAAACATTTGGGGGGTTTAAAGGAACAAAACCCCCATAAAAGTTTTATGTAAATATATTAAAAAAGAAGCTATTTCCTTGTGGCATTTTTATAATGAACTATTTTAAATGGGAAATAAGCCACAATTTTACCAAAAAAATGAATTTATTAATGTTTCGACGCCCAAGTCGGGTGTCGTTGTCTATTTAGTATTATTTTGTATTTTGACAACGACACCCGAATTGGGCGTCGAAACGTTAATAAATTCATTTTTTTGGTAAAATTGTGGCTTATTTCCAATTTAAAATAGTTCATTATTCAAAAAGAAGCTGCATCTCGATAAAAACTGGCTAATCGAAAAAATTCTATGAAGCAAAAAAGTTTTAAAAACGTTGTTTTTAACTAATGGTACCACAATAATGAATGAACGTACACAAAAGTTTGGGGGGGTTTAAGGGAACAAAACCCCCATAAAATTTTTATGGGATGGAAAAACTTCATTATAATTTTGTTTTAAGATGTTCCTGCCATATGAATGATACATGTCCATTTTCAATAAAAAATCTCTAATAGTTTTCGATGTATTGAAAAACATCGATTTTCATTTTGTAACTTCAAAAAGCTGTAACTTTTTGTATAAGCACATTTGTACTAAGGTAAGTTAGGTTCAATCTAACTATTTTTGACCCCAGAATGTGTGGTATAATTTATGACCAATCTTTTCGGGACACCCTGTATATTTCACTTTTGTTATATGTATTATATTTATTATTCAGAGTATGCATAGAAATAAGGAGGAAGGTACAAACATGTCAAAATCAAGGAGAAAAAAATGAATACAAAGAAAGTAGAAAGATTATAAAGAAGAAAATAAACAATACCAAAAAAGAATCCTGGAAGACATTATATGAAGAACTAGAACAAGACATCTGTACAATACAGACGGAAATGCCTAATAGTTTGGAGGAAAATAGAAGAGGGGAGATGGCAATAAACCTATTTCCCTTTCAGATTGGAGTCAAGTCAACGGTCATAGATAAAATTCAATGGAGACAACTGATCTGGTATGGTCACGTAGAAAGAATGGACTACGCCAGGTTGCCAAAACAAACTTTAAGGTGACCGTTTATTCTCAATTTTAATAAGTATTTTCCTAATCAGTTTTTGACCACCATATTGTAACAACTTACGAGATATTATCAGAACCTGGCACCTAATATCTTTTTTTTAATGCCTTTTTATGCTTTAACATGAAGCAGACGATCTTTTATTAAAATGAAAATATAAATCACAAACTTTCTAGTCTGTACGGCCTACTGTTAATTTTAATAATAACATACAAGTACGAGAACCAAGAACCACACAATCTCATTGCAACGCCGTGCCCAACATCCGCGTCAGTTCAATCGACCGCATGGAGATCTAGTTATCCTTGGCATTTCACTTTTCTAATACCGTTTGCTCCAAAATTGAACAATTAGATCTGAATTTGACGCTGTTTAATAATAGATCCTCGTGTTTTTTGTGTGTTTTTATTGTTTAGAAGGTTGAGTGAACGAGTAAACGGACCGAGACCTTCACTTTTCTCTGTAGTTTTGATCTTGAAATGACAAAGATATTAATTGGGCAGATGTTGGTTATGCAGCTTACACAATACGTTAATGTTGAGGAGTACAAAAAACTTTTATACATATTAAATAGATTTGTATGTAGTTTTTATTGCAAGTAGATCCCGGATCATTTCGGATGACACCCGGAATACCTACATTATTTGAAATTCCATATGAAAAAGGTGATTTCGGATTGTTTCTCCAAAACTGAACCTTTTTCATGAAAATATCGTTTTCTATTACATTGAAAGAAACTACTGTTTTCTAAATGGTTACATAAACTTTAATAGTAAGGGAGATATGCCTGAGACGGCATATTGGCTGAGATGGCATATCACGCGTTTTTCTTAAACTATTTCAAATTTGGTGCCTAGTGTGACAGTTTTCAGTTCCTCAAGTTAGAATTTGTCAACATTGTTGAACTTATGCATGTTAGTTTTATTTTGGCAGCAGTAGCCTTTGGAATGTTTAATAAGTAGGACAAAATATTTATTGGCTTTTTTGTATCACATTATAATTCGCGAGTCTTTACACCTAAGTTAAGTTTAATTTTGTGATGTTCTTTTACCTTATGCCTATCACGCCTGCATCGATTTATATCTTAAAAATGTTTTTAAGAAAAATTAGGTTAAAAACGGTCTAATTGGAATGTTGCCTGAGATGGCATCAGGCCCGGATTTAAGGGGTGGCAGGCTGGGCAGCTGCCCGGGGCCCCCACATTCTGGGGGCCTCCACAAAGTCCCAAACTTAAAAAAATCAGCACATTATTCACATAGAATAGTTTTTGTCAATCAATTAACTGTGATATTTTGTTACATGGAAGGTTTCTCTCCTCTTGAAAATGTATCTTTGCCAAGTCACGGTCATTATAAAGCAGAAGATATATTTAATTTTCTAATGACATTCTTGCAAGAAGATGATATCAATTTGAAAATCTGCAGGGGACGGTTCAAGGAGAACCCGTCAGTTATGAGTGGAAAATACAATGGTGTTTAGGCTGGAATTAGATAATATATATTGCCGTTGTGGATTTCGTGTGCTGCCCACTCTCTAAAAGTTGCAAAAGCTGCAGCTGAGTGTTGTCCTGCTGCCATAGCATTATTTGATTTTCTGGATGGACTATATGAACTATATGTATTTTTCCTCTACATATAGATACAACTTGTTAATCTAATGTTTAAAAGCGTCTTTAAGCGAGAGCAACGCCGATCATGGCAGAAATATTATTGTTCCTAAAAGAGTAAATACCTACTACTAGATTGTCATCTAGAAGTGACGCCGAAAAATAACTAGTTAAGGTTATAATCAGATCAAAGAAGTATTATCCAAAATTTCGTAAGACGATGAGCAACAATTTGAATTTCGTAACGATGCAAATGGTTTATATAATCGAATGTGCTTACTGGAAACAAGAATATTTGCAATATTTTGGAATGAAATCTTAAAGAGGACAAACAGCACAAGTCGTATTCTCCAAGATCCAAACATTAATCTTAATTCAGGAGTGGCGGCACTTAGATCACTTAAAGAATTTATATTCTTTTAAGGAATATTTCAGAGACTGAAATGGCAACATCAGAGAAATTTATAATTCAAAATTTAATCGCTATTATAGTTCACTTCATTTCCTCTTTAAAGCAGAGGCTTTCTGCATGTGAGTCCATTAATTAAAATTTTGGATTTTTACGTTATTTGGAAAATTTAACTTCCAATGAAACTGAAGCTTACCGACATTGATAGCAATGATTTAGATGAAAACCTATCTTTTGAATTGGTACAATTTGTAGAATTTTTTCAATTCATTTAAAGAGGAAATCAGCTCATCAAATATAAGTAAAGAACTAGCTCATCAAATATAAGTAAAGAACTTCAAATGTACCGACTGCTAAAAGAAAAGAATGTGAATGATACGTTTCCAAATGTTGTGGTGACACTTCGTTTGTTTAGTTGTGATGCTAACTAAATGGAGTGGAGGGAGGTTATTCTCAAAATTTAAGTTAATTAAAAATCGACTTCGGTCTATGATGGGCCAAGAGCGTTTGAATCATCTCTCTTTAATGGGCATTGAACACGATGTCCTAAAGCAACCAGATATGTCCGACATAATTAAAGAATTCCCAATGAAAAAATCTCGAAAAGTACCCGGGCTTAACCATATATTTTACTATGTTTTATTTTACTACGTTTTACTGTAACAAAAAAAAACAAATTACAGTTCTTGAATTTTTTATTATTTAAAAATATATTTGTAAAAGTAGATCAACATTTTTTTTAATTTGTAAACGAGAAAACCCTGTAGTTAGCTACATACCATAGTTACAACAACAATTTTTTAAATGTTATTGGGTAGAGCCCCACACCAATTCCGCCCAGGGGCCCCTACAGACTTAAATCCGGCTCTGGATGGCATAGTAAGTAGGTGGATTAGATGGCATAGGTATGCCATCTCAGTCTTATGCGTTTTAACATTGCAATAATTTTGTTATTTTATGATTGGAGTTTATCGTTACAGTTATGGGTCATTTTAAGAGGAATTCGAACCGACAAAATCGATTTCGTCGAAGTTGAGACAAGTGACGAGGAAGATGCTGCTTGCATGTTTTGTAATGGCCTCTTTTCATTATCTCGTTCTCGAGAAACCTGACTAAGATACCAAATTTGTGGCAAGTGGTCATATTCCGAATGTGCCGGTGTATCCAAGACTGCAAAAAATTTATTTGTGACTTATGTCGAGATTACTGCCTTTATTTCAAGGGTATGCCATCTTACCCACATGTATGTGGGTGAGATGGCATACATTTTACCCACAATTCATTTTTTCAGAAAAAAAACTATAATATGTACATTGTTAAAAAATAATGTTATATTTATGTAAATGGTCCTAGCACTGACTTTGATTTTTATTACATGTCTAACTCTATCGGTTATCGATTACAAAACATTTAAAAAAAATATGCCGTCTCAGGCATATCTCCCCTAAGTGGCAAGTTACGTTTTTTGGTTCATTTTTAATCATACTTTGTCTAAATTTTGTTTATTTACATTTCTACTACCTACCTCTAATACATGTCGGTTTGTAACGTTCTTCGACTTCCAATCGCCACTTTGTCTATTCCTTTGTCCAACTTTTATCTGTCTACCTCATTTTCTCTTTCTTTCTGGTTGCCATTTTAGTATTTCCTTTGATATTCGTTGTTCATTCATTAATGAAACAAACGATTATACCAAAGAAATCAGAATTAGAATAGAAAAGGCATGCAAGTGCATTCAATAATATGAAACAAATATTATGTAGTAGGTAGATACCTCAGATTAAAAAACGAGTACTAAAGTGTTATGTATTTTCTATTCTTTTGTATGGTGTGGAGACATGAACTCTTAATAAACAATGTCTCAATAGATTGGAAGCATTTGAAATGTGGACATATCGAATGCTGAGAATCTCACGGACAGACAGAATAACCAATGAAGAAGTACTAATAATAATAGAGAACAGCAGGGAGAGACTGGATTCCATCAAAATAAGAAAATTGCAATACTTGGGTCATATAACACGTGGTGACAGGTATGAACTCCTAAAATTGATAATGCAGGGAAACATTCAAGGAAGGCGCAGCATAGATAGAAGAAAAATGTCCTGGCTGAGAAATCTCAGAGACTGGTTTCCTCTCAGAAGAATAATTTTCGAGCATAGGCCTCAGTTTTATCTTCCTGTCAGTATATTTAATACCAGTATATTGAATAGATCCGTTTCTTGCTTAAGATTCTTGTGCAACCATTCTATAAATACTGATTCACATTCACCCTCACATTTCATTTATTTTACCTTACCTGAAATATTACAAAACACTTATTGCAATACACCGACTTCACAGAATCGATGACTGTATCAACTAAAGGTATAATAATCGCAGCCATGACTCAAACATAATAATCAGATCAGATCGAAATAACAATGTAAAGACATAACTCACGTGACGAAAACTTTGAAAGGCCGCTCTTAGTTGCATCGATATGTCAAACGGCCAAAGCGTTTGATTAATAATGGTCTTTCTGGGATCCAACATCTAACAGCAATCTAGAATGTTTGGGTGATTGTGTAATAGGTCTTAAATATTTTAATATACAGGATGTATTTATTTAGGTCAGTTTTGAAAAATAAATTCTTAGTTATCTCTACTAATCATCTCTAGTATAAGTCAATTTCAATTATAATAAAAACAAATAAGTCGTATTTTTTTAATTTTACATTTGCTTATTGCGATTTGCATAAAAAGTTTTACATTTTATCATCTTTAGAAGGAATTATTTTTTTCATCTTCTTCTTTTTCTTTCTCTTTATAAGCAATTCTGCTTGTACATTGGCGGATTGATAACTCTATGGAACGTTGTCACTCTATCTTTTGCGCGGTCGGCCGATACTCCTTCTACCGATTGGTGATTTATCTCTTGATATTTTGACCACTCGGGTCTCCCTCATTTTGCTTATGTGGTCATTCCCATTCCTTTTTCTATTTTGTGTCCATTCATTTATACACTGTACGTTACATTTTCTTCTAATGCCTTTCGATCTCTCAGCGTATTTCCAGTAATTCTTCTCATTACTTTCATCTCTGCCATTTCCAGTAGTCTTTGTGTTGTGGCTGTATCGGGTCATGTTTATGATGCATATGTCATTATTGGTATTATACTGGCTTTATAAATTCTTGACTTCATCTCTATCTCGAAAAGCGGGAGGTGCCGATGACATAGATCCGGAGATGATGAAGTACGTGGGAGAACGAGGCAAGCTTTGGCTACTGGAAATAATGAGGGAAGCATGGAGAACAGAAAAGATACCGAAAGACTGGGAAGAAAATTTATTGATACCAATACACAAGAAAGGAGATGAAGCGGAATGCTTATCATCAGTGGCATATAAAGTCTACACCGGGATAATAGAAAGGAAGCTCAGGAATGAACTGGAAGGAAAACTAGAAGAAGAGCAAGCGGCTTTTAGGAAGGAAAGAGGAACAACAGATAATATATACATAATGAGAAATATAATTGAAAGGAAAAACGAAATAGGAGAAGACTTATATATTACGTTTATAGATATTGATTCTATAAATAGAGAAGTAATATGGTCAGTAATGAAAGATCTGCAAATCTCGCAAAAGATAGTAAGCGTGGTAAAAAGTACATATAGAAACGTACTTGCTAAAGTACAAATAGACGGAAACAGATCGCCAATAATAAACCTAAGGAGAGGAATAAAACAAGGGGACAGTCTCAGCCCAGTTTTGTTTATATTAGTAATGGATAGAGTAATGAAGAGCGCTAAAAGAAGGTCAAGGCAATTACAGTCAACAATAGGGTACAGGAATTTAGTACCAGTGAGAATGGAGGGATTACTATATGCAGATGACTTAGTTATAATAGCAGATAATAAAGAGAAAATGCAAAAATTAATCGATATCTGGGTGGAGGAAATAGAAAATTTGAAAATGGAGGTAAATGTAAAGAAAACGAAGACCATGATAGTAACCCAAAAGAAAAGGGAAGAAATAAACCAAACGATATTTAGGTGCAAAAACGAAATAATAGAAACAGTCTCGACGTTTGAATACCTTGGAGTAATAATATCAGAGGATGGAAAGATAGATCAAGAAATCTCATACAGAGCGAATAAAGCAAATAAGATCTACTATGCCCTAAATAAAACAATATTTGGAAAGGACGAAACGGGTAAAGAAATAAAACTGAAGGTATACAACGTAATCTCTGTACCAACTTTAAAATATGCAAGTGAGACATGGGTAAACAATGCAAAAATAGACAGTACAATAAACGCAGCGGAGATAAAGCAGCTAAGAAAAATAGTAGGAAAAACGAAATTGGACAGAATAAGAAATGAAGATATTAGACAAAGACTGAAACAGGAATCGATAATAACCAAGATACAAAAAAGAAAATTAAAATGGTTTGGACACATTAACTGAATGGACCAGGGAAGACTACCAAAGCAAGTGATGGAATCAAAAAGATATGGTAAAAGAAGGAAAGGGAGGCCAAGGAAGAGATGGATCGATCTGATTATAGGAATTGGAGAGGAAAAAGGGAAAACACATCAACAAATGAAAGAGTTAGCAAAGGACCGCAAGAAATGGAAGATATGGATAGAGGATGAATAAAACCTCCGACGCCATGAGGGGCATAAGGAGTTTCGAGAAAGAAGTTTATAGTGTTAAGTTCAGTGTTAGTGTTCAGTGTTAATATGTCGGTTTCGTCGTAAAGTGTTATTAAGACAGTATGCCAGTCTATTTGCGTTTTGTACTTAATTTCTCACTCCCTAGCTGAACAGTTTAATTCCAAGGTATTTTATTTCCATTACTTGTTCAATACTGGTGCCATCAATTTCTATTTTACATCTGATTGATTATTTGTTGATTACTGTTGTTTTGTAATAATTTTTGCAAACTATCTTCATTTTGAGATATCAATATTGGGTCGACTGCGTAAAGAGTATTTTTTCTTCTTTGTTTCCCATTCTGTATCCTCTTCCTTTGTTGACGCTTTTAATGATTTCATGCATAATTAAATTGAAGAGAATAGTGCTCAGAGAACCTTTGCCTTATTCCTCTGTCTATGTCTATAGATTCTGTAACTTGTCCATCTATTCTGACTTCCATTTTGTTGTTTTGGTAGATGTTTTCAATAGTTTTTATGACATCTAGGGGAACTTCTTTATTATACGGAAGGTGAGTCTGAGTCATATCTCTGAGTCTTACTTTGTCAAATACTTTCTTCAATTCATTCGGACAAAGAAATGCTAGTCTCTTATACTCAAGTGATTTATCAGTAATTTGCTTTATGACCAATATTGCATCTGAACACAATCATCCAGTGCGAAAAACCTGTTGTTCATCTGCTAAATTTATCCTCTGATTCATTAATTCTTGTAAAATTTTAGTTGTAAGTTTTAGGGTAGTATTTAACAATTAAATTGAAAAAATAATTGTATTAACGTTTCGAAGCCCAAATCGGGTTTCGTTGTCAAAATACAAAATACATACTACTATTATTTATTCAGTAGTATTTTGTATTTTGACAACGAAACCCGATTTGGGCTTCGAACCATTAATCAAATTATTTTTTCAATTAAATTGTGGCTTATTTCTCATATAAATAGTTAATCATAAAAATGCCACAAGGAAATAGCTTCAGAACAACATTAGTATTTAACAAGTTGATACATCTGATGTTTTCTGGCTGTTTTTATCTCCTTTTTTGAATAGTAGTCAGTAGAATCATTGAATAATTAGTTCGCTCGTTCGATCGGCTGCATTCTTCCGGTATTTTATTGTGTGTTATAATTGTGATCATTAATGTTGTTAACTGTTCTATCATAGCTGCTCCAGAATACTTCGGTAATTCATGTGGTATTCCGTCTTTACCAAGCTTTTCTGTTCTTTAGCTTTTCAAGTGTTCTTCGAACTTAGGTATTGTCTAGGTACTTATACAAACTTCATTTGGGGTCATTTCTGGTAAGCAGAATATTAGTTTGTATAACAAATATAAAAATAAAGTAAATGAAATGATTGTGAAATAATATCAACATAACTCATTGAAGCAGTTTATAGGTGGAAAGATTCGGCTAAAAATTCGGCTAAAATCAGGAAAGATACCGCCATGAACAAGAAGACGAAACTGTGCCTGGTGCGGTCGTTTACCTTTCCTATCGCTGCATCTGTTGCAGAAATTCGGGCCATCAAAAAGTCCGACTCGCGAGGTATACTTGCTTTTGACATGTGGGAATTTCGTAGAATGTACACAGTGCCTACTAATAGCCGACAGCTGGAAAGAACTGAAGGTGATGATCGATGAGCTTCATAGAGAATCCTTAAAAAAAGGACTAAAAATGAACTTGAGCAAAACTAAGCTAATGTCTAACAAAGATGATCAACCAACGATAACCATCCAAGGAACAAAAGTGGAACATGTAAAAGAATATATATCTAGGTCAGAATATCAAGATAAACAAAGAAAATCAAACTACCGAAATAAGCAGACGAGTAAGAATGGGATCGGCTGCATTCGGAAAACTCTCATATATACTAAAAGACAAAAACATACCACAATACCTTCGAACCAAAGTGTTCGATTCTTGTATCCTTCCCGTTCTCACTTACGGAGCTCAAACCTGGACATTCACAAAAATGAACATGGACAAGATTAGAAAAACTCAAAGAGCCATGGAACGACAGATGCTTGGTATCTCACTAATAGATCGGCAAACAAACGAAGCAACCCGAAACAAAACAAAAGTAAGGGATGCCGTGGAACAAGCGGCTAAATTAAAATGGGCTGGACACAACGAACGTCTCGAAAATGGTAGATGGAGCAAGGAAGTTGGAAACTGGCGACCGTACGAAGCGAAGAGACCAAGAGGAAGACCTCAAATGCGCTGGAGCGATGACATCAGAAGAGTCGCAGGACCAATGTGGAAACGCCTCACACACAACAGAGATGAATGGCGAGAAATGGGAGAGGCCTTTATTCGATATTTCGAATAGAAAAAAGGCTAAAAAAAAAAAACACAGTGCCGGATTAACCATTAGGCAAAGTAGGCAGTTGCCTAGGGGCCTCGGCCCCAATGGGGGCCTCGCGGGGACCAAAACGAAAAAATGTTGAAAGATTCAAATATCGCACAATACCATTAGACCAGGGCGCATCTGTAAAAATATTAGTACATTTGGACGTTGAGAGGTGACTCAAATTTTTTTGCAGAAATTGCTTGAAAATAAATCAAATAATAATATTTGAATTATCCTCCCTCTGAAAAAGGTCCGGAACATTGTTTAAATAATCAAAATGTCAAAAAATTAATGAAAAATTCGATTTTTTTCTTGGTTTTTTGATTATAACTTTAAAAGTATTCATTTTCGAGAAAAGTTGTACTGACATAAAAGTTGCGTAATTAAATTTCCTACAATATAGAATTAGTTAAATATTTAAAAAATAGTCACGCTTGTTGCAAAATAGCAATAATTGTGAAAAAACCATACAAAAACAAGTATTCGCATTTTACGTTTTTCAACCATTTATGCTACACATAGGACCTTCATATTTCACCCTGAAAAAGTTTATGATACAGTAAAACAATACTTTAAATTTCATTAAGATCGGTTCAACAGATTTTGCAAAATAAATTTTGCAATCCAGCTTTCGTAAAAAAAATTCATTTTTTCAAAATGTTACAGGACTGAAAATAAAGCAGATAGCAAGTTGAAAATTTTTTTGCTTATAGAAGTGTACTGTATCTTTCATTTGCAATTTTGCAAAATTAAAATCGATTAACACCACGGCGTCAGGAATTTTTTTAAATAAACATTAATTATTGGTGCTACGCGCAGGACAGCGGAGAGTTTGCTCTGATTGGGCATTCCAATGACCTTTGACAATGATTGATACATTTTAATTTTTATTACATTTCGATATAAATAAATAAATTTGTTTATTGCAAAATAAAAACACATACTCTATCTTTTAAAATAACACTTTTATTAGCAAAAACTTTCTTTGTTCATATATTTTAACTTAAATAATAAAAGTTTATTATTTTTAAACATATGCAATTGTTTAAACAATATTTCACAAACAATAATAAAATTAGTTTGATTTTTGTGGAATTAAAATATTAAAATACATCAAAATATAGAGTAAGATAATAATATATTAGATAATGATTGGAAGAAATTTTGGTGGAAATCAACTTGTGTGAATCGAACACCGCTGTCCTGCGCGTAGCACCAAAAATTATTGTTTATTTCAAAAATTTTCTGACGCCGTGGTAATTAATCGATTTTAATTTTGAAAATTGCAAATGAAAGGTACAGTACACTTCTATAAGCAAAAAAAAATTTCAACTTGCTATCTGCTTTATTTTCAGTCCTGTGACATTTTGAAAAAATGAATTTTTTTTGCGAAAGCTGGATTGCAAAATTTATTTTGCAAAATTTATTGAACCGATCTTAATGAAATTTACAGTATTGTTTTACTGTATCATGAAGTTTTTCTGGGCGAAATATGAAGCTCCTAAGTGTAGAATAAATGGTTGAAAAACGTAAAATGCGAATACTTGTTTTTGTATGGTTTTTTCGCAATTATTGCTATTTTGCAACTAGGGTGACTATTTTTTAAATTTTTAACCAATTATATGTTGTAGGAAATTTAATTACGCAACTTATATGTCAGTACAACTTTTCTCGGAAATGAATACTTTTAAAGTTATAATCAAAAAAACGAAGAAAAAAATCGAATTTTTCCTTCAATTTTTGACATTTTGATTATTTAAACAATGTTCCGGACCTTTTTGAGAGGTAGGATAACTCAAATATTATTATTTGATTTATTTTCAAGCAATTTTTGCAAAAAAAATTGAGTCACCTCTCAACGTCCATCTCAAAACAGATGCGCCCTGGACTACATAAAAGTTATGGTGGACATAAAAAGCTACATTACAATGTAGGTATACTTTTGTTCACATAGAAAGTATATGCTGTGGGAATACATCGCTAATGAATGCCCTTTGGTAGAAGGACCAGTACTACAGATGGAAACAAGAAAACAAGATTCGAAAGTGAGCAAAAAAACACAAGATAAATCAGGAGAAAGAAAAGATCCTTAATCAAAATCCAAAACAGAAGCAAAACTTATTTAAACTCAGTTCCACACGGAAACCCATAGCTCAAATTGGGTCCTAAATTCGGAAAACGGCATAGGATTACGGAATACAGTAACTAAAGAAGTAACGACATTTTGGATTGGGAGAGGTCTTCAGAAAAAAGACCTCGATGGAAGTGTTTCAGCCAGCGTCAAAAGAAATTTTGAAGGCATTACAAGATTTTTATACAATCTATGGTTTTTCGAAAACAAATAAGTGGAACAAAAATTAAAAGAGATTGGCTGACGTATTTTCCCTCAAATGGAATATCGTATGTTGGGTTTGTTCAGTCTGTGTACAACTTTTTTTCATCCTCTACCCACCGTTGGGAAGATATGATCAAATGCTTAAATGAAACTCCACTAAGCCATCTCATTCGCCACGATCTAGTCCTTATAAGAACAAGCAGCACATGCCATAAGACCTTTGCCTAAAGGTTAAAACACTTTCAAATCTACTCTTTATACTCTTGCTGAAGACCCTAATCAGCAAGCTAAAACAGTTCATGAGGCTAAAGTATTTGTTGAAAGAAATGTCAAAAAAAGAAACATTCATAATGAATGAGCTTTGGGTAACAATTTTAGAACGCATCAACGCTGTCAGTAAATCATTGCAGAGAGAAGAGATTGAACTTCAAACTGCGGTTCAGCTTTTGAAGTTCTTAAAATTCCAAAAAGATAATTTTGCTTATTACGAGCAGAGAGCCTGTGACCTACAATACTCTGAATATTCTCTGCTATACTCTAATTACTGAGCTGAGTCGTCGATTGATAGTGTACGAGTCAATGAACTCAGTATTTGGTCTTTTATGTTTTTCCAAAATTGAGTGATAGTCAAATAAAGGAGTGTGCTTCAAAACTACATGAAAACTATCCTGATGATATTGAATCTGAACTTGAAAATGAACTAGAACAGTTCAAATATTTTATAGCCCAGCTTCAAACTTGCAGGGAAAACAATTTATTCCTGCTTCACAGCCATTTTGGGTTATTTCGCAACGGGCGAACGGATATTTTCAAAAATAAAAATTATTAACTACGGAGAAACCTAGATTTTTTAAGGGGCCTCATAGCTTGGGTTGCCTAGGGTAAGAGGCACTGAATGTACATGAGACATCTTACTTACTTGCTCCGTGTCGTTACAACCGTTCGTGGGTTTAGCCGACTCGACAACATGCTTCAATTCCTCTCTATCTTGAGCAATCTCCATCTAATTCTCCACGCACACAGATTTAAGGTCACCTGCTATATTATCTCGCATCGACACTAGGCTTACCACAATCCTCAACCAAGATATGTTCAGGCAGGTATTTTGGGCGCACAGCCAAAAGAAAGGAAGGAAAGGGCAGATTAGTAGTTGAAGGTAGATGAAAGTAGATGATAAAAGAACTTAAGGAAGATTGTCACTCCGATGGTCACATCAAATAAAGAGCACCACCGGTTTCTCTCTCTCTCTGTCTCTCTCTCTCTCTCTCTCTCTCTCTCTCTCTCTCTCTCTGAGGCATCACACCACGCCCAGGAAAGAGAGGATTGGATAGCAACCATACCTCGAATACCATAACGTAATCACATCCTTACAAATAATAAAGGATAGAGGAAACAGATCGATTGCTAAAAGAGCATTTGCTTTTGTCTGAATTAAATTCTCTAATATAATGCTACTGTGGTTACAATGCAGTTTCTGATATTTTAATAAGCCATATTTATAGTAAAAACTGTTTAATAAAGCGCCTAATATTATTTTTCTTTTGTTTCAGCACAAGAACAGTCCAAGAAACGAAAGGATGGGACGTGTTCCGGGATCCCCCGACCAAAGAGATGTCGGGCTCTATGGCCAACCAAAAATGTCTAGAAATATCTGTGAAAATACTGAAAGTCGTAGCATATTTAATAACGTTCATCATAGTTTTAGGATCTGGAGTGATAGCGATAGGGACTCTTCTATTTATGACATCACAACTTAGGGTAGATAAAGTAGTTGAATATTGTAATAAAGACTTAGGTGAGTATTGTTTAGATATTAATTTTTTTATTAGTGTCTATTTAGATTATCACCCACTGTCAAAATTTCAAATATATCGCAAGTGTTCATGGCCAATTTCCATTCACGTCGGTTGTTCCAGTGGCCTTCTCAAAGTTCTTTGGAGCTCATTGATTTTCATACTGCTTCCATTCATATTTTCTTCGGTCTTCCTCTCTTTTGTCTTCCTGCAAGTATCTATACGAGTATTATTGCTATTGATTCGTTGTCCATTAGTTTGAGTAGTTGTGCTTGTATATTATCGGGGTGTGTAGTTCTTTAATTTTCCTATGTACATTGTGACTATCGTGCTTTCACTGTAGAGACTCAATTTCGTTGCATCTTTTCATTGCTTCTTTTTCTTTTGCTTCTCTGATTTTCCTTCTTATTGATATATTTATCGTTTTATATTTGTCTGGGTTATCTTTGGTTTTCTTCTTTACTTCAATAGTTTCAAGATTTCTTTTGTTATCCATAATTTTTCTTGATTAATTCATCTGCCGTGAAGGGTTTATCCTTTACATTTTTAACTGTAATCTGTAATATGGTTGATCATTTGTCCTTTGTTCGATTCGTCTCTAGTTACAGTCACTTGCTCGTTTAATGTATCTTGGACCCTCATTTAAGGTCTTTTAGCATACCTACGTAGGTCGTATAATAATTGTGATTTCCTTTTCTGTACTCTTTTGAGCTTTACTCAGAATATTCCTACCAGTGAAGCGTGGTTATTCTCCAAGTCTGCTCCTGGAGAAATATTGATAGATATAAAGCTGTTTCGGAACCTTTCATTTACTAACATGTAATATATTAATTTTATTTCTAATAATTCTTCCGAGTCTTGAGGGGATTTCCACGTAGGTATACATCGTTCAAGGTGGTAATTTCAAGAATGTATTGGGGACAATTAGTTCTAAGTCTTCTTCGAATTTTTCTATCGTTTCTTACTCCAAGTCCATATATGCTCCGGTGTTACTGTGTCTTGAGTTCAGCTCCAAACGTGGCATTGAAATCTCCCATAATAAGAAGTTCCTAGGGTGGAATGTTCTGTATAATTCTGTTGATTTCCTGATAAAACCAATTGTTTCTTCCTCTTCTTTGTCTGCGGTGGGAACACAGACTTTACATGGGGATGATGTTTATATTGATGGAATTGGCTTGTACTTGTCATACCATCACTCCCTCTGATATTGGTGTAAAATCAGTAACGCATTTTGCAACCTTGGGAATATGATTAATCGGACTCCATATCCACGTGATCCATCATTTTTACCGGATAGTGTAGGGCAGTGGTGCTCAGACTTATACTGCGTGGGATCTACCACATCAACTGCAAGCGTCCAGCGATCGATTGCTAGTAAATAAAATTTGAAAATAAAAAAATTTTATTGCACATTTCTATTTAATAAAAAGTTGTAACTACAGGGAGTTGTAATTAAGGTAATGGTTTTCATCTGAATTTTATTTGTATGTTGATCCATGATCTATCCCAAGTTTTTCTTATGATGGTAAGTAATTACCGAGGGCCAAAAGCCAGCATGATGAGAGATGTTCGTAAGTAAGCCTATGACGCTACTTTGATTTCACTACCTTCATTTGTGACATTGCAGGCTCACACAAGTACTTTGATCCAAAATGTAAGCTCCAGAGCTACTTGCTTCAAAGATGGACAGTTGTCAGACGATATGAAAGACCAACATGTCGTATCGGTCGCTCTGAACTTACGGTGTACATGCGAAATTATTTTCAGTATCTCAGTTTGGGCGGAAATGATCTCCATGTTGAAAGTAATGAATATTTCTGTGGTAATTTTTTCTACGTCTTCACAAGAAAATGGATTAGACACGAATGTTACAATATCTGTCAGTTTTTTAAAATCAGCGAAGCGTCTTTTAAACTCGCTATGTGCTTGCAGCTTTGTCTCGTAATAAACATAATTCAAATGAGCGGTTACCTTTTTTTTTCAACGATGGAAAGTTGTTTAAATCCTTTCTGTTCATTTGATTAATCAATGTTTTTTCTGTATTTGTATTTTTTCCGCGTGAATCGCGATCGTCTTCAAAATCTTTGGCGATCGATCGGTCGATCGCGATCGACCCTTTGAGCACCACTGGTATAGGCCAGTGTAGGTACATTGTGATCTTCCACTTACATATATATCTCAAGAATCTGGCTATCTTATTTCTGCTATTTCCATGATTCCAATATGCATTCTCTTCATATTCTGTATTGCATTGTGGATTTTTCCTGCTTTGTATAAGGTTTTGACATTCCATGTGCAGAGCTTGACATCATTTCTGCACTTCAATTTATTATCTTTGCATTGCCGTGATTGATTAAGGCGTCTCGCTGTAGATTTTGAATGGGATGTTTGCCCTACTTGTGCTTCCCCATACTTATGCCGTTGACCAAATATTTGATTCATCCTCTTTCGAAGCCGATTTCACAACCTCAGAACAAATACCCCCGAAGCCGTTAGTCAGTAAGTAGGGGATTGCTAATACCGGCAATCACTCGGTGAAGAGTATGTAGTAAAAATAAATATAGTGATCCATCTGCTCTCGTAAATCTAATAGCCATTCGGCATCGGAAGAAACAAGAGTTAGCCAAGAGAGGCTGATAGGAAAGATTAAAAACATTTCACTCAAGACATGTTAAAAAAAAGTAAAATGTGAAGGTCTTTATGATGCGCTAGATGCGTTTCATAAGCGTATGAGTATTGTTACACTTTGTTTTCTCTCTCATACTTCGGGACGTTGACTACTGTCTGTCCATAGGCGTAACCAGGGGGGTTTTGGGGGTTATAACCCCCCATTGGGTTCTACTTTGAGCTCCATACGCTTAACACCATTATGTGTTGTTGACAAATCAAGCCATTTTGAAGTTTTAACTCCCTCCTCCCCCTTAGGATCATCCTGGTTACGCCGTTAGTGTCTGTATGGCTCGTCTAGAAGGCTATAGCATGGAGAATAGGGTGCAGGCCCTTTTACAACGTAGACACCTCAACTCCATGGCTTGACTTCCTTTATTAAAATATGGGACGAATATTTTTGCTGTTACTAAATAATGCTCTGAGTCACTCATTGGTCCTCTTTTCACTCTTGCATCGTTCAATTTAATACATAATATCACATTAAAATCAAAATTTGAAGAGGTTTTTCTCAGGTTCCTCTTTTTATAATATCTACAAAGAAGGAATGAAAAAATTTATAATAATAAATGATGGTTTTGCTTGTTTTCGATTCAGAGGGTTGCACACCCGCTAGACAGGCTGTTTCTACCATTTCAGGCGTCATCAGTAGCTTTTGTAAGCGTGCACACCTCTGAATCGAAAAATAGCTCCACCATCATTTTAAAGGGAATCTAAAAAATAATTCAAATTTCCCATTAGACGCGATACAGCGACATCTCATAACAAATTGAAGAGTCTCAGATACAGAATCCACCAATTTAATAAAATTAAAATGGTAAATAGTCATTTAAACCTGAGACTTTTCGCGTTGAAAGTTCTTACTGGTACATCCTTTTTCTGCGACTTTTTCAATTCATAAGACAGCAGACGACGAATATAGAAAACGAAAGGGAAACGATCACATTCCGCCTTCATTCGTCTAGGAAAAAGACAGCAGAGGAACTTTCCGTACTCAAACCGAGTAAAGGAAATAAAATAATAAATGATGGTTTTGCTTGTTTTCGATTCAGAGGGTTGCACACCCGGAAAATTTATCTTAAGAATTTAGAGAACAATGCTATAAAAACTGAAGTTCTATTTAAATATCCTAACTTATGATTTTTTTTAGGTAGGGAAAAACAATTTGTAGTCAAATTACCGACCCCCGAACGGGTGGTATGGATGTGGTGCCTCTTCTTTGCCTTCTGCATCCCACAGCTCGGGGCTCTGTTCCGATCCACCAGAATGTGTTATTTTAAATCATCGAAGAAACCGCATTTTGCACATTTCCTTATTGTTTTCCTAATGGAGACTGCTCATACCATAGGCATAGCGATATTAGTTTTTCACATACTGCCGGAGATAGACGTAGTGAAAGGAGCCATGCTGACAAACTGCCTTTGCTTTGTACCTGCTGTGTTAGGTAAGATTTTTTTATTTTCCTATTATGTCAAAAATTAAATATATATTTAAACTAAAAAGGGGTAGTTCCCTGGGTTGGCTGTATGTATACCATATAGTTAAACAAACTCTAACATGAAGTAAAAACCACTTCTATGTAATAGGTATATTTACTAAAATTTTAAAAAATTCCAATGGATTGAATAAAATATGTCCAATTCAGAACGTTTTCGGACCTGTCAGTCCATCATCAGTGAATCTAAAATAGAATAAGTAATCCCACTATTAAAATTGAAAATATGGTTGAAATTTTGAGTAAAGATTGTAATATCTGAAAATATCATTTAAATCTATTGTTTTTTTAAAAAGAAAAGAAAATTGTGTTTTACAAAATTTTAAAATATAAAATTATTTTAATGTAACTGTTGACTACAAATTGACTATAAAATTAAACTGATCAAATTAATTAAAAAGAAAGAATGTGAGCTGATTAATAATGATAAACAAAAAGATAAAACAGATGGTGGTGAGAGAGAAGAAAGAATACATTTTGAATTGAAAAATTACCATGTTGGCAAACTTTATATGAATATTGTATTGGTGGTTGTATATGTAGAAGGGAAATTTATATTTAAATGTGAATGAAAATTGTTAAAATAATATATTTAAACCTAAAACTAAGATTATTATTATTACAAAACTTAATATTAAATTCACTAGGCTTCCGGGATTGTGACTGTGCCGAGCTTTCGACATCCTCTCTGATGTCTTCCTCACGGCTTTCGGGGTCTTAGTCTCCCAAGCCCCCAGATACTACACTTTTCACTGCTCACTACATAGTCCATTGAAATGTTACATTTAGGGTTGCATTTCTTAGAGGAGTCAATTTTATTTTTTAATGTGTAGAGGGGTTCAGTAGAAGCTTAAGTTCAAGTTTTTGGGGTCGCCACCCTTGTCCCCCGGCTGCCATATTGGAAAAAGGGGTGCAAAGGGCTTTCGCGCTGTATCTCATAAACTAGCAATCCTACAGAAAATTTAATTACGCATAAAATGTAGCAAATTAAATTTTCTACAATTGTATATCTATTACTTTTTATCGTCAAGTGACCAACAAAATAGTTATAAACAAAAATATGAGAAAATTTTGTAAGAAGTTTCCTTTTGCTACATTTTATGTTTAATTAGATTTTCCGTAGGGGTGGTAGTTTACGAGATATAGCGCGAAACCCCTTTGCACCTCATTTCCAAGATGGCGGCTGGGGGACAAGGGTGGCGACCCCAAAAACTTGAACTTAAGCTTCTATTGATCCCCTACACATTAAAGAAATAAAATTGACTCCTCTAACAAATGCAAAGTAGGGCTTAAAAATATAACATTTTAATGGACTAACACTGCTACTGCGCTCCTAACTAAATTGTTAAATGTTAAATGTTAACATTTTTGTTAAATGCCAGTTAGAGAAAAATACATTAGTTGGGGCATGTGTTATAAGATATCTCCGAATCCCGAATGATATTGGAAGGTAAAGTACGAGGCAAAAGATCAGTAAGAAGATGCTAGAACTCGTGTCTGAAAGACCTGAGGAGATGGTCTAGCCGCTCATCTGCAGAAATATTTCGGGAAGCGATTTCCAAAGCTACACTTGCAATTTTAATCGCCAACCTTCGAAAGAATACTGCGCAATAACAAGAAGAATTGTCAGTTGAAGGATCTCAATTTTGGTACAATCATAGATATATATTATAGCTAGATAGATTTTTTAAATTCTAGTTGCTCAAGAAATGAGGAGGAGGAAGGCTTTCTCACGCCCTATCAACAACTGATTGCATTTCTTATACTTACTTAATTTAAATTTCGTATCATCATATTTTGCCCTCTACTGGTTTAACCTATGCCATTATATTACTTAAACAACAATTTTGCATTTTGCATTATAATAATATCCTTGACTTTCGGATATGGGCTTCAAATTTTCAGAAGCTTTGCCGGATGATTTAGTGGTTTTTTATAAATTAATTATGAAATACTTCTGTGGCCATGAAGCCTAACGAACCGTAAAACTACTTCTATTGTAAGGCGTCATCATATTTTTTGTCCACTTCATTAGATATATTTTTTGCGAATCTTTGATTCATGGTGTGGATCTTTTCTCGTATTTAGCAATTTAAATAAATGTCTGCTCTTTGTCATTTATATAGAAATTTATGTTAATTCATTTCTAAATATTCATAAATAGTAGCTGCACGAGTATATTTAAAAAGTCGTTTTTTATTCGAATTTGACTCATAAACTAATACACCAACCGAGAAAAATTTCTGAATTGCATCAATAGGGGAGTGCAATTAGAACGAAAAGATACAATGTTTCGGAAAAATCAAACAAGGTTATATTCTTCTAAAACTTTTTTTGTTAGTTTATAAATATGTTAAAGTAAAAAGTTCTACTCACAAATTTCGCCGCTAAGTGTTTATTAATTGTTTAAACAATAACAATTGTTTTGTATAAATATTGTTAAGAATATGGGTGAATTCAACATTTTATTTTGATAAAAAAATGTTTTTATTTTAGTTTTGATTATGCTGAACCCGAATCTGACATTACAATTTGCAAATTCAAAATGGTGGATTCAAAATGGCGGATTATTTCCTAAAAATCCTTAAAAAGTAGTTGTAAAATCCGATTTTTTTTTATAAAACGTGTTTGTTTACATATATGTGGATATTTTTGAGAGGTTGCTGAAGCTGAATCAAATTTTGATAATTTAAATTATAAAGTGGCAGATCCAAAATGGCGGATAACTTAAGAAATAGTTGTAAAATCATAATTTCTTTACAAAATGTATTTATTTCTACATATATTTATTTTTGAGAGCTTTGATAAACCTAACTTAAATGTCAACATTATAAACTATAAAATGGCGGATCCAAAATGCGGATTTTCTAAAAAGAACATAAAAAAGAACATTTTTCTAAAACATTTATTGTCTTTATTTTTAACAGGTTGTTGAATCTGAATTAAAGATTAAAAATTTAAATTTCAAAATGGCGGATCCAAAATGGCGGATATTTAAATGAAAAACAAGTAGAATCCAATCAAACAAATATGGAATTTCATTCTTAAAAAAAAGATAAACAAATAATTTTCACAATAATAATAAAAATTAAAATGTATTAGAAAGAATATTAAAAAAACAAATTTTCGATTAGAAGGATATAATTACTTATTGGAATATAGTTTTTAATTCCAAACAACTTTTCTTCATAAAAATTTTCGATATTGTGAAATATAAAAGTACTTTACTCCTGAGTGAAATTCATATTTTTTGACACACCTCGTACAAAATTTAAAAAATTTGATATTTGATGGTTGCATCTTATGTTATATACGATGGAGGGTATTTTATAAAGAGCAACTTTTTTTCGTTAATCTGATATTAAAAAAGTTATCAATAGGTTCCAAGTTACGCAGACATACTGTATAAGAGGTAAAAAAATTTTTTTTGTTGAACATTTATTATTGTTGAAGCTTATTATTAAATGTATTTTAGGTAAGTTTTACAGAAAAAAGTTTTGATCACTCTGTATTTACATTTTTCAGGTGGTAATTTTCGGTTTTTGTATTACATTTTTGTTATCTTTCTTAGTTTTCTCAAAAAGAAATTGTTTATTTCATTTTTAAACTAAAATAATTCAGTGTTTTTAAAGATTACATACCAAGCTTTAAAAAAATAGCAAAAAAATTGTATTATATTTATTCAAACTTGAGTAATGCTGTCTTAAATTGGTGGGAATTCTGTAAAACTACGAAGTTTTCAAAAATTACATTTTTTGAGACATCGTATTATTTGAATTAAATTTTTGAGATTTTTTTTGAATGAAACATCGTTTAGTAATATGATTGTGAGGTAAGTTGTGCAAGTTTGAGAGTTTTATAAGTAAAATTGTAGTAGTTACACATTTTTAAATCATTTTCAAACAAAATTCATGTAAGGCTCACTTTCCGCCCACACCGTACTTATGTCCATACATTTTATTTCTTTTTATTACAACCATAAGATAGCTTATTTCATCTTCTTTCATGTCCAATTTATAAAATTTCTTTTGATGTATTAGTTAAAGAATTACATTTAAAAAACTCAACCGTGCACTTCTTCCAACGCTAGTTTACAGTGCGCCAATGTGTGTGAGAAGGGTGACTTTAGCGTTATAAATAAAAAATTACAGAAGCTAGAGATTTAATTTTAGAAAAATCTTTATAGAAGGTTTTTTTTGTAAAATTTTCTGAATTTTTCGAAAAAATTATATTTTCGGAGTTATTTAAAAAAACATCTAACTTCGCTGTTCATTTGTTTAATAAAAAATGAAGCACCCACTTCTCGAGTAGAACTTTTTGATATGTTGTTTATTAAACATGTCTTAATGAAATTACAAAAAGTTTTATCTTGTTTGATTTTTTCCGAAGTGAAAATCTAAATGCGCTCCCCTACAAAACAAATATTATGTATATTGTCCTTTTCATGATCATTTTTCAGTGCGTCACAAATGATAGGAAAAAGGGTAAGTCCGTGATAATACACATTTATGGCATTTATTCTAACATGACATTTTAGTTAAATCTGACAGTTGTCACATTTTATTTTCAATTTGGAATAAAAACAAATCAAATGTGTTTCTTGCATTTATAAAATGGTATTTTCTTTGATTTGTATAGTCTTATAAATTATACAGATTATATTGGTAATATTATTATCTAATTAAAAAAAATATTTTTTTTAATTATGGCGCCATCTATCGACAACTAAAATAATCACAGAACTAGAAGTAATCACCGACGTGCCTTTTTTTCTGTCACATACAATTTAATGCTTTAGAAAGAAATCGAAAAACTGTGACGCACTGAAAGATGATCATGAGAAAAAGAATAACACCGTTTATAGCGTCCTGCGCCTTCCGGTTCCTATTTTCCAGCCGCGTCAATCTTTTAAATCTCCTGGTCGAAGATCTCTCTCAGACATTGCTTTCTGCATTCCACTTCTTCTTCTTCCTGATGTGCCTATCCGTGACGAATGTTGGCGATCATCATGACAATCTTCACCTTATCTGCAGCAACGCGGAAAAGCTGCACAGATGTTGTGTTGAACCAGATTCTGAGGTTCTGTTAACCAGGATGTTCTTCTTCTTCCTGTACCTCGCTTTCCAAATACTTTTCCTTGCAGGATGGCTTGTAGGAGGGCATATCTGGATTCATTTCGCATGTGTTCAAAGTATTCCAACTTTCGAGATTTGATGGTGATCAGTACCTCTCTGTTCTTCCCCATTCTTCTAAGGACCTCCTCAGCATAATGACAATTTAATACAGTCTAAGGTCTGTGTATCTTCCTATATTATACCAATTTCAAAAATATACGAAAAACTTTCAACTCTTAATGTCAATAAGGGACCTGGGCCAGATGGTATTTCTCCCATTTTTCTTAAACGATTCTCTTTTATTCTGTCTCGGCCGCTTTATCATATTTTTAATAAATCCCTTCAGTTGGGGGAATTTCCTGACTTTTGGAAACAATCCTATGTCACTCCAATTTACAAAGCAGGTAATAAAGCTGACATAACGAATTATCGTCCTATTTCTATTCTCGGCACAATTCCCAAGGTATTTGAGGGTATTGTTACTGATTACCTTAATTATGACTGCTCTTGGATACTAAATTCTCAACAGTTCGGATTTTCTTGTGGTAAATCAGCAGAACTTAGTTTGTTGCTTTATGTTGATACCTTGTCTGAAGCTTTGGAGAGGGGGTTGCAGATTGATTCAGTGTATACTGACTTCTCCAAGGCTTTTGATGAAGTGGTTGGGCAGTTACCTAACAAATGGAACACAGCAGGTTAGGGTTAATCATCATTACTCCAAAACTTTTCTAGTAACCTCTGGTGTACCTCAGGGCTCTCATTTGGGTCCACTTTTGTTTAACCTGTATATTAACGACATCGTCACCTGCTTCTCTAACACTTCTGCTCTCTTATTCGCTGATGATCTTAAATGTTATCAAATCATTAATAATCAAGATGATGCAATATCATTGCAATCAGATTTAGATAATTTAGCCAACTGGTGTCTTGATAATGGGATGGATTTGAATGTCAACAAGTGTCACATTATCCGGTTTTGTCGGAATCATCATTTATCAGTATTTAATTATACCATAAATGATCAATTATTGGATACGGTAGACTCAATTAAAGATTTAGGTGTTGTTCTTGATTCCTCTCTGAGCTTTAACCATCACATCAACAATATTACTCAAAGATCCATGAAAATGCTTGGCTTTGTTAAAAGGACAACTCGTGATTTCACGAACGTGTTCGCTATTAAAATGCTCTATTGTTCTTTAGTCAGGACGCACCTTGACTACTGTTCTCCAGTTTGGTCCCCACATTATTTACACCTCAAGAACAAACTTGATAGTGTTCAACATAATTTTCTTAGATATATTGGGTTCAAAAAACACATCAATTATAATTATACAGATATGGAACGATTTTTTGAATATCTCTTCTCTGGATGTCCGTAGGAAGCGTAAAGATCTTACAGTATTGTTTAATATTATCAATGACATATATTACTGCCCTGAACTCCTTGCTAAAATATTGTTGTTTGTTCCACCACGATCAACAAGACAAATTCAAACCTTTCATATTTCTTTTCATAGATATAATTAAGTACTCATATTTTACTTTTGTTCCTAGAACACTAAAGGTTGCCTCATATTATAATGCACGTCGCGTTTTCGTCACGTAGCGTTTCGTTTGCGAAAAATATAATTTAATGGTTTTTAAATAGAACCATTCATATTGTGCGTATAAGACACGTAACGTAGCGTATAAGACACGTTACGTCTGCGTTCGGTTCATTCGAAAACAATATTTTTCGGATGTTGACAGATACGGGTCGTTTTCCCCTTGTTGTTTATGTAGGTATTTCTTTGAATTTGATACCGAGTATTTAGACCGGTCAGTATCGTCGCCCTCGCTAGCGAAATTATTCCGATTCGATTTTTTGCACAAATTTACTCAAAGAGAGGTTCTTATAACATATCCACAGGGTGCCAGGCGGTGCCGTGGTCGAAAAATTGTTTAAACAATCTTTTTTAAACAAATTCACAAAAATATTTTTTCATTCGAGCAATATTTTTTTTAGATAATTTGGGTAATTCTGAGCAAAAAAGGTTTCTTGTCATTTTTCTCTAAAATTGCGAAAATGGCTATTTTCAAGGCTTAATAACTCGATTAAAAATTATTACAGTCAAACCCGCTTATTAGAATACCTGTTAAAGGAATATCCCGCTTTAAGGAATATAAATTTGAGGTCCCGAAACGTTTATACTAGCCACCAAAGATCGGTTATTAGAATATCCCGGTTATAGGAATACTTTTGCTTGTCACGAAGGCTATTCCAATAAGCGGGTTCGACTGTATTATGAATTTCAATAAGTGACCAAATCAAGTTTCAAACAACTTCTTCAAGGTCCTGAAGAGATTTTTGTCATTATTTTATTACAAAGCTGTTATTTTTAACTATTAACAATTACCGCTATAGTCCAACTGTATCGTCGCCACCGTTAGCGAAATTAGATTTTTTTGCACAAACTTACTCAAAAAGAGGTCCTTATAACACATCAACAGGGTTCCGGGCGGTGCTGTGGTCTAAAAATTGTTTAAGCAATTTTTGTTAAACAAATTCACAAAAATAATTTTTTATTAATAATTTAATTAAATCCAAATTAATAATAATTTGAGTTATTCTGGGCAAAAAAGGTCTCTTGTGATTTTTCTCTAAAATTGATTGTTGTCGAGTTATATGGCCATTTCCGCATTTTTGCAAGATATGTTTTTTGCTAAGAATAACCCAAATTATCTAAAAAAAAATCGTTCGTAATGAAAAAATTATTTTTGTGAATTTGTTTAATAAGAATTGTTAAAACAATTTTTTGACAACGGCACCGCCCGGCACCCTGTGGATGTGTTTGTTATAAGGACTCTATTTGAGTAAGTTTGTGCAAAAACATCTAATCGAAATAGTTTCGCTAACGGGGGCGACGATACAGTTGGACTATAGCGCTAATTGTTAATAACTAAAAATAACAGCTTTGTAGTAAAATAATGGCAAAAATCTCTTTGGGACCTTGAAGAAGGGGTTTGAAACTTGATTTGGTCACTTATTGAAATTCATAATAATACTTTTAATCGAGTTATTAAGCCTTGAAAATGGCCTTTTCGCATTTTTCAAATTTTTAATCGCATGTAACTCGACAACAATCAATTTTAGAGAAAAATGACAAGAGACCTTTTTTGCCCAGAATAACCCAGTTTATCTAAAAAAATATTGCTCGAAATGAAAAAAATATTTTTGTGAATTTGTTTAAAAAAAATGTTTAAACAATTTTTCGACCACGGTACCGCCCGGCACCCTGTGGATATGTTATAAGGACTTCTTTTTGAGTAAGTTTGTTTAAAAATATCGAATCGGAATAATTTCGCTACCCGGGGCGACGATACTGCCCGGTCTAATTTAAAAAGTAGTTTTCGAGGCAATTTGTTATGTAAACATGTGTTGTGACAATAAACACATCTGCACCGCACCAAACTGAAACCAACGTAAACGTTCTATGTATGATAATGTGAATGGGCAGTCCGATTGCCGGTCTGCAAACGCTACGTGCCGAAAACGCGACGTGCATTATAATATGACGCGACCTTAAGACTTGCTAACTCCCTAGGTGACCTTTTACTTTTTGGTAACTCTGTTGATGTTTTTAAGAACCATTTAACCAAATTAAATATTTAGCAATGTCGTAACCTTGTTATTTGTTAGTAATTAATGTTTTGTAATTATTTTACTTTGTCATGTCTTTTTAAATGTTTTGTACTCTCTCATTTTATTCTTATATATTCAACACTGTAATTATCAATATCTTATTAATGTATTACCGAATTGGGCTTGCCCGTATAAATAAATAAATAAATAAATAAATTTGTGACCCGATCAGTCCATGGGATTTTACGAATTCTCCGATATATAGCCACATCTCAAATGCTTCCAACTTTCGGCACATATCCTCGTTCAAGGTCCATGATTCAACACCATAAAAAAGGACAGAGAAGACGTAACATCTCAACATTCTTACTTTTATACCAAGAGAAAGGTTGTGGCTCTTGAAAAACGCGCCCATACGGTTGAAGATTGATCTAGCTTTTCCGATGCCCGCTCTTGTCTCTTGGTTGTTGGTCCGTTCTTCATTTATTATGGTGCCGAGGTAGTTGTAGTGCCTCACTCTTTCTACAGGGGTTTGGTTGATATAGAGTTGACCTTCTGTTATCTTTTTCTTGCTGACGATCATAAGCTTTGTTTTCTTTACGTTTATATTGAGTCCATATTGTTGACTATAATACGTGATTTTGTTCATGAGGACTTCTAGGTCTTCTAGGTTGTCCGCAAATACTATGGTGTCATCTGCACACCTGATGTTATTTAGCCGGTACCCGTTTAGTAGAATACCTTTTTTCAGTTTCATGCAAAACTTCGATAAATATTCTTTCAGAGTAAAAATTGAAAATTAGGGGGGGGGCAAAATGCAGCCCTGCCTCACTCCACGCATGATTTTCACATATTCGGTGTGTTCACCGTCAATTCCACTTATCCAGGTTGTTTTCGGTCTGTCCCTTTTCCTTCTTTCCGGGGGTTGCCATTCCATTATTAGCTTTGGGAGTCGATGTTCATCCATTCTTTGTACATGGCCATACCAACACAGTTGTTTTTGTTGGACTTCTTCTATTATGTTTGTTTTTCTATTCATAATATCTCGTGCCCGTTCGTTATTTTGGATATTTGGCCCGATCTTCGCCAGAAGTCCATTTCCAGTTCAAGCAACTTCTATTCTGTTCGCTTATTCAGTTACCAGGTTTCACATCCATACAGTACCACGCTTTTAAAGATGCTGTTATATAGCTGTGTTCTCTTTTCTTTTGATATGTTTTTTGACCAAAGTAGTGAGTTCAGAGCATCAAACAAATATTAACTTAAATATAATTCTAAAAGAACAAAACGAACTGGAGCGGTTCAATATACAACACATGATATACCCTTATATATCAAAGACTCCAGCAGCACCTTCACCAATGATGCAATTAGAAAGACGGCCAGTAAATTATTTTCTAACGTTTTCGATAATATCAGGAGCTATTTGTGCATTAGGTATCTGTTGTGATGCACTCTTTCAACTCTTCTACATTATTCGGTCGAGTTCGACATACTTTTCTCTTCAAATCATCATCATCATCATCAATGGTCCTATAGCGCTATAAAAGAGCCTCGACCTTTCCAGGTCTATTACGCCAGTCAGTTCTATCCATTGCCAACGGTGGCCAGTTTGTTACGCCTATTTTTGTACCATCCTAATCTACACCATCCTTCCATCTGAGTTTTGGCCTACCCTATTTCTACTTCCCACAGGTTGTGACATAAGGATTCTTCTAGGAGGGTTATTCTGCTCTGATCTTGCTAGATATCCTGCCCTTCTTAGTCTTCCGATTTTTATAAGAGATACCACGTCTTTACCGCCAAATATATGCCTATATCTGTGGTATATCTCGTACTTGTACCTCTTCCTCCAAACAGTCCTCTCAGGGTCCTTCCTTTAAATATAAGCAGAAGGTTTTTATCTGCCTTGGTGATGGTCTATGTCTCCAATCCATATGTCAACACTGGTTGTATAAGGTTTTTGTATATGGTTATTTTTGTTTTTTGGTCTTAGTTTCTGCTTCTCATATTGTCTACTCAGTGCAAAATAGCATTTGTTTGCTACGATTATCAATCGCTTGATTTCTTCCGTCATGACGTTCTCCTTGGTTATCATGGAGCTTAAGTATGTGAATTTGTCCGCCACTTCAAAGGTAGTGTTATCAACCGTGAATTGGTGACCGATGTTTCTGGCTCTATTGTTGGGTGTTGATGTCATAATCTTAGTTTTCTCCTAATTTACTTGCAGGCCCATATTTTTTGAGGCATTTAAGAAGGTGGTATACATTTCGTCTAGATTGCGTGTTGTGCGGGCAACTAGGTTCACATCATCTGCATATGCCAAAATTTGGGATGATTTATTAAAAATATTTCCTCTTTTGTCTATTCGGGCATCTCTGACCGCCTTTTCCAGAGATATGTAGAAAAGGAGACACGTCAGCGCATCTCCCTTTCGCAGCTTAATACACGTTTCAAACGCCTGTGATTGTTCGCACTGTATTTCGACTTTGCAAACAACTATCTCCATATAAAATATCTCCATAAAAAAATCTAACTCAAGTCTGGAGACCTTGGTGGCCATTCGATCGATCTCCTTCTACCTATCCACCTACTTGGGAAAACGTTATTTAATTAATTTCGTACCACATCACCTTAGTGTGAAGGAGCCCTATTCTGTTTGGGGCTCCCTCAAGCACCTCTGGGATTTGAAATGACACAAATCATTTCTATTTGGAAATAGCTGATTCAGCTGTGACCAGTTAATCCTGAAGAAATTCCAGATATTGCTCTATAATATAATTATGTATAATAGCGTACCTCCTTAGGATATTGTAGCCTCTATATCGTTCAATCCAATGTGGATTTTCACTTGTCGAGTATCGAAAAGTGCCTTTCTAAGAAACTATATTTTCGATTCTTCTATCAAATTTATCTCCTGGAAGCTCTTGGACCAAATGTACCTTGTACGGATACCACTTCTCCTTTTTTAGCACTCTAACAACAATTCAGTGGTGGACAATGTTATCTAGTGCGACCAGCCTCGAACTTGTATGGGGATTTTCTACCACTTCTGAAGGGATCTTTAAAATGGCCCGTTCCTCAATTTTTTTTAATTTTGCTCATTGTTAATTGAGAAATCGGTTCGCGATTGGAACCGAAAGGTAGAGTATTGCATATATGTCAAAATACTAGAGAACCACTAGATAAAGTTGAACTCAACAACTAGACTGCCCATATTGACAATATTTCTTTTAATCCATGTTTACTTTTTATAGTTCTTTACTTTCTGAAGTATGTAATTCCAGTATTTTACAAGCATTGTTTTTTTGAGAAGACTGTAAATTGAGACCGGAACATTTTACAATACTGTCTTATTTTAAGATCTCACAATTTTAAAATATTTGTTTTTCTTTCAGGTTTATTGTCTAGAAATAACAAAGAATCTCAACGATACATAAAAGTAATCATAGATCTCATCGCGATAGCTGCCCAAGCGACAGGTTTCATCGTGTGGCCAATCATGGAAGGAAGACCAGATTTATGGATTATCCCCGTCACATTATTTTTAATTTCTCTTGGTTGGTGGGAAAACTATATATCCAAATACACACCAATTCCGTTTATCAAAAAATTGGGTAGACTGAGAGAGCAATTCGATCAATCGAGATATTTCAACTATATGTTTATATCCATTTGGAAGATTATATGCTTCTTGATTACCATTTTGTTCGTCATCTTAGCGAGAGAAGGTGAAGTTGGATTCTTCTTTACGGAGTTTTCGGAAGGATGGGGATCACATCCCATTACAATTTTAGAGGTAAGAATATAAATGAATATTTTAAAACAATATTTATAATAAATTTTATACGCACAAAAATCTAGATTAGCCTTTGAAAGGTTAGGAGTTCGCATAAACAATCTGCGAATTTTTTGAATATATTGTGAGTGAAGGTCTAACTTACACATCTTAAAATGATGAATAAGTTGCAGATGTGAGTCCACTTAGGTTAAGGAAAAAATAAATAGACTTACAATCAGTTTATTGTACCTTAGATGACCGGTTTCGCATAATAAAATTTGTTGTGCAGCGTAAGGTCTCCGGAAAGGTAACTTAAATGCTAAAATATAAATTTGCTAGATACTATTAGGATACTGTCTAGGTAAATTATAAATTGTGTCACTATCATGTGTGCATAGCTTTAAAGGTGTGCAATTATTTCTAAGAGTATATAACTTTATACTTACATGCCGATACAAGAAATATAGTTTTGTAAACGTAGAAGCATACTTAAAGCTTTGTTATATTTGGCAGTTGTCTGATGGCCATCGCCTTTACCGCTCTTTGAAACATGTAGGAATGTTCTTGAGGAGAATGTTAAGATAACAACAAGAATGTTGTTGTTGTTGTAAAGATATAAGGTCCAAAAATTCTACGAAGGTAGTTCATAACATTTTCTAATTGCCGCACTTGACTTTTTTGGATTTTTTTGAATTAATACTTTATAATTTGTTTGGATCATAATAAATTCATATTCCCCATTATTGTACATGCTAGACGACCTTGTTAACATACTAACCATTTTCTTTTGCAGATTAAACCATTTCTGGGAGGCACATCACTTCCAGACATTTCAGAAATCATACCTACAGGAGACGATGTCGTAATTCAATCCAGCGATAAGACTCCTGTCTATATTCTCTTAATAAACGTACTTGCAGCTTACTTAGCTTATATTTTTGGTAAATTTGCCTGCAAAATTATGATTCAAGGATTTTCCTACGCTTTTCCTGTTAATCTTACCATCCCAGTATCGATTTCTCTATTGATAACAGCTTGTGGATTGAGAAATGGAGATCCTTGCTTTTTCCATGAAACTATTCCCGATTATTTGTTCTTCGAATTACCACCACCTGCTTTTCTAAACGACTTTATTTCACATCAACATGCTTGGATTTGGCTACTATGGTTGTTGTCTCAGACGTGGATTACTATACACATATGGACTCCAAAATGCGAACGTTTGGCAAGAACTGAAAAGTTGCAAGTTACTCCAATGTACGACGGTAAGGAGCTGCTTTTAACAAATCCCATTTTTGTGGTAATTATTATTACCACAAATTTTATTTATATGGTATTTATTATTACCGCAAATTTTATTTATGTGGTATTAATTATTACCACAAAAATATTATTATAATTCATGGTACCTAATTGATATTTCAGCGTTCCTGATTGATAAGTGTTTGGGTTTGAACAGACGCAGGGATGACGAATCCGATGTTAAGCCAGAAGATCTTGACGAAATTCAGAAAGAAAAAGCTGATGAATACTATGAAACGATTTCTAACCATACTGATGGATCATCGCCAAAACATATTAAAAGTTCCGATAATATCACCAGGATTTACGCATGTGCCACTATGTGGCATGAGACTAAAGATGAAATGATGGAGTTTTTAAAGTCGATCTTGAGGCTTGATGAAGATCAGTCTGCCAGAAGAGTTGCTCAAAAGTATTTGAGAGTTGTTGATCCAGATTATTATGAATTTGAAAGTAAGTATAAAAAAGTATGATCCTCTTAGCAAATCTTCGTCTTATTTTGGCATCATAACCCTGGATGAGTCTTTGCTTGTCTAGTTATGTCCTTCCATTACATGGAAGGCATTTATATGGCCGGTTACATTGGTTTTTCTGATGACTGCCTCAAGAACTAGGTTGAACAGCATGGTTGATGATGCGTCTCACTCAGTCAGTTTTCCATCTATTCTCTCAACTCTAAGCAGATTTTACGACTTATAAATTAGTCCTAGATTTTTCAAGAACAGCATTTTTCATCTTCTTGTTATGGTTATCTGTTTTCTTTTAACTGGTTTATATTCTTAGTAGATATTCTTAGACATCAGTACCAGAATAACTCAATTACATTTTTTTTCTTCTTTTATGGCCTTTGGGGACTGTGCCCATTTAGCCAGCAACATTTCTTAAAATTAACGCACAACTAAACCTACCATGCACCAAGACTATAACGAATCTAATCGAACAATCAAGGGTGGGGAAGGAAAAAAAACTTTTCGCAGCCAGGGGTCGTTGAGGGTGACTAACCACAGACTAAGTAGGGATACGGGGTATTATTACCAGGGAGAAAAGACAAAGATAGCAAAGCTAGACCTAATCTAAAGTTTCAATTTACACGACTTAACATAATCTAGAAGAATCGTAAAAATTGACGATTTGTTCAAAGCTAGTAAGTTCATAAGATTATATGGGGGATAAACGTTTTCTTGCAGTAGCTGCATATTCAATAGATTTCTTTGTGTCACAGTGTCACATATTTGTCACATACAAAAAATATATGATCCAAGTCACTTATTGTATTGCAATTTTCGCACAAATCCGACTGTATTACATTGATTTTATATAGATGTGAGGGATAACAGGCATGGCCAAATTTTAGTCGAGAGATAGTAACAATATCGTACCTTGAAAAATCTAAATTTTTATACCAATAATCTGTCGGGATTTTCGGATGTAAAAGAGTCTACTTTGTCTCAATTATATTATTAATTGTAATATTTTAAACTTCTTGAATAGAGCAGTTCTTTTTGTTTTGCTCTCTTGTTTAACTGTATCATCTCTCTATTTTCTTATAATCCATCAAAACAGATTTATGTATCATAACAGATTTATACATCCGTAGATAGCCATCCGTAGATAGCCAAACCGGAGATGTAGGCCCAGAGATAACCAAATCATAGGTTAGTCAGGCAATAAACTCTATGAAAACCAATAAATATGCTGGTCCAGATGAATTACCTAGCGAGCTGATAAAGTTGGTCAACGAGAAAAACCTGGACATAATAGTAGAACTGTTCAACGCTATCTATACTACGGGAATCATCCCTAGAGAAATGTTGACATCAGCATTTGTGTGTTTGCCAAAAAAAGTGAATGCCAAAGAATGCAGTGACTACCGAATCATAAGCTTAATGTCACATACCTTGAAAATTCTGCTGAAAATTATCCACGCCAGAATACACTCTAAACTAGAGCTGGATATTAGTGACACTCAATATGGGTTCCGCAATGGAATGGGCACCAGAGAGGCATTATTCTCCTTCAACGTGCTGACACAGAGATGTTTGGATGTTAACCGTTCTCTTTACGTCTGTTTTATAGACTACAATAAAGCGTTTGATAAAGTAAAACATGACCGACTCATGGAAATTCTAAAAACTAAAAACCTAGATGAAAGAGGTTTAAGACTAATAACACTATTATTAATAATAAGACTATTATAATCAGCGATCAATAGTAAGAATTGAAAAAGAAACATCTGAAGAAATGGAAATAAAGAGAGGAGTCAGGCAAGGCTGCATACTATCACCTCTATTATTTAACGCTTATTCTGAAGAGATAAGGCGAGAAACTCTGTAAGATGAAACAGTCGGCATAAGAGTAAATGGAGTCTTAGTTAACAACATCAGATATGCAGATGATACAGTAATAATAGCCGATAATTTACAAGACCTGCAAATACTCATGAGTAAAATAGTAATGTGTAGTATGGAGTACGGACTCTCTATCAATATCAAAAAGACGAAGTTTATGAAAATTAGTAAAAACAACCATAATACTAACGAAATCTTGATAGTAGAGGGCCAGCAGATCGAAAGAGTAAAAAAGTACACTTACCTAGGGACACTTATAACCGAAAATAATGACTACACTGCAGAAATCAAAGTCAGAATCTCGAGAAAGCACGTTCTAATTTTATAAAAATGAAAAAGGTCCTATGTAGCAAAGATTTAACATTAGCTCTTAAAGTACGCCTAACAAAATGTTACGTATATAGTGTACTATACTATGGACTGGAATCATGGACGTTAAATGTAGAGACAATGAGATGACTTAACGCCTTTGAAATGTGGACCTATAGAAGAATTATGAGGGTTTCCTGGGTAGATGGAGTTACGAACAATGAAGTACTGAGAAGAATAGGTAAAGAGAAGGAAGTTTAACTTACAATTAAAGAAATAAAACTACAGTATCTCGGACATGTGATGCGGGGCGAGAAGTATGGCATCCTGTGACTCATAATGCAGGGAAAAATAGATGGCAGAAGCATCGGCAGAAGACGAATTTCATGGCTGAAGAACCTGAGAGAATGGTTTGGATGCAGCTCAAAACAACTATTTAGAGCTACTGCTTTAAAAATTAAAATAGCTATGATGATTGCCAACCTCCGTAGCGGAGATGGCACCTGAAGAAGAAGAAGAAGATTTATGTACATTATTTTTCTTAGACCTATCCACACTGGTATTTAAAAGATTTTTTGTGGTTGTGGCCTATCAGATATGATTTAACGGCTGCTGACGAGTCTCTTTTGGATTGAGGCCTTGTTTCTGTAGGTACATAAACCTTTTCCTCGCTGCGTCGCTCATGTCCACTTGCTAAACCTTTTTCTCTTCTTGCTGAGGTATTACGCTCTTTGTTAGTTTGCTCTTAGTCAATTCGGTCCTATAAGAAGATCATTACAGAATTAATGACCCTCCAAGCATAAGCAGGCCATTCACCACGACAAGGATCACTGTTCACAGAGGAGTGTATGTAATACAACTACAGCTTCATTTTTTTCTTAGAAAAAAAAAACACTGTCTTAAAAAAAGGCGTTTTCCTTGTTATCGTTGTTATCGTGCAGTTCCTTTTCTTGTCTATAATTGTTTATCTACATTATATTTTTATTGTAGCCCTATTATTATCATATAACATACAAATATTATTACATGCTCTATAATGAGTAAATATTGTTAAACTGACTCTCAAAATTATTTCAGCTCACATTTTCTTCGACGACTCTTTCGAAATCTCCGATCACAACGATGACGACACTCAAGTGAACCGATTTGTGAAGCTTCTGATTAACACGATAGATGAAGCAGCTTCTGATGTACATCAAACTCACATTCGTATCAGACCACCCAAGAAAATTCCGACTCCTTACGGAGGTAGACTGATTTGGTCTCTGCCTGGAAAAACCAAGATGATAGCACACTTGAAGAATAATTTAAAGATTAGACACAGGAAGAGATGGTCACAGGTAAGGCAATATAAAAAAACAAAATAATAACAAACAAAACACTAGTTTTTAGCATATATAAAAATTAATAAAGATTTGTTCGTATAACGGGACCATCCATCCATGTTATGGCTCTACAGCTAATATGGAACACTGGATTTCTTGAGTCCTTATCCACATCACACCATCCTTTCATCGCTTTCTCTCACACAGCAGGGGGATTCTTCTATAATTTTGTCGCCCTTTTTATGGATTGGGCAGATGATGATGCTCTTATTCCACTTTGTTAGCATTTTCTCTTGTCTCCACATTCTGTGTATGGTCTCATCTTTAGTTCCTAGCATCTAGTTTGCTGCAGTTAATGTGATTGTTCTTATTAAGTCCCACTTGTCTTCTAGTATCCGTTCTTCATTTCCTTCAAATTCAGTCAGCTATATCATATTTTCCCGTAACTTCTTTCGAGTTACGGATCTTTTCAGTTTTTCCGGATTAATAATTTCTTTTCTCGGTGGATTCTCCTTTGCCTGTCTGCTAATCCTACATCACAGGCAACCAAAAGACGTTTTTATAACGTAGATAATACGTCATAAAAATTATTAATTGAAGTGTTTCTATGACGTAGTACTGACGTTGAAAATCACGTGTATTTGTCCCATCGATTTAACGTCATAATTGTGACGATTTTAAAACGTCATCGTACCTACGTTTTTTTCACGTCGAGATTGTGATGATTTTCAAACGTTAAAAAGATGACGACTTTTATCCATTGGTAAAATCACATCTTTAATACTTTCAAAAAGTGACCTCTTTCAGATGTTTCAAACTACATATTATAAAAAATAGATAACATAAAACCTATTTATAGGCCTACGTCCCATATATGTCGAAGATATACTACCACTTGTTTAAGATTGCCTGTACAGTGCACTAGAAGCAAACTAAGATTGATTCTGCATGATTGTACCAGCCCTCGCATTATAGAATTTTCCCTTTTTATATATATCTACCTACTTTTACTGTGTCAAAACTGAAACAACATTAAGGCTAAAAATTAATTTAATTAAACTCGATAACGCATAATTAATTCACTCATTAACAGAAAATAACCATCCAAAACAAATAAACATAACCTCAAATAGTTGTCACGAAGAATTACTGCATTAAACTAACTCACTGGGCAAAAACGAATAAAAATCTCTTAATTAACACATTTCTTCAAATCGAAATGAAAAGTTTTATTTTATCACACAAGAAACAAACCACGTAAACAATTAATGACAAATTTCTTTTGACCATTTATAAACGAATTATTGTTTGGAGTCAATACAAGAGCTTTAAGCTCCTCCCAATTTCATGACGTTAGGCTGTTTGAAATGAAAACGTTTTTTTAATCGATTTTTAACGTCATTAATCTTACGTATTTAAAATCACTTACAAAAGACGTCTATATGACGTAATGTTCAACCACGTGTGTATATTCAACCAAAAACTGACGTTTCCTCGACGTTATATGACGTCTCTTGGTTACCTGGGATCTGAAGTGTACCTGAACTAATAGGTGGTCTTATGCATGTTCCTCATCTACTTTTTATGTCCAATATACTTCATGCTCATCGCTTTTATATCAAGACGTGAAGACGTTACCTATTTAGTTGATAACATCTCCTCCAGGGGATGTCCAGGTGCCTCTGTGTACCGTTATCTAATCTCCAAATTATTATAATGACTCCAAATTTATTTCAGGTTATGTACATGTACTACCTCCTTGGCCACAGACTCATGGAATTGCCAATTTCCGTAGATAGAAAAGCAACGATAGCTGAAAATACGTATTTATTGACTTTAGATGGAGATATTGACTTCCAACCTTCGGCTGTGTTACTTTTAATCGATTTAATGAAGAAGAATAGGAATCTAGGTAAGAGAGAGGCATATTATAGTATTCACTTTATGGCAACGTAAACTTCCACGTACGGTACTGGTCCGGAGACGTATTCTCCAATCGGACCTCAGGAAGTAACTGGACCTCAGACTTTACTTTAGATCTAATAATGTAACTGAAACTGATTATCTGTTATCCTTTTCAGGTGCAGCATGTGGTCGTATTCATCCTGTAGGATCCGGTCCGATGGTATGGTACCAGCTCTTCGAATATGCCATTGGTCATTGGCTGCAAAAAGCCACTGAACACGTTATCGGCTGTGTATTGTGTAGTCCTGGATGTTTCTCCCTCTTCAGAGGAAAAGCTCTTATGGATGACAACGTTATGAAGAAATATACCACCTGGTAAGTTCCAGCTATAATTAATTCTCTCAATAAAATGTTTATTAGAATAAGTTCTAAGTAATAATATTTTCCTAATGGTATTGAAAAAGAATGATCAGATACTCTCAAAATAATAAGATAATAAAATAATAAAAAACAGTATTATAAACATTAGGATTCTGGAATTATTGTCTTGTGGCATGCTTACGTAATCTGCTATTTTGACATTTCGATATTTTTTACGCCTTTAATTTTATTCTTCTTCTCTTTCTTCTTCTTTTTGTGTAGACATGACTGTCTGTTTTTCAATGTGCCTCCGGTAAGTTGTCATTCCATCGTTTTTGTGGTTTTCCCACTGATCGTCTATTCCTATTGGGGAATCGTCTCTCGCCGTCCTTACTCACGGTTCTTAGAGATTACTACGGTTGCCTAAATCGACTAACCAATGAACATTAAGGGTGAGATTACGTCACGAGAGTTTACTGTCATTTGAATCGCAATATGATTTTTTTCGAATCCTGAGAAAACCAAGTATTTTAGAAAAATTTAAACGCAGGATGCAAGATTACATTATTACCGAGGGCGGAAAGCCCCTTTAGAATAAACAAGCAGATTCTATTGAATGAAATATTTGAAATTAAATATCACACTTCTCTTTTATTTTGAGCCCTGTAACTTATTAAAATAAACATTATAGAAGTTTTCAGGGACTTTCAGCCCTCGGTAATAATGTAGTCTTTCATTCTGAGTTTAAATTTTTCAAAAATATTTATTAGTTTTCTCAGGATTCGAAAAAAATGAATACAATTAAAACACATTGAGAATTTTGACATACGTCAAAATTTTGCATTAACTCAATGTAAAATTCTGAACTCTTGAATTCCAGCTTCCCTAATAATTATTGTACATCAAAAGACATTAGAAATTATTTGTAGAGGATTGAAATCTGTATTGGAAATAACTGTTAAAATTGGTCTACTTACGTAATTAAACATATTCCAAAATTTTGTAAAAATGTAATACATTTTAGTTTTCAGCCCAAACTTAGGCCACACACAATGCAATAATGTTCACATTTTTGAACTGTCAATATTTTTATTTCATCATGTATTGTTTAAAAACAATACAGTTGATAAGATACCCTCAGTTGCGGAGAAAGGATTAATAATAAAGATTTTTTTAAGACTAAGTTTTCACTCTAATGGCATATAACATATCCCACCAGAATGAAAACAATGGGAACCTTCTCTGGTTACACCTCCGAGGCTTCTACAATTTGCAAGCCATACGGATGCTGAGACTAAGGAAGATGAGGGAATTCTACAATTTACAATTCACATCACATCTGCTCAGCGCGGTAAAATTCCAACGAGACTGGTTCCCTTCATACTCCACACAGAGTAAATGTAAATAAAAAAATGAATAACCATTTTCAATTTCGTTGCAAAACGAAAATACAGCCGAACCATATTCCAGTCCAATCAGAGAGTGCCGCAAGCACCTCTACCGGTTTCGAAACTTATTAGTCTCTCATCAGGAGGCACATATGCTGCTCTCCCTGATCCAACCAAAACATACCCCAGCGTGCAGTCCCGAATTGCAACGAACGAAATGGCATAGATGCCCTAGCGGCAACTGCTAGCAAAAGACTAAGTTTTCACTCTAATGGCATATAACATATCCCACCAGAATGAAAACAATGGGAACCTTCTCTGGTTACACCTCCGAGGCTTCTACAATTTGCAAGCCATACGGATGCTGAGACTAAGGAAGATGAGGGAATTCTACAATTTACAATTCACATCACATCTGCTCAGCGCGGTAAAATTCCAACGAGACTGGTTCCCTTCATACTCCACACAGAGTAAATGTAAATAAAAAAATGAATAACCATTTTCAATTTCGTTGCAAAACGAAAATACAGCCGAACCATATTCCAGTCCAATCAGAGAGTGCCGCAAGCACCTCTACCGGTTTCGAAACTTATTAGTCTCTCATCAGGAGGCACATATGCTGCTCTCCCTGATCCAACCAAAACAAACCCCAGCGTGCAGTCCCGAATTGCAACGAACGAAATGGCATAGATGCCCTAGCGGCAACTGCTAGCAAAAGACTAAGTTTTCACTCTAATGGCATATAACATATCCCACCAGAATGAAAACAATGGGAACCTTCTCTGGTTACACCTCCGAGGCTTCTACAATTTGCAAGCCATACGGATGCTGAGACTAAGGAAGATGAGGGAAACCATCCCATTGTTTTCATTCTGGTGGGATATGTTATATGCCATTAGAGTGAAAACTTAGTCTTTTGCTAGCAGTTGCCGCTAGGGCATCTATGCCATTTCGTTCGTTGCAATTCGGGACTGCACGCTGGGGTTTGTTTTGGTTGGATCAGGGAGAGCAGCATATGTGCCTCCTGATGAGAGACTAATAAGTTTCGAAACCGGTAGAGGTGCTTGCGGCACTCTCTGATTGGACTGGAATATGGTTCGGCTGTATTTTCGTTTTGCAACGAAATTGAAAATGGTTATTCATTTTTTTATTTACATTTACTCTGTGTGGAGTATGAAGGGAACCAGTCTCGTTGGAATTTTACCGCGCTGAGCAGATGTGATGTGAATTGTAAATTGTAGAATTCCCTCATCTTCCTTAGTCTCAGCATCCGTATGGCTTGCAAATTGTAGAAGCCTCGGAGGTGTAACCAGAGAAGGTTCCCATTGTTTTCATTCTGGTGGGATATGTTATATGCCATTAGAGTGAAAACTTAGTCTTTTGCTAGCAGTTGCCGCTAGGGCATCTATGCCATTTCGTTCGTTGCAATTCGGGACTGCACGCTGGGGTTTGTTTTGGTTGGATCAGGGAGAGCAGCATATGTGCCTCCTGATGAGAGACTAATAAGTTTCGAAACCGGTAGAGGTGCTTGCGGCACTCTCTGATTGGACTGGAATATGGTTCGGCTGTATTTTCGTTTTGCAACGAAATTGAAAATGGTTATTCATTTTTTTATTTACATTTACTCTGTGTGGAGTATGAAGGGAACCAGTCTCGTTGGAATTTTACCGCGCTGAGCAGATGTGATGTGAATTGTAAATTGTAGAATTCCCTCATCTTCCTTAGTCTCAGCATCCGTATGGCTTGCAAATTGTAGAAGCCTCGGAGGTGTAACCAGAGAAGGTTCCCATTGTTTTCATTCTGGTGGGATATGTTATATGCCATTAGAGTGAAAACTTAGTCTTTTGCTAGCAGTTGCCGCTAGGGCATCTATGCCATTTCGTTCGTTGCAATTCGGGACTGCACGCTGGGGTTTGTTTTGGTTGGATCAGGGAGAGCAGCATATGTGCCTCCTGATGAGAGACTAATAAGTTTCGAAACCGGTAGAGGTGCTTGCGGCACTCTCTGATTGGACTGGAATATGGTTCGGCTGTATTTTCGTTTTGCAACGAAATTGAAAATGGTTATTCATTTTTTTTAAAGATTTTTTTATTCAGTCAATGGTGTGAGCACTGTCAGTTAAATAGTAACGTGTGGCCTTACTTTTACACGCAAGCCTATTGTGGCAAATGTATCATATTTTTCAAAATTTTGGAATGCATTTAAATCGTAGAACAATTTTAACTTTTGGTTTTAATAAAGATTTTAATTCTCTACCAGTATTCTCTCATGACTTTTGATGTAAAATAATTAGTGAAGCAGGAATTCAACAATTCAGAATTTTACATTGAGTTTCCTATGGCCCTTTTTACGATTCACCACCCGGTATAAGATAAAATGTGTACTATTTGTCTAATTATTTCATAATAACACAAATAATACACAGATATACACAATAACACACATTCAATGATCGAAAATCATTTAAAAATATGGGAATATAAACTCTTGTGACGTAAAGTCAAAAATATAAGTCTCCCCACCACCGTCGGACAAGACAACCGTAATAAAGTCTAATAACCGTGGTCCTTACTACTCTATTTGTTGTCATTCGGCTTATGTGCCATTGGCAACTAATTGGGTCAGTTAGATCTTCTTCTACTTTTACTTTTATTGTGTTGTTTCGATCGTTTTAATTATTCCTAGAGGTACCTCTCTTGCGTACAATAAATGTATAGCGTTCTCTAATTTGACCCTGCCAAATACCTTCTAAGGTCCACGAAACACAAATATGCCGGTTCTTTGTATTATATGCCTGATTATAAATATAGCGTCGGTGCATGATTTTCCCGACCTAAAACTTTGTTGTTCTTCTGCTAATGTTATAATTTTATTCAGTTTGTTTGTTATCACTTTGGTCGTTAATTTTAATGTTGTGTTTAATTAATTAATTCCTCTGTAATTCACCGGGTTAGATTTTTCTCCCTCTTTGAAGAGGGATATCAGGATGCTTGATCTCCATTATTTTGTTTTATTATTTATACATGTCCACTAATTGATGTTTTATTTGTAGCTCTGCTGAAGCTAGACACTACGTACAATACGATCAAGGAGAAGATCGATGGCTATGTACTCTCCTCCTCCAAAGAGGCTACAGAGTAGAATATTCAGCTGCCTCCGACGCTTACACCCATGCTCCTGAAGGCTTCAACGAATTTTTCAACCAACGACGTCGATGGGTTCCCTCTACTATCGCGAATATCATGGATTTACTTATGGATTCGAAGAAGACTATTGAAGTGAACGACAACATATCTATGCCCTACATTGGATATCAGATTCTTCTTATGGGTGGTACCATATTAGGTCCTGGAACTATATTTCTTATGTTGGTGGGTGCCTTCGTGGCTGCTTTCCAGATTGACAATTGGACTAGCTTTTATTACAACATTTGGCCCATATTATTCTTCATGTTCATCTGTTTCACATGCAAATCTAATATACAGGTACGTATAAAATATTAAAAAATAGTATCACTAAGAACACTTAAATATATTTTAGGGAGACTCACTTTCTAAATTGTAAAAATGACAATTTTTAAATATTTTTAAGAAAAACCTACCCATTACATTTATGGTTATAATTTTTTTATACATTGTTAAGGAAGTTTCGAGGCATACAAAAAAAAATTGGCACTTTTAGTTGTTTTTCACAACTGCAAATGGCGTCTTCCAAAAAATTATTTTGGGAGACACTTGTCTGCTTTCCTGACAAGGGTGGATCCAGAGAGGAACCATGCCCGCAACCAGAGGGGAACCATGGTCGGAACACATATTGCGCAACCCTCAAAAGTCATTCATTATCCAGATGTCAGTCATTAACTCTCAGAGGTCTAAACAGATACAAGAAAATAGAGGAAGATAACGACTAGTAGAGTTTATAGTGTTCTTAGGTCGACAAAATATTCATCTGAAAGGCCATCGTAATGATGGCCTTCTGTTTCCGGACGAAGATGCTGGACCTAGAAATGAGGGGAATTTCAAGGAATTGTTAAGGTTTAAAATCGCATCAGGAGATGAGACTCTTCAACAACACCTATCTACAGCAACTTCCCGAGCATAGTACCTTAGTAGTACCAGTCAAATAGTGAATCAGGTTCAAAGTGCAAATTATTATTACTCTGTTATATTTGACGAAACGGCCGACGTATCCCACGTGGAACAGCTATTTCTAAATTTGAGATACATACACAATAACAACATTCGTGAAGACTTTGTCAAATTCATTGATGCTTATGAGAACCTAAAAATAATTAGTGAAAATCAAGAGAGAGGGTTAAAACAACGCCTGATGTTAAAAGCCTTGGGAAAAATAGTATTAACTTAAAAGAAAGTTGAAAGAACAGCACTTGACCCGAAAAAATGTGTAGAAATCGGTACTGACAGTTACAGCGTAATGATAATATGTGCTCGCTTTATAAGTTTTAGAAAGCAACTGTGAAGTTGAAGGTGCACAGGTGAGGCCTCGCGCGCAGGGTTGTATACAAAAGAGTTTTAGCTCAAGTATGGTCAGGTCAGAATGTTTTTACGTAAAAAATTGACTTTTTTGAAAATTTAGAAAGTAAAAGTACCCTTAAAGTTATTTTAATATATAAATTGTTTTTTAATATATAAATTATTGGTATGTAAATATCTTAATCCCACCTTCTTTTTAGCTGATAGTTGCCCAAATACTCTCAACCGGATACGCTCTAATCATGATGGCTGTGATAGTAGGTACTGCTCTGCAATTGAGGGAGGATGGTATAGGCTCCCCATCTGCCATTTTCTTGATTGCGATGACGGGATCGTTTATGATAGCTGCATTCCTTCATCCTCAGGAATTTTGGTGTATAGTTCCAGGAATCATATATCTGCTGTCCATTCCATCTATGTACTTGCTGCTAATTCTTTATTCCATTATAAATCTGAACAATGTTTCCTGGGGCACACGTGAAGTACCGGTGAAAAAGACAAAGAAGGTAAGTTTTGTAGAGAATCGCACTGTCATTTTCTAGTTAAAAAAAAATTGAAAATATCTAATATTAATGCTATAGGAATTGGAAGAAGAAAGAAAAGCTGCAGAAGAAGCTAAGAAGCATGCCAAACAAAAGTCTTTATTAGGATTCTTACAAAACGGAGGTACCAACGATGACGATGAAGGTAGTATCGAAATATCTTTTGCCGGACTTTTCAGATGTCTTTTATGTACACATCAGAAAGCAGGAGATGAAAAAGCTCAACTCATACATATTGCCGACTCATTGGATTCCTTAGGAAAGAGACTTGACCATATTGAAAAGTAAGTAACAATTTTTGTTCAATCTTTGTTAGGCTAAAATATGTAGTTTCATATGCCGAAAATATTCAATAGTATTTTATTTCATATTCATTTTCATCATAGTTATTACCTTCTTAACAGATCTGTTTTGGTTCATCATTGAGCTTCAGCAGCTCGGACAGGTTGATTAATATTTCTCCATTGGTCTCGGTCAACCTTTATATGTGCCGGCTCAGTTTAATGTTTCTTGAGAAGCTTTTTTAAGATGTCTGACCATCGCTGTGGAGATCTACCGCTTTGTCGCTAACTCTGGGGCCTTTTTTAGACCTAGAACCGCTTAATTTTGAGACCGAGACCTTGACGCCCTGAAAGACAACAAAAACTTAACCAAAACATACAACGATTAAAAGAACGCATAGAGACTGTAAATATAAATGATATATGGGCAAATTTCAGGGACACTGCAACAGAAACAAATCATAGTCACTACCTTCTTGACAGATCTGTTTTGGTTCATCATTGAGCTTCAGCAGCTCGGACAGTTTGATTAATATTTCTCCATTGGTCTTCGGTCAACTTTTATATGTGCCGGCTCAGTTTAATGTTTCTTGAGAAGCTTTTTTAAGATGTCTGACCATCGCTGTGGAGATCTACCGCTTTGCCGCTAACTCTGAGGCCTTTTTTGGACCTAGAACCGCTCAATTTTGAGACCGAGACCTTGACGCCCTGAAAGACAACAACAACTTAACCAAAACATACAACGATTAAAAGAACGCATAGGCAAGCCGCACACCAACGAAACATGAAACGAAAAACATGAAGCATGAAACGTAAAACACGTTTCATGAAAATTAAACGCGGCTAAACAAATCTTGAAGTCCGCCTACTAATGAAACGAGTGTGATTCATGCTCATAACACATTTTTATTTTCGGAAAGTTTCATAAATGGCCGGACGTCTATTTGTTTAGCAGTGTTTTATTTCCATGAAACGTGATTTACGTTTCATGTTTCTTTGATGTGCGGCCTGCCTTACGGGCATGGGATAATAACACGAAAGTTAGTAAGCGGGTTTTTTTGGGACGAGAAATCTAAATTCGCCACCAAAAATCATGTATCATGTAGCCTTAGAGACTGTAGGTATAAATGATATATGGGCAAATGTCAGCGACACAGCAACAGAAACTACATCACCGCTTTGGCGCTAACTCTGGGGCCTTTTTTGGACCTAGAACCGCTCAATTTTGAGACCGAGACCTTGACGCCCTGAAAGACAACAACAACTTAACCAAAACATACAACGATTAAAAGAACGCATAGGCAAGCCGCACACCAACGAAACATGAAACGAAAAACAAGAAACATGAAACGTAAAACACGTTTCATGAAAATTAAACGCGGCTAAACAAATCTTGAAGTCCGCCTACTAATGAAACGAGTGTGATTCATGCTCATAACACATTTTTATTTTCGGAAAGTTTCATAAATGGCCGGACGTCTATTTGTTTAGCAGTGTTTTATTTCCATGAAACGTGATTTACGTTTCATGTTTCTTTAATGTGCGGCCTGCCTTACGGGCATGGGATAATAACACGAAAGTTAGTAAGCGGGTTTTTTTGGGACGAGAAATCTAAATTCGCCACCAAAAATCATGTATCATGTAGCCTTAGAGACTGTAGATATAAATGATATATGGGCAAATGTCAGCGACACAGTAACAGAAACTACATTAGAAATCCTGAGAAAAGCAGGAAAACAAAAAAGGAAAAGATTGGATAACCAATGAAATCCTACAGCTGATAGAAGAGAGAAGACTACAAAAAGATAACAAAGATGAATATAATAAAATTAACAAAATCGTTAAAGAACAAATCAAAGAAGCCAAAGAAAAATGGTCAAAGAGGTGATAACACATACTCTACATAAGAAGATTAGAGAGATAACACATACGTATAAATACAAAACCCCCGTAAAACTTATCGACGAAAACAACAGATCGATAATAAAAAAAAACAAGAAGAGGCAGAAATATGGAAAACCTACATATCCGAATGTTTTGCTGATGATCAAGAACCAATAGAACAATCAGATAGTGAGTTTGGAGGGACCTGACATACTTTCAAAAGAATTAATTTTGGAGGAAACTAAAAATGGAAAAACGGCTGGTCCAGATGGAAGTTATGTCGTATGTGTCATTCACTAAAAGAATTTCTTCAAATCCTGCACTCTAGACTTCTAGACTGGAAAAAGATAAATGAAAACGTAAGTAAAAGCCAATTTGATTTCAGAAATAGTACGGGCACCAGATATGCTTTATTGGCAATGCAAATATTGATCCAAAAAAAGTCTCGATCAGCAGAGGAATGTCTTCTTGTGTTTTAGATTATGAGAAGGCATTCGAGAAGATGAAGCACGACAAACTTATAAATCTGCTCAAACAAATTGGACTGTCTACACTGTTGTACGGAGTTGAGGGTTGGACGTTAAAGGCAAGATCCATGTCACCTCTGGATTCTTTTAAGATGTGGTTGTATCGACGGTTATTGAAAACACCATGGATCGAGAGACTACCAAATGATCGAGTGCTGAAAATAATGAATAAAGATAGGAAACTATTGACAACAGTTAAGCAATGAAAAGTAAATTATTTTAGCCATATTTTTATAAATGATAAGTATGGTCTTCTAGAGTTTATCGTTGAAGGAAAGATCAAAGGAAGATGAGGCATTGAATAATTCATATTTCATATTACAAATGTTTAATTTTTTAGGGTTGTCGATCCCTCGGGTCACCATGCAAGAAGAAGGAGTATGTCATCTTCATCTCGTCATGGAGACCACTTGAAACCAGTTAATGAAGAGGAAGAAGAGTCCACGGATGAGTCAGATGATGACACCGCATCCCTTACACCTAAAAATAAAAGAGACGACTTACTGAACCCTTATTGGATAGAAGACCCGGACGTACTGAAAGGAGAAGTAGAATATCTGAGCAGTAACGAGTTGCAGTTCTGGAAAGACTTGTTGGAGAAGTATCTGTATCCTCTTGATGAAAACAAGGAGGAGAAGGTATAAGACGAATATTTTTACTAAAATTTAAGTATAATGTAGTCTGTTTTTAAACCAAGAGGAGTAATTTAAATTTCCCGCGCCGTAAAGCTTGTTTGTAATTGGTCCAACCCCAGGCAAGTTTACTCCACTGTTATCAAATTTTGACACTAATGGCATTTATAAAATTTTGATACTATTGACATTTCTTACGTTAATCAAGTTATATCAGCGATTTTTTGTATTTTCTGCGTTATTCCTTTAATTTTTAGATTTTTGGTATTTTTTATATAAAAAACATTTGTTTTTAGAACTCTTTAGCGACGTGTTAGTATAATATTTATGGATTACTGTCAAAGGCTGATATGATCAACGAAAAAAAATGTATTTGGTGATATTTCTAGTGACTTTCTTGGTTGTGAATCTGTCTTTTTAGTTAACTTCTCTTAGTTTAAAAACAAAGCTTAGTAGTATTGAAAATGAAATACCGTGAGTTAATGCATTAACTCAAGGTAAAATAATGCAAAACCTACAAATTTTAGCCCTGGGGGTATCACCCCTTCTCGGAATAAAAAAAATATACGTTCAAAAATCCGGAAATCCGGAAATTGATAAACTGACTAATTCTAAGCAACTTTTCTTCTATAAAGTTTTTTCACTAAGCCAATACTTATCGAGCTATTTGCGAGTGAATATGTTCATTTTTCAACAAAAAAAAACACGTTTTTAGACGGTTTTTCGTAAATAACTCAAATATTAAGTATTTTATCGAGAAAAATATCGCTAACAAAAATATAGCTTATAAAATAGTGAAAAATATTATGTATGTGTAAAGTCTGTAGACCCAATAAAAGCGGAGTTGTAGGTAATGAAGTGTAGATAGGTTATTATTCGTCAAATTCCAAATCGAATATTTCAATGTGAAATTACCAAAAAATGAATCTTTCGGGGAAAACTCATCACAACTTTTTTGAAATGTTAAAAAAAGCTTTATTTTTGTTTTTTAAAAAAGTTTTTAGCATCAAAAGTAAGCAAGTTGCGCTCAAAATAAAGTTAGTCCCTTTTTTTATAAAAAAAAAATCGTGAAAATCAGCCTCTAATTTACACACCAAATGAGAATAACCGTTACCGCTTTACAATTTACTTTAATTATAAATATATTACTTAACTTATATGATATTAAGTTTCATCGGTTAAAAGTGCTTATTTTTGAAAAAAAAATTTGAAAATTTGAAAAAAATGCTTTTTTCAAAATAGCTTAAGAATTATTAATTATACCAAAAATCTCAAAGGGTAAAAAGATGTGGTTTTGCTTTTCTGAATATTTTGGATTTTTTGTTTATTTGTAATTGATAACTCGTTCAACCCCTTTCAACTACAGCACTTTCAAAACTTATAAAACAATACGTAAATAAAGTAACGTGTGAAGCTGTAACGATTAATTTCATTTGGACTGCTAATTAGAGAGTCATTTTCACAATTGTTTTGCTTGCTTACTTTTGATGCTAACAACTTAAAAAAAACAAAAATAAAGCTTTTTCAAACACTTTAAAAAGGTTATGATGAGTTTTCCCCGAAAAGTGCTTTATTTTTTGGTTATTTCCCGTTGAAATATTCGATTTGGAATTTGAAGGATAAGAAACTACTTTTCATGAGCTACAACTCTGCTTCTACTGGTCTACGGACTTCATACATACACAATTTTTTTCAGTTTTTTCAGCTATATGAATATTTTTGCTATGAATATTTTTTTGATAAACTACTTATTTTTCGAGTTATTTGCGAACATCCGTCTAAAAACGAGGTTTTTTGTTGAAAAATGAACATATTTACTCGGAAATAACTCGAAGAGTATTGACTTAGTGAAAAAACTCTATAGAAGAAAAGTTGCTTAGAATTAGTCAGTTTATCCATTTCCGGACTTACTTTGAACGTATATTTTTTCACCCGCGAGAAGGAGTGAAACTCACCCCCAGGGCAAAAACACACATCGGCATAATATCACTTTTTTTCTTTGACATGGTAGATGTCTATGCCAAATTTTATGTCAATCCAAGCGGTTCTTTAAAATTTGTAGCAAAAACCAATAGTAAATGGACTATTTATTGAATTGAATCAATATTGAGTAGTATTGAAATTGATTTCAACTTAGTCTACACACTATTCCATGTATTTTCTTATTTTCTTCGGTATATTATTTGTTATAGGTAGCAGGTATTAATTCTTTATAGGTAGCCACACAATTTAGTTTCTATTTTCTTTTAATTTACATTCTTCTGATTTTTTTGTTTTCCAGATAACTCTGTTCTTTTATTGATTTATTTATTTTTACCAAATGCTACTGTTGCTTTTGGTCTTTTTTTCAAAGCGTGTAACATAATTTTCGACTGTAGTTAATGCTTTGAGATATTTCACTACGTGATACTATTTTAATGACCACAATATCTGAGTCGTAAGTAAATTCTAAGTAAATTCTTCTACATTTGTTCTTTTGGTCAATCCTATAATATTTTCACTTTATTTTAAAATTCAAACGTTTATCAGAATATAATTAGAATAGACTAATTTACACTTTATTTTATTATTAACTACATCACACTGACCACAATTTGCAAAAACTTATAGGCCCGTATAGCTGCTGACCTGAAGGAATTGAGAGACCAATCAGTTTTTGCTTTCTTTATGCTGAATGCCCTCTTTGTGTTAATAGTATTTTTGCTGACTTTGAAAAAAGACTACCTACACATCAAATGGCCCTTTGGAGTCCGCACTAACATAACCTACGACGAAACAACACAAGAGGTAATTGCAATGGGAATCATGGCATCTTTTTTGGTACATCATTTGCTTCAAAATACTAAATGGTTTAGCTTGTTGATATATAAACATGATATATATATATATATATATATATATATTATATATATATATATATATATATATATATATATATATATATATATTATTATTATTATTATTTATTATTGTCGGATTTGCCGTAGACTTACGCACCTTCTATGTCTAGGTCTCGAATGTTGTTTATTGATTAGAATGTGTCTAAAGATATTCAACCTCTTGTCTTTACCGACGAGCCCAGAGAGGTTGAAGAGGGCGAAACACATTTCTAAGAACTGGTGTTTGGATCTTTGATTCTATTCGAAAAATTTTTCCCAGCCCGAAATGGTGGATGTGTGAATTGTTCGTAAGGGGATTTTTCCACATTCTCTATTTCATCTATTTTATATATATATATATATATATATAAAATATATATAAAATTTCCAACAGTTACCGAGAAGGAGCCATGTGACCCATCCCAACACCATATCTAATACCTATTGATTTTTTACAGGAAAGGATTGCAAAAGACTTAATCGAACTGAGGAACAAGTCTGTATTTGCATTCATAATGTTTAACGCGTTATTCGTATTAGCGGTGTTTCTGCTACAACTGAATAAGGATCAGATTCATGTAAAGTGGCCTTTCGGCGTTCGAACTAATATTACGTATATCGAGGAAACCTCAGAGGTATTTAAAAGGTCTTGAATGTGGTTCCTCTGGAATGGAATTACTAATGAGTCTCTTTGGCATGGGACTTACCACAGTTGTGCTTTTCTGTGTTAACAAAGATTTCAGTTTAGGATAATTTATTATTTACGGTATACCAAGCTAATACTATATTATTAAAGTTTAATCTTTTTATCCTACATATTTTTGTCTATCTGATGACTCAATGGACTGACGAACTCACTTGCTTGTGAGTATTTTGATAGGTCGATGATAGGTTTAAGCAACACAGTAATCAAATCCAAAATAAATCTGATGTTTTTAATTGAAATTCGCGATAAATAGATGGGTACTATAGGATGAATAAAGAGATGAGAATTAGCTTGCAACGGATAGTACCTAATACGAATGCAAGCTAGCTTAGCAAGTAAATAAGCTGAGATATGACATTAAAAGAAAATGTAAAGTACAGTGTATAAAGGAATGGACACTAAATAGAAAAAGAATATAATACATAAGTAGAATGGAGAAGACCCGTGTATCTATCTGTCTGCAGGAAACAAAATGGGATTTGACGAAGCAGATACAACTATATCAAACAAAATAAGTAACCAAGTACCAGTATTGGCGAATAGATTTCATGTCCGCAGTTATACAAACCCAAACAGAACAACAAGTATAAGTAGGAAAAACAACGAAAGAAAGAACGAATAAATAGAAAATAATACGAACGAATAAATAGAAAATAAGTAGAATGGGGAAGACCCGTGTATCTCTCTAGAAACAAAATGGAATTTGACGAAGCAGACACAACTATAACAAACAAAATAAGCTACGTTGTTCTAAAGCTATTTCCTTGTGGCATTTTTATAATTACTAGTTTTGATGGGAAATAAGCCACAATTTTACTAAAAAAATGATTTTATTAACGTTTCGACGTCCAAATCGGATGCCGTTGTCAAAATACAAAAAATATTAATGAATTAAACGAAAATGTTGTTGCTTAGTAAAAAATTTTTCTAATAATTTATTTAATCTGGCTCATTTATGTCGGCAATTCAGACATATATTATACATTTTAAAGTAGAAGACTTTAAAATGATATTGCCAATATTTATGAGTTGCGTTCCTGGGACGACTTTACTGAAAGATAGTTCATTCGATTACATGAAATCAACCCCAACTCAAGAATATCCGTCACAAAAAAATCGTAACATGTGATCTGTCTTTAAAAAGACAACCACATGCACATTTTTGTTTAATTCATTAATACACATAGTTTCAAAAGTTATGCATCACCCCTCGTATTCACGATTTTTACGCTTTTATAAATCCGTATCTTTATCACATATTTAATGGGCCTTTTTTATAAAAATTATACCATTTTTGGTTTTTTATTTTATTTGATTACCCATTTAATTGACCTGGTTTTGCCAGGGTGTAAACATTTGAAAAATTTATTCTGGTGAAATTTTTGAAAACGTGATTAAAAATCAATCGTACTTTAATTTCTGAGTTGGATCGTATAAGAATAATTATTATCGATTTAGTTGAAGAAGGCCATTCGTGGCGGAAAGAGTGGGGTGTTTCTTCGGAGAGCCAACAAGAGCTGCACAACTAGCCACAGACGAATTCGCCGGTTATCACTATTTAAACAGATTCTGGTCTCGTCTGAAAAAAGCGCAAAATTCCAAAAGTGTTGGGGGAGCTGTATGTGTTCTTGAGCCCACTGGAGGCGGTCCAAAACATGTCTAGATTGTAGCTGAGGAACTCTTATTGGTCGACGACTCCTCAAATCTGAGTCTAAAATTCTTCTTCTTATTGTAGCCAACGATACTCTGATTCCTGTAGCATACCTGAATTCTCTTTGGAGGGCTGGCACAGACATAGAAGAATTTCTACAGATGGAAATTCTGATATATCTATTCTGTCGATCATTGGTAACTCGGGGTCTACCAGACCGAGCTCTATTCCGTATCGAGTTTGTCTCCAGGAACATATTCCATATCCGTGAGACATCACTCTGAGAAACACCCATTCTTTCCGCCAAGAACCGCTGTGAATGGCCTTCTTCAACTAAATTAATAATAATTCTTATACGATCTAACTCAGAAATTAAAGTACGATTCATTTCAAAAACTATGTTTTCGAAAATTTCACCAGAATAAACTTTTCAAATGTTTACACCTTGGCAAAACCAGGTCAATTAAATGGGTAATCAAATAAAATAAAAAACCAAAAATGGTATATTTTTATAAAAAAGGCCCATTAAGTATGTGATAAAATACGGATTTATAAAAGCGTAAACATCGTGAATACGAGGGGTGATGCATAACTTTTGAAACTATGTGTATTTTTTGTATTTTGACAACGGTATCCGATTTGGACGTCGAAACGTTAATAAAATCATTTTTTTTTAATTGTGGCTTATTTCCCATCAAAACTAGTAAAAATAAGCAACCAAGTACCAGTATTGTCGAATAGACTTAATGTCCGCAGTTATACAAACCCAAACAGAACAACAAGTATAAGTAGGAAAAACAATAAAAGGAAGAACGAATAAATAGAAAATAATACGAACGAATAAATAGAAACTAAGTAGAATGGGGAAGACCCGTGTATCTCTCTGTCTGCAGGAAACAAAATGGGATTTGACGAAGCAGATACAACTTTAACAAACAAAATAAGCAACCAAGTACCAGTATTGGCGAATAGATTTAATGTCCGCAGTTATACAAACCCAAAAATAAGAACCAGTATACGTAGGAAAAACAACAAAAGGAAGAACGAATAAATAGAAAATAATCTAATAACTTAAAAAATAAGAAATTTGTGAAAAAGGCACGAAACAGATCAGAATTAAGAAGAATCTTGGATCAGGCATAGACCCAAAAGAGATTGTCGAACTAGTGATGATGATGAAGCCACCTTCAAGCAAAATTATCATTTAGATAGTAGGTAGTAATCTTGTATAGAATGAATAGTACCTAGTCTTGTATAAGATAAATAAAAGGACGAATAAAGAAATGGAAGTCTTAAATCCAATCAAAACCAGAAAATTGGAATATCTCGGACATATTACACGTGGAGAGAGATAGCTCCAACTCATTATGTAGGGAAAGATTCAAGGAAAAAGAAGCATATGGAGACGCAGAATATCGTGGCTGCGCAACCTGAGAGAATGGTACGGATATACATCAAACGAACTTTTCAGAGCAGCCGTCTCCAAAGTCAGAATAGCTATGATGATTACCGACCTCCGTCGCGGAGATGACACTTGAAGAAGAAGAATCTTGTATAAAATATTTGCTCTTCAAAACTATTTTTATTTTGATTATGTATGTAACTTTTAAAACGTATATCAGTAAATAATAGATTACGAACTGAAATCTAGTAACAAAGGCATACGTCACTCGAACACTTGTGATTAATACACTATATCTTCTGCAACATTTGTCAAATAACCAGAATACCTACTACAATCACACGTACAGCAACGGTACTGATTCTTCTAAAACCATTGCTCACAATTAATGTCCACTGGGGCAAAGCCAATGTTTGGTAGATTTTAGAGTTTTTTTAACATTTTCGAATATATAAAAATAGGGTACACACTCATACTGTACTAATCTGAAACATAAGTTAATATAAGATTAACTTATTTCAATAGTATGTCCTGAATATGCAGGATTTATGATTTAGCTGAAGTTAGCAATTACTAAAAATTGTTATGTATGACCTAATTCAGTAGTTCCCAACCTTTTTCCCTTGATCGCCCCCTTAGACAGGTTTTACCAGTTGTGAATACTACAATCGCCCCCCCCCCATTAAATTTTATTTATTTTTGCATTTCGTAAAATGATAAATGGCTATATTTAAAAGAATTGTTAATGGCTTCCTTGGGTCTCGTGTCCCTCACATAATTTGTTTATATCAGGCTCAATGTTGGTTAATAGCAGCCTCAAATCTGCTCTTTCTATTATGTCGGGCCTATTTCTTTGTTTGTTTTCCAATATACACACAGAACTAAAACCTTTCTCCACTAGATATGTTGTGGGGAATGCTAATTGTAATAGTAATTTGATTGTATTCCACAAGATTGGATAAACTTCTTTTATCCTCGGCCAAAATCTTTCATACCCACACTACCCCCACACTACCGAAACAGATTTTCAATTTCAACATAATGTTTCATATCAATCACGCTTTCTTGAAGAGAAGAACATGCCGTTAAAACTTCTACCCTGAAAGGATTGATAAACTAAGTTGGTACTTTTAGACTAGTTAAATCTTGAAATCGGGACTGCAGATCTTCTTTCAATGTTTGACGGTGAAGGCAATATGTTTGAATATCCTCATAATCACCACAAGAAGATGTCAAGTTGGGAAATGATCCGACTATTCCCTTCGCTTTGGCCATATTTATCTTTTTCCCCTGTAGTGTTCCCGTGTTCCCTTCACACAATGTTGCCAAACTAAATTTTGTCGTAATCGTTTTAAATTTTCTAGCCGATTTGCGAGGCGGCTATACCTATAGAATTAAATTGTATTATGATTTATTGCCCTCTGTTTCTAGAGAAGATGTTTGTGTTTTTGTTTACCTGCATTGGTACACATATTTACTTTTTGTTATCCGATGGATATCCGATCGAAAGTATCGATTGTATTTTTTTCTTAATTACTCATATTTCGTTTTCCGGATGTTAAACGCCCCCCTTATCGCCCCCTTTTCTCTGTCGGCCCCCATATAGCCCCTTCGCTCTATCGCCCCCCGGGGGCGATAGCCCCCCGGTTGGGAATCACTGACTAATTGGTCACATCCAAAGCATCAAGCTTAAGTCACTAATGCCTGGTTGCACCAACAGATCTTAAGTTCCAGCTTATCCCAGCTCAGCTTATAGATTATGACTGTCTAGGACAAGGTCTTGAACTCAGACAGGAACTTAAGCTGAGAATAACGGGGAGTTGAGATTAACATCGGTTCAAGCTGAAAATTGATCTAAGACTCAATGGTGCAACTCATATGTTTCATAAACAGAGCTTAAGGCACGTCTGAAGCTTGAGATCTGTTGGTGCAACCAGGCATAAATCTAGAATCTAGTTTTATTTAACTAAAATCAATTTATTTTCTTGTGCCAATGAAATAGTTGCTTATTATTATTTTTTTTTTCTTATTGTGAAGAGACTTCAGTCTATACAAGATGTTTCATTAAGAATTATCCATATAGTAACTGGAGAAACCTTAGCACAAAATATGAACATTTAACCTAAAACACTTAAATAAAATATTCCTCCTTACTGAGATACTGAGTGTTTTATTACAAACATTCTAAAATGATTTTAGCCCATTGTTTTAACACGTTCTAGTATTTTTTGTTCAAACTTGACAATCAGTTTGCACATGTTAGGATAATTTAACTAGTGTTAAAATATGGATATATACTTCTTTTCCCCCTCACAATCTACGCCACTGTAGTAATAATCATTTCACCATGTGGCGTAGATTGTGAGGGAAAAGGGGGGAAAGGAAGTACACAGCACGCCTATGGTAACAGCGGAAAACTATCTTTTAACACTAGTTAAAGTATCTTAACATTAAACCGTTTTTCAAGTTTTAACAAAAAATATTTGACAGTGTTAAAACAATGGGCTAAAATCATTTTAGAATATTTGTGATAAAACACTCTGTATCTCGGTAAGGAGGAATATTTAATATAAGTGTTTTAGGTTCAATCTTCCTATGTTGTGCTAAGGTTTCTCCAGTTACTATAAGGACAATTTTTAATGAAACACCCTGTATAATGAGCTGTCTGTACTCCTCTTTGTTTTGATACCGATGAAAATAACCAAAAAAACTTTAAATGATACTAAACTAGAAGCCCACAAAAATAAAATATCATATCACTAAAACTTCGGTCGGGAACAACAAAAGCACCATGTACATTTTCACTATACCAAGGAATCGTATACCTAATTTATTAACCCATTAAAAGGTTGACTGACTGACAGGGCTTTAGCATTTTTTTCTAACGCACATTTCATTGCATTTTACTAACATAATCAACCTCATCCTTCTCATTTTCCATCTTATCATATCACTATCATCCTATCATGCGACATATACCTTTCATGCAAACGCTTACACTATGGATATACAAGCGGAAATCTATAATAATGAATAAAATATGCATCCATATTATGGAGAAGTACTGCATAGAATAGGCAAGACACGAGAATTTTCAATACAGTGAAAGTTAGAAAAACATCATACCTAGACCACATACTGAGAAATAATAAGTACAATATGCTCAACTAATAGTGAAAGGAAAGGTCAAGAGAAAGAGAGGACTAGAAAGGAAAAGACTATCGTGGCTAAGAAACATCCCACAATAGACAGGGTTAAATGTTGCACAGCTAACAAGAACAGCTGAAGACAAAGAATAGTTTTTGAATTGTAGTAGCCAACCTCGTAGAATGTCATGGGATACCCAAATTATTTTAATCATCAATTATATTTAATAGCATTGCTGGTGCAGTTGTAAAAATAAATTTCAAAAAATGGTCGCAGATGAAGAAATACTCTTTCATCAAGAAGACAATTTATTGTCTTCTTTTGTCCACAAATCGATCGCACTGATGAAAAAAGTATATGAATTACACTCGAAATAGTTTCAACATCCAGCGTATTTGAGAGATCTGCAACTTAGCGGCTCTTGACTGCTTACAGACCCAAAAAAAATCTTCCAGGGAAAGGAATTTGGATCAAGTGAGGAGATTATTTGGAAAATTGAGGCACATTTTGAATACAAAGGACAATCGTTTTATAATATTGATATCAAACCGTTAGAAGAACGTTGAAATCAATGTATTACTCTTCTTCTTTTTCAGCACATGTTAGTTTTTAATAAGTGTAGTGTATTATAAATTATGAGTCTATTCAACATCCCTCAGAGAGGGCAAATAGTATATTAAGTATGGAGAACGTTAAGGGTTTTATACCGATCGAAGACAATTGTTTGGAGGAGGAGCGGAGCGACGACTCCAATTATTGTCTGAGATCGGTTACCCTTAACGTTCGACATGCTTATTACGTTTTTTGCACGATTGATACCATTATAAATTATAAAATTAAACATTTTCGTCATATTGACTAGTTTCATTCATTTTATCAAGATAGATACTTTGGTTGTTAGGTAGTAACTAGGGTGCATAACAACAATGGAGAATTGAGTTTTTATTTAGTTGTCAATAATTTTAAGTACAATTTTGATTATTATAAATTAAAATATGAGCGAAAGTGAATTTGAAGAAATTGAACGGGCTTGGAAAGAAGGGTGTTCCATAATTATTCCCGAAAAATCCAAAATCCGTTATCAAAATACCTACCAAAGTTTTAAAAAATGGTGCGAAGGCAAGAATTTAAGAATCGAAGAAAAGACTCTATTGGCATATTTCGTTCAAAGACATATGCAGTTGAAAGCTTCTGGAAGCCTCTGGGCAGAATATTCAATGATTAAATCCACCGTTTTTCTTTATGATGGCATTGATATTTCCAAGTTTTCAACTTTGATCGCGTATTTGAAGAGAAAAATTAACAAATTGTACCATAAGTTTCAATATTAATAAATAATTCGTTAGTCTTCTTTATTCTTTCAAAAAATAAATTAAAATTAAGAGATTTTTTAACTCGACGGTAAAAACTACTGACGTAAAATCTGTCACGGTAAACAGTCAAAAATAATCAATCGTGCAAAAAAGGATACAGTCGGAAAAATGAAAGAATACCCATGAACGAACATATAAAACACGCTGTATTTTCCTGTCACCGTGCCACAAAGAAAATTGCCCAGCGCAAGTACATGTAATAATAATTATTACATGTACTTGCGCTGGCCAATTTTTTGTGTGACACGGTGACAGGAAAATACAGCGTGTTTTATATGTTCGTTCATGGGTATTCTTTCATTTTTCCTACTGTATAAAGTTTCAATACTGTCGAAATCCTATCTGAATCTGCTTCAACCATTGCATCGCAAAAATCAAGTCATTTAGAATAGATACTCATTTTCATCTACTTTCATCAGCATCCTTTCAATAAAAAGTAATTGAATAATTAAAAGTGACAAAATACTAGAATCTACATTCGTAAATAATACCAAAACACTTTCATGAGGTATATACTTAACTCCTAAGTCTATTGTGTTCCTTACTTTCCTGTCGTTTTTGTCTATTTGTGAATAATATATTTATATACTAAAGACTGTCCACACCATAACAAAAATCACTTAATGTCAAATTATTTGTTGCCAAAATAGTTATATTACGATGAAATTTAAATATCTGAAGGTTAACATCATCATAAAAGAAAAACTGTACGAAAAGATATGAGAGCATATGCAAAAATGCAAATAAGGCTCTAAAAATATAGTTAGATACATGTGAGACCAAGATAATCCGATAAGTTCTTGGTCAGTAGGAAAAACAACACAAGGAAGACCAAAGTTAAGATACATCGAACAAATAGGAAATGATATAACCTTATAAATAAAAAAAACAGAATATAGAAGAATCCTGGAACCGACCAAGGCTTAAAACCGATTGTAGAGCCAGTGTTGATGATGAAGATGTTAAAAGATAAACTGCTTTGGAAACACAGTAATTTTCAAGCTCAACTACAAATCTTCTAAACCCTTTCTCAAAATGAGTACGCAAAATCTATTACAAGCCGTACCTACTGATTAATTATATTAAGGGGAAACAGTAGCGATCAACAGGTAGCGAAAACGCGTTCCAAGATTGCGGCTGTAATTTTGAATATTTTTTCGAGATATTTGGCACACGTATTCGTAATATAATAAAGAATGGCGGTACAGAGCCCAATTTGAAAAATATATTAATATGTGGAAATTACTCTGTAATTAAATACAATATTAAAAAAACGAGCCTGTACCGCCATTAAGAAGACCAAAAAAATACACTTTCCTCAAATAAACTTTTTTATCCGATGCCTAGATTTTGTGTCATTTTGGAACTACTAAAATTTTTTATTTCATTAGTAGTTCCAAAATGACACAAAATCTAGGCATCGGATAAAAAAGTTTATTTGAAGAAAGTGTATTTTTTTGTTCTTCTTAATGGCGGTACAGGCTCGTTTTTTAATATTGTATTTAATTACAGAGTAATTTCCACATATTAATATATTTTTCAAATTGGGCTCTGTACCGCCATTCTTTATTATATTACGAATACGTGTGCCAAATATCTCGAAAAAATATTCAAAATTACAGCCGCAATCTTGGAACGCGTTTTCGCTACCTGTTGATCGCTACTGTTTCCTCTTAAAACAAGATATCATCTGAAAATAGGACAATAATTGAACTTAACCTACCTTTTTGATAAGCAAAACAACACATTTGTTTAATGTCCTAATAGACATGAGATATTTTACACTAACTATCTATTCTTTTCTTTAAATCAAATATTCTATCAAGCTATAATTTAAAGATTATCAAAAAAAAATTGGACCTCACTAAAACATTCAGTGATTTTTGTTATGCCATGCATGTTATATGTTTTGTTACAATTATGAATTTAGAACCCAACTTTTTTTTGGATAGATGATTAAGTAATATAAAAATAGTGTCTGGTAAGAATGCTTAAAGATTACAATTTTGCTACTATTAATACAAATTGGTATGTTTTTGCGGCTGTAGCTAATATACCTACTTGTGATTAACCCAGATATAACGATGATTAAAAGTCTGCCACAGAATTGTTGAACTCCTTGAACAGTAAAATTCAATAAGAATCGTCAGTAGGTCTTCATCTCTCACCATAGTGGCACCTGGTTTTCGGGCAGGGATAATTTTCCCTTAATAATATCAATCTTTTAACATCGACTTAATGTGGTTATGTTCAGTTTTTTTAGTACTTTAACCATGTAATTTAAAGGCCTTTTGACCCATTTTGTAGCTAGTTCCATGTTCTACTACTTAGACGGTCTCACTGATGATGATCTGATAGGACCAAAAACGTTTTGATGTATTGTATAAATCCATTTGGATAATTAAAAAAAAATAATACAGAAATTTATATACTTTTTTTCAAAAAAAATGTTTAAAATGGTAAGAAATTAATCAAATATGTTTCGAAAGAATAGTTGTGATTCTATTATTTCTACTTAATATAGATAATATTACATTAACTTAATAAAACATGAAATATTAATTTGCTAATTAAAGTAAACTAAAAAAATAGGGAACACCCGGCTTTCAGGCGGGGACCACTTGATCTTCAGTCGAACCTCTACCACTCAGCTATATCCGCTATTAGACCAGGACGCATCTGTAAAAATATTAGTACATTTGGACGTTTTGAGAGGTGACTTAAATTTTTTTGTAGAAATTGCTTGAAAATAACTCAAATAATAATATTTGAGTTATCCTCCCTCTCAAAAAGGTCCGGAACATTGTTTAAATAATAAAATGTCAAAAAATTAAGGAAAAATTCGATTTTTTTCTTCGTTTTTTGATTATAACTTTAAAAGTATTCATTTTCGAGAAAAGTTGTACTGACGTAAAAGTTGCGTAATTAAATTTCCTACAATATTGAATTGGTTAAAAATTTAAAAAATAGTCACCATTGTTGCAAAATAGCAATAACTGCGAAAAAACCATACAAAAACAAGTATTCGCATTTTACGTTTTTCAACCATTTATGCTAGATTTAGGACCTTCATATTTCACCCAGATAAACTATTTCATTATATAATTTCATTAAGATCGGTTCAATAGATTTTGCAAAATAAATTTTACAATCCAGCTTTCGCAAAGAAAATTCATTTTTTCAAAATGTTACAGGACTGAAAATAAAGCAGATATCAAGTTGAAATTTTTTTGCATATAGAAGTGTACTGTACCTTTCATTTGCAATTTTGTAAAATTAAAATCAATTAACACCACGGCGTCAGGATTTTTTTTAATTAAACATTATTTTCCTGATTGGACATTCCAATGACCTTTGATAATGATTGATACATTTTAATTTTTATTACATTTCGATATAAATAAATAAATTTGTTTATTGCAAAATAAAAACACATACTTTGTCATTTGAAATAACACTTTTATTAGCAAAAACTTTCTTTGTTCATATATTTTAACTTAGAGAATAAAAGTTTATTATTTTGAAACATATGCAATTGTTTAAACAATATTTCACAAACAATAATAAAATTAGTTTGATTTTTGTGGAATTAAAATATTAAAATTCAACAAAATATAGAGTAAGAAAATAATATATTAGATAAAGATTGGAAGAAATTTTGGTGGAAATCAACTTGTGTGAATCGAACACCGCTGTCTTGCGCGTAGCACCAAAAATGAATGTTTATTTAAAAAATTTTCTGACGAGGTGGTAATTAATCGATTTTAATTTTGCAAATTTCAAATGAAAGGTACGGTACACTTCTATAAGCAAAAAAAAATTCAACTTGCTATCTGCTTTATTTTCGGTCCTGTAACATTTTGAAAAAATGAATTTTTCCGCAAATCGCCAGGAAATTTTGACATTCCTGTCAAAATTTCTTGAAGAAAAAGTCAGGACTTCCTTACTGTAAGGAAATGTCATTTCCTTACTGTAAGGAAATGATATTTCCGTACAGTTGTTAGTGTTCTATTTATAAGCGTCAAGTTTGACAATTCAACCTCAATACGTTTCCATAGTAACCCAAGTAATTTTATTAGGAATTTCAAAGCACCATTTATTTGGGAATAAAATTATCGCGTTTTTTTTAAATCAATCAATATCTGTCGAATTTTAAACGATTTGCGGAAAAATAGTATGTTTACCTCGTAGGAAAAGCCACATTCCTGGACTCTGTGTTGCTAAGTCTCGGCTTGCGCCTCGACTTAGCAATCTTCACAGTCGTCCAGGAATGTTAAGCTTTTCCTACCCGGTAAACAATGTACTATTTTTTGCGAAAGCTGGATTGGAAAATTTATTTTACAAAATCTATTAAACCGATCTTAATGAAATTTACAGTATTATTTTACTGTATCATAAAGTTTTTTTGGATGAAATATGAAGGTCCTAAGTGTAGCATAAATGGGTGAAAAACGTAAAATGCGAATACTTGTTTTTGTATGGTTTTTTCGCAAGTATTGCTATTTTGCAACTAGGATGACTATTTTTTAAATTTTTAACTAATTCTATATTGTAGTAAATTTAATTACGCAACTTTTATGTTAGTACAACTTTTCTCTAAAATGAACACTTTTAAAGTTATAATCAAAAAACGAAGAAAAACATCGAATTTTTCCTTCATTTTTTTACATTTTGATTATTTAAACAATGTTCCGGACCTTTTTGAGAGGGAGGATAACTCAAATATTATTATTTGATTTATTTCCAAGCAATTTCTGCAAAAAAATTTGAGTCACCTCTCAACGTCCATCTCAAAACAGATGCGCCCTGGACTATATTGACTAACGTACTTTACAACGGAATTTAAATGTCATTGTATTATTTGCATTTAAAATGGCTTTAAATTCAAAGTAAAACTCAATCAATCCATGTAAAAGCTGTTGAATATTGCATTTTCATCGAATTCTGAGCTATACTGAAAATTTCACATGTCTAGGTAGCCGGAAAGTATGTTTAAAATCGCTTACAAGATTTTTCTGGACACATTGACAAAGAGACAAAGAACAAGTGAAGTATATAAAAACGTTTTAAAAATACAATACTTGGGTCATGTGTTGAGAGATGACAGATGTCAATTACTCCAAATCATATTCGAAGGTCAAAACATCAATACAGGGCAATATATTACAGGGCAAAATACCAATAGGAAGACGCTAGAACTCGTGGCTGATAGACCTGAGGATATTTCGTGGAGTAGTTTCCAAAGTTACAATAATTGCTACTTGGATCGCCCACTTTCGAAAGAAGACTTTAAGAATGTTTCGAACTTTCCGCGATCCCTCTTCAGGTGACAGGCACAACTTTGATTTTTTTAAATGGAAAAGTACATCATGTGACACCTCATTTAAAAGCTTTTGAAATAGTGATTACAAAAATGTATAATACTTTAATCCTTTTTTCGAATCCTGAGAAAACTTATAAACATTTTTGAAAAATTTAAACGCAGAATGAAAGATTACATTATTACCGAGAGTTGAAATAGTGCAGTCACCGAAGGTGGATAGCTATTACCTCCGATTTCGTTCAACCTCCATCGATTTGTATGAAAATTGGTGAGTGGTTAGAGGATATCTCAAGGAACAAAGGTGACATGGTGGCAACTTGCGCTTTTACTCTGGGGTTGGATGCCACCCCTTCACGGGGTGAAAATTATTTTATTAAAAATAACCCCATAATTAGATAGGGGGACAAATTCTAAGCAAAATTTGTTATATAACGTTATTAAAATAAATCAAAAGTTTTCGAGTTATTAAAGATCAAAAATTTTAATTTTCCGTGAGAAAAATGCATGTTTTTAAACGATTTTTCATAAATAACTCAAAAACTATTAAGTTTTTACGAAAAAGTTATAATTACTAAAATTGAAGCTGATAAAAAATGAAATAAACTCCTTACTAAAAAAACCTTTTAATGTTAACTAAAAGTGAGTTATAGGTAATTGAATGTATATTTTTTTTCGGCGAGTATCCAAATCTAAGTGTTCAAGCTTAAATTACGGGAAAATGATGCATTTTATAACATAAACTTATTAACCATTTGTGAAAGTACTTAGAAATATATATCAAATGAGATCCCGAACCAGTTGATAGCATTAAAATTTATGCTCCAAAACTTTTTCAAACTTTATCTTCTAAAATTTTTCCAAAAAAGTTTATCTTTTTTTTTTTAATTGTAACTATTTTATAGCACATTAGTGTAACTCAGTTGCCATAAAGTCATCGAAATGTAAACTCAAAATTTTTTTGCATCCCACATGTTGGGAATTTAAATACCTTACCTTAGGGCATTATTCCTGTTGCCTTTTGCCCATCACAAGGCATTTTAAGTAAATATGCATCTGTAAAGCATACATTTTATATTTGAAGGGTTATTACCCCTATATTTCTTTGGTGGCTCAGCTAGCATCCAGACTGTCTTACACTGATGATGATTTTGTAATAAAATCGAAAACGTTTTATTCTGATGTAGCCCTTTAGAGATTTTAATAAATTTTATACCTTTTACAAAGGATTTATTCCAATTTTTTTTAATAACTTTTTTGTAAAAGCTCACAGTTTTTGAGTTATATGTAAAAAACAGCTTTAATACATGCATTTTTTTTTACGAAAAAATAATATTTTTTATCTTTAATAACTCAAAAAATATTGATTTATGTTAATAACTTTATATAACAAATGTTGCTTAGAATTTATCCCTCTATCGATTTGTATTATTATTTTTAATAAAATAATTTTCACCCCCAAAAAGGGGTGGCATCCACCCTCAGGGTAAAAGCGCAAGTTGGCATCATATCACCTTTGTTCCTTGAGGTATTCTCTAACTACTCACCAATTTTCATGAAAATCGATGGAGGTTAAACGAAATCGGAAGTGAAAACCTTCAGTGACTGCACTAAAAGTCCCTTAGAATAAACAAAAAGTTTCTTTTGAATGATATATTTGAAATTAAAAATCAGACTAAATTTTATCTTTTTTCACCCCTGTGACTTATTAAAATAATCATTATAGGAGTTCTCAGGGACTTTCGACCCTCGATATAACTGTAATATTTCATTCTGTGTTTAAATTTTTCAAAAATACTTATTAGTTTTCTCAGGATTCGAAAAAAATAAATGCGTTTAACAATAATTCGAACGAAATTTTGTGCCTACGCTCTTCAAAAGGATTAATGTAGGTATACATTTTTGTAATCAGTATTTCAAAAGCTTTTAAATGAGGTGTCACATGATGTAGGTACTTTTCTATTTAAAAAAAATCAAAGTTGTGCCTGTCACCTGAAGAGGGTCGCGCAAAGTTCGAAACATTGATGCTATAACATACTATGATTCTTTTTAAAATCGACCTGTCCGATCGTTTTGCTTATACTTATGTCCTACAAATAAATAAGTTAATAAGAGAGGGTAATACTTATTTTAGCGCACTGTATAATGATGTATTTTGAAGTTATTTTAGGATTATCGCAGACACGGACAGAAAACTACACGATTTTAAGAAGGCTTTGTAATCAATGAAAGGGCTTAGTAATCATCAATTAAAATGGATTGATAAATATACGAAAATAGCTGTTTATATTAGAATATCCCCATAGAATGTCCACCTTATTATCTGATTTAATAAGTCAGCTTAAGTATATATGCAATAAACAAGTTTGTAATACTCCTAATCCAAAAATTTCATTATTCCTTTACGTGTTTAAACTGAAGACAAAACATACTAAGATCATACTGATATATGTACTCACTAGTATATGAACTAACTAATAACAAAAAAATCGGATACAGAAAAGAAATAACACTGTTGATTAGTATACTTATTATTGCTTAAGTTAAGTACTTTTAAAATCAAAACGATACATCGATGTATATATTAATTCTTAAAAAAAGTTGGGTACCATCTATTGATGCACAATACACTTCTTTCGACATCCTTGCACCAAAACGTCATATCTATTTTTTAGGTACACATCAGTAAAGAATATCTTCAATTGGAACCGATTGGTTTGGTGTTCGTGTTCTTCTTCGCTTTGATCTTGGTCATCCAATTCGTTGCTATGTTGTTCCATAGATTTGGTACGCTAGCACACATACTGGCTTCAACTGAGCTCAACCTGTCTTGTACCAAAAAGGTAAAGGTTCTTTTATTGCTTTACAGAAATGTATGACAAAATTTATTCAGTGAGGACGTTTAGGTTCATAAATAAATAAATTCATAAAATAAATAAGTTCATAAATAAATAAATTCAGTTTCGTGAGAATGGCCGATTTTGGAGATAAATCCCGAAACAGGTCGATTTTTATTTTTAAATTACGATTTTTTGGCATAATATGCCAAAAAATATGATATATATATATATATATATATATATATATATATATATATATATATATATATATATATATATAAAAAAGTATGATATATATTATATATCATACTAGTGACGTCTTCTATCTGGGTGTGATGACGTAATCGATGATTTTTTTAAATGAGAACAGGGGTCGTGTGATATCTTATTTGAAAGGTTATTAAATTATCTATTCAGTAATATAAACATTATTATAATGAGTAAAAAATAATAAAATAAAAATAATAAAATAAACATGTGTCAAATAAAATTTTTTTGAATTAAGTTTTAATTGCCACAAAAAGAACAATATATGTAATTTATTTAACTCAAAATATATTTTACTGCTGTCAGAAAAGAGAATAAGTGTTCAAACTACTAAGAGGCAAGTGGGTGGCAGATTTAACATTCATTTTAAGCGAAAAACAATATTTTTTTGTCAAATAAACATTTTTTTCTATTTTGTGACGGCAGTAAAATGTATTTTGAATTAAATAAATTACATACATTCTTCTTTTTGTCTCAATTAATTTAATTCAAAAAAATTCTTATTACAGCCTGTACAAATATTAATGTTATTGTTTACATTAGTTCAAAGAGAATTAAATAAATTTTTCGAATTAACTATCACACGTCCCCTATTCTCATTTAAAAAAATCATCGATTACGTCATCACACCCAGATAGATGACGTCACTAGTATGATATATATGCCTTCTTCTTCTTGCAGTACCGTCTCCTATCGGAGGTTGGCTACCATCACAGCAATCTTAACTTTGTTGGCTGCAGCTCTGAACAACTGTATTGAACTGCACCCATGCCACTCCCTTAAATTTCGCAACCAGGAAATCCTCCTACTTTTCTCCTCTCATTATGTGGCCTAGATACTCCAGTTTTTTCGTTTGTATGATTTTTATGACTTCGCATTCCTTCCCCATCTTCAGCAAAACATATTGATTTGTTACTCTTTCTGTCCATGGTATTTTCCACATTCTCCTGTAACACCACATCTCGAATGCCTCAATGTTTTTGATGTTTATCTCTTTCAGTGTCCAAGCTTCCATGCCGTACAGCAGAACGGAGAAAACATAGCACCTTAACATTCTCGTTCTTAAGTTTCTATTTATGTCCCGGCTGCATAGGAACTTTTTCATTTTGACAAACGATTGTCTCGCTATCTCAATTCGCCTCTTGATTTCTCTTGTCTGGTCGTTAGTATCAGTGAAGCAAACCCCTAAATATTTGTAGGGCGTAACTCTTTCAACTGGCTGATTATTTATGGTTAAATTCACATTGGTGTATAGCTTCTTTGTTACAATCATGAATTTAGTCTTTTTGATGTTCAGTTTTAGACCATACTTATTGGTATGAGTGTTTATGTTTTCCATCAAATACTGTAAATTTGCTGGGTTATCTGTTACTATTAGCGTGTCATCAGCGTATCGTATATTGTTAATTAACTCTCCGTTAATGTTCATACCAATATTTTGCTCTAGGAGCGCTTCCTGACATATTGTTTCGCTATATATATATATATATATATATATATATATATATATATATATATATATATATATATATATATATATATATATATATATATATATATATATATTAAATAGTAGTGGAGAAAGCACACAACCCTGATGCACACCTCGACGATATACATATGCCAAAAAATCGTAATTTAAAAATAAAAATCGACCTATTTCGGGATGTATCTCCAAAATCGCCCATTCTCGAGAAAATGAATTTATTCCAACCTAAACGTCCTCACTGTATGACTATTATAATATGTACTTACAAACGAAAATACAGTCGGAAAAATGAAATAATACCTATGAACGATCACATAAATCACTTATTTTGTATTTGCTGTCATTTTCTATAAATAACAACAAACGTTTGTTATACGCTGTGAGCTCGTACCTACGTAGAGGGGATATTTACAAATTCGCGAGCGCCAGTAGTGGCAAGTCTGTAAACGTTTACCGGAAATTTGACATAAATGTCAAAGTGATTAATTTAAAATTAAAATTAAAAACATTAATTATAAAAAATATTAGTTGGTCAAAGCTGTGGTATATATTTTTACCTTAAATATACTTGCGTCTTAAATACTGAATTTAAGTTTTTTTAATGTTCCGTAATATGTAATTATAAATTAATCTTAGCGCCATCTACACGATAATTGTGAAAGTATCCGAAGTAAGAAATTCATATTTTATCAATAGAACGTCAAAATGATTAGCAAAATCTTAAAAAAATCGATTACAATTTAATTACTTTTTTGCGTTGTAAATATTAAGCGATAACAATTAAATAATAAATTTAAAAATTACCGGTAAAAGTTGAATTAATAACCGCTAGGAGCGACACCAGCGAAGCTCAGAGCGTATAGAAAAAGATAGCAAATACAAAATAAGTGATTGATGTGATCTTTCATGGGTATTCTTTCATTTTTCCGACTGCATGTATCTAAAAAGAATTAATCTTTTTGCACATTTCGATAGCTCAGAGGACAGAAAACGATTTTATTTAATCGCTTTCGTTTATGACCGTCAAAGTAGATGGCGCCTCTGTACGGTAACCACTGAAGTGGAAAATATTCTGGTGACATTAGTTGGACCTTCTGGGTTCGAATTTGTATCAGCCTGAGTTATCTGAAGACGCGGGGACGCTGAAATATCAGATATAACTATGTTGCCACCGATTCAAATGCGGAAGGTTTGACTAATAAAATAAAATAAGCATTTTTTTGTGAGTTTGTTGATAGAAAGATTATTATATAGTTTATTGAGAACCGATTTTATGAAATATTTTAAATTTCTAGAAAGAAGAGATGTCTCCTAACGCTCTATTGGATAAACAAGCGGTAGAAATTGTCAAACAACTACAGCGACTTCAAGGCATCGATGGAGATTACGACAACGATTCTGGCTCTGGCCCGGATCGAATAGGAAGAAGAAAGACTATACACAATATAGAAAAAGCTGCACAGAAGAAGAGGCAAATCGGAACGCTGGACGTTGCATTTAAGAAGCGATTCGCGAAACTCAACGCCAATCCAGACGGAGGTTGGTTCATGTTTCTTATTACTTTTTTATCGTTCAGGATATTAGTGTATTTCGTTTTCTTCTTTTTGTGTATGCATGACTCTGTCTGTTTTTTCAATGTGCCTCTAGTAAGTTGTGATTCCATGGCTGTCGTGATCTTCTTATTGGGGAACCGTCTCTCACCGTCCTTACTACTCTGTTTGTTGTCATTCGGCTTATGTGGTTGTTCCATTCTACTCTTCTGTTTTTTACCCAGTTATTAATGTTGTCCACATTGCATCTCCATCGTACATCTCCACTTCTAGGTCTACCCTATAGTGTTTTACCATCGATTTTTCGAAGGGTTTTCATCCCTGCTGTTTCTAACAACCTTCTTGTCCTCTCTATATGAAGAGAATCAGAGTGGCCTAACTGATGAGAACATTACTTTACGTAATCAAGGAAAATGAGCACAGGTTAACAATGTTCGATTGTTTTAGTAAATGTATGTTGACCGAGATGATTCTTGGTCTTTGTATGTCTTTAACTTTTACAGTCAAATACTCAGTAGATCAATGCTCTACAGCAGGAAAATGTATAAATAACTTCTAGTCCAGATGCTCCCAGAGGATTGTTTTAGCTGCTTAGTGTGCTTTTTAGTTCTATTGTTATACCAACATAAGATGAAGTTCAGTTAATTGTGATCGTTACTTTGTTTGTGCTTGGATGTAGATTTTATGTATTTCTTGAAGTAGTGTTGGGTAGATATATTTTATAGAAGAAGAATGCAATGTATACATTGCAGACAGATAGATAGATTCAATGATAAGGCTTTTAGGCTATTTTACTGAGGCCTTTTCAGATGTCTTGTAATCCTCTATCCTTGGATTACATTCTCTAGCCTGGCCCTTTTTAAGTCGAATGACTTCGAGATTGAACCTTCTACGTAGCTCTTTGGGGCCGTTCAAGTATTACGTAACGCAGGTTGGGGGAGGGGGAGTCAAAAATCTTCAAAAATTGCGTTACGTAATACTTGAACGCCGTATTACGGTGCGTTACATAGGGGGGGTGGGAGGTCAAAAATCTTCAAAAATCGCATTACATAATACTTGAACGCCCCCTTTACTGGTGGCTTTTCTTCGCCTGAGGCAAAACGGCACATTAGCCAGGCTATCACACTGATATAAAATGTGCTCTGCTGTTTCTTATTCAAGGTGACAGAATCTGCATAGGTCATCATCTGATAACCCCATCAGCTTCAACTGCGTAATCAGCTTACTATGACTTTGACTGTGTTCCTGTCTTCGCTTATTAAGGGTGCCGTAAATTTTAACGAATATTCTGTAATAAGTGAAATGTTCTATTCCGCCTATCTTTGTCCTGATGAATTCCTCCACCATTCCAGAGATTTGTGAGCTACCCCCTTTCTTGTAGCTGTTTTATCACTGCTTTTGCAACGTCTCAGAAGAGTTCCGGTCCATTGAATGGTAATGATGAGCCTTGTTTGGCCATTTTATCTGCTTTTTCATTGCCCTTCTCTTTTTCTTAACTCAGGCGAGACTTGTTAGTCTCTGGCACTTGGTCATATGACCCTTGTATCCTGGTACCCAGGCTTCCGCAACCTTATTACGGTCTCCCAATTTATTTAAGGCACATACAGAATCTCAGACTAGCTTAGAATTGACCTCTACAGAATTTGGTGCATTAAGCGCTGCCTGGCTATCTGTGAAGATGGTATTTGAACGGTACGTTCTTTTCTGCCTCTCTATTTCTTCTACGCAGTGATGTATTGAAATTATTTCAAACTGGAAAATTGTGACATCCTTAGATAGACACCGGGAAATGTATCCCTTGCTTTCTTCCTAATATATCAGCTTCTAGACCCTCCGATGTTTTTGAGCCATATAGTGTACCAGGTAGCTTCCACTTGTATTGGTATACCTTCCATTCTTCTCTGCCTGGTATATAATTCTGAATTTATTGTCAAAAGACATTGCAGGTACTAGATAGTCGAACGCAATATATTGTTGTCGTCGAAGACATTGTACAGCCTACTCCTTCTTCACTCTTGTGGGCATCGGTACACAAAATTCTGTCAATTTGCGATGAATATGGTAGGTATATTTTGAAAGGTGTTGAAATCAGGAAGATTACAACTTAATGGAGTTGTCGTAGAAGTACCGATTATGATTGTATTTGCTAGATTGATGATACCCATTAAGAAACTTAGAAATTTTGATGCTGTTAGTGTGAATTCTATTTGCAGGGGGTGCATCTAAAATTGATTAGAATTGGGATATTTGGGTTTTCATATTTTATTCACTTTAAAAATAAATCTCGTCTTCATTAAATTTTGTTTGCTTTTTTATTATTATCCGATTATTTAGATATAACCGCAACATAATTACATGTATCATCAACATTATATTCGTTCTATTTTCAGGTACTCCTGTTCTTAGTCGTCGTATGACCATGCGTCGAGAAACGATGAAAGCCTTAGAAGTGAGAATCAATTCCGTCATGGCAGAACGCAGAAAATCGCATATGCAAACCCTTGGCGCCAAGAACGATTTCGGAACCAACAACAACGTGCAAAGAACTCATAGAAGTAGCGTGGCCAGCAGTATACCGGCAAAAGAAGTTTTCGAAAACGGTCACGTAAATCAAGCATTTGAAGAAGAGATATATGGTAGTAGAAACTCTCTACCGATGCACGCGAGAGGAAACAATGTCAGTTGGATGGGAAATAATAGTCGAATGTGAAAAGGGGGCAAAATTAACTGAGCTCTTTTAATGTGTTCATCATAGAATCATTTCTTGATTCTTAAACACATATTTTTCATATTATGTGTATGGTTATTTTTATTTAAATTGATATGAACGCTCCTTATTTGGATATTTTGTTTAGTTGATATTATCTACAAGACTCATCTTTCTTTTATTTGCATTGTTGTGCGATTCACCATTCTCAACATAAAAAGGCGGTTCGAAAAGTGCTACTTAGTCTTTAAAATAAAAACGAAAATTTTGGAAAAGTGGCGATTTATTTCTCAACATAGTCTTCTTTTATTTCGATACATAATGATGCTCCAATTTTTTTAACCTGTCTAAAAAATTCGTTTTTACGAAATCTGCAAAACAGGCTTCGTGGCGAAGATGACCTCTTCATTCGATTTAAATTTCTGTCCTGTGAAGGTCTTTATCAAGTTTACAAACAAAAAGAAGTCGCACAGGGCCAAATCTGGTGTTCCTTGGTCCTGTAGTGTCTACCAATGGATCCATGTTTTGTCAGCAATCACGAAACAACGCCGAAACTCTTTGGGGTTACGTTTAAACAGCGTCAAATACGCAGGTTGCTCTGAAGTAGTTTCAGGTTTACGTTTGAGAAGTGAGCAAATGCGGTGCAAATCATGTCGCTAGCTTTCTCATGCCCAAAATTTTACATAGGATATAATCTATGAGATTCCTACTGTCGCAACTACTTAGCGTACGTTTAATCGGCGGTCTGTCAATACGCGATCGTGGATTTTTGTCACGTTATCCTCCGTGGTAGCCACTTTCGGGGCACCTGGACGTGGCTCATCAAAAAACGACGTGCGACCACACTGAAAGTCATCAAACCAATGTATAACTGAACAAATTTAACTGAAATCCTCTAGGTCACTTGCACCGCATCAATGAACGTCTGTCGTGTCTTCTCTTCGCGGTTGCAGATAAATAGGTTTTACTGTACTACGATAGCAAATTTCTCCTGCGATATCGCCATCGGGCGGTGAGGTTAGTACTTATCGGACCGCCGCCATATAAAACATCCACAAAAGATACCTAACGAAATTACTATAGAATCTCAATAACAAGACACATTAAGGGAGCTCAACTATCCAAAGGCACTCATTAATCGCTCTTACTCAAAGAATAAAGCTCGAAACACAACGAATAATGAAGCGAAGTACGAAAACTCAAAGAATTACCACAAAATGTATATATTAAAAGGTCATACAAGGACGCGTTTCGGCTCTTCACGAGCCATCACCAGCTTAAAAATACAGGAACAAAGACAAAGGACTGACCAGACCAGGAAGGAGAAAGAATCCACTAGTTTACATTATCTATGGTTCTATAGACTTCATTATTACATATATCTTTTTAAGTTATTTAAGAAAATTTAAGAAATTCTTGTAAGACTTTCACGTTGGGAGGAACCATCTTGCGAACACTGTAAATTTGTAAAACTTGTAAAACTATCTGTAAATTTTTATATTCTAATTACAACATAATGTCTATATAACTTAAAAAGATATAATAATGAAGTCTATAGAACCATAGATAATGTAAACTAGTGGATTCTTTCTCCTTCCTGGTCTGGTCAGTCCTTTGTCTTTGTTCCTGTATTTTTAAGCTGATGATGGCTCGTGAAGAGCCGAAACGCGTCCTTGTATGACCTTTTAATATATACATTTTGTGGTACTTCTTTGAGTTTTCGTACTTCGTTACCTCGAGACCACAATTGGAATGGATACTTCTCTTCATGAATAATGAAGCGTTTACTAAAATTGTTTAATATTCTTCCAGTGTGTTTGTAATCATATATTATGAAATGTTTCTTAAATAAGGCAACCGTTTTTCATCTCTTTTCAACCTTTTTCTTATCTTTTAATGTTTTTTATATGTGCTCTTTTATTTTTCCTGAATTCTGAGAATTATTCTAAATATATTCTCCTATTTTTTCTTTTGCATGATTTTTATATTCATTAAAATCTGTCACTTATATTCATTAATTTTTTATAATGTTGCCTATATTTATCGAAGTCTATCGAACTATTTTGTACATATTCTTAAAAAAGTACTTAAACTCTTAAATAAATACTCATATTTCTAGTTTTCAGTAAATGTCTAACAGTCCATTTCATCTTAACTAAATCTTTTTATATTATTTATTATTTTTGATCTACTGCCAACGAATAATACTCAAATCTTTTTATATTATTTTATGTAAATATTTCTACAAATCTTATGTACATATTGCCTTTTTGTGTAATATTTGTTTAAAATATTATCTATGAGTATGTTTGTTTCTTTGGAAAGGATCTAGCTATATCTGCTTTCTTATTTATTAACTCACAAATAAATGATTATTTTAGATTAAGTAAATACATACTACATTTCCTAAATTCTCATCGAAATGCCTGTCTCATGGTGTACCAGACATGACGTGTTCAATATTTTATTTTGTGCTTTTTAATATGTCTACTTTCTAGTTTATTTTGATATCTCACAGTTGGTACTTATGATACTTCTCGTGAATCTTCTCTCTATTGTCCTTCTCCAAATGAGATTTCTGCTGTAGGTTAATTTTTTACTTCGAACTTAAGCTCTTACTGTGGTTTTAGCATCTTGTATAATATTGTAACGTTTTGTACAATTTAACTCAACTCTTATTAATGATACTTTCGCTTCCAAACAGGTATAAATCTGGTATAAATCTAAAATGTCCTGGATCCTTTCATAAGAAGTTATACAAATAAGACTTAATTTTGCTAGCTCAACTTCTTTTAGGCATAAAAATTATACGATTTTTATTATTTAAGTTATATTTATATATTTTTATAATAATGTGATATCAATTAAATAGGTTGAATAAATACTCTGGTAGTTTCATTTCCCACATATAATGCATGTTTTTGTAAACTAATGGTAAAACTGGAAAACCAATGCGAAGGATAGGAAGAAATGGAAGCTGATTCTGGAACAGGCCAACACCCACCATGGGTTATAAAGCCAGAGCCAATGATGATGACGAAGATGACGATAAAAATGATGACTTTTTAATTAAAATCTTAATTGAAGTCTGAAAGACTTCGGTCGATGGTCTTTTGGTACATAGTATCAATAAAGTATAATTCTCTCCCTCTCTTAATTGAATATTAGCTATTTGCAACGGCTACTATACTTAGTCTAAGTAATGAAGCTTAAAATAGGACAAAACCTCGCAATTTTTACAGAATGAATCGATTTGCTTTAAAATTTGAGAATAAGTAGTGCATAGCCCAAGGATCAAAATCTAATGATGCGGAAAGACGCTTTGACCATGGGGGTGGTTGCCACCCCATCACGGGGATGGAAATTTTTTATTATATTTTGACCGCAAAAGTTGGTAAAAACATTCATTCTAAGCAAAAAACGTTCTATAGATTTTTTTCATAAAATTAATAGTTTTCGATTTATTCGCTATCGAAAGTGTTAGTTTTATATCGAAAAAATTAATGTTTTTAATTAGTTTTCTGCTAATAACTAAAAAAGGTTTCGTTTTATCAAAACAACTTTGCTTAACAAAAATGTACTTTTTGAAAAAATAAACAAAACCGTTTTTTTTTTATTTTCTTTGAGACCAATAGTAATCGAGCTATACTATATATTATATTATGTTAGCTCTCCTTCGTCAAATGCTAAATATTGTAGTTTCAAAGTCAAAAGACGGGAAAACTATGCATTTTTCGAGGATAATTTGTTGAAACTAATTTAAAGTATTTAAACATATCTATCCACAGAAATAAAAAAGTATCTAGCCCAAAAATTAAGTGACTTATAATGAAAAGAATGTCAGTCCCTATTTTTTTTTCAGCGAAAAAGTGATCGGAATCAACCCCATAATCACTACTCTAATTAAAATTAGTCATTTACCTTATTTTGTCTTCTTTATTTATGTATTATTAATAGATTCTAGAAGCACGACCGGCTTAGAATTAGTTTTAAAAAGAATGGAGTTAAAAGCGAATAACGAATTTTTGTAGTTTGGTAAAAAATACCCTTTTCTTCCGAATAGAAAGATTAGCATCACAGACACGAAAAAATGTTTCAATATCAAATTTTAGCTTATTTAATTCCCAACAACTTGGTTTGCAAAAATTTTTTCTACGGCAAAAATTGAGTGAGCTATTGATAATTATATCTTGTAATAACATGCAAAAACCACATTTACCAACCTCTTTTTGCGACTGAGGATATTAAATGGATTTAATATCAATAGCCTTATAGATTTTGTAAAAACCTATAAAATTGTTTTTTACCAAACTTTCGAAGATAAAAAATAAAAAAGTTACGGTTAAAAATCAATATATTTTTTTAACAAAAAAAGGAGAAATCCAATTGGAAGCATAATAATGCAAGTTAGCGGTATTTTTAGTAGTTGGCCTTATTCATTCTTCTTTATTTATGTATTATTAATAGATCCTAGAAGTTTGACTGGCTTAGAATGATTAGTTTTTAAAAAAATGGAGTTAAAAGCGAATAACGAATTATTGTAATTTGGTAAAAAATGACATCTTCTTCAGAATAGAAAGATTAGCATCAGAGATACAAAAAAAAGTTTAAATATTAAAGTGTAGGTTATTTAATTCCCAAGAACTTAGTTTGAAAACATTTTTTCTACGGTAAAAATTGAGTGAATCGTAAATGAGTAAGTAATTCGAAAACTACTAATTTTAGTAAAAAAATGTATAGAACATTTTTTGCTTAGAATGAATGTTTTTATCAACTTTTGCGGTCAAAATATAATAAAAAATTTCCACTCCCGAGATGGGGTGGTAACCACCCCCATGGTAAAAGCGCCTTGGCATCATATAGACTTTGATCCTTGGACTAACCACTACTTATTCTCAAATTTTCAAGCAAATCGATCCATTCTGTAAAAATTGCGAGGTGAAAAGCTTCGGTTCCTGGACTACTAGAGATTTTGAAATAACTTAAGATAACAAGATCCTCAAATGAGTAATATTTGTATATTTATTGTTTTAAAAATAATAATAATCATAATAAATTTTTATAAAAGTATGTATAAAATTCTAACATTTTGAATGTTTAAAAATTTTGTAATCCAATATATTGGTACTGTTTCCCTCAACTTCTTCGCCAAAACCAACTTTTTCATACTTTATAGTTATTTCGTCGTTAGCCTCATTTACTGGATCACTACATTTGACATCAATATCACTAGATTCACTAGAGTCGTCCGATTCTTCTGCATTTTGTAGTGGAACTGCACCGTCTATATCATTCACATCGTTAGCATGCACTACTTTGGAATTCACCACTTCACAATTTACCACGTTTCCTTCAGCATCGACGTCTTCTATGGTCAGAATCACGTTATTTGCGTCCTCTTTGTCTTTGTCATGTTCTCCCTTTTCAGAAGTCGATGAAACGTGCAGCGACTTGCCGTCGTTGGCGTATTTGAGGTTATAAGTAGACGGTTCTATCACATTATTGGTTTGCAACTCGCTGCGAATCATCTCCTGTGTGACCTCCAAGCTCTCGTATCTGACAGTCTGAAGTCTGTGAACACCGTCTTCATCTTTCCTGTATCTGTAATATTACCATGAATATAAATGAACTTTTCAAAAAATAATAAAAAATGTATATAAGAATACAAGTAGAAACAAGCCAAAGTGCGAAGAATAATACCGTGTGTTTACTTTTAAATTAGATATAGGAGTACACCCAATACAAGGCAACACTGCTTCCCCGCTTCCTACACTCGGGTCGTGCCTATTTATAAAGTCATTCGTCGCATAGCACACCCCCACCTAGCAATGTAACAGGGATATTCAAGGTCAACGCACGTTTGCTAGGTTGCGCCCTTCCGTGGGATGGCACTGCTAGTCTCATTTCTGCAGGTTTCTGCAGGTCGTTCGTTCAGCTCGTTCTGTCACTTTCTTTGTCAGTTTTCATTTCCTTGAGAAAAATACGACGCCATATTTATTTGTTTTATTTTTTCATAAATAGCGTTTAAATCAACGAACTGTCAATACGGATGGAATAGGCATGAAGAAAATTAATGCGGCCAACATACTAGAGAGAGACAGAGAATTGGCAGGAAAATTTGACAGGCCGTGTAATTTGAGTTGCCTATATCAACTTAAATCGGGGAAATGGACCTCATATTTATAATTCTTATAAAATTCTAAATATAAAAGTAACATAAAAACATAATCGAGGACTTCTTCACTTTATATAAAACAGTCACTAATTTAGTATTTAAATAGTTTTAAAATTAATAATAATAAATAAATGATGGTTTTGCTTGTTTTCGATTCAGAGGGTTGCACACCAGCTAACAGGCACTGTTTCTACCCTTTCAGGCGTCATCAGTAGCTTTCGATAGTGTGCCCACCTCTGATGACGCCTGAAAGGGTAGAAACAGTGCCTGTTAGCTGGTGTGCAATCCTCTGAATCGAAAACAAGCAAAACCATCATTTATTATTTTTATTTCCTTTACTCGGATTTGAGTACTGAAAGTTCCTCTGCTGTCCGTTTTTCCTAGACGAATGAAAGCGAAATGTGATCGTTTCCCTTTCGTTTTCTATATTCGTCGTCTGCTGTCTTATTAATTGAAAAAGTCGCAGATTAAGGATGTACCAGTAAGAACTTTCAAACACGAAAAATCTCAGTTTTAAAATACTATCTACCATTTTAATTCTTATTAAATTGGTGGATTCTGCATCTGAGATTCTTCAATTTTTTTCAAGTTTTAAAATTATTTAACTCCCAAATACTTTAGGAAAGTATTTGTTTTGATAAATACAAAGAACAATTCTGAAAAGTATTTAAACACCAAGTATGGTACTCTGTACTCTATTTACTCTGTAAATACAAAAAAGTATTTAAATTTTGAAATATCAGCCTTTAAGTTAAAATATGAGGTTCATTCAACGAACTGTTGATGCAATCAGGTCCATTTATATAGGCAACTCAAATTACACGGCCTATAAAATTTTCCTGCCCATTCTCTGTATCTCTTTAGGGCCTCTCTCTTGTATGTTGGTGGCAATCTCGCTTCACTATTTGAATGGGACGGGGCCATTCCATCCGTATTGACAGTTCGTTGGTTTAAATAGTGCAAAATAGTGCATCCAGCAACGAAAACTGTAAAGTGAATTACATCAGTTGTGTTTTATTCCAAATGTATAGGGCTTTTCATCGATTGTCATTTGTTTCGAGCTTCTGTCAAATGTCGTATAATCCGTGTATAATATTAATATACACGGATTATACAACAGTATGACAGAATCTCGAAACAAATGACTGTGAATGAAAAGCCCTATATTATTTTGGTGTGGTTTAAACTGATGAATAAATAATAATATTGTGTAAATACAGTGCGTCCATAAAGTAACGCATAAATTCGTTATTTCGTAAACCGGCGACTTTAAGGAAAAATCCTGAAACAGGTCGATTTTTATTTTTAAATTTCGATTTTTTGGCACATATATAATACTAGTGACGTCATCCATCTGGGCGTGATGACGTAATCAATGATTTTTTTTAAATGGGAATAGGGGTCATGTGATAGCTCATTTGAAAGGGTATTCAATTCTCTATCCAATAATATAAACATTAACAATTATTTATACAGGGTGTTCAAAAAACATTTTTTTAATTAAAAAAAGTGAGACAAAAAGAAGAATATGTATATGTAATTTATTTAATTCAAAATACATTTTACTACTGTCAGTAAACAGAAAAAAAATTTTATTTGACAAATAAACATTGATGTTCGTTACGAAATGTTTAAACTGCCAAGACACAGGTGGGTGGCAGCTTTAACATTGAATTTAAGCGAAAAAGAATATTTATTTGTCAAATAAACATTTTTTTCCTGTTTTCTGACAACAGTAAAACGTATTTTGAATTAAATAAATTACATACATTCTTCTTTTTGTCTCAATTATTTTAATTAAAAAAATGTTTTTTTGAACACCTTGTATAAATAAATATGTTAATGTTTACATTATTGAATAGAGAATTGAATACCCTTTCAAATGAGCTATCACATCACACCTATTCTCATTTAAAGAAATTATCGATTACGTCATCATGCCCAGATGGATGAAGTCACTAGTATGATATATATGCCGAAAAATCGGAATTTAAAAATAAAAATCGACCTGTTTCGGGATTTTTCCCTAATATCGCCGGTTTACGAAATAATGAATTTATGCGTTACTTTATGGACGCACTGTATATGTGTAATAAGGTATTGTTCTGAAGCTATTTTCTTGTGGCATTTTTATAATCAAGTATATTCAAATGGGAAATAAGCCACAATTTTATCTAAAAATGATTTTATTAACGTTTCGACGCCCAAGTCGGGTGTCGTTGTCAAAATACAAAATAATACTAAATAAACAAAAATGTTGTTGCTTAGTAAAAAATTCTTCTAAAAATTTATTTAATCTGACTCATTTATATCGGCAATTCAGACACGTATTATACATTTTAAAGTAGACGACTTTAAAATGATATTGCCAATATTGATGGGTTGCGTTCCTGGGACGAGTTTATTATTAGATTTTATTATTTATTAGACGAATTTTTTACTAAGCAACAACATTTTTGTTTATTTAGTATTATTTTGTATTTTGACAACGACACCCGACTTGGGCGTCGAAACGTTAATAAAATCATTTTTAGGTAAAATTGTGGCTTATTTCCCATTTGAATATACTTGTAATAAGGTAGTTGTGTTTTAAGTTTTTACATTGATAATTTGATAACAAACATATTTTATAAACACACATATTGTTGTGGAATTGTTTTTTTTTTAAATAAATTCAAAAAAATTAAATTTATATCAACGACCATGAAATGATAGTTTTTCATCACCCTGTATTTTTATCACCAAAATTGTTTAGAATTTAATTTTGCTATTAAGCAAGTGTTTCGGGAAAAAGTGAAACGACTAAAGTGATTCGACGAAATGCACGGGACAATAACGTTTTTAAGATCCTTCCGGGAAGGTATTTTAATGTGGTAAACAAACTGTATTAGTTTTTAGTTGTAAAAGTAGAAAGTAGTAGAGAACAAATTATGATATTCTTTGAAATTTGACAAATTGAAAAAGTCTCTTAAGAAATAAATGGTTTGAGAGAGGTTGTTGTTTATTGGATGGAAAATATCAGGAGAAGGTAGAATGTATGTGAGAATATGGATTTGAGAGAAAAATAAAGACACTGTGTAATTGACATCGGAAGAGAGCAGTCCAATTTTTATAAAGTGTAGAATCAGTGTAGAGTGGTGTGATCGGCCTTTGCGAGCAGAATCAAGTTGAAACCAAATCGTCGACCGGTTGAAGAGTTAATTTTCCTGGTCCGAGGGAGATTCCTTTGTTTTGTCTAGAACGAGTAGCTGATTATTATCCGTTTGTGCACAAGATATTCGAGCAAGTCCTGTGTGTTTTTCTTGGAAGCAGTTTGGACGAGAGGGACTTTTTCGCAACATCCAGAGAGTACGTGTTGGGAGAATCAAGGACGGCGCAATCTAGAAAACGAGGGAGTGAAGAATAAAAGGTTAGTCAAATCATTTGTCGGAATTGAGAAAATTTATTTATATCAAAACCATATTTTTTTATTTGTTTATTGAACAATTTTTAACGCAGTTAGTCATTTCAAATTTGAGAAATCAATTCAAAAGAAGAAAAGTAAAATTCATTCAATTTAGTATGAGTAAATAAGAAACTAATCAAATAAATATTTTGTCAAAACAAGGAGATATCAGAGTTAGAGTTTAATTTATTAAGTTAGAGATTGTTGCAACAAAGTTAAATTTTAGTATTTTTTGAATCTTATGTGCACGGCTTATTTGATAAAAACAATAGATTACATTTATGTGATTTTGAGTGTTTTCAATTTCCCTGTTTCTACCCTGGAAGAAGTAAGCAACCAGAAATACTAGAAGCCACAGATCACAGGTATTGTATCAAATACAAGATTAGCCCTGAGAATAAAATTGATTGGAAAATTTAATTGGAATTTAGTTGTGTTTTTACATAGACAAGAAATAAAATAATTGAATAATCAATTGAATTAAGAATTTGCTAATTAATCTAAATAAATAGAAAAAGTAGAGCATAACAATATATAAACATTTTTATAAGTAAAGATTGTATTCTATGTTTTATTCTTTAATTTTTTTACCACTTTGGCATTTTAATGTAATGGAAAATAAGTATAACCTCAAAATAACACAAGAAAATCCAAATAGTATACGAATTATAAACGTTGATTGATAAATACATACAGGTATATTTTTATCAATCAACGATATAAATATTATCGTATAGGATAAGGATTTTGTTTTCTTTTGTTATTTTAAGGTTATATTGATTATCCTTGACACTAAAATGAGTTCTAAATCCCAGTTAATTTTAAAGGTCTTTTGAATCCACCGCCATATGGCATATAGTTACGCTCCCTTTCGTCGTTTCACTCGTTAACACGGAACTTGCATTGCTAGGTGGGAGTGTGATGTGATTCGTCGATTCTACGGTGACAATGTAACGCATTTCATCGATTGTCATTTGTTTCGAGCTTCTGTCATGTGTTGTATAATCTGTGTATAATATTAATATACACGGAAAGCCCTATTAGCAATGTTGTCGATTTTAGCGCTTACTTCAGTCGCCTATCTCTAATCGAAAACTAAACGTATTGTATGTCGTAAGAAAAATGAAGGCAGGCAACAAAAGTGTAACTTTATAAATACCTATCTAGGAGAAGGTAGAACCACAGAAAGTTGGAGAATATTAAAATCACTACGATAGGAAAAGAAAAGAGATATCACCCATTACACCTGATAAATGGGATGGGGATGAGTACTTCGAAAGACTTTTAAATGAAGACAGATCAGATTTCAAAAATAACAATAAAAATTTATAAATTTTAATTTGGTATAGTGAGTATTTTAATAAAATTTTGTATTTGACTTATTATACGGGGTTAATCGAAAGGTGGTTTTTTATCCTAATTTTCAAACATCCTGTGGAATAATTCCGTTAGCGTATTTTCGTAAAACCTTGTTTTTACGTTGCAACCATGTCTTCTAAGTATTATGTTTTTTGTTTCATGTGAAAATATGGATTGGTTCATTTATAGGAGCGAAATGACTTTGCCACCTACAATTTACGACTTTTCTTAATGTGTAATACGACGGTGGGGGCTTTGATGACTGATATCGAAGGAATGTCATATCAACATCCCAGAAACACTGTATTTAAATAATGATTACATTTATTACATGATTTAAATAATGATGATAAAAAAACAACTTAAATGTAACTTAACCTAAGTATGCAAATAACAAAGAAAAACTACTAAAATATAACTTAATAGTTTGTATTGCCTCCCCTAGCCTCTATAACTGCCTATACACGTCGGCTCATGCTGTCTATGAGGTTGCGAATATCGTTTTGCTGGATGTTTTGCCATTCCTCTTCTAGAGCCAAGCGAAGTTCGTTAATTGAGGCTGGTGCGACTTCGCGACCTCTAATATTTCTACCAAGCATGTCCCAGACGTGCTCTATTGGGTTCAGATCTGGCGAACACGCTGGCCAGTTCATTTTGTTAATTCCAACTTCCTCTACATATTGAGTGACACACATTGCAGAGTGGGGTCGCGCATTATCTTGCATTAATAGAAAATCATCGCCGATATATTGAGAAAAGGGTACTACGTGATTCGCTAAAATTTCCTCAATATATCGGTGTGCAGTCAACGAACCCTCAATAAATACCAATTCAGTGTGCGTCTCTAAGGATATTCCTGCTCATACCATCACCGAACCCCCTCCATGGCTAACGAGGGGACTGAAAGCGTACTCTCTCCAGTTCGACGCCATACTCGTTCTCTCCCATCTGATGAGTGGAGACAGTATCTCGACTCATCCGTAAAAAGAACATTACTCCATTGTCCTAAATTCCAATGTAAATGTTCCCTAGAAAATTGTAGTCTAGCCACTCTATGCAGTGGAAGTAATTTAGGCTCAGTTGCTGGTCTGCAACTTTGCAAACCAAATTCATGTAATCTTAGACCAACTGTAAATATACTTACGTTATTGCCTCGAACCTGTTGAAGCTGATTTCTTGTTTGCACCGCTGTTAAATGACGATCCCGCAAAGCGTTGACTCGTATAAAACGATCATCTAAAGCAGTAGTTTTGCGCTTCCTGTCACTTCCCGCTTTACGCTTGTTTGTTCCAGTTCGTATAAAATGTTCCACTACCCTTTGGATGGTAGAGCGATGAGTGTATAGTACTCTAGCCACATATTCATAATTTCGCCCACCTTCAACCAGAGCCACGGCTTTCGCACAATCTTAGACACTAAGAACCATGATCAAGCATAGGTAAACAAAATGTAAGTGTCAATATGACCTAATGCCAAGTCGTATTACAAAATAACTCCAAAATAATCATAATTAAAAAAGTCCTAAATTGTGGGTGGCAAATTTATTTGGCTCTAAAAAATGAACCCAGGCATATTTTGACATGAAACAAAAAATACAATGCTTAGGAGACATGGCTGCAACCGAAAAATAAGGTTTTACGAAAATTCGCAAACGGAATTATTCCACAGGATGTTTAAAAGTTAGGATAAAAAACCTTTCGATTAACCCCGTATAAGTCAAATACAAAATTTTATTAAAAAACTCACTATAGCAACTTAAAATTTATAAATTTTTACACAGTCTGCTAAAAAAATCATCAAAATAGGGCTAAAAATAAAAAAACTGAAATACTTTGAATTTGACCAAAATTTTCTCCGTTGCGTTTTTTTTGCATCTGAGTGTATATGGCATAACAAAGTTATACGAAAGCCTAGTCCAACTTTTTTCCAAAGTTGCAGTAGCGGAGAGGAAATCCCAGAAGAATGGAAGACATCATTCATATCTACCATACACAAGAAAGGCAGAAGTGAAGACAGTAGAATATACGGAAAGGCAGTCAGTAGAATATACGGAACAGTGATTAAACGTAGAATAGAAAATGAATACAAAGATATAGAAACCAAAAAACAAGCGGGATTCAGGGACGGTCGATCAACTATTGACAATTTATTTTGAAAAAACCTCATTATTCATTTAAGAAAACAAATACGAACGTGAGGTTAATACGAGCAACGAAACAAATATATTATGTTAAATCTAAGGCAAGGGTAAAAAAATTGTATTAGATACTATTTTAAAACTCTCTGAAAATTTAAAAAATGGCACGCAGACTAGCGCCCTCCTTTTGAGGGGCGCCAAAATGAGCTTATTCTCTGCTGGTGTTATACGAAATACTAATTTAAAAAAACCGAAGGGCACCTATGCTAGTTTTGCTGGCGGGCACCTTATACCCCAGCGCCGGGACTGATTATGGATAGTAGATTCTGACTTTATCTTCGACTTTATATTCTGACTTTTTCTATTACTTTGTCGAAGATATAATAACTTATGGTATCAAAGCTTTTCAGTGGGTACTTGTACCCATTGAAGTTCATACACAGTGATAATATTTATAATTAATGCAAAACAGAATAAAATATACTTAATATTAGTGAACCATTATATTTATTATACTCACTTGAATCTGGAATGACCAGAAGGCCAATGGTAATTATGACGTTTGGTTAAATGTTTGGTCAAATATGTTCCCCTCTTAAACTTTTTCTTACAGCAATGACATTCATACACTAAACCCGCCTAAAATAAATTAACAGAAATATTTTAACACATAGGTCAATACATTAGCTATATGTTGGGCACATACTTAAAAACCTAAACATATTTAAAACCTCTTTTAGCTAAATTTTTACCTCCGTAAACTTAACCAGATTTAAATGGGTTATGTTCTTAAAATATACAGGATGATCAACTTCTGTGACAAAGTCCAATATATCTGTTATTATAAAATATATGAAAAAAAGTTGTTAATAAAAGTTATAGACACCTTTAATGTACACATTTTAAAATTAGTGAGAAATATACAGGGTCCTCCATAACACGGTGCCAAACCAAAGTTATGTTTTTTTAAATGGAACTCCTGTATTTTATTTAAAATCTGGTTTCTCTACATTTTTATAATTAAAAAGATATAACACTTGTCTAGGGTTATACTGAGTGTTTCAAAGTTATTAGCACTTTTATCAAAAAATCATACTGATTTGATCGCCCTGTATGATTCTAACAGTATAATATAAACTTATTTTTTTACTGCTGTTGACTGTCAATATTAAAGTAGTTTTGCAACAACGTACAATTTTTTTATCACTACACAAATTGTATACAGGGTAAGTCAAAATGCAAATAAAAGATTTTCTTCATATTTTTAAATTGAACACCCTGTATTTTATATTACCATCGAAAAGTTCTTTCATTATACTTGCATATCTTTTAAATATTCCCTATACCTAAAGTTATTAGTTTTCGAGATATTTTAGTTTAATTGTTGATAACTCATAGATACGTTTCTTACAGTAAATTAATTACCCTTAATATTAGAAACCTCCAATGAGTTTGTTAATGATAATTAAAATTAGACTGCATTTCATTTTTTCTCCAAGTTTATGGTAAATTTTATACAATAACGACAATTTTATATTTACTAACAAAATGATATCTTTAATTTTCCGCGAAGAAATGGGAACTATAAATTGCTGCAAGTTCTTGTTTAAGGTGGCTTTGAAATAATTGACACAAGAACTGTCAGATGTAAGATTTTAATTATCTGTACGTTTTTATTTTTGTTATTGATTATAATTGTTTGCCATATTGTTATAATTGTTACCTAACAATGAATTTTAGTCGTGAAGAAATGACAGACATGATATGGATTTTAGGAGAGTGTTTCAAAAACTCATTAGTTGCCACAAGAATTTATAAGGAACGGTGTCCATAGCGTCAACAACCAAATAAGAGAGCATTTGACAACTTATTAGACAGGTTTAATCGTACTGGTTCTGTTTATGAAGCAAAGGAAAAAACAAAAATCATTATTACGGATGAAAATGAATTAAATGTTTTACTGCCTGTGACATAAAATCCTCATACAAGTATTCAAAATATTACAAGGGAGCAAGATATTAGTTATGGATCTCTCCAAAACATACTCAAGAAAAACAACATGCACCCATATCATATACAATTACATCAGGAACTTGTTGGGGATGATTTCGAACGAAGAGTCCAATTTTGTCAATGGTCACAACAACAAATAGTTATAGAGAGAGATTTTTTTGAGTTTGTTCTTTTTTCTGTAGACGAGGCAACATTCCACAAAAATGGTAGTGTAAACAGACACAATTTTCATTATTATTCCACAACCAATCCGTACTGTGCTCATACACATAGTCAAACGAGATGGTCCTTAAATGTTAAGGGTGGAATCATAGGCAATAGGGATGTTCACTAATTTTTAAATATAGTTAAATTCAATAGATTACAAGGTATATAAAAACGTAACAATCATAAAACAGTTTAAAAATGTATATTTTTTAAGATAAATGAGTTCATAATGTTGATTTTCTTGGAGGCTAGAAAAACGGTACCCTGCAGCGAGGCTACGGTCTGTGACGTCAGTAGTCGTAACGTCTTTGATCGACGACTAGTTTTGTATACTTATTTACTCAGTGTATTTGAATGTGCGCAGTTTTTTACATATTTAATTATTAAAAATAAAGCCAAATAAGTGGTGTTTTGTTCCTGGGTGTGTAAACACATCAAAAAACAGTTCTGACAAGATTTTTATTACCGTTCCAGCCAATTTAAAACAGAAAAAGAAATGGTTTGTTGCAGCTAGAACTTAAAATAACTAACTTAAAGAACTAACTTAATAAAATAAACATTATAGAAGTTTTCCAGAGACTTTCGGCCCTTGGGAATAATGTAATTGTTCTTTCTGCATTTAAATTTTTCAAAAATACTTATTAGTTTTCTCAGGATTCGAAAAAAATGAATGAATTTAAATAGCATTGGACCAAGATTTTGTACCTACCCCCTTAAAGAGTAAATGAAAAAGTTTCGGGACCTCAAATTTGTATTCCTTAAACTGGGATATTCCTAAAAACGGGATTCTAATAATACATACAGTAAAAGTAAACCTTGAAATAACTACATGTGGATGTAGGTATGACTTTATATTATATTAAAATCATTAATAATTTAGTGAAAAGATTGGTTGAAATGAAAATGTATAATACCCAAGTTCAAAAATATTTTTTACCTTGGAACAGTTGTCAACTCGAAATACGAAACAACCGAAATAAGATCTAGAGTTGAAAAGGACATAGCAACATTTAACAACATGCATGAGAAATATTTTCACCCATTGCGACATAATATCTCTCCCACTAAATATGCGGCTGCTAAAATGTTATTATTTCCGGTCTTGCTATATGGCGCAGAGGCCTGGACAATAATGGAAACATTAATGAAAAAGCTAGAGGCATTCGAGATGTGGGTGTACCCACGTATCCTCAAAATATCCTGGGCGACCCACACCAACGTACAGGTATTACGTCGAATGGGAAAACAAAAAGAAATCTCTTTTACAATTAAGAAACGAAATCTTAAATATTTCGGTCATATCATGAGGCATGATAAATATCGTATACTCCAACTGATAACGCAAGGTAAAATAGAGAGCAAACGCGGACCCGGAAGAAAAGACACTCATGACTTAAAAACTTACGCCAATGATTTGGACAAAAAGCGATCGAGTTATTCAGAAACGCCTCAAATGAAATTAAAATTGCCATGATGATAGCCAACGTCCACAACGGACAAGGCACATGAAGAAGAATAAAAATATTTTTAATACACCTAACCAAGGTATAGTAATAACCAGCCAATGTATGTATACAACAGTATACAATATGCATGCGTACAATGCATGCATACAACTATCTCTATTTTTTTTGCGGAGTATTAAGCATTTATTTTTTTAGCTTAAAGAAGACATGGAAAATTATATGGAATATACACTCAGTAAAGCTGTGGTAGATTTATTTTTTTACAAGATGTCAATAAATCATACACCATTGTTACATCTACACTACAGTCGGTAGTTTATACAAATCGGCTTTCTGAAAACCTTCTTCCATTTTATTTGTTTATTTTTGTAAAACCCAAAATATGTCCTTACAAACAGTCTATCCACTTTAAAATAAACAAATTCACTATAAAACTCCACTTTAACCCTGATAAAACAAGAAGAGAACAAAATAAAATGACCTGAAACGTTAAACAGGTAAACAGTAACACTATGAGAATGGCGCGCGCTTGGGGTATGCAACTAGTGACGTCAGGCCAATAGAGAAGCGTTCTTGAAATTTAAAATAATGCTAGATTTCTAATAAAGATTTTTTATAGAAAGGCTTTTTCAATTTTGTTGACATTTTGGACAAATATTCCTAGGGTGTTTCTTAATCGTTTTACATGTTTGAAATGACTTTTTAATTTTTTGTGAACATTCCTATTACGTTATAGGTCCTTTTTTCTTTGAGGAATCGGTAAATGGTGAGGTTTATTTAAATTTTCTAGTGAATCATTTACCTATTCTACTTGAAAATGTACCGTTAAACATCCGCCAGCATATGTGGTACCTTCACGACGGAGCCCCTGCTCACCACAACGCACTTGTCAACGGTGAACTCGATGAACTATTTCCTGAAAGATGGATAGGAAGAGATGGACCAGTTCACTGGCCACCCAGATCACCAGAATTAAACGAAGTTGACTTCTTTTTCTGGGGTTATATTAAAGACGTAGTGTATAGGACACTTCCAACAATAGTTGACGATATGAATATTCTTCTTCTTTGGGTGCCGTCTTCTTAGCGAAAGTTGGCGATGACTTCTGCAAAGTCTTCTCTATTTTGGGCTTTTCTTATTAGACTTTGAAAGTCTAATCCTGTCCATATGAATATAAGGATTCAAAACGTCTTTCAAAGTGTCACACAACAAATGCTTACAAACATCATTAGGTCTTGAGAAACTCGTCTCCAGGCTTGTTTAGACGTTATGGGAGGTCATTTTGAACACCTTTTATAACATAAGAAGTACGTTGAACATTTTTTTATTTAATTTAGTTTTTTTAACAAATTTTAATAAATTAAAGTATTGTTATTAATAACTAAGTAATACATGTTGTTATCAACAATAAAACTAAAATATCTCGAAAACTAATAACTTTAGGTATAGGGAATATTTAAAAGATATGTAAGTATAATGATAGAACTTTTCGATAATAATATAAAATACAGGGTGTTCCATTTAAAATTATGAAGAAAATCTTGTATTTACATTTTGACTTACCCTGTATACAATTTGTGTAGTTATAAAAAAAATTGTACCGGGTGTCCCAATAAGAATGGCTCTCGGCCATATCTCAGGAACCGTTTATAGTAGAGCTTTGAAATAAAAAATTTTATAACAAAAGTTGCCTCAGGAAAAGCCTGGAAATTATTTTCATAATTGTGGGTCCACCGCTAGAGGGCGTAATTGAATATCAAAAATAAAAAAATCTAAATTTTACAAAATTTTCCTAATGAAGGGGCACTGGAAATCCGATTATTGTATTCTTCATCAAATTCTGCGCATATTTGATTTAACAAGTTTAACTCTACCTTTGCAAATAAGAGGTGGGGGTGAGTGGGAACCTTGTTATGAAAAAATGGCTGTAAGTCCGGTTCTGCTAAATCAAATTTTGAAAACTGGGTCTTGTTGCAGACAGATCTTTTTCTTCAATGTAAACGTGATAATTTTGAACCATCCCAATAAGTAATAAGCCAGCTGGGAGGCGTTATTTAATTTTTTTTCAGAAATCTAGTTTTCTTTGGAAAATATTAAATACAAGTATGCATTTTTAATCATAGTTTATAAAATTAGATTAAATTAGCAATAGAATAGCGAAAACCGCATGTCGATACCTTTTTTCTATTTCAAGATATCTCGAGAAACGTGTAAATTTTATACATAACTGTTACTATCACCGGTAAACTAAGTTAATGAAAAGTAGTGTGCTGTGAAAAAAAACAAAATAACATTTTCCAGATGTCAACGTATAAAAATATAATTAATTAAAACAACAATATAAAGAGAAACAATACTATTAAAATTAAATATAACACAGAACAAAAAGAACTACTTAGTGACGACCTAAATATTCAAATTGTTGCCCATCATACACTACTCTAGAATACATTATCCAGAGAATACTAAACGCCATTCAAAGCATATCGAGAGCAGAAATTGAGACTGCTGTTCAATCTACTCTTGAAAGAGTAAATTTTGCAACGAAAATGATGGGCAAAAATTTGAACGTTTATGTCATCACTAAATAGTTGTTTTTATTTCTTTGTAATAGGGCTTTTCAACGCTTCTCATTTGTTTCGAGCCTCTGCCATATGCCGTATAATCCGTGTATAATATTAATATACGAGATATGAACGAGGCTCGAAACAAATGAGAAGCGTTGAAAAGACCTAATATACGTTGACAGCTGGAAAATGTTTCTTTGTTGTTTTCATAGCACACTACTTTTAATGAATTTCGTTTACCGGTGACAGTAACAGTTATGTTTTTAAATTTACACGTTTTGTAAGATATCTCGAGATAGAAAAAAGGTATTAACATGCGGTTTTCGCTATTCTGTTGCTAATTTTGTCTAATTTTGTAATATGGTATTAAAAATGCATGTTTGCATTTAATATTTTCCAAGGAACACTAGATTTCTGAAAAAAATTAAATAACGCCTTCTAGCTGGCATATTACTCAGTAAGTTGGTTCGAAATCATAACTTTTATATTGACGAAAAAGATCTGTCTTCAACAATACCAAGTTTGCAAAATTTGATTAAGCAGAACCGGACTCACAGCCAGTTTTTCATAGCAAGGTTCCCACTCACCCCCACCTCTTATTTCCAAAGGTAGACCCAAACTTGTCAAATCAAATATGCGTAGAATTTTATGAAGAATACGACGATCGGATTTCCAGTGCCCCTTCATTAGGAAAATTTTGTAAAATTTAGATTTTTTAATTTTTGATATTCAATTACGCCCTCTAGCGGTGGTCCCACAATTATGAAAATAATTTCCAGGCTTTTCCTGAGGCAACTTTTGTTATAAAATTTTTTATTTCAAAGCTCTACTATAAACGGTTCCTGAGATATGGCCGAGAGCCATTCTTATTGGGACACCCGGTACATTGTTACAAAACTACTTTAATTTGACAGTCAAAAACCTTAAAAAATGAGTTTATATTACACCGTTAGAAACATACAGGGCGATAAAATCAGTATGATTTTTTAATAAAAGTGCTCGTAACTTTGAAACACTCAGTATAACCCTAGACCAGTGTTATATCTCTAGAATCAGAAAAATGTAGAGAAACCAGATTTTAAATAAAATACAGGGTGTTCTATTTAAAAAAACATAACTTTGGTTTGGCACCGTGTTATGGAGGACCCTGTATATTTCTCACTAATTTTAAAATGTGTACATTAAAGGTGTCTATAACTTTTATTAACAACTTTTTTTCATATATTTTATAATAACAGATATATTGGACTTTGTCACAGAAGTTGATCACCCTGTATATGAAAAAAACCGAATAATGCAGTTTTTTCGAATTTAGTGTGTTTTGATCTGGAAATGCCCATCATGATCCTGCTATTAGAAAGAACGGGAACAATAGACGAAAAATCGTTCCTCAGCATGTTAACCTCACAACATGTTAACCTTTACTAAAAGCATGGGAAAAAATATCAAAATAGATGATTTGTCTGCATTTTTTGTTGGTTTGTATTTTTACATGCTGAAAACACAAACAAATTAGGTTTTTTCAAAACTAATGACTTTCTCGTGTCAGAGAAAAAAATGGCAAATCTAACCTCGCCATTCTGCAGAACGGAAAAAAAACACGAAAAATAATTATTAGAAGTCTCCCAAAATTACCTACCCAACCTAAAATGTTTTCGAAAAATACTCAGGAAAAAAATTTCTCAGAAAATCCTGAGCTCAATTTTAACTGAAAAATCAGTGTTTTTGAGCATGAAAATGTATGTATAAAAATGAATTTTTTGGGAGCGCCTAGGGAGCTAAAAATTGACTAAAAGGGTCTCGAAATATGTATTTTCGAGTGCCCAATCCCAAACAGGAATCCAGTCGAGCGCAGAGTTTACCACCTTATCCCATTACAGACTTTGTGGTAACTTCAATGTGATATACAACTTAAGGCTATGGGTACATAATTCGCAAATATTTACGGCTATCCCTACTTTTTCTGTCTTTACACGGCAAATTACGTGTAGTAAAATTCTCACTGGTATGGAAACTGCAGATGTAAACATTAGATTGACAGTGACATTGTCATTAGAAAGGTAGAGATGGCTATTTCGGTTTCGTTCAGTTTTGGAATGTTCTTGGATAACCTTTACTTGTATAAATGATAGGATCATGGGAAAAAATATCAAAATAGATGATTTGTCTGCATTTTTTGTTTGTTTGTATTTTTACATGCTGAAAACACAAACAAATTAGGTTTTTTCAAAACTAATGACTTTCTCGTGTCAGAGAAAAAAATGGCAAATCTAACCCCGCCATTCTGCAGAACGGAAAAAAAACACGAAAAATAATTATTAGAAGTCTCCCAAAATTACCTACCCAACCTAAAATGTTTTCGAAAAATACTCAGGAAAAAAATTTCTCAGAAAATCCTGAGCTCAATTTTAACTGAAAAATCAGTGTTTTTGAGCATGAAAATGTATGTATAAAAATGAATTTTTTGGGAGCGCCTAGGGAGCTAAAAATTGACTAAAAGGGTCTCGAAATATGTATTTTCGAGTGCCCAATCCCAAACAGGAATCCAGTCGAGCGCAGAGTTTACCACCTTATCCCATTACAGACTTTGTGGTAACTTCAATGTGATATACAACTTAAGGCTATGGGTACATAATTCGCAAATATTTTACGGCTATCCCTACTTTTTCTGTCTTTACACGGCAAATTACGTGTAGTAAAATTCTCACTGGTATGGAAACTGCAGATGTAAACATTAGATTGACAGTGACATTGTCATTAGAAAGGTAGAGATGGCTATTTCGGTTTCGTTCAGTTTTTGAATGTTCTTGGATAACCTTTACTTGTGTAAATGATAGGATTATTTTTTCACTAATTATGTATTCAGTGGTTATCATTATTTATATACTATACAAATAGTCGAAAAAGAAAAAAAGTTGTAAAGTTATTTTAATAATGTCCTGTTACCATGGAAAGCTTAGATAAGGTTTGAACATGTGAAGAACTGCGTTGTATAAATGTAGTATTACTCAATTAATTTATAAAGACTTAATTTATTTCTTTATTTGCGCAAATTAAAATATGGGACATTGCTACAAGAAATGTGTTACTGAAAAGCGAAGAAATAGACGGTTAGCTCAATTGAATAAGTACTTTTTTACATAAATCAAATTAATTACTTTTGTATTTTTCAAATTAATTTTAAATTTATAGTGAAAATATGATCTATAAAATCTATCGGTAAACTTCATCAAGCCCAGAATAGAGAGAAATTTGCCATATTGACCGCCAACCTCAATAGAGAAATCACTTAGGAAAAGGAGCCGAAAATATCATTTTATTATTTTTCTTCGAGAAAAAAAAGCGTTAAAACTCTCCGTAAAAAGCGAAGCCTTTAATTATAAAACCTTAAAATCATCGTTATTAAAATATGAAGTCAACATTTAATAATTCACTCAAGAAAATGGGCGGAATGCATAAAACGTAGTAGATGCTATTGCTTCAGCAAATAGTCACTACTTTGTAGCATTTTCTTTTACATAAAAGTAGGTGCTTTTGTTGAGAAGAACTTACTACACAACAGAAGTACCTAGTACTGACCAGAAGTATCTACTACAAAGCGTAGCGCCAGCCGTGTCTGCATTACACCAATCGTAATGGAATTAGTTTTCCATGTGCTTGTGATTTGTGAATTCACATTTTTACGTACCAAATTATTAGAATTGTACATGAGTAAAAATGAGTGACTCAGATCCGAAGCGACAAAAGAGTTACGCGAGGGTAAAAATGAACAATTGTTATTTGTTAATCTTCTTCACAATTATTAAATTTTATTTGATAAAAGAATGACCCAAAAAATGAAGAATCTTCTTCTTAGTTTGTAAATTTTTCTATGACACACATTCATAAATGCTGCCATATTGTAACAAAAAAATACCTACGCCGAAGACGTCCACCCACCAACTTCACTTAAACTGAAGCAAAATACTACTAAGCAAGCACATACTTCAAAAGCGTAGTACATTCTTCTATGTAGGCTGGTAAATAGTAGCAAATACTACGGAGAAAAGCAAATGCCTTTTGTAGTGAAATTTTCAAAAATGTAGTACGTACTTGAAGCATTAGCATTTACTACATTTTATGCCACCATGGGCACTTTACTTTATAGCTAAACTCGTACGTATTTACGGTTATCGGAACAAACTCTTATAAAATAATACTTTTATTTGAACTTTAATGACTTGAAATACTTGGATTTTCCATAAATAATATATAAACAATAAATAACTTTTTATTAATTGTACGCCTTAAATCAATTATTATTTTTCAAATACACTATCAATACTATTTAATAAACAACTCTTTGATTGATTTTATTATCATCGTAAAAGCGTTAAAAAGCAGTAGCAGAATGAACTGCTATATCAAAATAGCGGGTCGAACACATCTCTACTTGTCACTGTCTTGAGTCTTGTCATAACATTATATTCGAATGAGTGCGTTGTATGACAAAGATAGCGAATGTTTGATTTCCACGGACATGGTGTCCATCTTTTTCCTAGAATCCTAAAAAACTAATAAATATTTTTAAAAAATTTAAACACAAAATGAAAGACTAAATTATTATCGAGGGCCGAAAGACACTTAGAATATATAAGAAGTTTCTTTCGAATGAGATATTTGAAATTAAAAATCACACTACATTTTCTCTTAGTTTTTCACCCCTGTAACTTATTAAAATAAACATTATAGAAGTTCTCAGGGACTTTCGGCCCTCGCTAATAACGTAATCTTTCATTCTGAGTTTAAATTTTTCAAAAATACTTATTAGTTTTCTCAGGATTCGAAAAAAATGAATCCCCATTTCAATAGCATTGCAGCCGAAAATACGTACCGATCCTCTTAACACAACATCGTAAGTAATTTTTTGACTTCATTAAAAGATGGACTAAAAATGATTAGTTAGTTTTGTTAATATATATTTTCATCCATTTTAGTTATAAAAAATGCCATCAAAATAAAATGATTAAACAACGTATGAAACAATTACTTACGGAATCATGCTTCTTTACGTAGTGGTTATCCAATCCTACTTTGGAACGACAACTGAAGTTACACAAGTAGCATTTTAGAGGGTTTTCTTCTTCGTGTGTTTTCATGTGCGCTTTTAGATTACAATTTTCTACAAATCTACGACAATACAATGCCAATTAAATGAAAATCAGATAATACAACACATAAATGAGCAATTAGAATGATTGAAATTATAATAAAATCTTCTTTTTATTACACTAAGCATCAAAATTAACGCACCACCTTAAAATTGGGACTTTTTGATGGCTCACATTTCCTAAACCTGTTTCCTAAAATCCGATTTTAGTGATTTTTTTAGTATATTATAGCTTTATTCTTCAAGAATATCGATCTAATAATATTATTGCTAAACAGGTAAGTGTCACTATATACCGGGTGTAATAATGATAGTGTGTTTTTTCCTCAAAGTTTGGAACACCCTGTGGAATATTCTAGCGTATATAAAACATTGACATTAAAACTAAACTGTAGCCTTAGGCTTTCTTAACATTTTGGTTTTCGATTCATTCGCTTATGCGGGTTAATAAAAAAGTTAGGTACTTTAACAACTAGCCATGTTATTTATCAATACAGGGTGTTCCTAAATAAGTGCGACAAACTTTAAGGGGTAATTAATTAAGGGGCTCTATAATCATATATCCGCAAATGCTTTGTTTCCGAGATACGGGATGTTGAATTTTTTCTTACAAACTGACGATTTATTTATTACTCTAAAATTGGTTGAGATATGCAAATGAAATTTGGTAGGTTTTAAGAGGTAGTTATTGCGCATTTTTGACATACAATCAAGAGTTTTATATTCACCATTGGCGTGCATACGGGATGTATCTAAAGTATTTATACCCGTATGCACGCCAGTGGTGAATATAAAATTCTTAATTGTATGTCAAAAAATGCGCAATAACTACCCCTTAAAACATACCAAATTTCATTTGCATATCTCAACCAGTTTTAGAGCAATAAATAAATCGTCAGTTTGTAAGAAGAAATTCAGCATTCTTTATCTCGGAAACAAAACATTTGCGCACATATGTTTACCAAGCAAACGGTCATTATTTTTTCATGCAGAATTACCCCTTAAAGTTTGTCGCACTTATTTAGAAACACCCTGTATTGATGAATAACATTGCTAGTTGTCAAAGTCCCTAACTTTTTTATTATCCAACATAATCGAATGAATCAAAAAGCAAAATTTTAAGAAAGCCTAAGGCTACAGTTGAGTTTTAATTTCAATATTTTATATACGCTACAATATTCCACAGTGTGCTTAAAACTTTGAGAAAAAAAAACAATATCATTGTTACCACCGCGACCGGTAATCAATGCCACTTATCTCTTTAGCAATAATATTATTACATCGATCTTGTTGAAGAATAAAGCTATAATATACTAAAAAAATCACTCAAATCGGACAACAGGTTTATCAAATACGAAACGTCAAAAATGTCCCATTTTTAAGGTGGTACGTTAATGTTGATGCTTAGTGTATATAGAAGCCATGAAGAACTGAGAATTAGATCTGGAACCTCTGTATAATCTTCTAATTGATCTTCAGAAATACTTCCGTTCTCTACTTCCGCTTTTAAAATACTAGCCCCAGTATTCACATAATTTGCGGTATTGAGCCTCGTATTCAGGAAGAGCTCCTTTATGTAATTAGTCCATTCTTCCTTTTTTGTGAGGGGGAGTTTTTCTCATGAACTTCAGTCTTATTTATCGATATATGTCTCTATATATGGAGGCTCGTCTTTATTTTTTAACTTGCTTCTTTGTTGAATAAGGTCTAGCAGTTTTCAAAACTTCGTCTGCTGTGGTGACCAGGGGCGTACGGTGAAATTTGAAACAGGGGAAGCAATTTATAAAAAAAAATTGTAAAAACACCTATTTATAATGTTAATTCAATTATTCTACCATTTTTCGCAAACTCATCTATAACTTCCATGTACAAACGTGGATATTGTGACATTTCTTTAACCAGATTATTTTCAATTGCTAAAAGAGAAACATTAGAGAGTCGATCTGGTCCTGTCGGGTTTGGCAAGTAATTTTTTAGTCGTTTTAGAGTTGAAAAACTAGGTTTTACAGAGGTACTAGTAGCTGGAAAGGTCAGTACTAACTCGCATAATTTCATTACCTCTGAACATGCTTTGTCCAAAGAAGTTGTTTTTAAAAATATTAGTAACTCACTCACATCATTTTTTGTGTCAATACTCAATATCATCAGTCTTATATAAAGCTGTTAGTTCCGAACGTAATGAAATCAATTCAAAATATTGTCCATAAAGACGCATCAAAGATTTTGTTTGTTTTTCAGGAAAATGTGTTTTTTAAATATATTAAAATTGCACCGCTGAAGAAAGTCTAGGTCATCAAAATTCTTAAACCTATTTTCCATTCGTTGGCATATTTGATCTAAAATCTGATAGTATACTCGGCGGTAGCACGATTCGACATCTTCAACATTATCAGTGCGTATGCGTTTCCTTTTAGGCTCAAAACTTCTTGCCGTCATATTATTCCAGCATTTTTTTTGCATTAAAGTCATCTCTCTCTTTTTGTTAATAACATCTTTAAATTCAATACAATTGCATTCTATATTACAATTCCTACATTGCAATACATTAAATAAATTATCTGAGAATGGAAACATTTCTGAAAAACGCAGAAAAAAAGTTACAAAATTAAAATCATTTTTTAAACTGTCCAAAAATCCTCTCAAGGATTTTCTATTTATGGTTTCACTATTCTCCAAAACACTAGTATTTATAATATATTTATATAATTATTTAATATTTATAATATAAATAATAATTCTATATATTTATTTATATAAATAATTAAATAAAAGCAATCTTTATAATTCCACAAAATCAGTCGACGAAGCCCGTCATTGTCAAATGCTAGTAAATCCCATTTAAATTCACCAAAACATTGTCATGTATGCAATTGACAAAAATTGCTTATAAGCGATAGATATGCCCGAAATTTGAACTCGCTACTCAGCGTGTAACCCCGGTGATTTTTACATAGGCTGAGGAGAAGCAAATTTGAAATCAGATTATCCGCCGACATGACTCCGAATACCCACGTAGAAATACGATCATGGGTCCGCTACGGAAGGAAAGCTAGATATGCAGCATGCAGCGCTGCTTACGAGTATTTCATTGCTTTGCTATTTCATTATTTTCATTTGCTATTACGACATTTCTTAAGAGTCGATTATTAAGTTTCTTTTGAGTTGTCGGAGTTTTCATTATTTTTAGTTTTAGTTTGAATCCAGCACAGAGCAGATTATGGTTAGTTGTTTTATATTTAACAAATATTTAAAATATTTTATGAATAGTTTACTTACGATTTGTCGCATTCGGTGCATTTGTAAGGTTTAAAGCTGACATGTTTAAATCGAATGTGCTTCGCCAAAATGGAAGGTTTCGGACACGTCATGTCACACATAGTACACTTGTAGGTATTTATGTGAGATCTCATGTGATCTCTTAACAGCCTTTCGGTTGGGAACAGTTTTAGACACTGGGAACACTGATAGCATTGTACTAAAAACAAAAATAACTAGAAAATCACTTATAATACAAAAATATTAATTTTGCATACGAATGAATGCCGACAGATGCAAAAAAAATATAGACAGGTGTGACAACATCTTTTATATTAAGGAAAATAATTAATTTCACTAAATATTAAAACACATTTGACACAGTTACGCTTATTTTTATTTTTAAAGTATAAACTTCTTTAGCGACGTTCTTTTGGATGGGGAAAAAGCATTGAATTCGTGACCATCGCATCGCCGAAATAAATTCTGTATGTATATTATGTGTACATGAATAGTATGGGACGCACGCAAGGCGTATATAATATAGGTATAGCACTTTTTATTGGATGGGAAAAAAGCATTGAATTCGCGACCGTCATCGCTTCGCCGAAATAAATTCTGTACGTATACATATTACGTGTACAGTCGGAAAAATGAAAGAATACCCATGAACGATCATATCAAGCACATATTTTGGATTTGCTGCCTTTTTCTATAAATAACAAACGAGAGAGATAGATTATTAAGTGTTGTCTACTAAGCAAAAACGTTATCCAAGACATACGCAGTTATGTGAGTGAGACGGCGATACAATTGTTCAACGTAGTTATATTAATTTAGTAGAAAATTTAAACTCACACTATTTCTGTACTTCTAATGTCTTTCTTAGAAAAACATTTAACATCAGTAGAGATAATGATTGTATAAACTACTATTCGAGTAATCGTGCTGGTCAACTATAATCTGACAGATTCAATTTCTGTCACTTTGACAGTGAAACTGGGTTAGGTTCGGTAGAGTTTATAAATTTTAATAATCAGTCGTATTTACTTGAAAAAACTCAGTTCTTTTAAAAGCTATTTTGATATTATATTGTATTTTTGGTTTGGTAAGTATTTATTTAATTAAAATAAGTCAATAAAATTTGTAAGTAACCATCTGTCAATATGGTTAACTTTTGTCTATGAGTTTGCCAAACTTGTACATATTACTCTGACTTTTCAATCATAGTGTATAAAATTACAGATTAGTATATTTTTACGAATGTACATTTATTTGCAGATAATGTCTGGAAAATGATCTGGATACCAAAATGATCTGACTTCATTAAGTTTACTTTCATTTAAGTCACTATGCAGCTGACATAAACGACATTTTTTAAATTCCTGTTACTATTTACGTCCGGCAACTTTAACATGGAGAAATTCATAATACTATATTTGCTTACTCATTATTTTTGTATCATTAATCTATATGAAATAATTAATTACGGTAGTAAAAGTAATATTTATTACCAATAAATATATAGGTATTATCAGAAAAAGAATAACATCACAAAAAATTTACGTAGCGAAAAATCGTACGGTGGGGTAGTAGTCACATCCGTTTTTTTACAGTATTAACTTAGTTTAGACGTTGTTTCGACTAGATTTTTTTGTGAATTTGATGGCCTTGGCCGAGCCAATTAGCCAGACATTTTGTGATTTTAAAAAAACTAACTCTAAATACATAACAAACTAACATATTACAATTATTATCTAAATAATACACTGTTTTGGTTGTAAATATTTTTTTTTTGTAAATTTTTATTTTTTTGTATTTTGTTATATTTCTAATTTGTTTTTTATTATTTTGTTATTATTTTTTTTTATTGTTTTTTTTTACTACGCTATGACATCAACCCGATTCAACATCTCGGAGGTTTACATATTGGTTTTTTTTTCTTTTTCTTTTTTTTGCTTTTTTTGCTTTTTTTGGTTTTCCTTTTCTCTTTTTTTTTCTTGTTCTTTTCTTTTTTCAATTATAAAATACAATAATTACTTAAATCTACAGGGTTTAAAAAAACAACAAAACAAACATGTTTGTTTTTATGACATGTGCGTAAATTGTTTTTAATGTATTAATATCTTCAGAAAATATCAAATTGTTTAAGTAGACGGGAAGTAGAAATTTTTGATTTGATTCGTATGCATATCATCGATGACGCATGGGTATTCTTTCATTTTTCCTACTGTATGTATATTTATCTACAGTATGGTGCAAATGAAAGGAATAAATTCGTTATTTCGTTAACCGGTGACTTTGAGAGAAAAATCCCGAAATGAGTCGATTTTTGTTTTTAAATTGTGATATTTTGGCATATATATCGTACGAGTGACGTCATCCATCTGGGTGTGATGACGTAATCGATGATTTTTTAAATAAGAATACGGGTCGTGTGACAGCTCATTTGAAAGGTTATTTAATTCTCTATTCAGTACTATAATAAGCATTAACCTAATTATTTTTACAGAGTGTCCAAAAAAAATTTAAATTTAATTAATTGACAAAAAAAGAAGAATGTAAGTAATTTATTTAATTCAAAATGCATTGTACTATTGTCAGAAATCAGAAAAAAAAATGTTTATTTCACAAAGAAACATTGCCTTTCGCTTAAATTCCATATTCAATCCATCTCCAGCCAGCCACCTGCCTCTTGAAAGTTTAAAGATTTAATTAAGCAAAAAGCAATGGGTCTATTGAATAAAAAGAAATATTTGCTTTTACTTACAATTATTTAAGTATCTACTTAATAGTAATTGAATAAAGTCATTTCTTTAATGCTTTATTTAATTACTATTAAGTAAATACTTAAATACGAGGAAGCAAAAGCAAATACTTCTTTTTATTCAATAGACCCAATGTTTATTTTTGAAATTAACATTTTTTTCTGATTTGTGACAGCAGAAAATATATTTTGAATTAAATAAATTACATACATTCTTCTTTTTTGTCAATTAATTTAATTTAAAAATAATTTATTTGGCCACCCTGTATAAATAATTATGTTATTGTTTATATTAGTAAATAGAGAATTTAATATTATTTCAAAAGAAATAGCACACGACTCCTAGTCTTATTTAAAAAAAAAATCATCGATAACGTCATCACGCCCAGATGGATGACGTCACTAGTATGATATATATTCCAAAAAATCACAATTTATTATTAAATATTGACCTATTTTTAGATTTTCCCTTAAAGTCGCCGGCTTACGAAATAACGAATTTATTCCTTTCATTTGCACCATACTGTATAATATAACTAGTATAGGTCGCACCCAACGCGTGTTAATATAGGGTCAGCACTTCTTTTTGGATGGGGAAAAAGCATTGAACTCGCGACCATCATCGCTACGGCGATAAATTAGTAATTTATATACTATAGGTTCAATTGCGTATGTAGGTATAAAGTTCGACCGAAGTTATAATGGTTGGAGGAGGGATGATGTGTGTACCCTAAAGAAGAAAGAATATTTCACTTCTGTTAGCACTCCCCGTAGAGATTGCAATTGCTAGATCCAGTGTCTTTTTTTATATGATAGCAGCGCGGATCCGCAAACGTGTCAAATTTGAAATAAGTTACTTCATGTTTTCATTGGCCTCTTTATTCAAAGCCGTTTGTCAGCAACAGTTTGCTTAGTATGCTGGAACGTTTCTACGGCCTAAAATTTTGCATCGATAAAGTGTTGATAGATATTTTTATTCTGCGATAAAATTATCTGCTGGCGAGTGGTCGATAATCAATGAGTTGACACTTTTCAACCGGTGAAACTGGCTGTAGAAGCTCTTTGCAGAAGAGAGTCCACTTTGATAACGGCTGACTCTAGCGTTAGTGCCGAGCTATTAGTCTAAGAGCTAGAGCCGAAAAATCATCGTCATAAGTAATATGGATTTTGGCATGTGAAATGTGCCTATTGTATATTGATAATTATGGCCCCTTTTAGGCTGACACCTCAGTGGATACAGGAAGTAGCAATAAGGGACGAAAGGGGAAAGTTTAAAGTGTAGTATTTAAAGGTTTTCACCTCCTATTTTTTTAAACCTCCATCGATTTGCATGAAAATTGGTGACTAGTTAGAGCATACCCCAAGAAATAAAAATGATTTTAAAACTATTACTATTTAAAACTATTTTATTAAAAATAACCCCACAAATCGATAGAGGGACAAATTATAAGTAAAATTTGTTATACCATGTTATTAAAATAAATCAATACTTTTTGAGTTATTAAAGATCAAAGATTTGTCTGTTTAAGAGCACATGCGTGAAGTTACGGATGATAAAAAGAACATATTAATTAACTGTATGTTACTAAAATATTATTTTTATATTAGTTCGATATTATAAATTTAGCAAAAGTGTATTCGAATATGTCAAATGTACCCATTATTGGACACCCCCCAGTTTCTGGACATGTTCAGTTTTTATTGATAGAAAACATTCGAAGGGTGGGAAAACATCCCGCGAAACAAACGTTTCGCGGGAAGGGGTGGTATTCACCATCAGGGTAAAAGTGCAAGTTGGCACCAAATGAGTTTTATTTCTTGAGGTATGCTCCAACTAGTCGCCAATTTTCATGCAAATCGATGGAGGTTTAACAAAATAGGAGGTGAAAACCTTTAATGACTGCACTAACTTTCGCCTTTCATCCCTAATTGCTACTTCCTGTGAGGTGTCAGCCTGAAAGGGGTCATAATTGTCAATATACAATGGACACATTTCACAGGAAAAACTCCATATTACTTATGACGATGATTTTTCGGCTCGAGCTCTCCGTCTATATCGAAAGCACTACGCAACAGAATCGCGGAACGGCGCGCGGCGCCTCTCTGAAATTACAGCTACATTAGTTTAGTGTACTTACAAAATCCAAAAATGGATGATGAAGGACTAAACAGTACTGGTTATTTCTCCATGCCGAAAAAGAATGCAATGCGACACGAAAAATTTGTTGAATCGTATAAATAAACAAATGATTGCGGAAAAGGTGCCAGATGACATAATGGTAGTAGAAGATGGGCTGCTAATCCGGAGTCCGTGAATTTTACTTTAGAACAAGAACTTGAGATTAAACTGAAACGTGAGAGAAAATACTTCTATAACCAAAAAAATTGGTTCTCCAAAAAATTATGCAAAGATTTTGAAAAAGAAAATAAAATGACCGTTTATGAGACCGAAAGAGCGAAAGGCGATCATTTGTCCATGGTTTATAACCATCTGATGACCTTAAAACCCACCAGCGTAGAGGCCGAAAGGACTTTCTCAGCAACCGGCTATATGTGCAGTTTTGTGCAAAGTAGGTTAGGCGGTAAAACGATAGATAAAATATGTTTTTTAAGGTCTCACTTTCAAAAAGCTACTCTTACAACAAATAAGTTCACTTGGATAAAATTTCATTCGTGCCAATTCTCAGCAGACAGACACAAGCAAAGTTGAACAAAAAGTTGTTCAAAAATGAACAAAAAACATTAAAATCGTGTTTATATTTTGAATCCACATTTTGCTGGATCCAGCTGGATTCATGCCAATCTTGCAAAAATCCAGCTGGACTGAAAATGCTGCTGGATTGCAATCCCTACTCCCCCGAGTGCCAGTTTTTTATTCAATTTCCTTTTTTCTTTATTTGCTTCAATTTATTAAAATAAAAACACAAATTCTAAGTACTTACAGGCAGATGACATCTGTCGCTTTCTGTGGTCAATAAACTTTGTTTTACTGGAAAACAGTCTGCCACAAGTGGCACATCCCAAACATTTTTCTTTTGTGTGCACCCTCAAGTGATCCGTTAGTTTGGTTTGTGTAGAATATTTAGTATTGCAATCTAAAAAGTAAACATCCGTTGAATACTTGTTGGGAGTAGGCCAACAGTTTAGGAAAATCAACACATTTACTCATGTTAAACACAGGGGCGGCCCGTCAGGGTAGGCAAGGTAGGCGCCGCCTAACCTCTTCAAATATACAATAATATATTATTTATTAATATAAATTACTTATTTCAAAATGTAATTTATAAATTTTGATACAATACCTAAGTATCTAAAAATCTAAAATAAAACAAAGCTACTTTTTAATTTCTCTTCGAAGTTGTAATTATTGTACGCTTCCCGTAATAGTGCGTAGCACTACTTAAAATAATAAAAAAATCGAAAATTTTCAAACTTCCCCCCCCCCCTTCACTCCTTAAAGATAAAAAAATATTTTTTAAATTATTGCTTCCTTACAATTCCAATGGCACACAATCTGTTCTTTTTGTTTTTCGGTAGCGCTCTGCGGATTATTTTTTATATGAACAGGCAGGTGATCAAACAATTGAAATAGAGTAAAAAATACCGATTGGCAATGTTCCCATTCGCATTTGTATCCAGATGCTTCAAGAGGTATTTTATATTCATGAGTTTCCAAGCATTTTGGCAATTTGTCTCTTTCCACGATATTTTCACCGATATTGTTGAGTTTCATTATATAGCCATGATGACAGAGATGCTGCTCTAATAAGATTTGGTTGCTTAACTTATCTGTGCAGTCTTTCCATTTGCAACGGAATTCGTCTAAAAAACATCAAAAAAATAATATGTGAGTACAATAGGTAAATACATACATAATTAATTTTTTAAACAAGAATATGGTATGCGACAAAATAAACAGTACTGAAATTCGTATGCCTCCAATTTGTATGTGTCAGGCGCCGAAACGTACCGAGTGGTTTCTGAACTACTCTGGGCTAATTAGAAAAATTCATGGAAAAGTTATTTACCAGCAATTTTATTGCTGGAATCGAATTATAAGATCCTATATATTAATAATATAGGTATGCAAAGTCCGCAGATAGTGTGCTACTTTTTTTATAAACAAAATGGCGCCGACAAATCGTAGTTTTTCAATTATTGCTCTATAACTCCGAAGATTTTAACTATACAACAAAAACACTCAAATAAAAATTCACCGCAATTAAATTCTGCATAGAGATATGTTTTTCACGATTTGCTCCGACGAAAATTTTCCTCGGAAAATGCGGGTTTTCCTAACAAAAACTATAATTTTCAAATAAAGTTTTAGGTAAGTAATTATTAATCAATAATTAAATAACTTAGTGACATCAAAGATGTCTTGGTATAGATTGTAATTCCAGAAGCCGGTGAAAATTAAATGAATATTTTAGCAACAATTCAATTGTTAATTAACAATTTACGATCGCAATAATAACCAAAATAATCATGATACATTGATCAAACTTAGAAAGATTATAAAGATGAGATGCTTGTTTAATATTTTGTCGACAAAATATAAATTTTTCTTTTTTTTTTGCATAATCTTTAAATTTTGAAAAAAAAATAGTTATAATACGTTGGTCTAATTAGTAAAGTACAAAGAAAGGTTATTTACCAGCAATTTTATTGCTTTTAATGGAATTATAAGATCTTATATATTATTAATATAGGTATGCAAAGTCCACAGATAGTGTGCTACTTTTTTTATAAACAAAATGGCGCCGACAAATCGTATTTTTTTCAATTATTGCTCTATAACTCCGAAGATTTTAACAAATAAAAATTCACCCCAATGCTCCGACGAAAATTTTCCTCGGAAAATGTGGGTTTTTCCAACAAAATCTCGAATTTTCAAATAAATTTTTTGGGCCAGTAATTATTTATTAATAATTATATAGCTTGGTGAAATAAAAGCTTTCTTGGTATAGATTATAAATTCAGAAGCCGGTTAAAATGAAACGAATATTTTAGCAACAATTCAATTGTTAATTAACAATTTACAGTCGCAATAACAACCAAAATAATCATGAGACATTGATCAAACTTAGAAAGATTATAAAGGTGTGATGCCTATTTAATATTTTGTCGACAAAATATAAATTTTTCATTTTTTTGCATAATCTTTAAATGTTTAAAAAATGGTTATAAACAAATTAACATTTCTTAGAAATTGTTCATTATATTCTAATTTTAAAAAATACTTAAAATGCGTATTTCATACGTCTTGAAAATGAATGCTTTAAAAAAATTTTCCAACCATTTGCAAAAAAGGTAGGAAACAGCAAAATAAATATACGATATCTCCATTGTTTATAATTTGTTTAAATTGTTTCAAAGCTTAAAAGCGAGTCTATGGTACAATCTAATTACTCACAAAGAATGTCAAAAATTAGTGCAATGGTTATATTATAATCAAAGATTAAAAATACTTTTTTTGTAATTTTTAGCGCGAAAGTAGGCTTGATACAGAGCCGGAGATAAAATGTTCACTCGAAGCGACTGGCACGCTTAAACTCGCGCGAGTTGTGTATGTGGGCGGGTAGCTACGGTACTGTATTATTCTACTTTCGCGCGTGTAAATTACAAAAAAATATATTTATAATCTTTAATTAAAATATAACCATTAAACTGATAATCGATATTGTTTTATAAATAATTAGATTGTACTTTAAGCTCACTTCTACGCTTTGATGGAATTAAAAAAAAAAATATTAACACCGTAGTAATAGTATGTTTATTTTGCTGTTTCATAACTTTTTTGCAAATGGTTGCAAAAAAGTTTTAAAGCATTCATTTTCAAGATATTTAAAATGCGCATTTTAGCTATTTTTTAAAATTAAAATATAATAAAAACTTTCTGAGAAACGTTAATTTGTTTATATATATAACTATTTTTTTTTAAACATTTAAAGATTATGCAAAAAATAAAAAATTTATATTTTGTCGACAAAATGTTAAATAGGCATCTCATCTTTATAAGATTTCAAAGTTTGATCAGTGCATCATAATTATTTTGGTTATTATTGCGACCGTAAGTTATTAATTAACAATTGAATTGTTACTAAAATATTCGTTTAATTTTCACCAGCTTCTGGAACTATAATCTAAAGCAAGAAGGCTTTTAAGTTACCAAATTATTTAATTATTGGTAAATAATTACTTATCTAAAACTTTATTTGAAAATTCAAGATTTTGTTGGGAAAACCCGCATTTTCCGGGGAAAATTTTCGTCGGAAAATCGAGGAAAAATCTCTATGCATAATTTAATCACGGTGAATTTTTATTTGAGTGTTTTTGTTGTAAAGTTAAAATCTTCGGAGTTCTAGAGCAATAATTGAAAAAAACATGATTTTCGGGCGCCATTTTGTTTATAAAAAAAGTAGCACACTATCTGAGGACTTTGCATACCTATATTGTTAATATATAGGATCTTATAATTCGATTCCAGCAAAAAAATTGCTGGTAAATAACTTTTCCCAAAAATGGCCTATTCTCCGATAATCAGCCCAGACTAAACGCCGTTATAACGTATGTGAATGTCGTGTTAATGTTAGGTGCTTCAGAATGGTTCCCAGTTTTGCAGAAAAATGTTTGATGGTGAAGTACTATTTTCGGTCATACGGAAAAGGTCACGAAAACGGTCCAAGCTTAAAACCAACAATGGTTTCAGCAGGACGGGACAACCTGTCACACTGCCAGGGAGTCTCCTCGAATACTGCGCGATCATTTTAGGAGCTGCCACTCACCAGAACTAACGCCACCAGATGCTGACATATGGGAAATGCTGAAGGAGTCAGACAGATCCACCATCTGCCATTTCGGAATTGCGGACTAGAATTGACGTCCGGCGTCCAGTATACTGGACATACCGGTTCCTTACTTATAGCCCGCGTCCAGTTAACTGGACACAATTTAAATAGAGTTTTCTGTGACTTCAGATATTTGCGGTACATGAGATTCAGTTTTAGTTTGTCGATGTGGTGTATATTTAAATACCAATTCAATACATATTAAATTTCATCATCAACTCGTTACATATTAAAATTATTCATAACTTTATATTTGTTAAAATTGAATGCGGGATCTCGAGCAGGTTTTCTCCATTGCTACCCGGTGCTCAAAGTGTTAAAGATTTTTTCGTGCCAGAGGCAGTGGCCGATCTAGAATTTTGCCTTGGGTGGGGGGTAAATTAGGAGGGACTTCCAACGAAAAACCAACCAAAACACATAAAAAAGATAAGAACTTAAATTACATAAAAGACATAAATAATAACTTATAGGCATTAAGTTTCTTTAATTTTCCTAACTAGCGTGTTTATTGGGTTGAATTTGTGTATCTGTGGTTTCCGTTTCATGTCAGCTAATATATTGTCATGTTTGAACAATTTTTTTTCTTTAAATTTGGATCTTGTTAGGGGAGGAAATTTCCTCATTTTCCCTCCCCGTAGATCCGCCACTGGCCAGAGGGCATCTTTAACATCTGTTTTATCGGGAACGAGCGTCGTCGTGAATAATGTTTGCAAGGATAGATCATGTACACTGGATATATACGTAATCATAAACATTTCAATGTTCATTTCAGTACTGTTTATTTTGCCGCATACTGTATAAGTGAATCTAGGACAAATAATCCCGGACAAAAAATCCCCACAAATTATCCATGGACAAAAAACTGGAAAACTTTTAGAGAACTATTCGGCAGCAGATATTTCTTTTGGCTGGTGAGGGTCTTTTAATACGGCCGATATTATAGTGGTAATTACATTGTTGTCAAATCTTCCGTTTTTCTGGAAATCTCATTAACTTTCTTATTTCAAATGGATCACCCTGTATATTTTTTGCGTTTTGGAATTCCTAAGGGATACTGATTATTTTTCATATGATATTCCCTATACCTAGATGCCATAATTTTGGAGTTATTACTACATTTATTAAAAAAAAATTTAAACAATTTATGAAAATCAATTTTTTCGACCCGGGTAGACATTATATTTTAGGTTTATTGGATCATTGTGAACAAAAGTCTGTTGTAATTTTCCTCTAAAGTGAATGTTTCCGAGTTATAAACAATTTAAAACTGAAAAAAATCGAACAATGACGATTTTCTAGGTTCAAAAACACAAGTAAAAAATATTATTTTTGAAACTACGAAGTGCCTAAATTCAAGTTTAAGCCTAATTTTATCAGTTACCGATAAACAATTTGGTCTTGTTTCATTTTAAAATATTATTTTTTAGTTGTTATTGCAGGATCGCCCCTTCTCTCATATGCGCTTCATTAATAATTAAAAAACCAATATTTTAGAATAAAACGTGCCAAAAATTCTTATAGATATCTGATAGAAGAAGGTTTGATCTTGAATTTAAGTAGTTTGTAATTTCAAAAATTATTTTTGTTTACTTGTGTTTTTGAACCTTGAAAATCATCATTTTTCGTTTTTTTTCAGTTTTAAATTGTTTATAACTCGAAAACGATTAATTTTAGAGAAAAATTACAAAAGACCTTTTTTGTTCCCAATGATCTAAAGAACCTAAAATAATATCTACTCAAGCCGAAAAAATTGATTTTTATAAATTGTTTAAAAATTTTTTTTAACTAATGTAACAATAACTCCGAAATTGTGGCATTTAGGTATAGGTAATATCATATGAAAAATAATCAGTATCCCTTGAGGATTCCAAAACTTAAAAAGTATACAGGGTGTTCCATTTGAAATAAGAAAGTTCAGTAGATTTCCAGAAAAACGGACGATTTGACAACAATTTAATTACCACTATGATATCGGCCTCATTAAAAGCCCCTTACTCACCAAAATCTATAAAAATCGTTCTAGCGGTTTCCGAGAAAATAACGTGTTGCCGACTTTTTCGCAACCCTGTATACTGATCACAGGCTAAATGAGCTAAACATATATTATGTTCGAAACATCTCTAATAGATCGGTATACTTTTATGATTGCTTACAAATACAGTTAATTTTCTATTTTACCTGCATTTTCACTTGCATGTTGTACAATATGTGCATTGAACACTGCCCAGGAAGTAAAATGGTCATCACGATCACAATCCAACCACATACACTGTAAACTAAGAGGCTCTTCGGACAATTTTATAAGAGGTTTGCCCTTTTTCTTCTTTTTTCGGACCTACAAATATTAAAAAAATATATATTTATATATTTAGATCGTTTCCCACGACAAGAATTTAGAAAACTATTGTTTCTTAACAACCAAGCTCCTCCTCATTGTTCTAAAATGGAAAACCAATTTTTAGATGATAGCCAACAATGGTCATTTCCGGTAGCCCCCTCGACCACCACACATAACATCTCTACTAGATTTTAACAGAATAACTCAAAAAATATGATGATTTGACCTATGGTGCCTTATACAAATCTTGTCTAGAATTTTACGTAGAATCCAAAAATATGTAGAATAATGTCAAACGCTGAGAGCACATGCATTTGAAACAAGTATGTAATATTCATTATTAATATATTATGGAATATAATAGGGTTTATATCGAATAATATACAAGGTGTTCCATTTAAAATTACAAAGTTGTTGTTCATTTTCTGTATATCCAGAAGCAGAAGTGGTAGGTCCGTCAAAATATTTTCTGTAAGTTCGCCATAACTTTTAATCCCCATAAAAGAATTTTCATAAATATCTTGTACCTAAGTAATTTCCGATATACAGTGCTTTTCAGATAAAACTATTAACCTTAAATAACTTTTGTACCACTGAGTTTTAGAAGAAACGCAAAGACACGTCAAATAATACTTGAAGGGGGAGACATTATACCATATTTAAGCTTGCCAGGATAGGAACCCTCTCACACCCCGTATTAGCTCTTACTTTTTTTTTAGTTACTTCCACATTTTTTATTGAAGTTATACTTCTTTAGGCGCGATTGAGAGTAAAATTTCATAATACTGCGCGCATGCGCACACAGACATTATGGCGTTTAGTTGCTAAATCTTTCAAGTTATGTATAAATATATCAGTGCAAGAAAAGGTGTGAAAAGAATATATTAGTGTTTTTAGTAAATATATTTATTATAATTTTTGTGTCTTTGGATTTGTCTAAATTAGGCATTATTAATTATTATCCATTATTAATCCATTATTAATTATTATTTAAACATTATTAACGAGTATTATTAAAACATTTTATTGTATATTTATTATACTTCACCTTGTCTGTTTGTTACCGTGAATTGTCATTAGGTACGTCCGAACCGATACAGACACAGTCCTCGTAGCGTATTTGGTATAGCATTCGGCCAGAGATCGAGAGGTCTTGAGTTTGAATCCGGAGCAATCCTATACTTTTTTTTTATTTTTTTGAAAGCGGTAAGCACAAAATTAGTTTGGTGTTTAAAAAAAATTAAAACAAACTGTTTAAAGTATATTTATTTTTAAGAAATCATATAATAGAAGTATAACTTCTTACGTGCGTACAAAGGATACACACATTCTTTTTTTATATTTTGATTCTCCTCTTTGTACTGATTTCAAAAATGTATAACACATAGTGCTTAAAGTTGTTAGTTTATGAGAAAAATAAATACAAAAGCAAGAAAACTGGATTGAAAACAATTATGTTTTTAAATATTTTTATTACAGACAAACATTTAGAATGAACATTTCACTACCAAAAATTTTAACAATAATTATTCAAAATGAATTTTGAAATTTTGAATAATTATAGCTAAAATTTTTGGTAGTGAAATGTTCATTCTAAATGTTATACCTATGTTAAAAAAAAATAAGTTTTATTCAATCCAGGTTTTTTGTTTTGTATTTATTTTTCTCATAAACTAATCACTTTAAGAATCAAGAATCAACATTTTTGAAATCAGTGCAAAAAGGAGAATCCAAATATCAAATATTTATTTTATTTTATTTATCGTATGGCATAGATACAATAAGAACACATAATTTAAAAAAAGTATATAAAACATTACATGAAGTATCACAAACGAACATCTAATGTATTAGTATAATTTAAAACATTTTCGGTCGCATTCAGGAACTCATCGAAAACTCCAGGGTACCGCCTTCGAGGGCATTCCTCAATAATGTGGCGGACGGTCTGCCGTTGCGCACCACAGTCACACTCACGAGTAAGGGCCTTTCCCCGTGGTACAAAGACGACAGGTACGATATTGCGCATGCGACTATCAGCTGACCACGTTCTGTCGACGTCACAATGAGAGTAGCCGCTGTTGGAATACATATGTTTATAAGTGAGTTTTATCGATTTTTTAGCTTTTGGGGAGATTTTTGTGAGATTTAAGTTGATTAGTAGGCTTGTTAGTGTGAAAGAATTATTATTTACCCCTTAATGTGTTGTCTCCAAAATTCGTTTATTTAAAAAACAACTGAAGGGTATCTTAAAATAAGTTTGTTGTAGTTTATTATTCTGAGATGTTTGATAGTTTAAAATTTATTGTTTATAAAGTATAGCTTTCTTAAAACTTTGGTAAATGGATTCCGTTAATAAATAAATAAATAATGTACAAATTAGTTTCGAAATTTCATTGGGTCGACAAATTATTGAATTTTACATAAATTATTGAAATTTAAATATGGATAAAGAATAATAAAGATATATATGTATATATTGGTGATTTGATGATTTGATATACTCTATTAATTATATCCAATGTTCTTAATTACAATTTACACTATATATGTCGGTATATACCTACTCAATATTTTTCCTATGCTAAGTAGTTCAAATTTCAAAATTGCTGTGGTAAGTACTGTATAATAATATGGTTTATATTGAAGACCAAAGTAATAATTAATATTCATCAAATTTTGCCCTATCGCAAAACAAAATTCTGGCATAAATTCATATTAGTTATCAATAGTTCCGACTGGACGTTATTAGATAAAAAATAAATATCGTCTTACAGTGACTCAACACCGGCTGGGCATTGGGCAATAAAAAAAGGTATTAAAAATAAAATTATTGACGAGATGACAGAAGCTATGAAAGCTTTAAAAGTTAAAGGAAAACGATCATTGTTGCCTTTTCAGAAAGGTAAGTTGTTTTGCTTTTAACTTATTCTAATTAAAACTATTTTTGGAGCTAATAATCAATATAAATGTTATCTCCCTTTTAACTAAATTTAATTCCGTTGTTACTTTTAGGAGTAATTCAAACCAACAACTCATTAAAAAAGGTTTATTTGGGGATATAAAATCCAAAGTCGATATAAAATATATTCTATACGTACAATCTAAACCAAGATGTAGGTACTTGAGAATTTGTTTGGCAACATGAGGAGGGCTGGTGGCTTATATGACCATCCCGATACGGTGGAATTTCGCTACCGCGTTAAAAACTATATTTTGGGAAGGAATGACGGGACTTTATCCGAAGCTGGTAACACAGAAGCTGACGAGGTCAGAGATGGTCCGATCGATAATTTAGGTAAAGTTTTTTATGCAAAACATACTTCTCAGATTTATCTGACGAAGCAGAAAAAGAAGAAGTGGATGCAGACGTCGAAGAATTAAACCAATTACAATATGATGTACTTATTGGAATATGTCAGTGGGTATATCTGCAAGAAATTAGATTTGCCTGAAAGTACGGATACTTCCACTTACACCTTACACGTGGATTGATCAAGTCTCCGAAGGGGGCCTAAAGAAACCTCCAAAAGAATTGGTGGTAAAAATGCATCAACTGGATACTATATTTAATAATTTCAACGGGTCTGGACTTAAATGTGATTACAAAACCTAACACCTGTTCTTTCGGTCTCGCATGTATTTTAGAATTAAGAAATTAAACTTAACACTTAAAGAAAATTGAGAAATAAGAGAAAATTAAAGAAAGTTGTAACTTCAAGTCTTTTGTTTTATTTGTCTTGTGATTTTGTTTCAGACCATTAATAATAAATTATTTTCATCTGTTTACGTGCAACTAAATGAAGGCTCGATTCATAAGCGCCCATACATATGGGTAGGGGGGGTTGTGGCCTCCCATGGCTTTTCGGGTGCTTTAAACTATATATTGTTATCCAAAGTATACAAAATGTAATGTGCAACATCTTCACGTCTAGCCCCCCTACAAATTTTTATATGAACGCCCATGGATCGATCCCCTCCTTAACACTGGCGTCCAATAAGACAAGCCAATCAAAAACAAGCTCGTAAAATTTATTTAAAAGCGGCGAATACAAAGAAATTTTTAAATATAACTCACTTTATTTTAGAAATTTATTAGATTAGTTAGAAATTAGTTAAGACACCTACATTTCAATAAATCCAAAATACTTAAACAGAAATTATATTAATCTATTAAAATGACTCTTTATGACCAATTTAAAACTAATTGTGTTCCGAGCGCTAATGTTTTAAATGGGGAATATTTAAAATCACTCTCATTGTGACGTCATGCGCGAACTCATCCAAATTTCGGATATTCCGGCTATCGTACCTGGCGTCTTTGTACCATGGCCTTTTCCCATCTATGCAAGCTGTCAGCACATCTACCGGTACCTGTTCTTATTCTGTTCAGCGCCGTCCATGTATTACGAGGCAGTTCAAAGCCTGGCGGTTTCTGATCGATACAGGCCATTTGGTGTGATTCCTGTGGTGAGTTGCTCTCCCATTGTCTTCTCCAAGCGTTGGTGAGGTCGAAATGTTCCTGATGTAGGGAGGTGGCCCTTAAAAATTGGGGATATCTGGAGCGCAGTCTGTTCATTTCGATATCAAGCTTGTCATGGTGGATGGGTAGTTGATGGTTAGCCTCGATTTTTCGATATTCTCTGAGAAGAGAATGACTTCTTCTTAGTTTCGGCGGTGGAATGTGACTCAGAATGGGAAGCCAATAGTTCGGTGTTGGTCGAATTGTGCCTGAGATCATTCGCATTGTCTGGTTTAATTGGGTGTCAATGATCTTCGTGTGTTTGCTATTGAGCCATACCGGCGAAACGCGAAACATATTCAGCCGCCGAGTATACGAGTCCGAGAACGGATGATCTGAGTACGGAGACTGAGGACCCCCATGTGGTGCCACATAGCTTTTGGATTATATTATTTCGCGTCTTCAGTTTTTCTGCCGTTCTTTGTAGGTGTTCCTTAAAACTTAAAGTTCTGTCAAGAGTCACTCCAAGATATTTTGGTGTTGAGTTATGAGTGAGTAGTCTGTTTTCAAAGTGAACGGAGAGTTTTTTGTTGGCTTGGGCATTATTCAGATGGAAACAGCTCACTTCAGTTTTCGTTGCATTGGGCCGTAGCCTCCATTTGCGAAAATATTCACCCATAACAGCAAAGTCATCCGTCAGTATTGTTTCTGTAACATTAATGTTATTATGTCTTGCTGCAATGGCCCAATGGCACGGATTAGTTTGCAGATTAGTCCTTATCTCCAGACGGTGTCGTATGCAGCTGATAGGTCATTGAAAGCAACGGATATTTTTTGCTTTCTTTGAAAACCTGCTTCAATATGTGTTGTTAGGGATAGGATGTGATCTGTGCAGCTGCGGTTAGGTCTGAACCCTGCTTGCTAAATAGGTATCACCCCAAATATGTTGTTACTAATTCTGTTGTGGATTAAGCGTTCCAACAGTTTATAGACACAGCTCAACAGTGCAATCGGTCGGTAGTTTTGGGGTTGATCATTTGCTTTTCCTGGTTTCAATATGGCTATAATGGAGGCATTTTTAAGGGAATGGGGGATTTCTCCTGATTTTAATATATCTGTGTAGAAATCAGCCAGCCATTTCCTAGCATATTTGCCACAATGGAGTAAAAATTCTGGATGTATTTTATCGGAGCCGGGTGCCTTTCCAGACTTAATTTCTGATATTGCTGAAGTAATTTCTTCTGGAGTAAACTCGTCAGAGTATTCAGATGTAGGCGGGCATACAGACTTTAGTATTTTAAGTTCTTGTTTTACTTTGGTGGTGTGGTCACGATCTCTAGGTGCCCTTGAGTTTGCTACAATGTGGGAGGCCACTCTGTTGGGAACTATTGGTACTTTGTCTCTAGCTGAGTGTCTGCTACTACCAAGTTTTCTAAGTAAGGATCACGCTTTTCTGCTTGATTTACTAAAGTCTAGTTTTTCCACAGTTTCCATTAATTTTTGCCGTCTGGCTGCATCCAAACTGTGCAGCAGTTCGTCCGCAATTTCTCGGTCTTGGCTTTCGTTGTATTCTTGATACAATTTTTCGCATTTTTCATCCCATCCTGGGACATAATCTCTACGATATCCTCTGGGTATAGTTTTCTTCGCTGTAGATATAACCGCGCCAACAAATATCATATAGTTTGTACGTGTTGGGGTTATCCATCCGAGACATTTGTCCAATCTCGCAGTAAAAGTCGCCCAATCTGCTTTTTTAAAGTTCCACCTAGGTCGAGGGAAAGATGTTATTATTGGTATTTTGATGCCAACTTCTATTACAACTGGTCTATGTTAGCTATGTGGAAAATCTGGGACCACTGTACGTGAAACTGCCAGGGGTTGATTGTTTTCGTTTGTGGAGACAAAGCATAGGTCTGGGTTGTATTCTCGCCTCCAGGATGCAGATCGAAAAGTTCCCCTATCTTTAGCGTCAAAGACTAAATACGTGCCAGCCCCTTCGCTCCAGTTTATCAAAGCCTCGCCGTTTTGATCACTTTGTCTATACTTCCAGAGTTCATGATGGCTGTTGAAGTCTTTAACATACACTGAGGGGTGTGGGTGGGCGTGAATAACATGCGGAGGCCACAGGTCTACCGCGGGTTTATAAATATTGCTGACAGTAATTTCGCCAATTTGTATGGTAACCGTATGAATGTTATTTATGTCTGATGTAGAACATATGTGTGCATTTTCTATTTTGTTTCGGACATAGGTTGCTACTCCATAAGCTGGATGGTAAGTTGCACCCAGTAAATCGTAGCCATGAATTCTTCCTCTAGCGAGAATTTGTTCCTCGTTTTCTACATGGGTTTCTTGAATTGCGACTAAGTCGATATTATTTTCAAGGAGTACCTTTTGAAGGTACTCACATTTACTTCTACTAATACCTTCTATATTTAAATGGCATATTCGGACGATTGGTCCGAGTCGTTTTGTTGCTTGGTCCTGAGAAGGTCCCTTTAAGTTGTTGGTTGGAGGCATATCTTATTAGTAATGTGTTCTTGCCAGGAGATCTAGAGATTCTAGATTGTCTGGCTGCCTATTGTGCTAGTTCATTTAGCATTACCCAGAGTGCACGTGTAATATTCTACTACGGACGCGAACTAGCTTTAATTACAATATCAAATAAAAAAGGTGGAAGTAATTTAAAAAAAAAATAAGGGAATATACGGGGATGTGAGGGTGCCTCTCCCGGCAAGCTTAAATACGGCATAATGTCTCTCCCTTCGAGTATTATTTGATGTATTTTTGGGTTTTTTTCTAAAAATCAAAAGTTATTTAAGGTGGATAGTTATCTCTAAAAAGCACTGTATAGATAGTGTAAAGTCATTACACTACATGATTTATCACGTGATTTATCATATGATTTGGTCCATGACGAACCGCATGACAATGCTTATGATAAAACACAATGCTTATGACAAAATCATATGACAAATCACACAGTCACAGTGTAAACTTGTAAATTTTACTCCAAGATCAAATCATATGACAAATCACATGATAAATCATGTAATGTAAAGTCGACTAAGTTCGTCGTGAAAAGCTCTTCGCATCTAGTAATAGTTCGTGAGTCGGAATATTAGCCACAACCAATTTACTGTCAAAGTCAAATTGACATAAAACATATGTGTCAAGTCATTTTAAATTTGGGATTGTTTTGGTGTTTTTGTATGTTTTTTAACACAATCGAAATAATGTAAGTCGTATACTTTACAAGAAATGTATAATCGGTATATATGGCACTATTATATATTTTAAAACGACAATAAAATGTTATCCAGTTTAAAGGAAAAAATCCTGAATGTGTCCCTATTTCATACTGGTGATGAAATACAGTTACCTAAGAAGAAATTAATAAATGTTAATGCTGGCGCAGAAATTTTAACCCATTTCCAAGACCAATGGGAAGATTTACACAAAATTAATGAAGATAATGCAAGGAAATCGGAGAAAATCGCTCTAGAGATAGACAAAATATCTACTTATGTCAGTGATAACAAAAAAAACCTGGGTTTGATTAATCATATTTTGATAACATCCAAACTATCAACCAACATAGATAAGTGCTTAAAAAATATACAGGAATTGTACAATACTTCGCAAACTATAGAAAACGATTTAATACAATTAGAAGACCTGATTGAACAAGCAGATTTTAATAAGCTGAAAGAAGAACATGAATATCATTTAACACAATACCGTTCTAGAAAGGAAGACTCCCTTGCAAGTTTTAAAACAGAACTTAATGCTAAACACTTAAAAACAATAGAAGAGTATGAAATGAAGAAGAATGCTGTTCTCGCAGAACGTCAACAAGTGTTTCAAGATGCTTTTAAATCTGATTTAGAAATGTATAAAACTTCGGGGGCGATTCCTGGTCGGATTCAACAGAAAACTCAGAACAGCGCCTTGCTAGAAGAAATACAGCTAGATTTGGACCAAAACGAACTAGACCAATTTTTTAGTGATGAGAAATCGGGGGGCAGCTAATGAACTGGATTATTTTACTTAATTTTAGTGGTGAGATGTGAGATTAAATAATTTATGGGATTAAGTACTTTTATTAGCTTAAGGGAGATTGTAATAAAGTTGTATATACACTGTTATCATTTTGGAGACATATTTTTGTATATATTGAAATTTATATTACATATTTTATGTGAATAAAACACTATTGAACACAAACATGGTATAATACCAAAAATAACTTTATATGCGCCCAATAACTGCAACAGATTTTTTACCAATCCATAGATAGTTAACTGCTTAACGCACTGATTTATTTGCAAAAATACGTAACAAAATTATCTATTTATTTTATTACAGTAAAATAAACTACGAATAAGACTATTGTCACTAGATAATCTAAAATAAAAAACGCATATCTTAAATAAAAATATAAAATAATAAATACCCTCATGCGCTATACCATTGGACTGCCAGAATGGTGCATCTTACTCGCACTCACATTGACGGCCTCCTCAATACGCTCATTGTTAATAATTAAGAGTAAACAGTAGCGATCAACAGGTAGCAACAAAATATAACTTCGGGAGATAGTATCATAAACTTTGGCAACAGTGGTAATCTTTGACATTATCTAAGATTAACATTTTGACAATATCATAGTCGTGCTAAATGGAAGTAATAGAAAACGATTTTATTATTAATAAATAGATATTTATAAAAATAAACCAAAATGGGTGAAAATTTTATGTTAAGATAGGTATTTAGAAAGGTATTTGCATGAAATATCTAATAATAAAACAATAATAAATAATCATTTTTTGTTGTGAAGCGAAACAAATTTTGATTTTCGCATAATTTTGGCACGGTTTTTAATGGACTTTTTCTTGAAAGGTTTCACTTTATTTTTCGTTTGATTTACTTTTTCCAATTTGTTATACTATTGATAATATTTTTAGAATAAAAAATCCTCCTAAAACTTTATATACTCGCATTAGAATTTGAAATATTTTTACGTAAAATATACTTACCTACCTACATATAACTAAAACTCACAATTAACAACAATCTATTCTTTCAAAGAGGCCAACAACTTATACAACAACAAATATATAATAAATTAACTATCAGTAAACACTACGTTCCTATGAAACAACAATAGCGAATTCTTAAATTACCACACTACTGCACTGAACAGATATCAATAAAGATGACAGAACAGAGAAAATCTGACGCAGGTTTGTCAAAATGACAGTGATAATTTCTGTATGTTGCCTAATTAGTTATTTAGTTATAATATGTTCGATTTCTTGTTAGAAATAAAAAATTTTAGTAGTTCCAAGATTACACAAAATCTAGGCATGGGATAAAAAAGTTTATTTGAAGAAAGTTTTTTTTCTTCTTAATGGCGGTACAGCCTCCTTTTTTCAATATTTTATTTAGTTATAGAGTAATTTCCACGTACTAACATATTTCTGAAATTGGACTCTGTACCGCCATTCTTTATTATATTACAAATATGTGTGCCAAATATCTCGACAAAATATTCAAAATTAGAGCCGCAATCTTGGAACGCGTTTGTTGCTACCTGTTGATCGCTACCGTAGTCTCTTAAAAATAACAACTTAGTAAGTAATGAATTAATGACACAAATTTTTTTAGAATCATGTAGGACTTTAAACTTTGATTTAGTCACTTTAGTCTTGAAAATGGCCAATTTCGCGTTTTTTAAATTTTAAATCGCATATAACTCAACAACTGTCAATTTTATAGAAAAATTGTTTTAACAATTTTCCGACTGTGGATTTGCTATAACGTCGGTCTAAATCGTAAATTGCCTAAGTCCATTTTTTGCGAAAATTGTTTTTTGGTTTCATCTAGTAGTAGACGGTAAAATCTACCGCCTGACAATTCCCACAAGCGCAATTATTATTTTATTTCGGGGCAATTTCGCTAAACGAAAGTTATTTTACTCATAGGACATAGGCAAACTCCACACTTTTTTGTCTCTCCTGTAAAATTTTCAATTTGTGATTTAGGCAATTTGCGATTTAGACCGACGATAAGGACCTCTTTTTGAGTAAGTTTGTACAAAAAAATCGAATTGGAATAATTTACCTAAGGGGGGCGACGATACAGACTGGTCTATTTGTTGTTGATCAATTTACTTACCACCGGTTCTTCATCATCTATAACCAATTCTGACTCAGAGGGAGAAGTGTCTTCTTCTGAAAATATAACAGATTTTCTCTTCTTTGGGGTCTTCTCTTTATGTACAACATGTTCGAAAACTGCTAACCGATTCTTCCTTTTTTTATTTACTTCCTGATCTTCCATTTAAAGAGAGAGAAAAACAATTTATTGGTTTAATTTAACTTTTCTATATAAATTTGCAAATTGAATATGTCTGATTCTATCGTATGTAAAGGTACTATATCAGCAGAATGGCAAATATTTTCTGTTTCTTTAACTTCTACCCAAGGAAAATGCTAAAAAATAAGAATTTTTACATTGAAGCTAAAAAGAATGGTTTGTTTATATTGTTAAATATAACAGGTTAAATGCTAAATACCTCCAATTGGGTGGACACAAGTACTCCGTGCTAATGCTAAGACAAAATCTTGTGAACTGTTCAGAAGTGCCACAGCTATATTTTCATTAATTATTGTCATATAACAATTTTACAAATACCATTAAATTTCTCGTGGAAAAACAAAAATATTAGTACATTGAAACGAGTGGACTTCACAGGTTTTCAGTAAAATACAACATCAATATCCACCCAAATGGGTGGACAAAAATAGCTGATTCAAACAAATTATTTATTTATTAGGATTATGGACATTTACAAACACTCAAAACATTAAAATGTTTTTATAAGACATATACAGACTGAGTAATTTCTTATCGTTGGTATGCGCCTTTAATAAGAGCAACAAAGAGACATGTATTTATTATACATTTAAAACGGGTTAGAAATATGGGTCGGAAGAACTAGGAAGGGTCACCAAAAAATTTCGCGTCGTAGATGGCTTTGTCAGACAGCGTTGCCAAAGTTGGGAATTATCAAAAAAAGTATTAAAGTAGAAAAAATAATATATTTAACTTTTTGTAAACAGATATAATAAAGAAATTATTTAAAAATAAAATATTGTTTTCACCCATTTTTAAAAAAATGTGAAAAGTTTATTTTTTTACTTATATTTTCTTTTAAATAATTTGTTTAGTAGATGTACTTACTTGTTTACAAAAAATTAATATACAGTAATGACTGCGCTAAGAACCGGCAAAATAACGCAAAAGATGGAAAACATAATACGTTGTGTAATAAAAAGAGATAAAACTAGTAGAGATGTAAAATTATCGATAGCAACCTATAAATTTACATTACATTACATAGTTTCCCACCTTTAGACGTATCTGAGGAATATAACAACTCTAACTGTGACAGGAGAATTTTATAAAATTATCCATGTTTTCTGTCACAGGCGTCTAAAGGAGGGAAACTATGTACCTAATGTAATGTAAATTTATAGGTTCCTATCGATAATTTTACACCTCTACTAGTTTCATCTCTTTTTATTTCACAACATAATATGTTTTCCATCTTTTGCGTTATTTTGCCGGTTATTAGCTCGCTCATCACTGTATTATTTTTTTTCTAAAAATCGTTTTGATGGATAAATACGCATTTCTGTTTCTCTCAGAGACTTTGTAAACACAACTTTTCCGTCATTAGATAAGACAAGACAAATGAGCTGTCGAATGAAAGCTCATGACACAAGGATCTTATTATGGTGAGAAATTTGACCTTGCACTTCCAGATTTAGAGTTGAAACTTAAAGTACTATTTTAAAGTCGCTCAAATATTATACACGACTTATTATTGGACGCGCTTTAGCAAGACGAAAACCATTATATTCTTTCGGCTTTATGCAAGTCTATCTGTCCGCGAAAATAACTCCTACGTTATTAAAACACTCAACTTCGGTGGCGAGATAATATAGCAGTAGACCTGCAAGCTACGGGCGTGGAGAACTGGACAGAGATTGCCCAAGACAGAGAAAAGTGAAGGCATGTTGTCGAGTCATCTAAAACCCTCGAAGGGTTGTAACGCCACTGAGTAAGTATGAGGTGTCGAATTAAGGATGTTATTAAAGCTGAGAAATTGGACCTCACACTTCCGGTTGCATAGTTGAAACTGGAAGTAGTGTTTTAAAGTCGCCGAAATGGTACAAGCGACATATTATTCGATGCGCTTTAGCTAGACGAAGACAAGGTATCAAATTAGAGCTTATAACCCAAAGATGGTATCAGAGTTGCAACCGGAAGTACTGTTTTAAAATCACCGAAATTGTACAATACATTTGCGAATACATAAAGCGTGTTAAATAATAGGTACATTGCTTGTATTATTTCGGCGTCTATAATCGGAAGTCCGAGGTCAAATTTCTTACTTCTAATACCATCTTTGAGTTATAAGCTCTCATTCGACACATTATCTGTCATTCTACCTCTTTTAATAACGTTAAGGCCGCGTCCCACCATCAAATAATTTGAGCAAACTCCGGAAGTACGTCAAAGTGACGTCACAATTGCAGTTTTTTGAAATTCTAAAAATCTGTGCTCTCACTATCAGTCTAGTTTGATCAAATTTTTTGTATTGAGTTGTCTAACGTGTTTGTACTGTATTTAAAATTAAAATTTTTCATTATTATCCACAATGAACACTCAGGATGTGACGTCACTAACTGTCACTTTCAGTTTGCTCAAACCAGTTTGATCAAATTATTTGATGGTGGGACGCGGCCTTAAGAGTTATATCCGCGAACGGACAGACGGACGGACCGACTTGAATGAAAGCGGAAGCATCTTGCTAAGGCGCGTCGAATAATATGTCGCTTGTACTATTTCGGCATGTACAATGGTATGTATGTAAAATAGTACTTGCAATTTTAACTCTAAAACCGGAAGAGCGATCAAATTTCTCACCTTATACAATAACATTCTTGGGTTAAGAGCTTTCACTCTTACGCACCTCATTTGTCCTTATGTCTGATCTAATAACGGAAAAGTTGTGTTTACAAAGTCTCTGGGACAGACAAACTTGCATAATTAGCCATTAAAGTAGAAAAAATATTTTGTTAATTTTTGTTAACAAATAGTGTACTAACCAAATTATTTAAAAGAAAAAACTAGTAAAAAAATAAAGGTTGAATTATAATTCAACGTTTTCACATTTTTTAAAATTGGTGAAAACAATATTTTTTACTTAAGTTTTTTTCTTTTAAATAATTTTTTAATTATATCTGCTTACAAAAAGTTAAATATATTATTTTTTCTACTTTCATATTTTCTTTTGATAATTTCCAACTTTGGCAACGCTGTCTGACAAAGCCATATCTACGACGCGAAATTTTTTGGTGACCCTTTCTAGTTCGGCCGTCCCATATCTTCTAACCCGTTTTAAATGTATAATAAATACATGTCTCTTTGTTGGGACATATTGGATATTAGTGCACCCTATGTAACACACAGCTGAATCTTATGTTTGTGCGTCACAGTGTTGCCATGCCATGTCTTTCATAATTTCAATCAATGTTAAATGTACCTACAAGAATAATAGAATAAGAATTACTTCTCCGTCATTATACTAGGTAGAATGACAAATGAAGTGTCAAATAAAAGCTTATAATCCAAGGATAGTACTAAAGGTGAGAAATTAGACCTAGATTGTCTGTCCCTTAAAAAATAAGCGTTATATTGGGGATTTCTAATGTCGACATTAAAAGTTGCACTATTTTTTTCTATAAAACATTTTGATCTAAAACTTACCAGAAAACTTCTTTGTACTCTCTACTTTCAAATAAACGTGATTAAGAAGCTAAATTTTAAACTTCGTCACACAACGTTTGCGATTAAACTTTGCAATGCACAAATCCGCACCTTTTTCTTTGAAAAATTCATAACCTTTATCATTATAAGAATAAAAACTTGAAGCAGGTACCATTGTCTTCAAAAATGTTAGAGCTATATACTGTAAAAATTTCAGAAAAAAAATAATAAAATGGAACAGAGTTGCAGCGAGGTAAACGCAAAAAACGTGATTTAATTTTTTTTATTTTTCGGTTAAAATTGCGATTTTGACAATGTTTCCCCACATAAAATTCAAAATAAACCTCATTTTCGTTTTCAGCACCCTCGAAAATATAAAGTATGAATAAAATAAGCCATTCACCCCTCCGTGGTCAGTACCTAGAAAACTAAGCGCTTTTTTGAGGGTGCAAAAAATTATAACGTGATAGTATGAAAAAATAGAGGATACGGCAACGGTGATACAAGTGATGGTCGGATCCAATGCCAAAGTCTACACAGACATATTAGGGTGCACTAATATCCAAGATGTCCCTTTGTTGCTCTTATTAAAGGCGCATACCAACGATAAGAAAATACCCAGTCTGTATAAGTATATTAGTCCTTGGGCCCACTATTTGAAAAAAAAATTACCTCCCTCATTTAACTTTTTTTATTCAGTTATTCATATTGAGTCAGATTAATTTTCTTTTTTGGAAAATTTTCCGAGGGGGGGGGGGCTTTTTGTAAATATACAGGTTTCTAAACTTTGGTGGGCCCGACAACTGGAGTGCCCTTAAAAATTAAAAAATCCTGCAAAAGAAATCTTCATTTATGACTTCCATAGGAGGGGACTCATGCACGCGCATCATAAAGAGTCATAAAATGTGTACCCTCACAGTTGATTTTGGCAGGATTGTTTGATAAAAATACTTACAATTGACTCAAAATATTATCCAACCAATTTTTAAGGTTTGGTGGATCAGACAGACCAAAGTTTAGAAACCTCTATATTTACAAAACGCCTCCCTCCCTAAAATTTTCCAAAATAGAAAAGTTGTCCAACTCGACATGAATAACTGAATAAAAAAAGTCTCATGAGGCAATAATTTTTTTAATGGTGGGCTCAAGGACCATATAGAAAAAACGCCTGGCACTTAACCTGTTAGTACCTAAATAAATTAAATGTAAAATGTGATACATACATCATAAACAGGAGTTTGATTAAATTCTAAGTTTGAATAGGTTGTCACTTGCAACTGTACACTGAAAGTTGCATCCTCACTCAAATCATCCAAATAATTGATAGTGTTGTGGAGCCTTAAGATGAAATTCCTCATACACTGCTCCAGATCAACTAATAGAGGATCACTAAAACATACACACAGTCAGTATTTTGAACAAAAATGAGAATTTAGTTTATACTCCAAATTTTGCAGTAAAAACTCTATGTGATATGAATAAAAAACAGAAGCCGATACCTGGCTTAAGTAGGTATTCTATATTTTATCAATGAAATTCGATATTTTTAAGACATTCCAGAAGCCGCTACAGATAAAATGTTTTAACAACCCATTAATCATTCAGAATTAGTCGACGGATATTAGTACAGTTAAAATAATTAAGACGATAATTGGACGATAATGATTTAATGAGTGAAATTTAAAGTTTTCTCTACTTTAATGACAAAAAAGCAAGCTCATTGGCAGAACCCAATTAAAAATTATTTTGCACATCATATTTGAAACATTATTTGGTTGAAAAATCTCATTTTTGTTGGCAAAAAATATATTAATTTGTCTGGACTAAATTACAGTTCTGTTTATCTTAAAAGGGATATGTTACTATCAACATTCATACAGTGTTGCCAAACTGAATTTTGTTTTTTTGAGTGGAAATTTTCCCAGCGATCTCCGAGGGTAAAATACATATTGTTGTAAGAATATTCTCATTTTTGATATGAATAAAAATATCTTTATACTCTCTAAGATAAGAATCTACTCCATAAATTTGGAGTCTAATAGTTACCAGACTTCAGTTTAATCTTGGCAAACCTATGGCTGAGTTCATGTTTAACGTGTGTTCAAAAATATTATAAACCAAGAAGTATATGTGATCGTGACTTTAAAGTATTATATCGATATAATACGATTAGGTAGTAGTATATCGATTAAACGCCAATAAAATAAAAATCAAAAGAGGCATTAGACAGGGCTGTGTCTTGTCGCCATCACTGTTTAATGCATACTCAGAAGAAATATTCAAAAAAGCATTAGAAGATGAAGTAGCAGACATAAAAATAAATGGCCTACCCATATGTGAAATTAGATATGCTGATGACACAATATTAATAGCAGAAACTATTACAGATCTACAAAGAATTTTAGATAAGGTTGTTGCAACGAGTGAAGAATTTGGTCTGTCACTAAACATAAAGAAAACAAAATTCATGGTTATATCAAAGAAAAATATTAGAAACATCAATCTACAAGTAAAAAATAAGACGATAGAACGAGTTCAGAATTATAACTATTTAGGGACAAACATTAGTGAAACAAATGATTATACCAAAGAAATCAGAATTAGAATAGAAAAGGCTAGAAGTGCATTCACTAATATGAATTAAATATTATGTAGGTAGTAGAGACCTCAGCCTAAATCTTAGAAAGCAAGTACTAAAATGTTATGTATTTTCTGTTCCTTTGTATGGTGTGGAGACATGGACTCTTAATAAACAATGTCTCAATAGATTGGAAGCATTTGAAATGTGGACATAGCGAAGAATTCTGATAATCTCCTGGACAGGCAGAGTGACCAATGAGAAAGTACTAAGAAGAATACACAAAAGCAGGGAGATACCTACTGGATTCCATCAAAATAAGAAAACTTCAATACTTGGGTCATATAACACGTGGTGACAGATATGAACTCCTAAAATTAATTATGCAGGGAAAGATTCAAGGAAGACGCAGCATAGGTAGGAGAAAAATGTCCTGGCTGAGAAATCTGAGAGAATGGTTTGGATGCAGCTCAACTGAACTCTTTTGGGCTGTAGTGTCAAAAGTTAGAATAGCAATGATGATTGCCAACCTTCGTCGCGGAGATGGCACGTAAAGAAGAAGAAGAAGAAGATCGATATAATAAAGAAAATGTTAAGTGGGTTTCAAATCACTTTTTGAGTGAAGAATCAGAAGAAACAAGAAGTGGGGCTATAATAACTTTGATAAAATGTAAATATTTTAAGATATGTAGGTGATCCAGGGTTTCAAATAGAAATGGGAGAAGGTATTGGTGTTCACAACTACTGTGTCTAAGGCTGTGACGTAAGTTGCTGACTAGGTAATAGAAAAATGCAAAGAAAGATGGCAAGCAAAGTACACTTTTCCGTGTGCTGTGGATGTGACCAATTGCACCTGCATAAAAAAATAAAACAACTACCTCTTCATGGTGATGAATATATTATCAATTGTGAAGGATATCACAGTATCAATGTTCAAGCCACTTGCAATGAAGCGTAGACACATCATGGCCAGGATCTATTAATGATTCACAGATATGGAGCAACTCAAATTTGTAACAATGCAAATAATGAGTTTAGGTCAGATACAATCATTTTAGGAGATAAAAGTTTTGACATAGCACTGTGGTTAATGGTGCTTGTGAGAAATACAAATACTGCAGAGCTTGCTTATAACAAATTATTGAAGTTATACTTCTTTAGGCGCGATTGAGATTGAGGGTGAATTTATATTGATCTGCGCGCATGCACACACCGACAGTTTGGTATTAGTCTTTATACAGGCTCTGATTGGATGTTGAAATGATCTGTCAATAATTGTTCAATATGGAGGTTATCGGTAAACAAAAATGTTGTATATTAGTTTTTATTGTTGTGAGGACAGAAATAAAATCAAATTTATAATTATAGTGACTTTTTAAATAGTTTTGAAAAGCCACAGGTACGTAATTCTAAATGTTTCACTTGTATTCCAATAAAAAATTATCTTCATACCTATTTGGAAAATAGAAAAAAATAATGTACTTACCAAGTACTTGCTATGCTATACCCCTAGTAGGCAATTCTTTAATTTACATAATCTGATTACGAACAAACTTTCTACAAATTTTCATCTAATGTATCGTTTTCTTACTCTATATATTGTTGTATTTTAATTCGACAAAAATCAAACTTAAAAAAGTTCATATAAACAAAATGTCAAAAAGTTGTTCAGTTTGTGTATATTCCCACATGATGTATACGTGAAGTTGGTGCAGTTTGAAATCAATTCGACTCTCATACAGCGGGATACACGGAAAGTAGGTTCAAGCCCAATGCAAGTTATATCATTTTTTTATTTTTTTTATAGATTTTATGATTGTAAGTATATTATTATATAATTTTTTTCAGAAAATAAGTATTTAATTAAAATTTTTGGCAACAATTATTGTTCAGAAATCATTTGTGGCATTTTTCAATGTGTTTGTGTGTGTTTTATTCTTTTATTTTTTTAATTTTTGGTATTGTTTTAATAAAAATTTTTGGAAAGTAGTAGAGAAACTGTTTAAAGTATATTGATTTCGTTGAAATCATATAATAGAAGTATAACTTCTTACGTGCATACAAAGTACACACATTCTTTTTTTACATTATCTTTTCCCAATTCTGCAGAACAATTTTCTTGTTTCCAGTTCTATTAATATCAGTCTTTTTCTTGAGTCTGGATTTCATGAATTTTTTTGTAGATTTGACTTAAGCTCCCACTGTTATCTCATTGCTTCAAGTGCTTTTAATTTTGATAATCGGCAGCTAGTGTTTGTGACTTGTGACAAAAATAGAGGCAAATCACGTAACATATTTACAAATTCCATTCGGGATTCGCAACCTTTATTACTTTCGTCTTCACTGCTTTTACTCATTGTAACAAGACAATACACTGATTAATTGATTAAATAAAAGACAATGCAAGATTATACCTAACGCTATCAATTAGACAAGTTTAAAAATTAAATAGAGAGTATCTACTCTTAGATGATAGCATCAACACCCAACAATAGAGCCAGAAATATCAGTCACCAATTCACAGTTGATAACTCTACCTTTGAAGTGGTGGACAAATTCACATGCTTAGGCTTAGGCTCCCTGATCACCAAGGAGAATGTCATGACAAAAGAAATCAAGCAAAGGATAATCCTAGCAAACAAATGCTATTTTGGACTGAGTAGAAATATGAGAAGCAGAAACTTAAGCCAAAAAACAAAAATAACCATACACAAAGCCCTTATACAACCAGTATTGACATATTGATTGGAGACATGGACCATCTCCAAGGCAGATGAAAACCTTCTGCTTATATTTGAACAAAGGATCCTGAGAGGAATATTTGGTGGCATCTGTGTAAATGGTGTTTGGAGGAGGAGGTGCAACTACGAGACATACCACAGATATAAACATATATTTGGTGGTAAAGACATAGATCTCTTATAAAAATAGGATAGCAAGACATCTAGCAAGATCACAGCAGAACAACCCTCCTAGAAGAATCCTTATGTCACAACACGTGGGAAGTAGACATAGTGGTAGGCCAAAGCTCAGATTGAAGAATGGTGTAGATGAGGATGGTAAAAAAATAGGCGTAGGGAACTGGCCACAGTTACAATGGATAGAACTGACTGGTGTAATAGACTTGGGAAGGTCGAGACTCTTTTATAGGGCTGTAGCACCATTGATGATAAATTATCTACTCTTATTACTGTGAGCAGAATGTCATCACATCATGTTTATTCATATGAAATAGAGTACAAACTTTACGCTCATACCTACTCATGAGAACATACTCGAAGTTTATACCAACTTTATACTCTGTTTTTATTCATAGCACCCAGTATCAGATTGAGCACTTTTCCTGGGATTCTCTACACTTACGCGTCAATAATGTTTTTGAGGTCCAATATCTCCAAAACATACTTCTCTTGAACAGATCCTGCTGAAAAGAAGCAGATAAAGATTGCTTTTAGTTGACTCTTCTTGGAATGGAAGCTAACACTTTTTAAAACTTCTGTAATATAGTTATTTACATCGGGCTGAATACATTGATAAACTACCACACCATATTTCCTTTTTCTAGAAAAAATTGTTTCAGGGTACAGCTTCCTAATGTATACAATATTATGAATTACTACCTCCAGAAATTCGCATAAAATATCGGATGGTGCTACAAAAGAAAAGCTTTATTGTGTTTTTAAGATTTTGTTGGAAAAACTTACCAATTTTGACAGACATAACAAATAACAACCAACCTAAAATAACAATTTAGCCGTCATTTTTTAAGTACTGTCATTGATTCCCGCTTCGAAATAACATTGTTGCCAAGTATGTAATTGTTGACAATCAAAATGAAAATCTACTTCTCCAATTCTGTCTTTTTCTAAAATACTCGATAATACTTCATCTATGAGACATTCTCGACAATCAAATCCAAATCACAAAAAGCAATCAATTTCTGGTAAGGTACATTATATTTAAATGCCGTTAAGTTTCTTCAAAGACCAGTAGTTCCAGTGTCTTTTTTGTGTGTTGATTACAATTTGCCATAAAGTAGGTAGGTATGTACCTACAATAAAAAAAATATTGAAGAAGCAAAAAGTGTCTTCTTCTTCGGCTTTTTCCCATTATGAGTTCTCCGTTTTCGTCCTCCACAGCACTTTCTTCTCCCAGTCGCCATCTCTGAGGTACCTTTTCGATATCTATCATAGCAGTTCCATGTAAGTTTTCCATCTCATTCATAGCAGCTCTTCCTCTCCCGTCTCCCCGACGGGTCACAGTTATCAGTATTCTTTTCGGCCACCTGTGCTCTGGCATTCTTTGTACATGCCCTTACCATCGCAGGGCTCTGTTTTCCAACTTTTTTGTAATTGAGCATTCTACTTCTACTTACATTTTGTTCCATATTTTCTCTGTTCTTATTCTATCCTCTCTGGTGATTTGTATACATCTTCTCATAAACTCCAATTCAACTGTTCGTATTCTATTTCGTATTGTTGTTGTCATTGATCATACTTCCACTCCATATATAGGTAGGATAATATTCAGCACTATGCTCTGAAAGATTGTTTTTTGTTTTCGTTGGTTAATGTTGTCATGGAGTGCTTTCGTGGCTTGTTATCCCCGTTATATTTTCCCCGAATCTTTCATACAAGTAGCTAATCTTTTTCTCATGAGGATCTTTCAGTGTGTCACAGTTTTTCGATTTCTTTCTAACGCATTAAATTGCATGTAACAGAAAAAAACGCACGTCGGTGATTACATTTCGTCGGTGACATTTATAACATTTATTCTAGTTGTCAATAGATAGCGCTATAATCGAAAAAAAATATTTACGAATTATATAATATATCTACGAATATAATCTGTATAATTTATAAGACTATACAAATCAAAGAAAATAGCATTTTATAAATGCAATAAACACAATTGATTTGATTTTATGCCAAATTGCAAATAAAATGTGACAACTGTCAGATTTAACTAAAATGTCATGTCACTAAAATGTATATTATCACGGACTTACCTTTTTTTCTATCATTTGTGACGCACTGAAAAATGCTCATGAAAAGAAGCATACCATATCGGATTTTCATTGACCCTAAATACTTAAAAAGCTTACACCTCTTAATAGTCTTTTTTAAACTTAAGTTGAAATCTGCAACCTAGGATCGACTACTTACATAAGTCTTACACATATTTATCTTGAGCCCCATAGCTCATACTCTTCCATATTATATATAATATATAGTCCGTCCGCTATAACTTTTCCCATGCGGTACGATTCATTTTCAATCAAATTAAGTCAAAACAGAAAGTGAAACGTACGCCGGTGTGTGTAGTATATAGTATACAGTATACAAAATATATATACCTACACATCGACGTTCGTTTCAATTTATGTTTTGACTTAATTTGATTGAAAATGAATCGTACAACATGGGAAAAGTTATAGCGGACGGACTATAGGTATTCCATGTCCTCTCTGTCTCGTGCAAAAATGATTTTGTCATCGGCGAAAAGTAGTGAATGTTATATATTCTCTTGTACAGGTATGCCTATTGTTCCACGTTTTCTATACTTACCATCTTTTCAAAGCCTGATGGACGTATATGTTAAAAAGTGTAGGTGATAGACCACATCCCTGTTTGATGCCTTTTGTTGCGATACCTAATTGTTTTTATAATTTCATTGTATTATCAAAAAGTTTTATTTAAAACCGATTGTGTGTTTAATTTAACGTTACTGTTCCCAGACCCTGTTGGTGTCAGGGAGGGATTTGTTTAAATAATTTATAAACTGGAAATAAATGTCTGTTAATATGTTAATAGTAAAGTAAGGACACTGAACTTTTGAGGTATCATTCGAGACTATAAATATTTGGAATAATCGGTTACTATAACAAGAATTGTTCGGTTTTCGTATAGACTATTTAGGACTGAAAAAAACATATGTGTGTACTCGGTCGACAAAACATCATATCTAGACCAAGTAATGCCTCATCTGCCTTCTTCCGTGCATGGGTAAGCTGAATGAAAGAATGCTGCGAGGACGCATCGATGACATGATTGAAAGATCAGGATGCTTATCCCCGAGGCAATTTGGTTTTTTCAAAGGGAAAAGCACGCGCGGTTGATGCTGATGCAATAGTGAGTGTATTCGACGCATTGCCAACAGAGGGAATGAATACCACTGAGCGGCCGCACTGGTGGCAGTAGAACGAGGTAAAAATGAAAGCAATGGAGTAGAGATAATATCCCGGTTACCTGATGAATGTTGTGGCGGAGCATTTGTCCAAGAAGGATTATGGTGGAGAAGGGCAGGATCGTCGACGTGACGGCCGGAGTTCCCCAGGGATCTGTCTTGTGCCCGAGGCTATATAGAACCTCAAATATAACGGGGTTATGAACTGTGAATATGGAGAGGGTACAACAGCCTTCGCAATAACACGGACTGAAACTCGCGGTGAAAACTCGATATATGAGAGAAGAGACCTGATTTTCCAAGGTATGATACAAAGTCGCCTAGGTCCAGAGAGAAAACATCGTTTCTTGCTAAAAAACATAAGAAACTAGTGTAAGTCCAAAGATGTAGCCATCATACTTCGAAGCACCGAAAACGGAACTCTATAAAGGATTGGAGGAGTGCCGACAATTGCTAACGTGCGGTGAAGCACAAAGTACAACAAGAAGAAGATTTTCCACTTGCTAGCAGTTTTTTATAATTTTCCTTGAGATAGTGATTCCATTTAATCGATATTTATCCAGGCTTTTACCTGTTGTTCCACTACTTTTTCATTTCTTGTTTGAAACATTTTTTACAGCATACATATTCTTGGTAAATCGATGTTTTTGATTATAAACCCAGTATTAGGGGGTTTTTAGGGGAAGCCAGGCAGTAGGAGTGGAACACTTTTTTATATCGTTTTTAGAGTCCCAAAATTGAAATTCTCAGCAAAATTTAGTTCTATCTCCCTTTTTTAGCCATTCACAAAAAAGGAGATAGAACTATTATTGCCCAATAATGGTTATTCCAATCTTGGGGCATTTCTTCAGCGTCCCATACTTCTACTATTAACTTACTAATTTGGTTTCGTAAGGCCTCTCCTTCCTACCATCTTCACTTTCTACTGTACCACGTCTTTTGGGATACCCACAGCTTTGCTTCTGCTTGTTCTTACTTTTAATATGTATATTATGTACGTTAATAGTTAATCCGACGAATATTCAATTATTCGCTCTGTATATCATAGCTTTTCCTTCTAAACCTCTTTTAAATATTTATGTGGGAGTCAAGTTAATTTTAAATGAGCGGAATCTAACCGTTTATTAACGATGAACATAATCTATACTTTATTGATCCGCTGATACCACTGTAGGTATTTCATTCATGGCTTATAAATATTTTAAACTATGTGCAGGTCTTTCTAAATTAACTTTATTTTTGATTCGCCTAGCGATCATGGCGGAGATTAAACCCAGCCAAAGTAAATGGGACCGAATCAAACAATTTTTTCCTACGAGAGTAAGTCAAATTTATTTTATTCAATTATTTGTAGAGTTAATGTGATTTCTGCACTAAATCGTCGTTATTTATTTATTGAAATACAAACCTGTTGAATTTTTAATTTCAATGAATATTTAACGTACATATACACGATTGTTATCCATTATATCTATAACTATCATCATTAATGTATTATTTTGATAAGTTGCGTCCCAATTTATTAAAATAGACTTGTCTGGTTCTCTTGACGCTATCAGTCGTTCTACTAGACCATGGTCTATGCATGCATGCCTTTTGCTAAGTCCAAAATTTTTTTAATATTCTGGATTCTTCCTCAGTTACAGAGGTAGATAGATAGATTAAAAGAAAATGCTTTTTATGGTTAATAATAACTTTACATTTTCTAGCCTGACCCTTTTTAAAAGGTCTAATAGCTTCGAGACTGAACCTTCCATGTAGCTCTTTGTCGATGGATTTTCTTCCCCTAATGCTCACATTTGCCAGGCTTTCACACTGACATAGAATGCGCTCTGCTGTTTCATTTTCCAGGTGACAGAATCTGCACAGGTGCTACAGTGCCCTGTTAGCAGACCTACTATGGCTTTGACTGTTTTCCTGTCTTTGCTTATTAGGTCTGCCGTAAATTTTAGAGAATGTTCTGTAATAAACTGTTTCATCTGTCTTTGTCCTGGTGAATTCCTCCATAATTCTAAAGATTTGTGAGCTACCCACTTTCTTGTAGCCTTTCTTGTTACTGTCTTTTCAACGCCGCAGATGGGTTTCGGTCCAACGAATGGCATTGATGAACCTTGTTTGGTCATTTCATATGCTTTTTCATTGCTCTTATGACCCTTGTGCCCCGGTATCTAGGCTACCATAACCTTGCTACGGTCTCGTAGTTTATTTAGGACATCCAGACAATCCCATACTAGCTTAGATTTTACCTCTACAGAATTGAGGGCCTTAAGTGCTGCCTGACTATCTGTGAAGATGACAATTGAACGGAGCGTTCCTTCCTGTCTTTCTATTTCCTCCACGCAGTGATGGATTGTCGTTATTTCCACCTGGAAAACTGTAACATCGTTAGATAAACGTACCGAGAAATGTATCCCTTTATTTGTCCCTATACTATGCCAGCTCTCACACCTTCCGATGTACCGATGTGCCAGCTCTCACTCCACCGCGCAGCTTGTATGGGTACACCTTCTTTCCTGGGTTTACTGGATTTACAGAGGTTCTTTAGTCAAAATGTTTTTATCTACTAATTCCTTTGTGGTAGGATTCGCACATCTAGCAAATCTTGCGCGTCTTTTGGTCTCCATTTTCACTACATGACCAGCTCATATTGAAGTCTCTGAAGTGTAACGAGATTTGAGATCAGTTCATCTTTGAACAGTTGTAGTTCATGGTTGTACCTAGATCTTCATACTCCGTTTTCGTTAATAGGTCCAAATATCTTCCTTGGGACTTTTCTTTCTAAGACTTCCAGCTTTCTTTGTGTGTTTTCCGTCATCACCCATTTCTCGCATCCATAACATACTATATTGGCCCGATAATAGTTTTGTAGACCTTGATTTTCGATCTCTCCTGTATGTTTTTAGAGCAGAAAACAAAACACATGGACGAGTGAAAATAAGCTTTGTTTCACTTTATTATACTTCTTTGAAGTTCTGGTTCTTTTGTTCCATCCGTGCTTAATGCAACTCCCAAATATGTGAAGCTTTCTACAGTTTCAGTATCGTCTTCTAATTCAACTGTTAGCTGGTTCCTGTGTTAGCTTCTTTATATTTTGAATATTTATTTCTAGTCCGGTCTCTTTTTTGTCTTAAACGAAAAGATTGCTGGAATGAATTCACACGAGATGAAAAAAGCAATATTTGGAAATAACTGAATTTAAAATGAAAATTATAACACTTCGTCCGACCTTATAAACGGCCGTTTTTAATACAAAATATACTTATTATTAATACTTAGATCAATTTCGAGATTAATATGCGAAACGGTAAGAGACAGAAAAATTAGGATAATAAAAGAAGAAATAATCTAATATTTTCCACATTTTTGGAAACATCGGCAACATTGCATTGTCACCACTGACATTTAGCTACATTGACGTTTATTAACCACATTGACGTTTTGATTTGTTTTGACGTTTTGATGTACTTTACACTTACACTCATTTTTTAATACCCAGTAGATAAATGAAACTGAATACTTATTTCTGTAATTATATTTAAAGGATTTGATCAAATTATGTGTGTGTAAACTTATCGTAACATTTAGAATATTAATTGAAACTAACCCCATTTACTGGACTTTTAACAGGAGACAATAATGGCTGATAATCTTGTGTTGGACTGGTTAGACGAATTTGAGTCTTTAACAGAAAGTGAGATCCACACGTACTCCAGCGAACAAGAACATAATCATGAAGTCATGATAGCACTTTACAGTGTTTTATCTGAACCCCATAAATACAAATCTGATCATGTAAGTAACACAACCTTGTACTTTACTATGAATCAAGGTTTTCTCTGTTAATGAATGAAGATTATGTATATTTTAAGTAATCAACAATTACTTTATTGGAGTGTAATGATTAATGTGTTTTTTATTTTCAACTTTTAACAATAATTCTCCACTCCAGTATCAGATATTTACTATGAAAGAAAGTTTTTGTATCTTTTACTTTTTACCCACTATTTTTTGGCTTCAGCCAATTATGTCAGTTATTTATATTGATGAGATCATTTAGGAGTTATGTCTTAACATTGATGGTCCAAATGATTTCTTAATTCTTTCTGATTTTGTTAAGCAGGTCTTCTTGACTGTCTTTATTAATTATAGGTATATATGATGTCCATGGTTTTCAGTTCATTGGTTAAGTTGAAACTCCATATAAAAAATATTCCTTGGCACATTGCGTGTGGATGTCTGATCCTAAGACATAAATTCTGAACGGACAAAAACATGTATTAAAAATGTGTATAATCAATGGCATACATGCATGTCATTCGCATTTTGGTGAAGGCATCATGTGGTTCACATGTATGCCATCTGCACGGAGCATGTTAAAGAAGTAGAAATAATTCAGATTTAAGAATGTAAAATAAGATATGTAAAGTAAAATACTCTTTATTCACAGGGTATATATTCCATAAATATTCTGCAAATACAAAAGCCATGAATATGGAACAGCAATTAATATGGGGTTATAGGGGATACGTTCCTAGGTGATGAAATAAAAAAGCAAATACATAAAAAAATCAGTATAATTTAAGGTTTTGACCATACATATTGATTAATTATACACTCACGGGCACAAAATTCCGCCACCCAAAATTTTTTATTAAGTTTGACAATTTATAACTTTATTATTTGTACTCCGACTTTCAAGATTCTTGCACCAGTTTGTAGGTACATATATTGACATCTTTTGGTATTATTTCGGTAACAAAAAAATTTTCCTTGCATGGCATTATACAGGGGTGAGTGGAAGCATTGTATTTTCTCTTAACTTTAAAACATTCTGTGGATAAATTGAAGAGCTGATTTTGTTTCATAGTCCTGTCATATTATCCCGGAGGCATCACTAAAATTTTGTTTTTTGAATTATCCGAATATCTCTTTTCTTGTAAGAGCTGTACCATTTTTTGTAATTAAAAACACTGATTTATTCATAAAATATAGGCTGGATTGATAATTTAGAATGGCCCGCATGCTGCCCAGATCTTAATCATATTGAGTATTTATGAGATGAATTAAAAAAATGCTATTCACCGTTATCCTAGGCCTCTAGAAAATTTGGTGCAGTTATGGCCCTGGTAGTGGAATATCGGGCTATTCCCAAGGCAAGGATAACACATCCTTATTCGATGCCAAACAGATTGCGAGCAGTCGTTGCTGCAAAAGGTGGATATACCTGCTATTGAGTTATTTTGTTTTGTTGTTAATTTTGTTTTGTTTTGTTAATTTCAGTGCGTTTGATATTTTTAATTAAAAAAACGTTCAAAGCAGTGTTTTTACTTACAACTCTTACAAGAAAAGAGATATTCGGATAATTCAAAAAACAAAACCTTAGTGATACTTCCAGGATAATACAAAAGGAGTATGAAATAAAATCAGCCCTCCAATTTTTCCACAGAATGTTTTAAAATTAGGAGAAAATACAACGCTTCCATTCACCCCTGTATAATGACATCTAAGCAAAAAATTTTTGTTACCGGAATAATGAAAAACACCACCAATACACGTACCTACAAATTGGTGCAAGAATTTTGAAAATCGGAGTACAAATAATAAAGTTACAGATTTTCAAACTTAATATAAAATATTGGGTGGTGGAATTTTGTGCCTGTGAGTGTATATCACCTTTAGGTTTAGGCAATGGTTTAAAGAATTTAGTAATTTTATCTTGCTTGGCAGTTTTTAAACCTTTGTTCAATGGATACTTATATTTAACAGTGGCATTAGCAATTTGCCTCATAAAAATAAGACTTCGTTCCATAGATGAATCAATTTTCATAAAAAAATCACAAAGCTTATTTGCCATTCTTAACCCGTTAGCTACAAAGGGTGTATTTAAGTTTCATCCTCACAGACTAGAGTTATTTAAATTGCCATTATATGCAATGCGATCCCCAGCTCACGGGTGAGACATGAGACGCTGGTCTATGGGAAAAATCAATGTTGCTCATATAATATAAGTCACTTGGTAGCAAACGTGTTAAATCTTCACTAAGATTTTTCAAATTAAATGTCATATCTTCAGTGCTTGTTGATGCCTCTTCTTCAATGGGTTGTAAATTTAACATTTCCTACAAGTCTGTTTCAGTCAAAACTTCATCTTTTAATTCAAGCAGCTCCTGAAAGTCATTGATTCTAGTTGTTCGAACCTATCTTGTCCTATTCCACTTGCAATTTCGGCAATGTTTGCAGTTAAAGTTTGAACATGCACAGATTCTTCCTCATTTCCCTCAGTCAGAACAGGGCTCAATTTTTCCAGCATGATTTCAATGTGAGGCTTTAGTCCTTGCAATGATTCCTTTATGTTTACTATGCATTTTGCTATGTCAAATTTCTTCCAGAATTCCATAACATTCATGTCAGAATCACATTCCATATTATTCAGTATCATTTTGAAGGTTCGTCTAACATAATAACGTAATAAGTTTATCTAATAATAGAACTTAAAAGCCTGGATTATTCCTTGGTCCATAGGTTGAAGCAAAGCCATGGTCTTGGGGAGTAGTCCAGGGCCCATCTGTTTTGAGATGGACGTTGAGAGGTGACTCAAATTTTTTTGCAGAAATTGCTTGAAAATAACTCAAATAATAATATTTGAGTTATCCTCCCTCTCAAAAAGGTCCGGAACATTGTTTAAATAATTAAAATGTCAAAAAATGAAGGAAAAATTCGATTTTTTTCTTCGTTTTTTGATTATAACTTTAAAAGTATTCATTTTCCAGAAAAGATGCACTGACATAAAAGTTGCATAATTAAATTTTCTACAATATAAAATTAGTTAAAAATTGAAAAAATAGTCACCCTTGTTGCAAAATAGCAACATTTGCGAAAAAAAACCATACAAAAACAAGTACTCGCATTTTACGTTTTTCAACCATTTATGCTACACTTATGACCTTCATATTTTACCCAGAAAAACTTTATGATACATTAAAACAATATTGTAAATTTCATTAAGATCGGTTCAATAGATTTTGCAAAATAAATTTTGCAATCCAGCTTTCGCAAAAACAATTCATTTTTTAAAAATGTTACAGGACTGAAAATAAAGCAGATAGCAAGTTGAAATTTCTTTTGCTTATAGAAGTGTACTGTACCTTTCATCTGCAATTTGCAAAATTAAAATCGATTAACTACCACAGCGTCAGGAATTTTTTTAAATAAACATTAATTATTGGTGCTACGCGCAGGACAGCGGTGTTCGATTCACATGAAGTTGATTTCCACCAAAATTTCTTCCAATCTTCATCTAATATATTATTTTCTTACTCTATATTTTGTTGTATTTTAATATTTTAATTCCACAAAAATCAAACTAATTTTATTATTGTTTGTGAAATATTGTTTAAACAATTGTATATGTTTAAAAATAATAAACATTTATTCTCAAGTTAAAATATATGAACAAAGAAAGTTTTTGCTAAAAAAAGTGTTATTTCAAAGGATAGAGTATGTGTTTTTATTTTGCAATAAACAAATTTATTTATTTATATCGAAATGTAATAAAAATTAAAATGTATCAATAATTATCAAAGGTCATTGGAATGCCCAATCAGAGCAAACTATCCGGTGTCCTGCGCGCAACACCAATAATTAATGTTTATTTAAAAAAATTCCTGACGCCGTGGTGGTTAATTGATTTTAGTTTTGCAAATTGAAAATGAAAGGCACAGTACACTTCTATAAGCAAAAAAAAATCAACTTGCTATCTGCTTTATTTTCAGTCCTGTACCAGTTTGAAAAAATGAATTTTTTTTGCGAAAGCTGGATTGCAAAATCTATTGAACCGATCTTAATGAAATTTACAGTATTGTTTAACTGTATCATATAGTTTTTCTGGGTGAAATTTGAAGGTCCTAAGTTTAGCATAAATGGTTGAAAAACGTAAAATGCAAATACTTCTTTTTGTATAGTTTTTCCCAATTATTGCTATTTTGCAACAAAGGTGACTATTTTTTAAATTTTCAACCAACTCTATATTGTAAGAAATTTAATTACACAACTTTTATGTCAATACAACTTTTCTCGGAAATGAATACTCTTAAAGTTATAATCAAAAAACGAAGAAAAAAATCGAATTTTTCCTTCATTTTTTGACATTTTGATTATTTAAACAATGTTCCGGACCATTTTGAGAGGGAGAATAACTCAAATATTATTAATTGAGTTATTTTCAAGCAATTTCTGCAAAAAAATTTGAGTCACCTCTCAACGTCCAAATGTACTAATATTTTTACAGATGCGCCCTGGTCTAGAGTGAAAGTGACATTTTTATATTTGGATGCATAGTTTCAAGTTCATGAGGATGACCTGGTGCATTGTCCAGAAACAAAAAAATTCCGGAACCAGTCAAAAAAGTAGCTCTTGTAACACACATGTTTTTATTAGCATGTCAAAACATTGGCAGGTCATCCTTGTTTTGATTTTTGAATGGACAAGGATTTATAGATCTATAAAGCATCAATGGTTTAATAACACAATCGCCAGATGCATTAGAACAAAGCAGCAGTGTAACTCTATCCTTTGCTGCCTTAAATCCACGGACAGACATTTCGCTTTTAGAAATGAGCGTTTTATTTGGCATTCTCTTATACTCTCTGGATACCCCATTCAATCTGTGAATAAAGAAATCTTAAGCCACGAATATAGGAATTGGATCCATTCAATCTGTGAATAAAGAAATCTTAAGCCGCGAATATAGGAATCGGATCCCTTTTTTTAAACCGTGAATAGTGAAAACTCCAGTGAAGGAAATGCAAATAAGAAACTTTTACTATATGTGAATATATGTATTTCATATTAGCATTTGTCTGGACACCGAAATACTTTTTTGTTTCTAATACTTTCCATGATATTATTAATTGTCGTCAACAATATCTTAAAGGTCTTTTATTGTCTTTAAGCATCATCACATCATGAAGATTCACTAATTTTATTTATTTATCCACAGTTCTTTTTGTCAGTCTAACATGTATGTTTTGTTTTAGTTAATTGAGGGCATTTGTCAACAGTTATTAAACTTCTACAGATCTGGCGAAACCCACTTAAAAAGGTTTACAATCCAATTTATTCCTACTCTAGTATTTTTACACCTTTCAGATAAATCATACTCTGCAGTCCAAACACTACTAGTGAGTTTATACAATCTAGAGGTAAGTCAAATTGTAATTGTTTAAGTTTAGTTAGAGTATATGAATGTGGTTTGATATTATTCTTGTCTATACAAGAAAACTTGATTTTTGTTATTTTTCTCATTTATTTCTCAACATAGTCTACTTTTTGACTTCTTACTATACTTAATAAAACTCATTTTCAACCATTTATCAATACAATATTTGAATAATTTTGCCTTATCTCCATCTTATCTTTGGTATACACAGTTCTAGATCTAGTAAATATGATGGGTTATTAATCAATTTATATCCCAATTACTGCAAGTTTGTATGTGCAGTGGCCTTTTTATGAGTGTTTTGAACACTCTCTCAGCCATACACCACACTTTTATTGAAAAAAACAAGTTTTTTCCTGAAATTGGCATCGATGTAGACCACTAAAGCTGCCCAGTGTAGGTCAGTTATTTATATATGTTTTTTCAAGTAATCTCAGTGAATAGTACCTTCCATTTGACCATTTCCAATGTATGTAAATGAACCCATGTTTAATCATCAAAATTATGTATCACTGAAAAAATTTTTATGTGAAATTGTAGCATTAATATTTTCAGGATGTTACATATATCTTACAAATGTATATTTATTATTTTCTCGCCAACTCTAAGCTGATGTGTTTAGAGGCCCTCCACTATCTCACGAATTTTGATTCTATGATCTGCCATTATCATAAATATCATGAACTTGGGTTAGTAACAATTTCTTCAAAATGCATTTTAACGATAATATTATACTGAACAAAATTGTAGCAGGTAAAAAATGAACAAAGTGGTTTTTTAAAGAGTGTGCTAAGTGCAATATTAAGCGAGATATTAAAGACCAAAGCCGTTTTTTATTTTGTGTGAAATTTAATCGATGTATTCAATGCCATCTAGCGGAGAGCGAATAAATTGTATGCATGCTAATGAGAAAGGATTTTATAGTGCTTAAAATAAGCTTTAAAATGAGCACTGTTAAAAGTCTTTTGTACGTAAAATGAGTGAGCTGTAATGAAAAAAAGAGGAACATCTAATGGTTTTTTTTTAAATCAATGGATTTCATAAGTGCCATTTCCACCAAATTTAAAATTAATCGTATTCCATCTAGAATCAACTTTAATATAAAGAGTTTGATGGATTCTAGCAGTTTCGCTGCTTTGAAACACATATTTTTTGAAAAATCACGATTTTAAGAAAAATAATTTTTTGAATTTAAAAAAAAAAACACCTTTTTTTCATTATATCTCAAAAATAATAAAAGATGCGTAAAAAAGTGTAGTAATAAAAAAATAGGTTTTTTTTGACAAAAATTTTGGTTTGTTTGTTTTTCCTATCACACAAAAATTGACGAAGACATGATGGATTAAAAAGCGCGCGGTAGCGCAGCCACAGTCTCTCTCGAGCCCTTTGACCCTTCACCGTTTCAAAATAAAAGGTTTTTCACTACATATTATAATGAAAAAAGTTGTAGCTCTTTTAATTACCTTCAAAATGGTTTTTTATAAGTTGTGATAGCTTCAAAATTGAAGTAGTTGTGGCCCAAAAACTAAATCGTACATATTCAATGTTTTAATTTAGGGGTAGTTTTAAGGGTTAAAGAACTTGAGCATATGATTTTCCAGCATAGCTTTTTCGAGAACGTGGAACGATATTTAAATCCTTTTTAGTTTGTCAAAAAAAAATTTTTATACAATTTTTAATCGAGGGGTTGATTTTAAGGGTTGAAAGGGGTTAACAATTAAATAATTAAGATAGAAAACGTAAAATATTATTTACTCTATATTTAGGTCTTCTTGTCAAATCAAATTATTTTTTTGTAAATTTGTTCTATTTAGGGGTTGTTTTTAAGGGTTGAAAGGGGGTTAACAATATGATAATTAAGATAGAGAACGTAAAATATCATTTACTCTATAGTTAAATCTTTTTATGTCATACTAAATTAATTTTTTGTAAATTTTTTCGATTTACAAAAGGGTACATCTACAGGGTACCAGGTTTCTCCCCATATGATAATCTGACGCGCTCGAGTAACTGCAAAAATCCCCGCTTGGGCTCCCCTACCATTACAATGGTATTTTAGAAAAAAGTTATTGCCGCTCCTGGGTAACACCTCTCGAAAAAAGTCAGCTTCGAAAGTTTTAATGAAGTCTTATAATGATCAAATTATTATTTTTCTCATGATCATCTTTCAGTGCGTCACAGTTTTTCGATTTCTTTCTAACGCATTAAATTGTATATGACAGAAAAAAAGGCACGTCGGTGATTACTTTGGTAATTATTCTAGTTCGGTGATTATTCTAGTTGTCGATAGATGGCGCCATAATAAAAAAAATATTTTTTTTAATTAGATAATAATATTACAAATATAATCTGTATAATTTATAAGACTATACAAATCAAAGAAAATACCATTTTATAAATGCAAAAAACACATTTGATTTGTTTTTATTCCAAATTGAAAATAAAATGTGACAACTGTCAGATTTAACTAAAATGTCATGTTAGAATAAATGTCATAAATGTGTATTATCACGGACTTACCCTTTTTCCTATCATTTGTTACGCACTGAAAAATGCTCATGAAAAGGACAATATCAAACATTTTGTATGCTTACCACTTAAATTCCTTTTTATATGTTTTATACTAAAATAGTGTAGAATATCCCCCCATTTCGTCTTTCCTCTGCTTCTTGCTTCCTGTTTATCACATCTGCCTTCTTAAATCTTGTTCCGCTGTCTCCATCCATCTAGTCCTTGGTATATCTCTCTTGGCCTTCCCTCTCCTGTTGGATTTGTTGGAATTAACCTAGTCATCTCATGTTTTGCTCCTTGACAAAGGATGAAATTTTTCATCTTTATACTGTTCGCGGACTGCCTGGGTTTGTTCTTTCTACCTTTAGATTCTTTTTATACCTCTCAAAATATCTTTTTGCATTTTATACTTTTTATCATTTTCTAGCTGGAAAGATGAAAGCATAACCATTTTATTGGACAAGCAACCAAGTCTTACATGCATACATCTTTCTTACCATATATATTACTGGTGAATAATTTTGGAAAAATGTTATAACTAAATATAGGAATGATTAACCTATGTAAATATAAGAGTATTAGGTGTTCGCCACTTGTACGGTTTGATAACTATTTAAAGGGAACGCATTTCTTTATTTCTTTTGTTTATAAAAACATTTTACTTTTCAATGTAGTGTCTCACTCGTTCAACACACTTATTCTACTATATTCTGATTAGAAACTCCTTCATTATAGAGTGATAAATCAAACTCATATAATAGCTACAGTAAAACCTGTCATATCCGGATCAATGTGGCGACAGACCTTTTCGGATATGAAAATATCCGGATATCAAGACCACTTCTTTTCTAGTCTCTGACATGTTTTCTCCTTCATACATTCCAATAATCAACGCCGTCAATAACTTTCGTTGATAGACACGTTTTATAGATTCTATAATACATTATTTCGCCATCGTTTAGTTCTTTTGGGTCGGGATGAGAGTGTTCGTTGTCCAACAGCAGGACTGCCTTTCTCGGTAGATTTCGGTAGATCCGGACGGCAGAACCGTCCGGATATGGGGAGGTCCGGATATGACAGGTTCGGATGTGGCACTTTATGTACTTACATTAGTGATTAATCTTGAATTAAATGAAAATATCTTGGACTATTAAAGTTAAGCTTGGACATATGCTTAGAATATCATGGGTGAATCATGTCATAAACAATGAAGTTTTGATAGTAATAGGAAAAAATAGAGAACTGTTAACCTTAATCAAGAAATACTGCATACCTAGGACATATATTTTGACACCAGAGATATGAGCTCTGAAAACTAATCGTAGAAGGAAATATAGAGTTTATATACAGTTTATCAAAATTATTGCCAACATTCACTGATGAAGCCGAACTTAAAGAAGTTGTTTTACAATTGGAAATCAATTATTTCTCACTCCTCCTTGGCTCTTATGGCAAGTAACATTTGTTAAGAGTCGTTTCAGTTAATATCATGTATAAGAAGACGAATCAGTATTTTTTTTATTTTATAATATTTATATAGAAAAAACGAACATTCGATATATTTATGATTGTAGGTAATAGATTCAAAAGGTCAGCCACGGACTCTATCCTTCAGGATACCGAGTATAGCTCAGTCTTCGATCTTCCATGACTCCAACAACTTAGAACCGGCCTTTATAGCTGAAACTTCCCTTAGGAGATGGGAAGAATGTAATACGAAATTAGTAAGTTGGGGTCCCCTACCCCAAGTTGATTGTCTGAATGCTCAGAACAGGCAACGAGTTGCAACAGCTCTGATTTTTTTGTACAATCAACAAATAGCCAATGTTATAATACAGGGAATAGAACATACTTGTAGAGGAATTTCTAGGTAAGACATACTTATTTAGCTGATTCATTAAAGCCGATATTCTCTTACAGGTGATTCCTATCATATACTATTGTCTCGAGTCATTGCTACCATAGAATCTTTTGTTAAACAAATTCAGCAAGTTGCGTGGAATAACTCACCTAAACTGATCTAGTAACTATCTAAGAGAACTAATAAATGATAGCACAAATGATTATTTCCTCTGAAGAGCCACTACAGATGGAAGCTGTATTTGATGAATATCTCCAGGAAACATTTCAGCCAAATAAAGGTGATAACACATTTCAGAGGGAAAACGTCACACAGGAAGGAGGTGAAATTAAACTAATCAGTCCAAAAGAAGCGTTCAACAAAATTAAAGCAAACATATCCCAAGAAAGCACCGGGTTCTGGGTTTGATTTAAATGTTGAGGAAATCCTAAAACAACTCTCTAAAAAGCCATAGAAAAGCTGACATATATATTTATGTTATAAATGCCTTGTTCAGATTAAGATATACTCCAAAAATATCGATAGTAGCAGAGGTCATAATGATCTTTAAAACCGGAAAGCAGCCCAATACAGTATCATTGTACAGGCCGATTTCCGTACTACTTTTAATTTCAGAGTTATAGTAGAAGCTATTGCTGAAAAGGCTGAATCTTCTCATGGAAGTCCATCGAATAATGGATATAACAGAGAGGTCACTAAAAGAAAAGAAAGTTTGCTCCGCTGTTTTCCTAGTTGTGGCGCAAGCTGTTGATAAAGGACTTAAATATAAATTCAGCAGGATTTTGCCAAGTAAATATACAAAATTATTGGAATCATACATTTAAGATAGAGTGTTTAGGGTTAAGCAAGAAGAAACCTACTCGGAATTAAAAGAAATCAATGCAGGTGTACCACAAGATAGTGTAATAGGACCAGCCTTGTACCTATTATACACTAGAGATATCCTTGAATTAAATCATATGGACATTATGGCATCCAGCTGTGGGGTTCAAGGAAAGGGTAATAGGATAATAAAGGGTATACTGCAAATGATTGTATAGGTTAATATTTGTGTAATATATTAACATAACCTAAGAGCTACTAGTGAGTTTGTCCTTAGTCTCGAATGCTGAGTCATAATTTAGGCCACAAAAAAAGTGCTTCATAAAATAATATTGTTTGATCAGATTGTAATGTTATTAAGGATCTACCTTGTATTTATTTTAATCTTTGCTCTTTCATGTTGTACTGATTTGTACTTCCTCATTTATTCATTTTTAATTTCATCTCTCATCCATCAAGGCATCGTCTGTTCTTCCCTTTTATTATTACTTTAATATTTATGATCAAAGAACATAATGTGTTTAATAGCGGCTTTATAAAGCTTACTTTAAATTTTTTTGGTAGTTTTTACTTTCCCATTTCGCCATTATGTGTTAATTTGATATTTATCTGTAACGCTAATTCTGATGCCTTCAAATGTTGATTCCTTATTGTACCGGGTGTCCCAATAAGAATGGCTCTCGGCCATATCTCAGGAACCGTTTATAGTACAGCTTTGAGAAAAAAATAATTATAACAAAAGTTGCCTCGGGAAAAGCCTGGAAATTATTTTCATAATTGTAGGTCCACCGCTAGAGGGCGTAATTGAATATCGAAAATTAAAAAATCAAAATTTTACAAAATTTACCTAATGAAAGGGCACTGGAAATCCAATCATCGTATTCTTCATAAAATTCTGCGCATATTTGATTTCACAAGTTTAAGTCTACCTTTGCAAATAAGAGGTGGGGTGAGTGGGAACCTTCTTATGAAAAATGGCTGTAAGTCTGGTTCTGGTTAAAATGCCGTACCGAATAAACAAGACAAGCTTTTATTAAATTTATGCCGCTACTTTGTAACCGCAATCTTTCCTTCAATCTCCGTTGCAAAATGGTTAAGTGCTTTGTATGGTCCATATTGTTATACGGCATGGAGACATGGACGTTGAAAATATCTTCCATTAATAAGTTGGAGGCCTTCAAAATGTGGACCTTGCGAAGATTGTTCCGCAAAGATAGGGTGAGAAACGAGAAAGTCTTAAGAATAGCAAATACTGAGAGAGAATTGTGTTTGTAGACTTCAAACAGGCATACGACTCAGTCAAAAGGAACAAACTACTGTACTATATATTGGCTGAATTGGCAATACCACACAAGCTAATAAGACTCATTAAAGCCACAATGGATGAAACTCAGGCATGTGTACGAATACAAAACCGCCCTACAGACTTTTTCAAAATTTCGCAGGGACTAAAGCAGGTAGATGGGCTGGCCCCAACATTGTTTAACCTGGCACTGGAGTATGCTTTTAGGCAAATGCAAACTGGACGAGGAAACCTACTGACCAACCGAACGGTTCAACTATCCGCTTATGCCGATGATATTAATATTATGAGTAGAACATCAACAGGAGCACAGGAAACATACGCAGAGTTAAAAACACAAACAAAAATGCTAGGTCTGGAAATTAACACAGAAAAAACAAAAATAATGACTCCGACGAGAAGAAATATAGTCCCACAAAACATTATACATGAAGATGACATTGAAACGGTTGGAAAGTTTACATACCTGGGAGTAGAAATATATGCCGACGGATCAGAAGATGGAGAAATACGGAAGAGAATAACGCAGGCAAACAGAACTTATTTTGCCCTCTCCCATATATTTCGGTCTAAAAGTGTCCACCGAAATACAAAAGATGAGAATCTATAAAACTTTAATTCGACCAATAACATGCTATGGCAGTGAAGCCTGGGTCCTGAAAGAAACTTCCAAAAACAAACTCGACACATTCGAAAGGAAAGTACTGAGGAGAATACTAGGACCTGTGGGGGAAAACGAAATCTTCAGAAGTCGATACAACGACGAACTTTATCAACTTTATAGGGAAGCACCCCTGTCAGACTTCATTAGAATACAAAGATTGCAATGGGTCGGACATATGATAAGAATGGGAGAGGATAGGCTAGAAAGCGCTGGGAAGACACAGTAAACAACGACGCACAAGCCCTTTTAGGAGTCCGTGTATGGAGAAGAGCAGCCACAGACAAGCAAGGGTGGAGGCAAAAAATAAAGGAGGCCAAGGCTCAATTTGGGCTGTAGTGCCGTAGAAGAAGAAGAAGAAAAGAGAAAATTGCTCAACTTGATCAAGGCACTCAAAATTGGATACTTGGGCCATATCCTGAGAGGGGAAAAATACGAAGTCCCTCAACTAATCATCCAAGGAAATATTGAGGGCAAAAATGGATTAGGTCGCAAACAAATGTCATGGCTGCGAAATCTGGCCATGCATAACTAACACTGGCGAACTTTTGCATGCCGCAAAAGACATACGTCTGACCTTAAAATAATTTGCCAACGCACTATAGGTGCACGGCACCATAAGAAGAAGAAGTTCTTCCTTTACCCTTCTCTTTCATCGCCTTAGCAATTGTACCATTCTCGAGATACATTCTTTGCAGCTACTGAATGTTATTCTTGTCATTTAGGTTAATAACACAAGGATTCAGCAATCAACCAGACAGCAATAGGAGCTCAGTAGCTAGTGACAGTAGTATTCAACACGGAATTACGCCAAGGGTCCCAGTTTCTAGTCCTCTTTTAATCGAACTGCTCCATATAATCTACCATGCAGCAGAAAGATGTGCATCTGGTGGTCTCCAAGCGCTTCATGATGTCATATATAGGGCAAAGTATGAATCTTACACGGGTAAGTGTATAGGTTTAAGGTTATTACTTATATGAATAATTAAAATTGTGGATTATTCCCAGTAACTATAGTAGTTAATCTAAAAAGACAACAAGAAAATACTTTTGGAACTATTTAGTTAGGTGTATATGTTATGCCGGATTTATACTCAGCCATTGCTGCCGTTGCCGGAAATATTGACCGAAATACGATATCGACGCGAGTGAGGTGTTCACATCAGTTCCTCGCCAATGTCCTCACAACTAATTACCGAACGACTCTCAAGAATGGAATGTGACGACAGCATCGTCTTGCTCCCTTACTCGGGTGAGAGTGAGAGAGAGAGTAGTCGAATGTGAATGTTTACTCGCGCTCGCGCTGCCAGTCCTTTGACTTCCATCTCGAAAACCGACTTTTGAGGGAGCGCCGTGCAATGGCAGTAGCATTAGCAGCGGCAGCGCGAGTGAGCTATTTACACATTCACGCTGCCCAATTCCCTGTCCAACAGGACTGAGTATAAATGCGGTATTACTGTTAAAACGCGAATATCGGATAATATAAGAATTACCCAGATAGAGTTAGAATTATTTAAACATAGTGGATAAAGCTATAGGAAAAGTCAAACAATACGGAATGCACGTAATTTTCCCCTTGTTGCCATATTCTAAATTTGCAAAAATATATAGGGAATAATCAGATCTTTTTGACATGCCTGATATGCCACTCCTATTGCATCGAGCATTTTATTGGCTAGAAGTAGTGACGATTATATATGACGTCATAATTATATTTGATCAAATGGTATGATGGTAAATGGTAATTGACGTCTTTCATATTGGAGGTTAAATATAATGTCAAATTATTATTGTTTTCAAATTATATTTTATTTATTCAGTTTATTTTTTAACCCTTTCCCTTCCCTATTCTTGATTGGTCGATTAGGTTCGTAATAGTTTTGTGGTATGGTAGGTTTAGTTAGGCGTTAATTTTAAAAAATGTTGCTGGCTAAATGGATACAGCTCCTAAAAGCCATAAATGGAGAAGAAGAAAAATAAACAAACAAAAATCTTACATAACCTTCTATATTACAACATGATTTTGACACTTATATTATATTACACATAGTTATCTTTGTTTCGCACTTTTAAAGACAAAGAGAAATAGTGTAGCCGGTACAACGGACTGTCAATACGGATGGAATGGCCCCGTCCCATTCAAACAGTGAAGCGAGATTGCGGCCAACTTACAAGTGAGAGGTCCTAGAGAGAGACAGAGCATGCCAGGGAAAATTTTCTACAACTACCACCAGAGTTGCCAGATGTGACTTTATAAGTCCCCCACTTAGAAACTGAAATTCCCTCAAATTGAAGCTCAAATTGCTTAAATTTAAATTGTTGCCGCATTTTAATAAATTAGTACTCAAATGTAGAGAACAGTAAACCAAAATTATACTGCTTATCAACAGAAGGCCCTGGAAATAATTCGTAGGTCCTATCGTCTTCGATTACAGTTGAGTCTGCGAGTCTTTACCCGTGCGTCATTAATACCTGGCGAGATAAAACACATACTTTTTATCTAGCATCATTCTCTTCCATGTATGAAACTCATGACAAACCAGCTGCCGTTTGTTATTAAGTAACAACACATGTTATTTTTATGAACCATCTAGACTCAGTGCATTGAAAAGAGATAGGTACAAAAAAAGACGATTCGGTATGTTTTCATATTTTAAGCACAATTTGTTTGACGTTTCTGATTTGTTTAATTTTGTGGCTGTCAGTCAGTTGAACTTTTTGCGGATTTTGTCGAATTTTTGCGTTTTGAAGTTTCTTTATATTACACAAACAGTTGTTTTCACAACTAATTTTATATTGGGCTTTGAAATTTTAAGATAAATAATTATATTTAGGCAATTAATATTTAAAACATACAAAGCTAACGTCATTCACACAGTAAAGAAATGAAGAAGTGTTTAGATTTCCGTCAAAGTGAATAAAATAACAAAAATAAAATATGTTATTTTTTTATAAATTGTTTATTTATTTATTAATCAATAGTAATAAAAGAATTTATTAAGCTACTTCAAATGTAGCTGTAATTCTGCGCAAAAATTTTGAAGCAAAACTTACATTTGACATACTATATATTTGATAACGTCAAATTTTATAATAAAACCCGTAATCGGAACAGTAGCCACTTTCTGTCAGTTGTTGCGTGAAATAGATTTCCGACTTATTTCGTATGCTTTAAGTGATGACGCACGGGTAAAGACTCGCGGACTCAACTGTATATGAGAGTATTATACAGGGTAGCGAGAAAGTATGGAAACACGGTGATTTCTCGGAAACCGCTCGAACGATTTTTATAAATTTTGGTGGGTAGGGGTGTCCTAATGCGGCCGATATTATAGGGGTATTTACATTGTTGTCAAATTTTTCGTTTTTCTGGAAATCCAATGAACTTTCTTATTTTAAATGGAACACCCTGTATATTTTTTGCGTTTTGAAGTCCTTAAGAAATATTGATTATTTTTCATGTTATGTTCCCTATACCTAAATGCCATAATTTGGGAGTTATTGCTACATTTATTAAAAAAAAATTTAACAATTTATAAAAATCAATTTTTTCGGCCCAGGTAGACATTATTTTAGGTTCTTTGGTGTTTATGGTGTTTCCATACTTTCTCGCTACCCTGTATACAGTTCTATGTATATACGCAAATTTAATTTACCATGACCCCTTAAAATCTCTCATAATTGCCCCCCCCCCCCCCCCAACCATTTCTGCTTAGAAAAATTCCTCTAGACGCTTTCAAATTACTCCAAAATTATGGGAAAATACCCCAAGCTAGCAACCCTAGCAATTTTTTTGTTTACGAAAGATGGCGATTATCTTTTATGCTTCCCTGACTAGACTCTCGTCCTGGCCGCATTAAATTCACTTCTTGCCCATTCCATCCGTATTGACAGTTCGTTGAGCCGGTAGCTGTTTTGGTAAATACACATTTATGTTTTGTATTCGGCAACAGCGCTTTCCTGCTAAACCTAACGGTAGCAAAGAAACTAATATATATGAGGAAAATTTTGTTGAATTTGTTTGTCGTCAAGTTTGTACTGGTGGGTTATTATGTCGCTAAATCTATGACGTGCATTCCTAATTGTTTGACTTTTAGTTTACATATTTTTGAATATTTCGTTGTTTTCTCGATTTATCCTGTTAATACTATATTATAGAGCTTATGTATAGGAAACTCATTGTCATACATTGATATATCGACCTTTGTAACGTAACAGTAATCCAAAAAAATTGTTTTCGATGACTATGTAATGTACCATGAAATAATTTGTTTTGTTGAGATAATATTTAGTGTTTTTTCCTCCTGTTAATAAACGATACCAAAATTTTGACGATTCTCGCTTTCTTCTTTTGCAGAGGTGCTGTTAGCTGGTAACGCCATCAAAAATCTCATTCATAACTCACCTTCGATATCTGGTAGTGCTCCTAGGCCGTCCCATACCCATAGCATATCAAAATCTATGATAACAAATGCTTCGTTCAGGACGAAAAAGCTTCCTGGTAAGTATGACCGAAGCCAAACAATGTTTATTTTGAAATATGACGTCATCTCATTGACTTTATTTTTGAAGATGATTTGTCGGAAGCAGAAGTTAAAAATATGCTCCACGTGAGACATTTGGTCAAGAAGCATCGAAGACATAGTAATGCTCTTCACGTGATTCCGATGGATAGATAATTGGTTGAGAGGATAGAAGCTTGTCTAGGTATTAAAGCTACTGCAGTATATTTATTTATGTTCACCCACTTCAAGTTTTTATGTTCCTTATTTTTTCTGATTTAGAATATGACCATATTTATCTACATTCTTGTAAGAAGTTAAACTTTGTCCCAGGAAATTTAATGTATCTCTTCTCCGTTTAAAAGAATTCTCAAGAAACTTGTTTGATTAGGTAGAGGCTGTACTACTTTTCTGTTAAAGCTATATAAAATTTGTAGCTTCCTGTTTTCTATTTGTTCTATATACTTTATTAGACTTTACGTTCTATAGAATAAGATAATTCTCCAAGCTTTCAGCCAGTGCGTTCTCTCATCCAAACTTGTGATGGTAGTTACAAGAACAATATTAGAATTATACAATACACAACACAGAACATATGTTACAGTTCAAGTTTATTATCCAGTTGGAGTTGACTTTTCCTAGTTCGAGTCGACTCAGACGGCTGGTTTTAGTAAAAGTTGATTATAAATATAAAATGAAGATTTTTATTCAACATTTACTAGTAAAAGTAGACTCCAACTAGTTAAAGTATACGCTTCCCAATGCCATTTAGTAAAAGTTGATTCACACAAACAACCGATTTTAGAAATTAAATGTTACTGTATATTATGTTCAAATCGTGATATTTATAGTCCAGGCTGTATCGTCGCCCCCCGTTAGGTAAATTATTCCAGGTCGATTCTTTTGCACAAACTTACTCAAAAAGAGGTCCTTATAACGAAAGGTGGTACCGTAATCGAAAAATTGTTTAAACAATTTTTTTAAACAAATTCACAAAAAAAATCACTTCGGACATTTTTTTACATCATTTGGGTCATTCTGAGCAAAAGAGGCCTTTTGTGATTTTTCTGTAAAATTTATTGTTCTCGAGTTATACGCGATTTAAAATTTGAAAAATGCGAAAATGACCATTTTCAAGGCTTAATAACTCAGTTAAAAAATTATTATGAAAGTCAGAAAGTCACCAAATCAAATTTTAACGACCTCCCTACAAGGTACTGAAGAAATATTTGTCATTATTGTATTACTAAGCTGTTATTTTTAATTATTAACAATGAGCGCTAGGAGCGTATTGAGGCGGCTGTCAATGTGAGTGCGACTGAGATGCACCATTGGACGGTCGGAATGGAGGATCTTACTCGCACTCACATTGACGGCCGCCTCAATACGCTTTTAGCGCTCATTGTTGGTAATTAAAAATAACAGCTTAGTAATAAAATAATGACAAAAATTTCTTCAAGATCTTGTAGGGGGGCTTTAAACTTTGATTAGGTGACTTTCTGACTTTCATAATAATAGTTTTTAATCGAGTTATTAAGCCTTAAAAATGGTCATTTCGCATTTTTCTAACAAGGGTCTTTTTTTCTAACAATCTACTTTTACTAACAAGGGTTAGGAAGAGTCAACTTCAACTAGTAAAAGTTAATTTAAATTTTTCAAATCAACTTTTACTGCTCGTTTCAGTTGGAGTTGACTCGAACTAGGAAAAGTCAACTCTAACTGAGAATCAACTTGAACTGTAACATATACAATAGCACGCTACACACAATCGATTTATCTACATAACTACACACTGAGATTCGTAGCCCATTACACTTCAGTCCAGTGTAACCACAATAAAACATCGACACACAGCTTCCCATCCGCCAGCTGCGGGTCGGAGATGGCAGCTACTGCTCACTGTGGTTACAGTTCCGGCAAAAAGCCTCTTCACTACAGAGCACTTTCACCTCGGCAGGTTCCGATTCATTTCATCGCATAACTGCCGCTGGTCGGCCGCCTGCCGGTAGTCGATGAGTTCCTTTCAATTCAGTACATTGATTGGAACTGATTTCACGAAATTCACGATCCTCTATTCTCTTCTTGAGTACACTCTCGGTAGCCATTACTCCTTGGTTCCATTGGAGAGGTGGCACGTAGTGGGATTGGGCTGGTATTGGAATGCGTGTGGTTCTCTGAACGCCAGGCTGTAGGCATATCGTTACAAACTCTCATAAAAACATCAGCGGAAACATTAATAAGGACACAACGTAAATGGAGAGATAACTGATTGTAACAAGCTTTAGAGAAGTCATTATCGAACGTATTACGAGACAAAAATGGAAAGGAGGACATGTTGATAGAATCAAAGTGGAGACCACGGGCAGACATGCGGAGCCGGAAAAGACCTCCAACGGGATGGACAGACGACCTCAATCAGTGCTGATTGATGATTTACTTCTAAAAAGGAGTGTTATTCGACCCATATGTTTTATTTCTCTTGATTTCTTGATAAAAAGTTTTAATATCGTTAGTAACAATATGATTTTACATCACCTAACTTTTTTTCCCACCACTTTCGCTTTTTTAAATTCGTTTTGCTTAGCTTTTTCTGTTACGGCTATTTGAAATGTGAACTTCTTATTGGGAAGAGTTCCTATTGAACTTATATTTGTTCTGTAGAAGATACTTCTAAAACAACATTTTACTTTCTATAGAAAAGGCCAAGACAATAGCTTATAAATATTTCCGCTATAATCCCTTGTTGCTTTACAGAATGTGTCGAACTGGCTATATCTTAGTAACCAACAGATAGTGACAGGAAAAAAAGGGCAACTAACTCGACCAAGTCATGGTCAAAATGTACCCCTTTATATTTAATTGTTTTAAAGAAAACGTAATAACATATTAATACTAGTTTCTTTTTGGGCACACCGAATAAATACCGATTCTATCGAGCCCTCACATACTTAATACAAATGAAAATTCAGTAAGATATAGTTAATTGTATAATTTGAAGATTCAGCAACGCCCCCTGTTATTGATCCCAACATAAATCCGATAGCCAACATTGTTGGAGCACCCTGTATATTAGAACTGATCTAGGACTTTTTGAATTGTGTAACAATTGCGCACAGTGTGGTTGGCAGCATTGTTTAGTTTTACTGAGCTTAATGTGCTGTTTTTCCGATGCTTCATTGCTTTCGTTTTTGTGAACTTATAGCTTTTTGTAGAACGAGTTTTATATGTTTGATGTTTGGGTATTTTTCGATATTTTGTCAGGTGAATTTAAACGAAGAACAATGTATTTGTTTAAAATTCTTTAAACTTGGTTCAAAATTTTACTGGCCATTGCAAGTGGCTTTTAAAATTAATGTTTTAAAGCTTTGTGAGTCGCTATCATGGGCGGTTCAAAAGATTTAAAAAAAATAGGGCCTTGTGAGCGGACTACCAGTAGCATGTTTAACGAATGTAGAGTCTGGTGGGGTTAAATCATCGTCTAATCATTCATGAGATGGTAAACATTTTAACCCAAAAACCGGACAACACCGAGCACACCACAGCAAGCTGCGTTTGAAAAGCACTCCCACCATGTAATTTTAGACCCTTTAAAAATTGCACATGTATCACAGATGAAGAATGGTTTCTTGACGCTAAGACATATAGATATAGAAGAATTCCTTGTTTTAGCCAACGTGTCCAGTCCTTTCTATCCTGCCATTCTACATCTTTTAGGTCTTGTTCTTTGCATGACCTTGTCCACTTCATCCCTCCCTGATCTCCGAGTATGCCTTTTTTGTCTTTACTATATGGGCTCCAATCTGAAATCTTTGTATACCCATCTTGTACGATATGCTCTTTTCACGTGTCCATACCAAATTAAACGTTTCTCTACAATGTAGCTTGGTATGTCTTGTTCTATACCATTCTTCTATTTATCACCTCTTTTCTAATACGATACAATATTGTTATTATACAACTCCATATCACTTGCTGTAATGTTGGACCTCTTTCGTTTTTTTTTTGTGACACAATTGTCTGCTCCGTAGTCCTTACACTAGACACTAAGGTGTTTTATATTTTTTTCTGTGTATTTGTGGTAACCTGTTTATCCCATAGTATCCCGTTTAGTTGTTTGATACGTGTTCTCGTCTGTTCTCTAGTCTGGTGGTTGTCTCTTGATCGGTGGTTCTGTAACAAAAAAGAAGAACTTCTGTTGGAGTAAATGTAAAGAGAGTGATAAACTCCAACACAAGTAGAAAAAAGAAAAAAGTTTAATGTAAGCTAATGCCTATATATAGCCTATCAGCTATATAGCTGATGGAACAAAATTGACAAAAATATAGGTGGCTTTAACGTTGAAAAGCCGAAGTAATAAAAATACTACTTTTGCAGTAGTATTAGTGGAGGGAAATGGAAGGATGTAGAAAGTGAAGAGAAGGGGATGGACTGATAATAGATATATGAATAGACAGAGGCAAACTGAATGAAGTTAGCCTAGCGATATATGCAAGAGAACGACTGCTTGACACTCAAGGATGGATACGGCCAATTTTTCATGCCTGTCAAAGACGGTAGCTCAAAGTAGATAGTGATGATGACTAAGAATGGAAATATTAAGATAAGAATAATGTACTGAACCTGAATAAAGATGAATAAAACCAAACAAATCATGGGCGCCAAGAAAATGATTTTCGATCACTCTCCCAGGTATCTTACACTGCTGTCAAATATTAAATCAGTAAGTATCAGTATATAAAGGAATAATAATAAATGATATAACAAAGTAAACAAATATTTATTAGATATAACTACTAGATCTTCACAATCTCTGGGTTACACAAAGTGCATATTATGTGACTCTAAAATGACATGCGTTATACAAAAGTTTTTTTTTTTATAATTGGCTTTGGCATGAACCAATTAGCCAGTTATACAAAAGTTATATCTAAGATAACAATAATGTTACCTGTTACAAAATTACATCTTACTTATATACATGGTACAACTCACATGAGACTTTTATCAAATGGTTATAGTACGCTTGCTACGTACAACTAAATTAAATACCGACAAATATGAAAAATGTATAAATCAGCAGGCACAAGCCTGACTAAAGAAAATACAAGAAAATGAGTTAAGGAAAGTTAAACATACAAATGCATAAAATAAATTGAAGGTAAGATAAATACTTAAACAACGACCTGAATTAACCGAACAAATGAAGAAACGCAAATGAACAACGAAATATCTGAGAAACAAGCAACTAATACAAGCTAAATGTACATAATGACATGAAATCGACCTAAATTAACAATGAAATATAAAAAGTAATACCTTTTTGGCAGATACGCCGAGCTCAACGTACAGTACCGCAAAATTATACATGAGTTTGGAAACTTACTAAACTTATATGTACCTATATTAAAAACCAAATAAATGCAAGCTAAATCTTAAGAAAAATAATTAATAAACATAATGCATTAACCAAATGTCTGTGATATTAAACACAATAGTTACTAAAATCACAAAACTTAAATGTTCCCAAACAAATCCCTTCATCGAACGACTTCAAGATAAAGTTCGATGCTGCAATCCATAAAATGAGCACACGGAGAGTGCTAACCTGTCCTATCCGTAGGTGCAGATGTAAAGATGACAGAAAATGGAGCTGGAACGCTCCAGCTTGCTTGTTCCCCCAAGTGACTAATGGTTGGAAATTGTCCTACCTCTCAGATGGTATTGAGAGGTCTAAGTTTTCACGGGAGTGGCTAAAAAAACACAATTCCCGTTTACTTTAATTTCTTAAGTGTAAGCAAAGGAAAGAAAGAAGTTTTTTAGGATAAATCATAATGTAAAAAAGGCCATTACTTACACACAAAAAGAAATCTCTAATTACTGAACTACTTGACCTTTTGACAAGAATCTATGTGATAATTTCTAATTACAGACATGTGGATTTGGGATTTAAATACAGAATATGATTTCTTTAAAATACTTATAGGATACTTGTTAATGATGGAATACAAAGATAAAATTAAGATAAGACATAGATACAGATAAATAGCTAAAAATTAAAGTTAGGATTTTCTCTGAATGAATACTACTTAAAAATGGTGGAATAATTAACAGATACTAAATTCACTGAATAAATTTACACTAAGATTTAATTGGAAAGATTATATATGTCACCATGAAACAGAGTGACAACAGGCTGTTATAAAAAATTAATATAAAAAAATGTAGTTACCATGTGACTCGATGATTTTATACAGAAAACCCCATTGGATGGATTACTTATTTCTCCTAAATACTCCTGATTACATTTGGTGATCCATACTTCGGAATTCACATTTTTTTACTGAAACTAGGTATTAACCTGTACTTGACCTAAATTTGTCAAATACCACCCCGAACAATTTCCAACTAAGAGTGAAAGCTGCGGTTCTTTTCGTCTGTCACAAGGACGACCTCAGAACACGAAGTAATATTCACCGCTACCAACCCACGAAACTAACAGGTAGTTTTAAGTTGGTTTAATGGTGACGTTTTGAAAATAAATAATTTTTTTAAAATATAAGAGACAATAATGTTTCTAAATGGAGAATTACAAGAAAATTAGAGAAATTTAATTAAGAGATCAAAAGAAAATGATTATAAAAAATAATTAAAGAGTTCAAAAAAGATTTCGTAACGTGTCAAACCGTTACAGTTCCATTCTTTGAGATTATGAATCCTAAGTATTTTAATTTTTGAGTTCAGGTTTTAGCTCTGTTGTTAAGTATTCGGTCTTTTCTAGGTTTATTTTTTGTGTACTCCTCTTGTAGTTTTCAGAGCATATAGGATAGATCTTCATCTTAAGCCGTTACCACTTGGTCATCCGCAAAACTTAGTATGTACTTACAAGATGTCGTCTCGGATTGGTATTTCCATACCTTCACATTTTGTTTTCCATGGCTTTAATATTTATTCTAGGAATGTCTTGAACGGCGTCGGAGATGTAGATCATCTCTGCAGTAAGCCTTTTGTGGTCTTAAAATCACCAACACCATCACACTAAGACGTGGTCAATCTTATTCACTACACTAGTTCAGAGCACCTTCCAGGTTTATTTATTAATATTTTTGTATTAAATACGCATTTTTAGAATTTATATCGTATTTGTCTGTATATAGTATATAATCCTCTGATTTTATTATTATTAACGTAGAGTCATGTTAATTGTTTTTTGTGAATTCTGTATCCTAATTATTATATCTCTACTTTGTTATTATTAAATTAAAAAAAATAGATGTGTTAAGATTCTCCCTCTCTATTTTTATTGTGGAAGTTATTGTTGTATGATATTTTGTTACAGTAATTAGTGTGGTTTTCTTTATATTAAACAATAAGTTTGTTACTTAAGATGGAAAATAGACGGCAATGAAGCACTAAACCTACCAAAAATTTGCAACTCGAAGAATATCGACAGGAATGAGTTTAATTTTGTTACTTGTAGGTTTTCGATGTTGCTGAACACAAATATGATAACAGCGATGGTCCTCGAGGTATCTGGTGCCTAGGGTTGACATCGTCTTCTGGAGTTTTATGATATTTTCATTCGAAATCAGTAGAAAGTCTTTACGCGTGGGTTTCCGAGGTCGCTGAAAACGAATATGATAATGACGATGTTTCTTGAGCTACCTGCTGCCCAGGTGGACCTCATCTCCTGGAGGTTCATGTTAATTTTGTTCTAAATCAGTCTATAGTCTGCATTAAATGTACTCGGGGGTTGTCGAGGTCGCTATATCGACGGTTAAACTGCAAAACCTCGTAAGTCGATTTTTGGTTCGTTATGACTTTTATACTTTTGTGATATTATAATACCACACCTCCTGATAATTTAATACATGGCGCTCCTGTAAATTAATTGGGAGAATCTTCTGAAAATGGGCGACAAAAATTGGAAACGGAGACGGCGAAGATGGACCAGGACGAAGATGCAGAGAACCCAGGGAACAAAGACAAAGTGATAAAATGTAAGTAAGAATGTCTATCTTTATTAAAAATGCTTCCCTCGTTTTATATTATTATTGAACATTGAATATTTATCTTTGCTGATTTTCGAATAATTTATGAAGTATCGATTTTTTTTTAAGAATATCTATGAATTTTGAAATATGAAGTGATTTTTGAATTGAATATTTTTATCAAAGTTTATTATATATGCTATTCTTGAATTTTTATTGAATTTTGAATCTTTATTGAATTTATTTGAAAAATCTCTATCCGATTTCGATTTTTAGTACGGTTATTTTTGAATATTTTATGGAATATCGAATTTTTTTCAAAAATGTCTATCGAATTTTGAGATATGAACTGATTTTGAATATTTTTATCTAACTTTTGCATATGCTATTTTTGAATTTTTATTGAATTTTTGTCGAATATGTATACTATTCTTGAATTTTTATTAGCCAGTTATCTTATTACATATTGATATTTATTGAGTATATTTAGTACATTTTCATCGATTTTGTGTTAAATTTTGTATGATATGAACCTGAATTAATAATTTTTGTGTGATAAATGATATATAAATGATTTTTTTTTAATGAATAATGATTAGTGATGACATACGTTAATATAAGAGCTTAAGACAAACATTGCTATAAGCAAGAGATTTATTTTTAACGAACCGACCCGATGCGTCGAGATAAGGAATTTGGAGAAGAACTATATAGATAAGAAGAAGAACTAACAATAGTATAAGCTAAATATTATGAGACAACTTGAGACAATAAGAAACCCACTGCTCTTGTCAAATTAGGAAGGTACTAAGTGATTTATAGAAGCTTGAAAGCTTATTAGAGACCCACTCTGTGTTTTGAGAGTACCTATTTTACTCATGATTATTCGTGAATAAACAGCGGCCTCAAAGCAAGGGATTGAGGTTGTGATATTTTTAGAAGAATTTGAACCGCATAAACTACCTATTTCGTGTTTTGAGTTAACTATACCACCTCAATGGTGCGTACAGATCAGGGCGAAAATTCGGGTTAATATTGGCGGAGAACTAAGACATCCGAGTGAAACCTCTTTTATTAAGGTAAAACGAAGGTATCGGAGCTAGTATATGAAGTGATGATTATGATGTTATATGAAATGATATATGAGATAAATTATATATGATTGTTATATGAAATATGTATATGAAGATGAATTATGTACACTGTATAAGTGTTATTATGTGGAGAAAAATGAAGAAATGTATAGTTGTACCTAGTACCAGACAAGAAGAAGAATAAAAAAAAAAGAGAAATTTTAGTAAAATATGTGGGAAAAATGAAAGAAGACACATAAAAATTGCAAGAAAAGAAGCAAAATTAAGAAGATGCTAAGCAAGTAAGTAGCTAATCATTGAATTATGTCTAAGAATTAAAGTTGTAATTTTTTTTCTCTAAAGTAATGTTAATTATAAATAACTTATTTTTAAATGTAGATAATGAATTCAGGTTAAATTTTCGCGGAAAATGGAAGTGTTTGAATTAAGGATAGACAATATCTTACAATAAGTGTTAGTAGATAGTAAGAAAAGGGACACAAAAAGTGAAGTTTTTAGAGAGATTAAATCTTTATTATAGTTACAAGAGAATTTTTTTAGAAACATATATAGAAGAATTAGAAGTTTTTTAGAGACATATTAGAAGTTTTTAGAGAGATTACATTTTTATTATAGGTAACATTATTTTAGAGTTAGTAAGACATATATAAATAAATCAAAAGAAGACTGAAATAGGAATTATTAATAGAGTAAAGGATACATTTTTTTACTTATTCGAGTAATATTAGCTTAGCTTAGGACTTTTAGGTAGATACGAGATTTTTAGTTAGGTATTCCCCCGCTTATATGAGATGCCTATAGGCACTAAAAAACTATTTAAAAGTTAGGATCAATTTCATTCACTGTGGACACTGTTTTGATGAAGTGAATTAGTGAACGAAAAAAAAAAGGACGAAAAGACACGACGTGAAAGTACGTGAACTAGTAATAGGTTATAAAATATCAGTTGTAGTATAGGGAAAATATGAACTTTTGTGTAAAATAGGAAAAAGAATATACATGTTTAGGGAAAAATTGATTGATCTGAAATGTAATGTTACAGTTAGTTAGCATAGTTAGGAAATTTAATTTTTCAAAATAGTATTAGGTAACCATAAACATTTTTGTAAAAGGGAAAGAGGAGCATCACATTTTAAAAATATGTAATTTTAACAAAACGGGGAGGTGTGGTATTATAATATCACCCTGTACAAAATATGTTTAAAACTCATTCAAAGTCATTAATCCATGTAGTATCTGTTCTTGTATCAATAACCGCAAGTAACATTGAATTGTCATGCTTTGTTATTATTTAAATGTGTATATAAACATTAACTCGGTGGAGAAAGATTATTGTACTTAGTATTTAATTAACGTAAGGTAGGTCGCTACTGATATATGTAAACAGATTGTTATGGTTAGTCATTGATGGAGTTGAGTGTAAATAATATAATGTATTTGAACTGAGAAGAGAGTTTTAATTAATTACGACCTAGAAGGCAGTAACAACACACTATTTATTACACTTTGTTGGTTTATAATTTTACATATCTTTTAAACTACGAAAGCTTGTAAGACAATATTAAAATTTAACTAGTACCATTAAATTTTAATATTGACTTACAAGCTTCCGTAGTTTAAAAGATATTTAAAATTATAAACCAACAAAGTATAAAAGTCATAACGAACCAAAAATCGACTTACGAAGTTTTGCAGTTTAACCGTCGATATGATAAATAGAAAATATGATAAGGATGGTTCTCGAACTATCTGGTGCCCTGGGGGATCTCGTCTCCTGGAAATGCATGTTAAATTCATTCTAAATCAGTCGACACTCATTACTCGGGGTGTGATGGTACACAACAACCCTCACGGAATTTTCCTAATTTATTTGTTATAAAAATAAGGTCATAATATTATAGTTGCAATTTGTATAATTTATTACGATAGTAGCAAAGTTCAAAGTATTGAACTCATTTGAAAGACTGCAAAGAAAGCACACGTCATTATTGAAATACGTATAGTACCTAACCATATATGGTCATACATATTGGCACTGTCTTTAACTATAACAGATATAAATAGGAAGGTCGAGTACCTGAGACATCTTTGTTGTCGTTGCACTCTGTCGCGCTAGTCAGGGGATCTAGTTACCGAGAAATGGGTTATACGCGACCTATCTCAAGTTCAACGTAATGTAATTGTACATTTAACTATATAAGAATAAAGTTTCTGAAAAAGTTTAAGTTCGTTTGTTCGGGGTAGTTCTTCGTCTAGCAACCCCCAACCTCACAGGGGGGTTTTCGAGGTCGCTGAACACGATCATGGTGTCCAGGGTAGACCTACTCACTGCACTATACTGTGTAAGAATTTGTTGGTTCTCCTATAAACTTTTCTTATTTATAGACTGGCTTCACGTAGAGATCATTATTCTTGTGGATATTTTTCGAGTTGATAATTTTTCATTTTGTCACCATGAATTTTGTTCACCAATTTTCCTGACACTTTCCAAATCAACTGTAAAAAGTTGCATAGCGATTCATTTTGCTGCAGAATATTGATAGGTTAAGTGCTTTTTGGTGCTTCATTGCTTCGACTAAGATTTGAAATCCTTATTTAACGAAATTATTTTTAATTCCAGATGACATTCCGATTCAAGATCCCAACCAAACGGCCCAAGGTGAAGCGACGCTGGACTCGATCACCGAGGAGCTGGAGGAAACCGAAAAGTCGAAGAGTAAAGGCGCTCTGAAGCACCTGACTAAAATACCGGGTATCGGTAAGAAACACAAAGCGAAAAACACCCCACACGGCGACCAGGTCGACTTGGCCAGTAGCGGAGAGGCTAATAACGAAAATTTATCGATTGATTCTAACCATACTGTTCACGTTAGTGCTGTCTAATGCAGGTTCTAGAATTATAAATAGATGAATATGATGTAGGTTAGAAGAAATGGGGTATCTAGGGGCCGATTGTAGATCAATATTTAGAAACAAACAATATGGTGCCTGGTATAAAACTAATTTTAACGATATTCTTCATTCCTGTAAAATAGTACTTTTTCGGTACTTATTTACTATTAATATACAGCACACACGAGTTGATAGAGTTTGAAACGATGTTGAAATGGAAACGGTATTGAAGTCGTGTAATATCAACAAGAATCTACAATTAATAAGTATTTTGAAAATACTACTTTACTTGTGTTGCTTTCTGCACGTACGATGGCATCTATATAACATATGAGACCATCGGAAGGGCAGTATGGATAAATACGTTCAATCTAGAACTCACTGGTTTCTCCTCTTCGAATGACTGTGTGTTTATTACACACAAATAACAGGCAAGAAGATTGTATGTAGCTCTATTTAAAACAAGTAAAATAAAACAGAATAGCATACATGCATTTATTATTAAATCATCAATATATATATAAATTTAAATAAGATGTGACAAACGAGACAAAAACCAGTATTTATTTATATTTGAGAATATGATAGAAGATGATTGTACAAGCGACAATAATACGAAAGATTAAATTAATATAGCTCGAATATTGCAGGTCGTTAGGGGTTCTAGATTATAGATACTGAAGGATGCTAATAACCGACTTAAAGGGTTTCTGAAAAGATATGAACCACTTTGAAGAATCAATGTTTGTAGAGCTTTCAGAAACATTACTAACATTGGTTATATTCTTTATTTTATATAAAGTACTTAACTATTGCTCCTAAGTTCTCAACAAACACTAAGCGGCAATATTAACGGAACACCTTAAAAATGGGACATGTTAGATATCTCGAATTTCCTAAACCTCTTCTCCGATTTTTTTTTTTTTATTAACTCCATTGAGTACAACAATATGCCCAGTGGGCATTAAGCATTTGTTATGGTAAAAAAATACAGACATGTAGAGAGTTACTAAAGTAAGTAACCTCTTTACAATTCTAAAACTAAAATTTTATCAGTCTGAATACACTTTTGATTACATTCAGTTTATCAAGTCAGACGGCAGTTGCCGTTTTAGTCTACGCACTTTAAAGACGTCCCGCACATTTAATTGTCTGGCAAGCGCATTAGGATGCACTAACATTCGTTCACAGTATTTAGCACTAAAACGTTGTATGGCTTCTTTCACGGATTCTAGGGGGATGTCGTGTTGAATCACCTCGTTGGATACATAGTATGGCGCATTGACTATGGCACGCAGCACCTTGTTTTGAAATCTCTGTAAGATGTTTGTATTGTAGACGCTAGCAGTGCCCCATAGCTGAATCCCATAAGTCCATATGGGCTTGAGGATGGACTTGTAGAGTTAAATTTTTGTTATCCAAAGATAGTTTGGAATTGCGTCCAATGAGCCAATACATATTTCTCAATTTAAGTCCAAGCTGTTTTCGTTTGGTAAAAATATGTTTTTTCCAAGTTAGACGGCGGTCCAAGTACATGCCAAGATATTTAGCGTCCTCGGATTGAGGAATTAGACAATTATCAATATATACAGGGGGCATGTTTCTCTGCGTAGCGTGAATGTTACATGCAATGATTTAGTTCCATTAGATTTGATGCGCCATACTTTCATCCATTGCTGAATTCTATTTAGGTTTGATTGAAGATTCCTTGATGCTATTGTTGGATCTGTGTGCGGAATGGGACGTTTCATCGCCGCCGTTTCGATGCCGCCGGTTCATCGCCAGTCCATTTCATCGCCGGCCGTTTCATCGCTGGCCGTTTCATCGCCAGTTAGTCAGTTGATCTTGTATTATGGGAGATGACACGACAAGATGTTAAATTCAGTTCAAAACTTATGACAAATAAATAGATAAAAAAGATTATTACATATATTAATTTACTGTTCTATTTCTACTTCCCCTAAATTTGATACTAAATAGTCTTAAATTTGTAGTGTTAAATTATATTTTATATTATAAAAGATTAAAAGTCTATTAAAAGATTAAGTATGACAACTGGAATGGTCATATCTCGCATTTCCTAGAATTCCTAATAAATACTAAAAATAAATAATAAATGTAACTGTCGAAAATTCGGAAATATATCAGTTAGCGATTAACTGACTGGCGATGAACCGGCCGGCGATGAATCGGCCGGCGATGAACTGGCGGCATCGAAACGGCGGCGATGAAACGTCCTAGGCCCATCTGTGTGGGATGCCAGGATAGCAGTGTCATCTGCATACGTTGCAACTGTAGTTGTACCAGATGTTGGAATGTCCGCTGTGTATAAAAGATATAGAATTGGGCCGAGAACGCTGCCTTGTGGGATGCCTGAGTGAATAGGATATATCTTAGTGTGCTCGTTACCGTGCTTCACAAGGAAGTGTCTATTTTCTATGTAGGATTTTAAGAGCTGGAAATGAGGATAGGGTAGGAGCTTCTTTAATTTTATTTGTAGCCCTATGTGCCATACCTTGTCAAAAACCTGAGATATGTCAAGGAAAGCAGCAGAACAGTATCCTTTGGCGTTAAAATCCTTGTTTATTTGGTTGACTAGCCTATGCACTTGTTCTATGGGTCCGTGTTTGTCTCGGAAACCGAATTGATGTTCTGGAATTATTTTATTTTCGTCTATTATCGTTTTCAACCTTTTTACGTACATTTTTTCAAAGACTTTGCTAATCATAGGCAAAAGGCTTATAGACCGGTATGAAGATGCATTTTCCGGTCTTTTTCCGGGTTTAAGGATCATTAGGATTTGTGCCACTTTCCATGAACTAGGGAAGTAGTTTAGGCGCAGAATTGTATTAAATATAAAGGTGATTAGTTTTATGCACTTATCCGAGACTTCTTTTAGAATCTTGCCAGAGATTAGGTCAAATCCAGGGGCTTTTTTGATGTTGATTTCATTTATTATTGTTTGTTTTACTTGATTGACTGTAAATTTCGTGTGGGACAGATCCATTTGAAACGGTGCTGTTAGGAATCTGGTTAGTTCTGTTTTTTCTTCTGTAGATACTGTAGAAGGGTATGGCGTGAATACTTTTTAAAGGTGCTTGCCAAAAAGATCAGCTTTTTCTTTGTCGTTCCTAGCCCAGGTGTTTGCCTCATCTTTGATTGGTGGGTTATGCTGTTGGGGCCGTTTGAGTTTTTTCGTGGCTTTCCAGAGTGAATAATCTGTAGCTTCAGTTGGTGTTAAATTTTCTAAATATTCTTGTATTCCATGGTTCTCCGATTTGAGTGATTTTTTTTAGTATGTTATAGCTTTATTATTTAAGAATATCGGTGTAATAATATTGTTGCTAGACAGCTAAATGTCATTTTATACCGGATGTAACAATCATACTGTCTTTTTTCTTGAAAATTCGGAACACCCTGTGGAATATTCTAGCACAAATAAAATATTGAAATTAAAGTTCAATTGTAGCCCTAGGCTTTATTAACATTTTCTTTTTTGATTCATTTGCTTATGTTGAATAATAAAAAAATTATAGGTACGTTAACAACTAGCCAATGTTTTTCATCAATATGAAAAACAGCAATTAACAATTATGAGCAATTAACAATTTAATATAATATGTCAAATTGGTAACAGTCAAAAAGTGTCGTTGTTTGTTGTGAAAATTTTATTATTTTTAAAGTTTCAATATGGCTTCTCATCGATTCTCGATTCAACGCTTCTCATATGTTTCGAGCTTCTGTCATGTGTCGTATAATAATATTATACACGGATTCTACGACATATGACAGAAGCTCGAAACAAATGAGAATCGTTGAAAAGCCCTACTAAGTCAGTATATATATTTTTTTGTGGAAATGAAATGCACTACAAGAAATTTGATCCGCGATGAGTATGTTCAAGTAGTGATCTTACATAGCGAAGGGCTTACTTGGTAACAATTTTTTGCTAATGCACGATAATGCAAGACGTCACGTTCACAAATTGTAATCAAATATTTACAACCCGATCGAACATTTCGAGGGTTTAGTATCAAACAACGTTAACTACAAAAACATAAAGTGGCAGAAAATGCGAAAAACTGTTTTGAAACGTAATATTGGCCAACAAATTTGTGATTACGGAGGCAAAATACATTACAATAGAAATCTGTAAATTTATATAGTATTATTATGGTTTATTTGACATATGGTAAAAATTATTACAGGTTATTGTTATTCTACAGAGAAAAAAATAGAATTTTTTTCTAATAATGACGTGATAACGCTTTTTGATATTACCGATATATATTTTTTGTAACCGTTAACGTCGCACCTGATAATAATAGTTTTACTACAGGGTTAGCACTGCTGAATGAAAATGTAAAAATGTAATTTTCCTAAAATGTTGAGAAAATTTCACTGATATTTCCCCTTTTTTAGGATATCCTTTAACTTAAATTCGCTGATATTTTCAAAATTTTCAGGATATCCAATGCAGCACTAACCCTGTATTATAAAAAATGTTATAAGTGTATTTAAATAAAAAACTTTATTTTTATTACCTTGGAAACATAATCCACAGCCCTATCAATATTACCATTTTTCTTAATAAAAATGTAAATATTTCGAAAATGATTAACATTAGGCCTATAAGACAAACAAATATTAAATTTATGAAATGTCTAAATACTTATAGCATCTTTAAACGTCTTCATCTTCTGAAACATTTTCATTATGATCATCACCCCTTCCTTGAAGATTCTAGTAAAAGAAGTGATATTGGTCTTTAATTTTTGCTTACAGAGTTCTACTAAACCTTTTAACTTCTTATTATTAATCGTTAACGGTTTGTCATATTTTCTTTTTGGCACAAGTTTGTTATGTAATTGAAAATGTTCGAAGTTGCCTTCTCTGTATTTTTAATTTCGTAAAGTTGTCTGATCTAAAATTATAATTGAAATAACTGTGTGCAGTGTCTTCTTTTATAATATGTATATTGTAGCCAAACTATGTTCAACCATTTGACAACATTTCCTTCAATGTCAGTTTTTTTATTTTTAATAATTTGAATTTGAAGTTCAAAATGAAGTTTAAAATTCAAAATGTCTTCCTGATCTATTTCAACTACTACGTATTTTGATTTCTTTAAAGCCACTTTAATCACTGTACATATACCATAAGGCATACCGATGGATCATAAATTTCCAAGCCTTTACTCGCCTTCTCGATGTGGGCATGGACCATATCACGTTCCATTTGGGAATATCCGGGCTCAAAAAATAAATGGTCAATTTTTGAAATATTTAGTGTTTCAACAGCAAATAGAAACATTTTGGCTCGAACAACTTTCAGACATAAAAGCGAAGTCTTTCCCAGTAACTTCACTTTTCATTGTATTTGTAAGGAAAGAGGCTACCTCAGAAGATCCACGACCCGCTAGTGCTTCGTGTCATACAAAGTTTTGTGCTATGACTGCACATTTTTCTGTGAAACACTGACGAAATCAAAATATTAAATAATTACGTAAATATATACGTAACCGGCAATAAGAAAATAACATATATGTTTTCTTTTAACTTCGGCAAAACTAAAAAATGTAATGAGTAATCAGATTATTGTAATCATGTAATCATGTAATGAGTAATCAGATGGTAGAATCGAACAATATCGAAAATAAACAAATGTGTTTAGCTATCCAGTATCAAAATGACGTTTTTCAAACAAATACGAATTATAATAATAACGCTGTCTACAATTACAGCTTAAAATATTAGTGTCAATAAACGTTAACAGTCGATAACTGTTTTTGATGTATCACGAAATTCACTGTGAAATACGTTATCACCTCTTAGATGTTTTTGACATGAACAATTTTTTCACAATTGGTAGATAACGTTTAATGTATTTTGTAATCTGCTGCAGATAGAGATACAGGTTTTTGTTACTAAATGAAGTCGAAAACGGTGAACTCGATTATAGATATATCTCAATTTCACAAAAAATGTAGATAACGTTGTTTGACACTTAACCCTCGATTTGTGTGACATGATTGGCAGAAGACTACGACAGCGTTTGCCACCTCCTAGAACAGTGGTCGGCAAACTTTTTAGCCAAAGAGCCAAATATGAACATTACAATTTAAAAAAAATTGGAAGCCAAATTTTATTACTTTTATTACGCTAAATAAAACTAAAGGGTCTATTCAGTCGGTTAAGATAGTGAAAAATGCTCCCAGCGATATTCCAAAAATAAAAGAACCACATGTTCTACATCAAAAAGTATTCGACCAAAAAACCCCTAGCGTCATCCATAACCCCCCAAAAAATGAAAATGTGTTTTTCATTTTTTGGCGATATCTTCGTTTCTAATCATCATAAAAACTTCTATTGTCTTTCGTTTTGTAGGGTTTTATTTCCTACAACACTGTATTTTTTACAAAATTTTTGACGCAAAATCCCATTTTTTTTAATGTTGATATTTAGAACCGAAAAGGGAAAGAACAGCAAACGTGAGCTTTTTTAGCTGATTACAAGAATCAGGAATATTCCAAGCGTTGAAAATGATCATGTCTTCCTACTCCAGGTCATTCTAAGCAGACCACTTCTTGTGTTGTGAATATTTTTCTTCTCCAATATTTTCAATTCAACAGAAAGACGTTCGCATTTAGAGCGCCATACCTCCTTGTTTTTTAAATCCAGAAATTGTATTTCAAAGCTATTAATGCCAATTTCAAAAGGAGAAAATTTCAACTCTGTTGTAGCAAGAGGATTTTTGACAAATGCTAAAGTTTGTAAGTTTGATAAAAGTTAATTTACTTAAAGATAAAACCCATAACTAAATTAAAATTCATGGTGACGTTTCAATTATTACTTTAATCGTCGTCAGAATAATAAGCTTCTTGAGCGGATGCTTTTAAATAATTTTAAAGGAACAAACATAATTAATGAAAACGTAAAAAATGACATTGACAATCATTGGGTTAAGTCAATAATTTCAAACACGCCATGTCTTGTTGCGTGTTTAAGGGTGGCTTCAAAAGAAATATGGATAATGCCTCCTTGATGCTGAGTTCTGTTGGAGAACTTGCATGACCAATGATTGAGAAGTCCTTACGACTAATAGGGTGGTCAGAATCAGTCATATGTTGGAATACCGCTGAATTTGGAACTGTTCTTGATCGTCTTCCTAAGTGAGGAGTGACACTTAAGTGTTTGCAACATCTGACATTAAAGTGACGTCGAGTCTTCCCGACGTACGTAGCTGCACAACTACTACATTTGAATTGGTATATAATGTTAGATGCGAGATCACTAGGAATCATGTCTTTCACATGGAAACGAGATCCTATCCTTTCCAAAGTCGTGAAAGCAAATCTTAATTCTATAGAGGGAAATGCTTTTTTAATTGTTCTACGGATGTTGCGTCGGATTTGTAAGCTGTGGTAACCAGTATATGGAAGTTTGATATAGATCTTTTCTTTGATTTCTTCTACTTTGTTGTTTGGTTGGAATTTGTTACTGAAAAAACGTCTGATGTATCTTTCTAAGAAGTTCAACGAAAAACCATTTTTACTTAAGATCATCTTTATGTTTTCTAATTCTTCATGTAGGAATTGCCAGGTTGAACAGATAGTGAAAGCGCGGTGGATAAGTATATTGATTAAACTTGTTTTGTATTTGTTGGGAATGAAGCTATCTGCGTTTATATACAGGCCGGTGAAGGTTGGTTTTCTGTATATTGAAGTGGAAATATCAAACTTCCATATACTGGTTACCACAGCTTACAAATCCGACGCAACATCCGTAGAATAATTAAAAAAGCATTTCGCTCTATAGAATTAAGATTTGCTTTCACGACTTTGGAAAGGATAGGATCTCGTTTCCATGTGAAACACATGATTCCTAGTGATCTCGCATCTAACATTATATACCAATTCAAATGTAGTAGCTGTGCAGCTACGTACGTCGGGAAGACTCGACGTCACTTTAATGTCAGATGTTGCGAACACTTAGGTATCACTCCTCACTTAGGAAGACGATCAAGAACAGTTCCAAATTCAGCAGTATTCCAACATATGACTGATTCTGACCACCCTATTAGTCGTAAGGACTTCTCAATCATTGGTCATGCAAGTTCTCCAACAGAACTCAGCATCAAGGAGGCATTATCCATATTTCTTTTGAAGCCACCCTTAAACACGCAACAAGACATGGCGTGTTTGAAATTATTGACTTAACCCAATGATTGTCAATGTCATTTTTTACGTTTTCATTAATTATGTTTGTTCCTTTAAAATTATTTAAAAGCATCCGCTCAAGAAGCTTATTATTCTGACGATGGGTGCCGTGGCAGTTAGTAGGCATTCGCATCGGGTAAAATTTTTTGGAAAATATGAAAATATACATTGTTTTAAGCTATTTTCCCGAAAAAAATTTGCGGATTACTCATTCATTTAAATAAAAATCAACTTTAAAAATTGGTTTTTTCCATACATAACCTTACTAATTTCAGACATATTTTCCCCAAATAGAATTGTATATTTTATATTTGTAGGTACTGACCTTTTATTTATATCTTATTAATCCATATTAGTGCGGTATAATTCATTATTTTTATTAGAATACTGGATTATATTAAAAATATTATAATCCAACAAAATTTTAAATTCTCTCTGTCAACATTTTTGCAATCAAGTAATCAAATTCACAACACAAAATCACAAAATGTTTATGACATTTAGATCGACATTCGACAACGACTGTGCTAGGTTGCCAATTTTTATCATAAGGTTTTCTGTTTCAAATATTGATGTAATTTAAATAAATCAAAATATCTTTGGAATTTGAAAATTTGTCAAAACAAGATTAGTTGTCATTCACGTTTAGTATCGAAAAATGGATGTAACTTCTTATTTTGATATTAATAATATCACACAAAAAAGCGATTTAGAATTAATCCAACATTTGCAAAGTGTTTGATTAATTAAAAAACAGTTTAAGTGCAAAGAAAGACTGTCGCCGTTTATGTACGGTGAGGTCAATGGAGAGATACAAATTAAACTATGTTTATTAGGGTGGGTCGTGATTGCGCGCAGCGGTCAAATACCTCCTGCGGTTCTCTCACTCTATTACCCGTAAGTTAGGTTTGGACCGAAGGGTTAGGTCTTCCTCCTTTCTGACCGCTGCGCGCAATTGCAGTCTGCCCGTTTATTAATTGTAAACTGCCATTTATTATGTAAACTGCCATTACCATTTGCCAGCTGCCAATGTCAACAAAAAAAGAAGAAAATGTCATTGTCAGCTGTCAATGTCAAAAAAAAAAAAAGAAAAAAATATCACTGTCAGCTGTCAATGTTAACAAAAAAAAAAGAAGAAACTATCATTACCATTTGTCAGCTGTCAATGTCAACAAAAAAGAAGAAAATGTCATTGTCAGCTGTAAATGGGTGCGTTCGGACGACCACAGCGGCTGGACAGCTGAGCCAGCAGTAGCTGTCAGACGTCACCGCTGGAAGCCAGCCGCTGAGAGATTTACTAAGCTTTCCCTATCACGGCTGGATACAACCACTCAGCCGATTTCTGCTGACCGCCAGCCGCTATGGTCGTCCGAACGCACCCAATGTTAACAAAAAAGAAAAAAATGTCATTGTCAGCTGTCAATGTCAACAAAAAAGAAGAAAATGTCAATGTCAACAAAAAAAAGAAGAAACTGTCATTACCATTTGTCAGCTGTCAATGTCAACAAAAAACGAAGAAACTGTCATTACCATTTGTCAGTTGTCAATGTCAACAAAAAACGAAGAAACTGCCATTATCATTTGTCAGCTGTCAATGTCAACAAAAAAAGAAGAAAATGTCATTGTCAGCTGTCAATGTCAACAAAAAAAACTGTCATTGTCAGCTGTCAATGTCAACAAAAAAAGAAGAAAATGTCACTGTCAGCTGTCAATGTCAACAAAAAAAAAAGAAGAAACTGTCATTACCTTTTGTTAAATATTATAAATGTCATTGTCAGCTGTCAATGTTAACAAAAAAATAAGAAAATGTCATTGTCAGCTGTCAATTTGTAACAAAACATTAAACGCCAACAAAGTTGAAGAAAACTGTAATGTTAAATTTGAATTGTTTAATTACTACATAGTAGGTGGCACTAGCAATAAATATAAAAATTATGTCACACATTAAAAATCCCTAGATTTCAAAGATAAATCGAGAAAAATCCCTCCTGTACCGATGCCCGTACGGTCCAGGTTTGGTTAGGTTAGGTCCATTTCCCCACAAAAATGCGTCAAAATTTGTTACTTGTAAAACTAAAATTTTTTATAGATTTGGCAACATCCTGCAACGTCACATGTAATTATCAATATGGCGGTCTAAAAAAGTGTATAAAATCCAATTTTCAAAGTCTTTTATTATGAAAACTAATGGATAATCCGCAAAATTTTTTTTTGAGAATAGCTTAAAATAATGTATATTTTCGTATTTTCCAAAAAATGTCTCTCATAGCGGATGCCTACTAACGGCCACGGCACCGACCATTGATTTTAATTTCAATATTTTATATAGGCTAGAATATTCCAAAGAGTGTTCCGAATTTTAAATAAATAAATAAATAAATAAATAAATAATAGCTTTATTACCCAACAGTTTCCCATTTCTAGGGTAAAAATTTGAACAATTTTGAGTTAGCATACAATCAGAATTTAATTAAACAAATAACTATGTAAATAAGAAATAAAAAAAATAAATAAATAAATTAACAATTTAAGGTACTCCATAAACCAATGCGGTATCAACTAGATGATTAATTGAGCATGAAAAAATATCACAATGGTTGCATATTTTGTTATAGTTATCGCACATAACATAAATCGGTGACTTTAGTAACATGTTTGTTCTCGCGCGTGGACAAGTAAACACGATAGTTGACCTGGAAGATATTCGTGGCACATTAAATCTAATTTAGTCTAATATATCGCTGCAGTCAATACAGTTGTGTAATAACTTAAATAAAAATGAAACCGAAAATATAACTCTTCTTAACTCTAAACTTACAATATCAAACCTATTACATACCAAATCGTAATCATAACCATGAGCAGGATATACTCCATCAATCTTAAATGCTAAATATTTTAAAAGTTTCCGTTGTACCTTTTCGATCTGTTGCATATAACATCTATAAATAGGATACCAAATTAAGCTACAATATTCTAGTTTTGTTCGCACTAACGATAGATACAGCAGTTTAATCGGTCTTATATCGCTAAAATTTCTACAGTTTCTGATGATAAAACCGTACATTTTCATAGCATCAGATACTTTCTGCTCAATATGGTCATTAAAAGTTAATTTTGAATCAAATTTAACCCCTAAGTCTTTAATGCTATTACATTTTTCCAGTTCTGACCCCTGAATTACATAATTAAAATCAACCTTATTTTCCTTCCTAGAATATCTTACTACTTTACATTTATTGACATTAAGAAAAAGTTTGTTTTTTATACACCAAATATCTATATACTTTAGATCGTTCTGCAAATCTATACAGTTAGCCATTGTTTTAATTTCACAGTATATTTTAAGATCATCCGCAAAACATAATTTTCTGTTATTGATATCTAAAAATAAATCGTTGATATATAATAGGAACAACAATGGACCTAAGTTTGATCCCTGTGGAACGCCGGATGTAGTAAAGATTAATTCTGATGTGAAACCATTATATGATACAAATTGGCTCCTACCTATTAAATAGCTTTCAAGTAACTTTAAAATGTTTCGAGAAAATCCTAAATTTGATAATTTAAAGAGAAGATATTTGTGATCAACCTTGTCAAACGCCTTAGAAAAATCAGTATATATTACATCTACTTGACCTTGTACATCCAAAACATCTGAAATATATTGAGTTATTACAGCTAAGTTTGATACAGTAGAGCGTTTATCTATAAATCCATGTTGATAAGGTGATATCCATCCCCTAACAGAAGGATATATACGATTATATACAGTTACTTCGAAAACCTTTGAAAAATTGCATAACAAAGATACCGGTCTGTAATTGGATACATCAGATTTCGTTCCGTTTTTGAATACAGGGCATACTTTTGCATTTTTCCACAGTTCGGGATAAGTTCCCGTTTTTATTGATAAGTTAAAAATTTTTTGAAGTGGCTTTACAAATACCCGAGAACAATCTTTGATTAAAAATGCTGGAATATTATCCGGTCCGGACGTCATTTTATTTTTAATTTTTTTTAAATGCTACCAAAATTTCGTTTTCTTGAAATTCGCTAAAATTAATAGTGGGTAAATAGAATCTCTACATTCTTGGTTATCAAATGCATTGTTTTCGACAGGTATATAAACTTTTTCAAAAAACATCTTAAAAGCATGGATTATATCGTGAGGATTATTAAATGTATCGCCGTTGTAACACATTTCACCTGGGATTCTAGAAGTTTTATTCTTTGCATGAACATATGCCCAGAAATTATTAGATTCGTTAGAAATACTAGTCTGAATTTTTTCAAGATATGCGTTATATTCAGTTTTAATCATTTGTTTTATTATTTTTCGCAACCTTTTAAATTCATGCATACAAAGTATATTCCCTGTTTTCTTATAATTTTTGATATTTTTTGATTTCAACTTTATCATTCTAATTATTTCCGCATTGTACCATGTAGGATATTGACGTTTATAATTTCTGTATATTGGTACACACATATCAAATAATTCATATATCTTAACATAAAATAATTCTAGTAGTGTATTTACATCATCAGACATGTCTAAAAAACTCCAGTCGCAATTAAGAAATTCTGAGTACAATAGAGGAAAATTTGCTTTTTTAAAATTATATCTTTTAGTTTTAGAATGAGGCACAAAGCTGGTTTCCTTTTTCTGAAAATCATTAATATTTATCATTAATGCTGGATGATGTAAATCTTCTTGAACAAGTGGTGCATTATCACGGCTTACATGGCACAGACCTGATGATATAACTAAGTCTAACAATCGATTTAAATTATTTCCCACCTGATTATACTGATCTAAATTAAACAAACACATGAAGTCTAACACTGCTGATGTCTTCACATCAGACCTATTTTGATCGATATACTTTGGAATGTTAAAGTCACCCAGGAGAATAACAGTTTCATTAAATAATTCAAGTTGCTCTAACATTTCAAAAAAATATTCAAAATCATTTAGCTTTAATTTGTCTGGAATATATAATACTGCAACATAAAACTTTTTATTTCCTGTGTGACATTCCACAATTAACAAATCAACTAGTGGAAAATGTAAATCAAACGTTGATACATCAACAACAACACACTTGAAGTTTGACTTGAGTGCCAATAGTACACCTCCACCAGTTGATTTATTAACTACATCGAACTTTCGATCTTTCCTGAAGACCTCATAGGCATCATTAAACAATTCCGAACTAATAACATCGGAGTTGAGCCAAGTTTCCGTTAAAGCAATGATATCAAATTCACATTCACTAACACTAGAGTAAAAATCAAATACCTTAGAATTCAAGCCTCGCACATTCTGATAGTAAACCTGAAGATCTTAACTTGAGGAACTGCTGGGACCTATCTGTTTAAAGGAACAATTTTTGGGATGGGACGAATTGGATGAATTTTTGGGACAATTTTAAGGAAAGAACACAGTATGATTGTTACACCCGGGAGAAAATGAGATCTACCTGTCTAGCAACAATATCATTACATCGATTTTCTTAAAAAATAAGGCTAGGTATAACATATTAAAAAAATCACTCACATCGGACAACAGCTTAGGAAATTCGAGACATCTACATGTCCCATTTTTAAGGTATTCCGTTAATTTTACCGCTGTGTGTATCTTTTTTTAATTTTGTGTCGATTTCTTCTAACCTACAATCGGATAGAAAGTAGTATGATACTTAAACACATACATCACTTATTTTTTCTACAAGATATACCAAAGTAACCTTTTCAGATTTTTGAATGTCGTAGCATATGTAGGTATACAATTAAACGAGGCAAAAAACAAAACTACTACGCGTATTTTTGTCTTCTGGGTAAAATGTCGATACGTGCATGTACATTGGAATGTTCTTTGTCCATCTGTTACTTTATGCAGGAAATAAATTATGAGATAAATATAATAACTGAATAAAAGAAGCAATACGTATGTGTTGTATTTAGTTGTTTTTAATTTTAAATTTTTGATATTGTGATATTATACCTATATGTGTATTGTATGGATCGTTTTGTATTAAAGACATGTTATTTTCCACATATTGTTTTAAAAGAATGGAAAATCTAGATAAAGATTTATGTCAAGCAATCATTTCTAATAAATTCAACTAAAAAAAATTATCATCATCAATGGTGCTACAGCCCTATGAAAGAGCCTCGACTTTCCCAAGTCTATTACGCCAGTCAGTCCTATCCATTGCCTACAATTGCCGGTTTGCTGCGCCTATTTTTCTCCCATCCTCATCTACACCATTCTTCCATCTAAGTTTTGGCCTGCCTCTATTTCTACTTCCCACAGGTTGTGACATAAGGATTCTTCTAGGAGGGTTGTTCTGCTGTGATCTTGCTATATGTCCTGCCCATCTTAGTCTTCCTATTCTTATAAGAGATAGTACGTCTTTACCACCAAATATATGTTTATATCTGTGGTATACCTCTTATAAAAAAAATTATATCCCTTAAAAATTAATCGGTTTTCTGTTTTTTTATATATAAAAACACCAATAGGCATATTGTATATTTTTGACAAACTATTTAAAATCGTTCATAAATACCTGATGTTCCCAAAATATTTAATATATTATTTTTTTAAAATAACTAATACTTTAAGAATGATAGTGTTTTATATTTATATGTTTTTAAATTTTTTTACGTTCTATGGGATTAAAAATAAGACTCGGTGCAATTTTAGCCCTATCCCCCACCCTCTATCCCCAAAAACGTCATTTTTTCGTTTTTATTTTTTTTAACTATTTAATTTTTAAATTTTTTTATGTTGTATATATTATCAAAAAATATATTTTTATGATTTTTTTCAAATTTTTTCGTAAGGTGCGCCATCTTCAAAACCCCAAAAAACTGTTTTTAAGGTTTTTTGGAGATTTTCTCCATTTTATAGACATCAAATCAAGGTTTTTTCGTAGTGATATATAATTCGGAGTAACTGAGTTCTTCACGATTTTTAAAAAATTGGGAAACTCCTTTAAACCTTCGAAAAACATGTTTCCCAAGGTTTTTAAGCGTTTTTCGCATCTTTGCAGGGTTAACATATTTTTTTAGATCGATACAACCTGAATCAATGCGTCTCCAATGTATATGTATAAAATATATGAAAAAGAATATTTTCGTTCCTCAATGAAGCAAATAAAACCATCGTTTATGCGAAAAATTAGATTTTCAGAAGTTAGTTTCAGATGCTATTCGGTTGGTTTTTACTGAATTTACCCAACTTTTTTTTACCTTTCTTTATCATTGAACAGCGTATTTTTTAAACATTTTATAAAATAACATGAGACGATGTATTTCCCATATTCGGAGAAGCTGAAGATTTCTTGAAACATGCGAAAAACCCGATTTTTAAGTGTTTTTGGGGACTGATCAAATAACTGACTTTCCTGATTATCAAAGAAGACTTGAAAATATTGTTTACTGGATCGTACCAACTACAAAAATCTCAAGAATTGTTAGAAATGATTTTTAACTTGAAAAACAATCTTTATATGATTTTCCCTTCGTATTTTTTTATTCATACTATAATTTTTGTGTAATGTTAAATGTATATCCTAAGTAAAGATATATAAAAATGTTTCCAAGGCAATTACTTATACGCACTGACATAAAAATATAGTAGACTTATAGTATTTGTCAACAAAAATCAATGTTTACCAGATTTATTGATGTGATTTTTATTAAATATTTACTTGCAACAATTGTTGCTTAAATAGAAGAGGAAATGAAGCAGAAAAAAGCCCAAAACCTGTCATTTTTTGCCGTTGGATGGATCCTTAATAAAATTTGTTGCAGTTGCAAAAGATTTGTAAGATCGTTAAGAAAATTTGTGAACTTTTTACTTTAAGCCAAAAACCTTTAACTCAAATAAAAATTCATCGTAATTTAGTTCTGCACAAAGTTATTTTTTTCGATTTCCTTCAACCAAAATTTTACTCGGAAAATACGAGAAAAAAAATAAATTGATGGCATGTAAGATATTTTATAGTAGATTATACAGAGAGGGGCTAAATCCCGAAACAGGTCGATTTTTATTTTTAAATTACAATTTTTTGGAATATATTTCATACTAGTGACGTCATCTATCTAAGCGTGATGTAATATTTTTTTTAATGGGAATAGGGGTCGTGTGGCAGGGCATTTGAAAGGGCGTTCAATTCTCTATTCAGTAATAGAAACATTAATATCATTATTTATACAGGGTTGCCAAAAAATAATTTTTGAATTAAATTAACTGGCGCAAAAAGAAGAATGTATGTAATTTATTTAACTCAAAATACATTGTACTGCTGTCAGAAAATAGAAAAAAGGGTTTATTTCACAAATAAACATTTCTTCTCGTTTAATTTAAGCTAAAAGCAAATTTAAGCAAATAATCATTTTTTTTTTCTTATTTTCTGGCAGCAATAGAATGTATTTTGAGTTAAATAAATTACATACATTCTTCTTTTTGCGTCAATTAATTTAATTCAAAAAAATTTTTTGGTCACCCTGTATAAATAATGATATTAATGTTTATAATACTGAATAGAGAATTGAACGCCTTTTTAAATGAGCTACCACACGACCCCTATTCCTATTTAAAAAAATAATCGATTACATTATCACGCTCGGATGGATGACGTCACTAGTTTGAAATATATGCCAAACAAATTAATCCACCTGCAGTGGGAGGGAGCAAGCAAAATAGAATTCTATTTTAGTGACTTCATGTTGCCTAGCAACCGTCGATTCATCCATTATGAAATTCTATTTTGTGACGTCAGCAAAATAGAATTCTATTTTGCGTGCTGTGGGCCCTGTTTCGGGATTTTTCTCTAAAATCGTCTATTTTAGAAAAAATGAATTTATTCGATAATTTAGCCCCTCTCTGTATATCAGGAGACCGGCGACAATCTAACCAATAGTTTATCAATAATTAAAATGTTAATTAAAAAATTTCGGTCGAAATAATAACCAGAAAGATTATGATGCACCAGAATAACTATGATTTTCGTATAAAAAAAGCACTATACCTATGCAACGTACTTTACAGAATTGAAATTGGACTATTTGAGCGGTCTCAGGAATGTTATAAAGAAACAATTTTTTGGCTTATAAGCAAATAGAACCCCTCAGAAAATATTAGATTAAATTAAATTAAGTTAACGCTGTTGAAAAGGGCACGGCTTCTGTGTCCTTTTCGAAGAAAAAAAATTGAATTGCGAGGAGTGGTTCCAGGTATAACCGGTCAAATTTGACCGGCATTTGCGACAGAGTTGTAAACAACAGGATTTCAATCTTTGAACCATTACCTTTTTATTCCGGTCCTCTTTGTACATACAAAGTTTCATATCTTCAAGACACTCATAACAAAAAAGATTTATGCCACCAAGTTATTTAATTATTGATAAATAATTACTGCCCTAAAATTTTAGTTGAAAATTAAAGATTTTGTTTGGAAACCCCGAATTTTCCGAGGAAAATTTCCGCCGACTGAAATCGGAAAAAAATATCTATGTGCAGAATTAATTTACAGTGAATTTGTATGTGAGTGTTTTTGGTTTAACGTTAAAATCTTCTGAGTTACAGAGCAATAATTGAAAAAAATATTTCGGAGCGCTAATTTGTTTATAAACTAAATAGCACACTTTCTGCGGACTTTGCATAGCTATATTACTAATATATGAAATCTTAAGATTTGATTCCAGTATGTCCAGCAATAAAATAGCTGGTATAGTATTTTTATTACAAAAACGTTATTACGTAGGTCAAAATTTTTGACATAAGAGAACTGTCAAAACATTAGAATGTGACTTTTATAAAAACATGGCAATAATGAAAAGTCACATTCTAATGTTTTGACAGTTCTCTTACGTCAAAAATTTTGACCTACGTAATAACGTTTTTGTAGTAAAAATACTATACATAATTTTCCTTGTTTTATACTAATTTTCCCAGATTATTACCTTACATCTTTCATTGAGTTGATAATTCACATTGTGGAAATTCTCAATTATTATATTTATTATATTTCTAATTTAATACTATTCTATCTAATTCCTCCAAAACCAGCAAATTTCCATAAAACCCAGCCATATTAATACCTTTTGCTTTAGTTTTACTTGCAAGAAACAAACAAAACACATCTTCTAAACTAAACCTAACCTCGCTTTCGGCCATTCATTCATGTCCGTGTCACAATAATTTCGACTCGAAATTATAATATCAACCACTTTTTGGAGTCGATATTAATTTGATAGTCACTATTTTGTGACGTCATTTCGTTAGTTCAACTAAAATCCACAAGGCTCGCACAGTCGCATTTCAACGTCGCCATGTTGAATGCGACTTTTCAGTCGAAATTTGAATTAGAATCAAGGCCCAGGACGAAATGATTTTGTATCGAATTTTCATAAAACTCTGGGGTACGAAATGTATCTTGTCCTGGGCAACTCGGAGACAATTAGACCTCAAAAAACCCCCGAGTAATGAGTTTACACTGATTTTGTTTCGCATTTTCATAAAACTCCAGGTATCTAGTGATACATGTGCGGATGTGCGGTATCTGCCACATTCTAAACCCAAATTTTCAAAATTATTCAGTCTTCTTTATTTTGTTGTCAGTGCTTTACAATAGTACACATATTTTTATTGTCCATTACGTTGTCAGACTTCGTATGTAGGATAGAAAGACTAATATTAAATTAATATTGGATAAGTTTTTGTTGCCTTTTTATTAATTACTTTTGTTTGTGTTAGGTTAATTACTTTATATATGTAATGCATTATCATTTTAAAATCCGTTTGATTATAAATACATATTTTCATACCCAAGAAATGTTGATATATAATTTATTTTATTAGAGTGTATACGATCAATGCTTAATTTATGTATGTTTTAGTATCATCCCTGTTAATTTTATATGTAATGTTTTTGTGTTAATTATTTCTATTATAATTAAATATGTAAAAGACAAACATGAGGCGTCAGTATTACACCTTAAAAGAATATAATTACTATGTAAACCTAAATATCTATTAAAAAATATTTAAAAATTCGAAATTTAAATTATATATGTTCTTTATTGTGATGTATTCCAGTTGTTGATTTTATATTAACTTATTAATGAAGTGCGTTTTCAAAATGTCCAAAATTATCTCCAGTTTTACGATTTTCTTTCCTATACAGTTAAATTTATTATAAAGAACCATACGACCGATTATTTGCTGTTCAAACGAGTATCAAAATCAGAATGATAACATTTTAGATCTTTTTTAAAGGAAAAAGATTTGTTTTCCAGAAAAAAGTTATGTGGATAAAAGTTATCTGTGATTAGCTTATTTTTCCTCCGTTCTATAGTGTCTTTTGTGAGATTCCTATTTAATATAGTTATATCTTCCAGAATACGTTGAAATCTTTCCTCGAACATAAATTCGGCTTGGCCTGACTACGTTACTCAATAGTATATGGCCTGGTGTCTCGAAGTTACAATTACTTCGTAAAGCTTATCATTGCTGTTAAGTATATTAAATATAACAAAATATAACATATAAAATATTATAATAAAATATAAATGTAAGTAAAATAAAAGGATCAATAATATTGGATAACCGTCAATATTTAAAATGTGAGTAAATTACTAAGAAAATTAAAAAAATCAAAATTTCAATATGAAAATTAAAAAAAAGTAGTCATCAAACTTACTTCATAAGTAGTTAAACTGTATTGTATTAAAAAGAAAAATTACTCACGAATATGGGCACAAGTGTCTATGCGTCTGGTCCTGGATTCTGGGCGTCTAACCTCAGCATCTCCATTGACTTAGATATTTCCTGTCGGATGTGGCGTCGAAGCTGCTTCTTTCATCGTCGATACAGTATCCATCCAACGATGATTAAGGCCAGGCTGAACGACACAATTCCCAAAATTCCAGGGATTGATAGCTTCTCGTTTTCGCCGGTTTCAGCTGTCACACCTCCGCTGTTGCCTGCTTGGTTTATGAAGTCTGTTCCTCTTTTTCTTTGTTCTGCTTGTTTCCCATCTTAAGTGTAGAGCTGCATACCTCAATCTATATGCGAACCAGAAAACTCCATTCTTTAACTTAAGGCCGGGTCGCCATGCGAAATTGGGGATTGGTAGAGGAAGACACTGCCCCGAACAAACAAACTTAAACTTTTTACAGAAACTTTATTCTTATATAATTAAATGTACAATTACATTACGTTGACCTTCAGATAGGTCGGGGATAACCCATTTCTCGGTAACTATATCCCCTGACTACGCGCTAGAGAGTGCAACGACAACAACGATGTCTCAGGTACTCGACGTTCCTATTTATATCTGTTATACTTAAAAACAGTGCCAATATGTATGACCATGTATGGTGAGGTACTATACGTATATTAAGAATGACGTGTGCTTTCTTTGCAGTCTTTCAAATGAGTTCAATACTTTGAACTTTGCTACTATCGTAATAAATTATACAAATTGCAATTATAATATTATGACCTTATTTTTATAACAAATAAATTAGGAAAATTCCGTGAGGGTTATCGTGTACCATCACATTTCTTACAAAAGTAGTTTTTGGAAACTAAACAGTACTGTTGTGTACCCAGAACCCCTAAGCATGGTTATGACTAGTATCATTAATAATCATAGCATACATATATGGGCATGAATACGATCAGATTCAGAAATTTATAAAAATTAATTTGTGAGTAAAAAAAATACATACATATGAAAAGGAAAAAGTTTAAGCAGGGAACTACTTCGAAAAATAAATCCCGGGCGTTTGTTTTTTGCAGAGTCAATATGTTGAATTTACATTTTAAGAGGACAGTACGTAATATGAATTGCTGCTAATCCTAATAAGCCGGTAAGGCGTACAAAAGAAAGAGGTGGAAGGACAGAGTACATATATGAAGACTTACAAAATAATAATATTGAGAATTGGAAAGAAAAAGCTTTGGACAGAAAACAATGGAAGGAAGATTAAGAAATGTATAAAAAAAAGTATAAGAAATGTTAAGTGTATTTTATATAAAATAAATATACAGGGTGTCCCGAAAAGAATGGTCATAAATTATACCACACATTCTGGGGTCAAAAATAGTTCGATTGAACCTAACTTACGTTAGTACAAATGTGCTCATAAAAAAAGTTACAGCCCTTTGAAGTTACAAAATGAAAATCGATTGTTTTCAAAATATCGAAAACTATTAGACATTTTGTATTGAAAATGGACATGTATCATTCTTATGGCAGGAACATCTTAAAACAAAATTATAGTGAAATTTGTCCACCCCATAAAAAATTCATGGGGATTTTGTTCCCTCAAACCCCCCCAAACTTTTGTGTACGTTCCAATTAATTCATTATTATGGTACCATTAGTTAAACACAACGTTTTTAAAACTTTTTTGTCTCCTAGTATTTTTTCTATAAGCCAGTTTTTATCGAGATACGGCTTCTTTTTCAATATATTTACGTAAAAATTTTATGGGGGTTTTGTTCCTTTAAACCCCCCAAATGTTTGTGTACGTTCCAATTAAACTATTATTGTGGTACCATTAGTTAAACACAGTGTTTTTAAGACTTTTACCCCTTAGTCTTTTTTTTATAAGTCACCTTTTATCGAGATGTAGCTTCTTTTTCAAAATATACCTAAAAATGTAAATTATAAATAAATTCTCAGATTATTAACAGGTCTCTATAACCGTACTTAACCATATACAAATATGTGGTGGATTCGACAAATATTCAAAATATCTCGATAAACACTGACTTATCGAAAAAGTACTAAGAGGCAAAAAAGTTTTAGAAACATTGTGTTTAACTAATGGTGCCACAATAATAATTCAATTGGAACGTACACAAAAGTTTGGGGGGGTTTAATGGAACAAAACACCATAAAATTTTTATGGGGTGTACAAATTTCACTTTAATTTTTTTTTAAGATGTTGCTGCCATAAAAATGCCACATGTCTATTTTCAATAAAAAATCTCTGAGAGTTCTCGATATATGAAAAAAAATCGATTTTCATTTTGTAACTTCAAAGGGCTGTAACTTTTTTTGTGTGCGCTATTGTATATAGGTAAGTGAGGTTCAATCAATCTATTTTTGATCCCATAATCTGTGGTATAATTTATGACCAATCTTTTCGGGACACCCGGTATATAATAATTATTGTAATAAAAAATTAAACTTTTAAAGCCTGTTGGCCTTTATAAATAAATACACTACTCCAAAAAATTAAAGCACCATCTTAAAGATGGGTAATTTTTGATGTCTCGAATTTCCTAAAGCTGTTGTCCGATTTAAGTGATTTTTTTAATAATGTTACAGCTTTTTTCTTTAACAATATCGCTGTAATAAAATTGTTGCTAGACCGGTAAATTGTCACTGTATACCGGGTGTACCAATCAAACTGTGTTTTTACCTCGAAAGTTCACCACACCCTGTGGAATATTCTAGCATTTGTAAAATACTGAAATTAAAATCAAATATAGCCTCAGATTTTCTTAACATTCTGTTTTTTGATTCATTCGCTTATGTTGGATAATAAAAAAGTTAGGTACTTTAACAACTAGCCATGTTCTTTACCAATAGAGGGTGTTTCTAAATAAGTGTCCCAAACTTTATTTCTCTATGAAAAAATAATGACAGTTTGCTTGATAAACATATGTCCGCAAATGCTTCGTTTCCAAGATACGGGATGTTGAAATTTTTCTTACCAACTGACATTTACCTATTTATTGTTCTAAAACCGGTTGAGATATGCAATTGAAATTTGGTAGGTTTTAAGAGGCAGTTATTGCGCATTTTTTGACATGCAATTAAGAATTTTGTATTCTCTATTCGCGCGTACGGGTCATATTACCTGTATGCACGCCAATGGTGAATATAAAATTCTTAATCGTTTGTCAAAAAATGCACAATAACTACCACGTAAAACCCACCAAATTTCATTTGTATATCTCAACCAGTTCTAGAGCAATAAATAAATCGTTAGTTTGTAAGAAAAAATTCAACACCCCGTATCTCGGAAACGAAGAATTTGCAAACATAAGTTTATAAAGCATACTGTCATTTCTTTTTTTATGTAGAATTACCGTGTAGCATAAATACAAGAACTGTTATTCAAATTAACATACAAATTAAAACAGTATACTTTAAAATGTCTAAATTTAGAACAGAATTTCAGTACACCGTTTACAACATTTTATTTCTGATTTCAGTAAATACATTATGTCGAACGGTAATAATCGTGTGGCTATTTGAAAACTTTGTTACTCACTTCACATTTTGCATCTGATATTTTTCTGAAACAACATCAGTTCAAACGGAATTAATCTGTTAATGGAGCACGTTTTCAATAGATATCTATGTTTCCATTTTAACAGCACAATAGATTTGTTTGTTTATACCAGAAATCCAAGGGGATAATTGAAGTTGGTTTGAAAACGCACTTTTGATCTTTTTTACTGATACTTTTTGTCCATTGTGTTCACCGGCAATGAGTATTTAATCTATTAAATTAATATATAGAGATATTTTTATAACCTATTTTGTTTGTATTATATTATTTCTTATCGTAGTAAACAGTATATTGTAATACACTTTATTGTTAACATATTTTTTAAAAGACCTTATCAGTTTTTGTTCACAATAGATGGAAATATTTTTGAATACAATAATTGATTCTGTTAGTGTTGGATTCCGTTTTAAAAAACTTAACTTAGCTTCAGTTTGGTCTATGGGTGACGTCTAAAGTTACGTTTTTCCTGAAGCGATGATTAGTTTGTTGTCCATTGACTAGTGAAAAAGTGGTTTTGTTGCAGCGATGAGCGTATGTAAAAGAAAACAATTATTGTTAAAATACCTGCTAGCAGAAGAAATAAAGTACGAAGAAATGTTATGTACTCCAAGATTAGAAAAAGATGCTATATTTAAAGGAAAAGAAGAAGGATAGATACTTAAAAATTTTGATAAACAGCCATTGTATTAGGAGATGATGTTATTTTCACAGTTATTCCAATTTAATGAACTTCAGTTTGATTCTGTGTTAGGTTTAGTAAACAGGATACACACGCCACTATAACGATAACGATATCACGGAAGAGATTAAAGGGAGAATTCAGGCAGCAAACAGATGTATGTATAGCCTCCACAATACTATTAAATCTAAGAGCTTAACACGAGCATCAAAGATCAGAACATATAAAAAAGTGATTAGACCAGTGCTCATGTATGGGTGTGAGACGTGGACTCTGACTAAAGCAATTGAAAGAAAACTTAGATGTTTTGAGAGAAAAATCCTTAGAAGAATCTTTGGTCCTTATCACGACCCTATTACCAACCAATACCGAATGAGAAGAAATGCTGAGGTCAAGCAGATGTATAGGGCGATCGACGTAGTCCAAGAAATTAAATCTCAGCGTCTAAGATGGGCTGGCCATGTCCATAGACTCCCTAATAACCGCCTTGCCAAACTGATCTGGGAGGAAGCCCCCACAGGAAGAAGGCCCTTAGGACGCCCACGAATGCGATGAAGAGACAATATATGGTCAGATTTAAGAACAATGGAGCTACCCACTGACCCAACAATCATGGACGACCGTTCGAGATGGAAGCGAGTTGTGCAGTCAGCCAAGACCCACCCCGGGTTGTGCTACCAGAAGAAGAAGAAGAAAATACACACGCTACTATAATCACTCAGCGTCTGCGACTGTGTCTGCTCTCGGACTAGTCGCCAACAATCGAAGCTAACGGCTCCAGCGACGGACGCATGTCAAAACGGTTCCTTAACAAACCACACAAGCAGTACACCGCGATCATCGCCCAGCGTCTATCGCTCAACGTTGATCGCAACAGCCGCTCCAGTAAAAACGTACCTTAACATATGGTTATTTTAGTTTTACCAAAGCATTAACGTGTTCTTGTAGATTGTAACTTTCTGTATGTAAATGAATACGCAATAATATCACCTTACATACATTGTTTTTCGGGCCTATTGGGAGCGTGCAAGTTTGAAAATGCGACACCTGGTTTCATAGCTCGGCAACATTTTTCGTACTTTTAATTATATTGGTTAATCATAATGGCCCTGGTTACTTCTTCTTCTTCTTCAAGTGCCATCTTCGTTCCGAAGGTTGGCGATCATCAGGGCTATACGTATTTTCGAAACTGCTGACCGAAACAATTCGTTGTTGCTACAGCTATACCATTCCCGTAGATTCTTTAGCCAGGAGTTTCGTCTTCTTCCTATGGACCTTTTTCCTGCTATCTTCCCCTGCATAATTATTCGAAGCAGTTCATATCTTTCGCCTCTTGTAATGTGTCCCAAGTATTGCAGTTTTCGTTTTTTGATCGTAAATATGACTTCCTTTTCTTTATTCATTCTTCTCAAGACCTCGACGTTTATGACTCTCTCCGTCCATGATATTCTCAAGATTCTGCGATACATCCACAGTACAAATGCCTCTAATTTTTTGGTATCAATCTTTTTCAGCGTCCATGACTCCATTCCGTAGAACAGCACAGAAAGTACGTAACATCTCATCAGGCGAAGTTTCATTTCAAGGCTCAAATCTCTTCCACAGAGCACTATCTTCATTTTAGTGAATATGGATCTGGCTTTTTCTATTCTTATTTTGATTTCTGCTGAGCTATCGTTGTCTTCATTTATTAAAGTGCCTAAATATTTGTATTTGCTAACTCGATCGATAATTTCATTGTGTAAATATAAATTTTGGACATTTCGTGTTGATTTCGATATTAACATAAATTTAGTTTTCTTTATGTTCAAAGATAGTCCATATTCTTCGCTGAAGTCTGCTATCTTATTCACCAATGTCTGTAGCTCTTCAAGTGTTTCTGCGATCAGAACGGTGTCGTCGGCAAATCTCAGATTGTTTAATCTAACACCATTTATTTTAATACCTATGGATTGCTAAGAGAGTGTTCTATTCATTACGTCTTCGGAATAGAGATTAAACAGGGTTGGTGACAGTATACACCCTTGTCTCACACCTCGCTTTATTTCAATTTCTTCAGTGGTATTATTCTCTACTCTCACTACTGCTTTCTGATTGTAGTACATATTTGCTATTAGTCGGATGTCTCGTTTATCTAAATTCTTTTCTGTCAGGAGTCTGATTAGATGATCATGCCGCACTTTATCAAAGACCTTGTTATAATCTATGAAACACATGAATACACATGAATCCTGGTTACTGCACAATTGTAATTTGTAAAGGCCATAGCCCAAAAAAATTATAAGAAGAAAAAGTAATATTAAGGTTATGTTATTAAAAGGTAAACAATTGTATGTAGTAAATAAAATTAATTATTCAAATTCACTACTACAAGCAAAATACATATCATATCAATATTGTGGAGCAACATACAATTTTTCGTCTTCATTGACAGTAGATATGAAATATACGTGAATGTGACAGTTTCAATTGACAATGAATTATTTAAGAAAGTTGCAAGATTTCTCCGCTATTCGCGCACGATCGTTTCTCGTATCCCCTCCAAGTACTTGCACACCGCGAATATTCTGTAGTAGGGAATTGTTTCTTCCTGGCATTTTATCTGCCAGACTCTCTTCTTTACTATTGAAGCATAATGGATATTTTTGAATATCTGTACGTGTTCTACTAAGCAATTGGTGCGTCTTCAAGTAAAATCTTCCTGAATGTAAGAAAGTTTTATCTCTTGGCGTTGATTTTCGCCGATTTTGTTCTTGGCAAGCGCCGGAGTGTTCTGTCAAAGGGCTGGTCATTGACTAATACTGTTTATCGTCATTTTTGCTTGGTTTGTGGTGGTTGGTTGTTCTCGTTGTTGGATTTTCTGGTATGAAGTGACATACAACACGTCATGTTGCCTCTTCAGGACGTGTTGAATGTTAGCTAGCGGCACTGGTTTGTCGTTAAGCACTGTTGGTATTCGGTGCTGGTTGTTGGTTTCCTGCGGAGGAGGTCATCTTCAAAGAGTGTGAATGGATGGCATCAGGAAGTTCGTTGCTGGCAGAGGTCAGCAGTTTTATGGGAGGGAATGGGAGATTTCTATTGAGATGTCGGCTGAATATATTGTCCAAAGGTGGGCAGGTAGTTTTGAGTACGTTTTGAGCTCTGAAGTTTGTAGTGTATAACTCTTGCACAGAGAGGTGGGCCTCTCAAGTATAGTGGGGATGTTCGATAGTTTATGTATTAGAAGAGAGTAGTCAGATCGTTTGTAGTTTACTTTACGCAGAATACTCATTTCCAACGTTAGCAGCTGTTGTTACAGGTCCTGATTGAGCAAGCCTTTTCTTTAATCATGGGCTTAATGTATTTCTTGTACGTGTGTATAAATGTTTTCATATGCATCTGTCCGAATTTTCCACATAGAGCATTGAGCAAATCGACTCTTTTCCTGGCCCCTTTACGGGTAGCGATCAGATAGTGGCTCCACTTTAGTGTTTAGGTAAACAGCATCCCTAGATACTCGATCTGATACCTGAATTGGAAGGAATATTTTTGGCTTTTGTAAGGAAAGTAGAGGGGTTTGAGACCGATCAATCAGAGCGAGGGACGAGAGAGATAGTATGTAGTTTTATTTGCTCTCTCCCTATTGTATTTGAAACTCTGTCTCTGGGGGATGTATTCAGTATTGACCTCTCCATCGCTCTCTGTGCCACTTGTATTTTATTGATTACTTTTCTGGTAGTTATCAATGTTTCTACTCCATACGTTGGAACTGGGAGTACACAATGATCATAGACCTTCCATTTCAACCATTTAAGATTATTTAAGAGATTAAACATATAGTGTAGGAAACAAAGGTTGAACCTTGCAAAATGGACACAAGTCCGGTTTTATTTTTTTTCTGTTATATCAAGGGGTGCTTATTATAAGACTAACTTTTTCTGAAAAAATTTCGCCCCGGAACCTCCCTTTTCACCCCTTTAAAGGGGGTAATTTGTGGTTTTTGCGTAACGTAGCCCTTCCTGTAACTTTTACAAAAAATTTCTTTTATAGAAATATGAAGAGGACTATATTTTCTACGATTTATTTCCAACACAATCTCTCTATCATCCACCGTTTAGCAGGGGTGGCGCGCTAAATTTGACAAGTTTTTAAAAAAGATGTTTTAAAAAAATATATATTTTTCCCTAACTGTAACGGAAATTAAGAAGAAATCCTGCGGTGATTATTCACAAATAATTGACTGATTTTTTGGTATAGGTTTCGCTTAAGGGTAATTGCCCTTTTTTTAATTACAGGGTGTTACATTTTAAAAAACCTCTTTTTATACCATCTGAACCGTTTATGCTAGAGTAAAAAGACTTTCAGCAATTACCCATGTACTGGTGCTATTTACAAATTTGTATAATGCACCCCCATTTTTTCCCCGGAACCACCCCAAAAAAAAAGAAAAATTAATAAATAAATTGATTTTCTTGGAATCCTTCACACACAATGCCCTTTATTAATATGCTTCATATATCATTTTGTGGACGTTATTATTACCCATGCATGGACACCAAAAGCAATTTCCTAGTGCAACCCCTGTAGCAAAAAAAAATAAATAAAATGGGGGGTTGAAAATTTTTTTTTGTTTTTTGCTTTTTGATACATATGGGCATATGCTTCATCAATAGTGCTTTTCAAAAATATATATGGTTATTGCAACATCTCTGCGAAAACCACCCCTATCCTTGAAAATATACTGCAGAAACTACCCCTATCCCTTGGCGAGCATGTTTTTACGATTTTCTCATTACCTATGTATTCTTTTAAACAAAACTTATACAAGGCTAAAGACCACTATTTACTCTAAAAATTATGTCCTATTCATTTTTTCGTATAAGCAACCGTTACGGCACAGTGGCGCCGTAAACCTCATATATGCTTTGGCGGGCTCCAGTTTTTGTTTTTTTTTTTCGTCATCTGTTCGTTTTATTGATAAAGTACTTATGCAAAATAAAACAATACAGTGTAACCTACAAATTATGACTTATGCACATTTTACATTCTTTGCTCCCCAAAGCCACAGTGTAAATAAATTTTTGCATATTTTCGCCACCTAAATGCATTTTATTGCATTAATGCTACCTTAACAGCACAATATTTACCCTTAGGTGGTCGCTACGCAGTGGCGGATCCAGGGAGGGGTGATGGGGGTGATCATCTCCCCCCCCTCTCAAACCAAGTGATATTATATTCAAAGATTATAAAAATATTCATTTATTTTTATAGAAATTTAACCAATTGGCACCCCCCTCTTAACGATGCTGGATCCGCCACTGTCGCTAAAGCATAAAAAGTCATTCTTATAAAAATAATATTAATATAATATAAGTATTTCTATAAAAATAAATGAATATTTTTATAATCTTCAAATATAATATCACTTGGTTTGAGAGGGGTGGGGGTGATCGCCCCCATCACCCCTCCCTGGATCCGCCACTGCTCAGCGACCACTTAGGGGTGAATATTGTGCTATTAAGGTAGCATTAACGCAATAATATGCGTGTAGGTGGCGAAAATATGAAATAATTTATTTTGGGCCACCACTGTAGCTTTGGGGAGCAAAGAATGTAAAATATGCATAGGTCATGATTTGTAGGTTACACTGTGTTGTTTTATTTTACATCAGTACTTTATCAATAAAACAAACAGATGACCAAAAAATAAACAAAAACTGGAGCCCGTCAAAGCATATATGAGGTTTACGGCGCCACTGTGCCGTAACGGTTGCTTAAACAAAAAAAATGAATAGGACCTAATTCTTAGAGTAAATAGTGGTCTTTAACCTTGTATAAGTTTTGTTTAAAAAAAATGAATAGGTAATGAGAAAATCGTAAAAACATGCTGGATAAGGTATAGGGGTAGTTTCTGCAGTATATTTTCAAGGATAGGGGTGGTTTGCGCAGGGATGTTGCAATAACCATATATATTTTTGAAAAGCACTATTGATGAAGCATATGCCCATAAGGATCAAAAAGCAAAAAACAAAAAAAAAATTTCAATTCCCCATTTTATTTATTGTTTTTGGCTACCGGGGTTGCACTAGGAAATCGCTTTTAGTGTCCATGCATGGGTAATAATAACTAGCACAAAATGATATATGAAGCATATTATTGAAGGGCATTGTGTGTGAAGGATTCCAAGAAAATCACTTTATTTATTAATTCTTCTTTTTTTTGGGTGGTTCCGGGGAAAAAATGGGGGTGAATTATACAAATTTGTAAATAACACCAGTACATGGGTAATCGCTGAAAGTCTTTTTACTCTAGCATAAACGGTTCAGATGGTATAAAAAGGGGTTTTTTAAAATGTAACACCCTGTAATTAAAAAAAGGGCAATTACCCTTAAGTGAAACCTATACCAAAAAATCAACCATCTATTTGTGAATAATCTCCGAAGCATTTCTTTTTAATTTCCGTTACAGTTAGGGAAAAATATATATTTTTTAGAAACATCTTTTTTAAAAACTTGTCAACTTTGGAGCGCTACCCTTACTAAACGGTGGATGATAGAGAGATGCTGTCGGAAATAAATCGTAGAAAATATAGTCCTCTTCATATTTCTATAAAAGAAATTTTTTGTGAAAGGTACAGGAAAGGCTACGTTCTGCAAAAACCATAAATTACCCCCTTTAAAGGGGTGAAAAGGGGGGTTCCGGGGCGAATTTTTTTCAGAAAAAGTTAGTCTTATAATAAGAACCCCTTGATATGCCAGAAAAAAAATAAAACCGGACTTGTGTCCATTTTGCAAGGTTCAACCTCTGTTTCCTACACTAATATAACCGGTAAAAAAGTTCAGACTTAATTATTCAAAAAATATTCTCTTATATTGTGACCAAAGATTGCTAATATTTGTTTCCTTTTTTGTTACTGTATTAAATTTTATAATGATATAATCCATATATACAAAAAAAATGTAGAAATATTGTATCGAAGTATGTTGGTTGGGACACCAAATCGAAAAAATGACTATATTATAATATATTCTAAATTGAAAAATGTGTATTTTTAATATTTTTAACTATAGTTTCTTATCTCCAGTTTATCATTTCCTCATGGTATGTATGTGTAGTTGATGTGTTAGGAAATGAATAAATAATCCATATTATTCCACTTGTCAGTGAAAACGTAAATTTTTAAAATTGTGATGTGATATTATTCCACTATTGCATGCTCTAATGAATAACAAAATAATTTCAATTATTAGAACTGAATATTGGTGATATAAATCAACTCGAGCGAACGATTTACTTGAATTAAAATGAATTTGCACATCAAATATTATACAGGGTGGGGCATTAGTGTGACAAAGTCAAATTACTCGTTTGTCGTAAGAGATACGAAAAAAAGTTATTTAGGTAAAAGTTGGGGTACAGATAGGACCATAACTTAAAAATATTCAAATATACAGGGTCACCCGTATTGACAGGGTGATACAAACTTATGTTTTTTCAGAACACCCTGTATATTTTTACAGTTTTCGATTCTCCCCGATCTCTTCTTTCATAAAATATAGAGGGTTTTGTAATATTATACGAGGTAGTTTGAAAGGTAATTAAGTTTTTTTTTTGTTAATTTCCTAATGATTCAACCTGTCAATACGGGTGACCCTGTATATTTCAAAATATTTTTAAGTAATAGTTATCTCTGTGCCCCAACTTTTACCTAAATAACTTTTTTTCGTATCTCTTACGACAAAAGAGTAATTGGACTTTGTCACACTAATGCCCACCCTGTAGGTATACCTACCTAAAGTATACCTATACTTCTAGCTTTAAAGTATATCTATCGCGATCCCAGCTCTCCACCCAGTCCACTATGAGTGTTGAGTTTTGCATTTGTAAGCCAGAAACGGCACGTGGAGTGCCAGTTCTTGCACCAACACGGTTGGCGCGTCGAAAAGTGGTCGGGCCATTCCCATGGAGCGTAGGGTATCGAGGTTTAAGTATAGTTTTGAGCGCTCCTTTGAACCGTGTTGATTTACCGACAAATGACGTGACTCACCGCTCCAACCGACGACCGTCAATTCTGCCCTATTCAACGGCATGTAATGTGGAAATATTGGAGCGAGGAGTGGCACTCCACGTGCCGTTGGATCCCGGTTTAAGGAGGTAGAAGCTCATAATTTCTATTTGCCGCCATCACACTGTGTACCTGATCTAATACACTAATGCCAAACATACAAGTTTGGAACGTAATAACGTGATATTAAATATGAAGTTAGCTAAATACGTAATAAAGCTGAAATTAAAGAGTCAGACTTAAATGGAAATTCGCTGGTCGTGACATAATGCCTGAGGAATTATACAGTAAGTGTACAGATCGCTACCTTGGAACAAGACCGTTATATCTCAAAAAAAGTAAAAATTTGACTGTCAGTGAACAGATTTCAAATAATCTATATTTTTTGTGTGATAACGTCATAAAGTTAGTTTATGCCTATGTCCGTCAGATGGCAGAAATGTCGTTATTGTTATTCGACAAGTTGGATCGACATTTTACACGATATTGTTATAATCCAGTTGCTTCCCCATCATTATAAGAGGACGTACCTCTTTTGTGGAACACTGTATATTTTTGAGTTATGTCAGTATTAAAAAAAAAAACAAGTAAATATTATATATTTTATTTAAAGAACAATGTGCTATTTTGAGATATGTCATACTTTCTCAAAAACACAATGAGATAATACAATACTTTCTTTGGAGAATAATGCATTATTTTGAGTTGTGTCAATCTTGTATAGAAGTTGAGGTTATGTTTCTAATGAGTTGTAGTATTCTTTTGAGTTCTGTCAGTGTTTTAAGAAAATTGTTAGAACTTGTTTAATTTTTGAACCCAACTTACAATGAACTATCTACAAATTTTGACTTATGACGTTCTTAAAAAAATAAATCCAGTTGGATTATTTCAGATTATATAAATGCTGTCTTAAGAATTTAGGGATGTATGCTAAAGTTAACTTCTGCCAAAGACAGTGAAGAGGACGGATTATGGAAAGTTAAAAAAAGAATTTTCAAATGAAGATAAGTAATTTTCAACGATAATTTACTACAGAAGGACCATAGGCGTAACCAGGGGGGTTTTGGGGGCTATAACCCCCCACCATTGGGATGTACTTTGAGCTCTATACGCTTAACACCATACCCTTCAGAGACCTTCCAGTAGTTGTAACCCTCCCTTTCAGGTAGTTGAAACCCCCCCTTAGGATCATCCTGGTTACGCCTATGAGAAGGACAGTATTTTAGTTTTTACACTATGGAGTCTTTGTTGTTATTTTTGTGACCAATTCTTGTGACAAAAAAACAATAAAAACAATTTTAATAAATAGGTGAATTATCTCCAAACATCTAATTATTAATCATCGAACAAATCTTTTAAGAGAGACGTCACAACTCAAAAATATAGGACTAAGTATACACCAATGATTAAATATTAGCCTGTTTTCAGTTATTGGTCAAGTTTTATGATTTTTTTTAAATGGCCATTTTCGAAAATTGACCGATTTTGATCTACGACGGTCTTCTTCAAAGGTAGGGAGATGACCTGATCTGAGATGATATTCGTACCAAGATGTATACAATTGACTTGAAATCATATAGATTTCTAAAGTTATTGAACGATTAAGACTGAAGAGTTGATCATAAAGTAATGAAATTTATATTACATATTCATAAATACTAATCACGAAAGTAGCATACAAAGGGTAAAACATATAGATCGAACACAAATTTTACGAAAACCTCCAAAAAAATAAAGGAAGGATGAAAATTTGGGAATAGGTAGTTGAAATTGTCTATTATTATATAAGAAAAAGTTTACAATTTTATATCACCTCCATTTTACAAAAATTGGAAAATACGGAGTGAAAAATATTTTCTCGGGAGTGAAAAAATATACGTTCAAAATAAGTCCGGAATTGGATAAAATGACTAATTCTAAGCAACTTTTGTTCTATAGAGTTTTTTCGCTAAGTCAATACTTTTCGAGTTATTTACGAGTGAATATATTCATTTTTAACGAAAAAAACACATGTTTTTGGACGGATTTCGCAGATAACTCAAAAAGTAAGTATTCTAGCGAAATAAATATTCTTAGTAAAAATATAGCTTATAAAAAATTGAAAAAAATGGTGTACGCTTGAGGTCTGCAGACCCAGCAGAAGCAGAGTTGTAGCTAATGAAAAGTAGATTCTTCTTCGTCAAATTCCAAATCGAATATTTCAATGTGAAATAACCAAAAAACAGAGCACTTTTCGGGGAAAATTCATTACAACTTTTTTAAAGTGTTTAAAAAAGGTTTATTTTTGTTTGTTAAAAAAACTTATAATATAAAAAATAAATGAGTTACGCTCAAAATATTGTTGGTCCCTTTCATTTTTTGGTACAAAAATCGCGAAAATCACCCCCTAATTAGCTTCCCAAAATAAAATTAATCATTACCGCTTCACAAGTTACTTTACTTATGTATTTTTTATATTATCTATAAGTTTCATGGGTTCAAAGTGCTCATTTTTGAAAAGAATTGGGTTTAAAATAAAACATTTTTTTTTAATTTTGAAAAAAAAAATGGAATTATTCATGAAATTAACTTAAAAATTATAAGTAAAGACTGGATTATATGCAAAATGCATATGCATATATATGCTGCATATTTCTCATGTTTTTCATAAATGCATATGCCTTGCATATTTGGAGATTTAAGAGCATATAAATGCATATTTTGATGGGAATTTACTCTACCCCATTTAAAAATAAGGTATATATTAGTAACATCAACATCCATTAAAATAAAATGTGAAAGTAAATATTTTGCTGTTAAGCTCCTTTGTTGTTGTACCCATAAACATAATGGGCGTTATTTATAGCTGCAGGTATCATTATCCGGATATTTAAGATTTATAGACTTCTCAGAATTTACAAATTACCTAAGTAAATACCGATTATATTTTGAATAACATTACAAATATTACCTGTACTTTCTGCTGGTGTCGGCCAACTATGAATTATTCTGGGAAAACCAACCAAAACGAAATTTTAAGCATTTTAAGGGTAGGATAGATTATTTTATTTTATGAATGGTTAGTCTTAAATCAATCGCCGATTATTCAACTTTTGTGATTGCAAGTTATTGACTATACTGTGTAAAAAAATCATTTTATTATTATTGTGAAAATGCCTAAAGTAGCAAGGGAAAAATCAAGTCTTCTCAGAAGTTGGATTGGAAGTAACAATCATCTAAAAGTTATCGACAGTGAAAGTATGTTTTGCACCATTTGTGATAAAAAGGTAAGTTCTCCACTTCAATAGATTTTTAAACTTATCAAACTTCTTTGCACATCTATGTGTCTGTCTATTCTAAAATGACAAACCGTCCCATTTCTTCAAAAACTGTTTTTTAAAGTTCGCAACGGTTTGGCTTATACAGAGCGAGGTGTTGAGAGTGGCCCACCCTGTATACTACGGTACACTGACTGTACTTTATTGTTTGACGATTTCAATTTCACTTTGAGAAATAAAAAAAAATTGGGGGAGGTTTAAAAAGTTTGATCATTTTAATGTAGGTATCTATTTACGAAAACATCTAAAACATCATTATCATTATATTCCAGATTCCATGTCAAAAGAAATTCCAAGTAGTTCAACACATAAAAACTTCACTTCACCAAACTAAGCTATCAAAAAATGATAATAAACCTCGCCAGCAGATTCTACAGAACAGTTTGCAGATTCAGAATACGTCAGTTGGGCAAGAAACCTTTGCAAAGGATTTATGCCATTTTTTTTTGAACTGCAATATCCCTCTGCACAAGTTAGAACATAAATCGTGTCAAAACTTTTTAAAAACTTATTGCAAGATTAAAGATAAACCAGCTCAAACACCAAGTTCTTCAACTCTTCGGAAAAAATATGTCAGTGCATGTTACAAAGATGTGATGACGAGTATTAAAAATCAGTTAAAAGCCGAATATCTTTGGATTTCCGTCGACGAAACAACGGATACAAAGGGTCGACAAATTGCGAATCTAATTGTTGGAGTTCTTAACGACTCTGGCGATTTTAAAAACTCATACTTAATTAGTGTAAAATGTTTGGAAAAAACAAACTATGCTACAATAGCTAGATTTGTTAACGAATCCCTAACAAATTTTTTTTTACCTGATCAAGTACCATTTGAAAAAATATTATTAATGCTTAGTGATGCCGCCTCATATATGATGAAAGCTGCATCCAATCTTAAAATCTTTTTCCCTAATTTAATTCACTGTACATGTTTGGCGCACGGCCTAAACAGAGTTGCAGAGAAAGTTAGAATTGAATTTCCCAATGTAAACACCTTAATAAATAATGTAAAAAAAGTATTTCTGAAAGCACCACTACGTGTACAGGTATATAGGGAGATGCTTCCCGATATTCCTTTACCACCAGAACCAGTATTAACCAGATGGGGAACTTGGCTTAAAAGTGCTATATTTTTATCTGAACACTACGACGACATCAAAAGCGTTATTTCAAGTTTTGATCCGACTTGTACCGCTATTGATAACTGTCAAAATATTTTTAAAGAAAAGTCTATTAAAAATCAATTGTTGTATATAAAATCGAATTTCGATATCATTGAAAGTTCAATTACAAAATTAGAGGCTCAAAATTTATGTCTTCACAATAGTATGTCTATTGTTGATTCGGTTAAACAGAAAATAACAAATCTGAATGGGGAAATTGGAGTAAAAATTAAAGATAAACTTGATGACGTTTTAAACAAAAATGAGGGTTTCACTTTATTGCGTTCAATAAATAATATAATCAATTTTGGAAACTTCGATGAAAATATTAATATGGATCCGTCTCTAATAGCAAAGTTTAAATATGCCCCAATTACATCTTGTGACGTTGAGAGATCTTTTTCTTCCTATAAACAAATATTAACAGATAGAAGACATAATATTAGTTTAGAAAATATGAATCAATATATGATTATTTATTGTAACAATAAAAATATGTAAATTTGTTTTATTGTACTCTTTTTATAATATTAGTTTAGAAAATATGAATCAATATTGTAACAATAAAAATATGTACATTTATTTTATTGTACTCTTATTTATCTTGTGGTCAAAATAAAATATTTTGCCGTTTTATTTGTCACAAAACCTGAAGTTAAAAAAATATATTAAGAAATAATAATACAATTTGGTTTAAATTCAAACCTATTTATTTATTTTTATTATTTTTTATTTATTTATGTATTTAACGTAAACCATAAAATTATTCATATAAAAATAAGTGCATATATAAATGCATATTTGCATGTTAATTGTGCATATTCAGCTTGTTTTAAAATGCATATTGCATGCATATTTTAGACATTTTTTAGTGCATATTTTCCAGTCTCTAATTATAAGTAATATCAAAAATCTTAAAGAGTAATAAAATGTACGTTTTGCTTTTCTGAATATTTGTGTTTTTTTGTTTTCCTGTTAGACCAAAATTGGTTATGCTATGTATGTTCAAAATTTGCCTAAACTAGTGATTAGTTACTCGTTCAAGAAATCTTAACTACAGCTTTTTCAAAAATAAGCACTTTGAACCGATGAAACTTACAGATCATATAAAAAATACATAAGCAAAGTAACTTGTGAAGTGGTAATGATAAAATTTATTTGTGATGCTAATTAAGGGGTGATTTTCGCGATTTTTTTACCAAAAAATAAAAGGGATTACGGCTCCCTGGGCCGACTCAGCCGTGATCCATGTCACTGCGAAGCAAGTGTGATTCACGCGGCCCTGTAAGTAAAATAAGTGTGAATCGTATATGATTCGCACAGCGTTTAACGTGTTAAAAAACAAAAATAAACCTTTTTTAAACACTTTAAAAAAAGTTGAAATGAATTTTCCCCGAAAAGTGCTCCGTTTTTGGGTTATTTCACATTGAAATATTCGATTTGGAATTTGATGAAGAAGAACCTATTTTTTATTAGCTACAACTCTGCTTCTGCTGGGTCTACAGACCTCAAGCATACACCATTTTTTTCAGTTTTTTATAAGCTATATTTTTGCTAAGAATATTTTTTTCGCTCAAATACTTACTTTTTGAGTTATTTCTGAAAAACCGTCCAAAAACATGTTTTTTTCTGTTAAAAATAAACATATTCACTTGCAAATAACTCGAAAAGTATTGACTTAGGGAAAAAACTCTATAGAACAAAGTTGCTTAGAATTAGTCATTTTATCCAATTCCGGACTTATTTTGAATGTATATTTTTCACCTTCGAGAGGGGGTATTCCCCTCCATTTTTGAAAAATGGAGGGATGTAGAATTGTAAACTTTTTCTTACATAATAAACGAGAATTTCAACTACCTATTCCCAAATTTTCATCCTTCCTTTATTTTTTTTGGGTCATATTGTTCTTTGATCGGGCTAATATCCCAATGTGACTCCACATTTATAGCTACACAAGATAGAAATTGCTATGATGAGTACATTACCTGACATATCGAGCTCTGGCAAAATACCAAAAGAATTAGAATTTTTCACTTTTCCTGTGATTATTTTGTCATTTATTAATTTTAAAAGAATTCATTTCCGTTAGTATTTGATTTATATCAGCCAACATTTCAGTTAATTTTGCACAAAAACTATGTAAAACCATTTTTAGAACATATTGTTATTAAAAGAATAATGTCCCATGGCTAAACAAAATTCATCTGAAAACTGCCGAAAGTGTCAAAGTGGTTGTGAATTCTTTTGGACGTCAGTTTTAAATTAGTATTTCAGTTTGAAGACCAACGTAGTGTTGCCAAATTAAAAAATAAGTTGGCTTCTTAATTGTTAATTAAATACCCACTGAAATAGATGTGTGTTTATGAAAAAACACAAGTAATATGTACCACTTATATATTTTCATTTTCAAACTTTTCTGGGTTAAACTTTGGTTTCCTATCAACTCAAGATTCTTTTAAATTTTGTTCTCAATTGATACTTGTCTGTAATTCAAGATCCAGATCAAAAGTTAAATTGGTCTTCTAAATGGGAAATAAGCCACAATTTAACTAAAAAAATGATTTTATTAACGTTTCGATATCTAGATCCAGATCTGGATATCGAAACTTTAATAAAATCATTGTTTTAGTTAAATTGTGGCTTATTTCCCATTTAGATCCAGATCTGGACATCATCGAAACGTTAATAAAATCATTTTTTTTTTAGTTAAATTGTGGCTTATTTCTCATTTAGAATAGTTAATTACAAAAATGTCACAAATAAATAGCTTCAGAACAACATTAAATTGGTCTTGTTATCTAAGTTTTTTTTTCTTTGGAGTTGTATAACTACGGGCCCTTCAAGGCTCATTCGCCGATTCACCAATTTTGCTCATTTATTTTACAATATATTTTTCTATACCTATCTACTTAACATTTTTTATCCTACTTATTCTACATACTTTATAATCTAAGTTTTTATCATGGGGATAAACCACACTTTCAAAACAAACAATTGATTTGACGTTTTTTAATATTCACACATTTTCGAGAAAAATTATCATTAGACAGAATTTGTTTGTACATACTCGTAGTATTGAGTTAACTTGCTATGGTTCGTGGAGAATTAAAATGAACCACCAGCTGGATGAACTAATGCAGAGCGCAGATATTGTTAGATTTTTAAAGTTTCAAAGGCTAAACTGGCTTGGTTACTTAGAAAGAATGCCAGATAATCGAGCTGTGAAAGTAATCCAGAGATAGAAGCCCCGAGGAAATATAACACGATGAAGGCCCCGTAAAAGATGGGGTAGAGGGGGATTTTAAAACCATGAACAGGCAGTGACAAAGGAAAGTATCCGACAGGACAGAATGGAAGAACATTGTTAAGCAGACCAAGACTCACAAAGGGTTAAAGCGCCATTAGAAGAAGAAGATTGAGTTAACCATGTAACAAATAATACTCATTTTTAGTTCATGCTGATCACTAGTGCTGCATCCTTAAAATAGAGCATTGATTTTCTAAATTCTTTCTCTTCATTGAGCCATGTCTAATGTTGGTCACCGTTTTTATGCAGATTCTAATTGATCACTCTTTTATCCAGCGGTTCTAAGTCCTTTAACCAAATACATTAGACTCTAACCAAATACATTAGACAGTCTAATGTATTTGCTTTAACTGATTTTGCAAGTTCCACCTAATACCTGTTTCTTTAACGCTTATCTACTTTCTCCATGATTCAATGTGTTATGATTAGGAACAATGCCGGACACAGTGCGCATCCTTTTTTAACTCCGCTTTGTATAGCTACATCTTTCACTATTTCTCCCGCATTAGAGATGTTGAAAAAGTATCTATTCGTTACAAAGTACTCGTTACCTACGAATACCGAAAGTAACGATTACTATACAGAGAGGCAAATCGTTACTTTGGTTACTCTGATTGCTTCGTTCCAATGGATTCGTACCAATGGTATCAGAGCGAGTAACGACTATTGTATCTACTTTGATTAAGTATTTTGATTACTCTGATTACTTCATTACTTCGTACCAATCGTATCCCAGCGAGTAAAAACAGATCGGTGAAGGTCGTTGTTATATCGGAATACTTATACAAAATACCTACCGACTGAGAAATACGATTCTTGATATGATTACCGGTACTCTAATATAAAAGTAACAAAAGTAATCAAAGTAACGAATACTGTAAATGATTACTTTATACAAAATTAACGATTTGTAACGAATACTCGAAAGTAACTATAATCAACATCACTACCGCATACTCCCCCAGTCTGGCTCTGTATCCCTTGTATAATAATCTGGCCAGGTTGATGTACCTATTTCATCGGTAGTCCATATAGTTTCAGAATCTTCTACATTTGCTCTCTGTTTATGCTATCGAAGGCCTTTCGAATTCAATAAATCTTATATTTATATTTCTTTGCGGCTTGCTAGTTTGTTCTAAGATAATTCTTAGGAGTATAAATGTGGTAGATAGTGGAGCGTTTAGCGCGAAAACCTGCTCGGTTGCTTTTTAGTTTCTTGTCTAACTGTGGCTTCAGTCTGTTTAATATGATCTTAGACATTATTTTTGATGTGGCGTTCAGCAGTGTTATTGCTCGCCTGCATTGCTGCATCGTTGAGATGCGTTGATGGAATATTTTCCTAAGCTTCGCACAGTGGTTCCAAATGCTGAAAAGGTGGTCATGAGTCCCTATTTACGGATAAATAGGGATATATATAAAAGTCCCTATTTACGGATTTTCATGTTTACAGTAGTTGTTTTCTCATACTATCGTAGAGTCATAATGCGCAGGTATAAGGATCAGACTATATGTATTCTGGTTCATAGCTCAGGAACAAGTGAGCCATGTCCGAGGTTATTTTGGCCGGCAGAGAAAGTGAAAAAAAAACGCGTATATTGAAAACGATGTAAAACGTTTTGTAGTTTATCAATTTTATCGCTGTAAAGCAGATTCTTCTTTTTTAAGTATGTAGTAATGTAAGATGTAAGTTAACTTAAAATTTAGTAACAATAAATGCCTTAAATTTGTTAATGCATAAATAGTGAAAATGGTTTACTGTAAAGAGACCGAAATCATTAGACCGAAAGCAGTAGACCGAACTCATTAGACCGAAAAGCACTTTACCGAAACCTCACTAGACCGAAAAGCAGTTCTTTTTACTTGTCGCAGTAAAACAGAAAGACTAATGTAATTACAACTATGTAAATGATATTTTGATGGTTATTATAAACAGTTAAAATGGTGTTAACGTCACTCTACCCTTAATTTATTTTTACCTTCACTAATTTGTTTAACGGATGAAAATTATTTTATATCAGACTGTACAGAGTAACAATTTACACAGTCTATATATAAAATAATACAAAAAAATACAATAAACAAAAATACAGATATATGTACAAAATCAGCATAATTTACTGCAAACTTTTTAAATTTATTTACCATTTCGGTCTAATGCTGTTCGGTCTAGTGAGCTTTCGGTAAAGTGCTTTTCGGTCTAATGAGTTCGGTCTACTGCTTTCGGTCTAATGATTTCGGTCTAATTGTCGTGTACCAGTGAAAATACACTTAAAATAATCAAAATTTTGTAAAGATACACTCAAAAAGTACAAAATTCTGCATAATTCTGCGACTAATGCTTATTAACCTTAAAATATATAGTAAGAAGATACAGATTCACTTTGGTGTAACTGCCTATGCATTGCTCGCAGTTGTTTGAATACAAAAGTGGGAAATGACGCATATTACATGATTCTAGCGATCGTTGACTATGTATGGGCGATTGTACATAAGTAATTGGTTCTGAATATTGTCCTTCATAAAAAATGTATTGGTAATCAGCAATTTTAAAAGCCCCTTATAATATAAAATTTTAAACAAATATGCGTTTAAAATAAAATTTTTGAATTTCTTTCGGCCATATTGGATCTGCCATTTTGTTTTAAAAAAAGTAATGTTAGATTTGTAATCAGCGACCTTAAACTACCAAATTTGACAAAAAAATGCGTTTTGATTGATATTTTCAATTTCTTTCCGCCATGTTGGATCCGCCATTTTGTTTTTCAGAAAAAATAATGTCAGATTCGTAATCAGCGATGCCAAAAACCCTTAGAACGAAAGTGATTCCGAAGTGTATAAACAATATACGCTTTAAAGATTCATGACCACGTTTTCGGCATTTGGAACCACTGTGCGTCGCCGTTTGATATTTTCATATCTGGGTAAACAGTTTACTTGAATCTTTATAGACACTCATTTCATCTTTCCCCGTTAGAGGTCGTTCTAACCATACTCCGGTGTAAATATTTTAAAATTTATACCGAGTAGACGGTGCGTTTTGGTTCAGATCAGTTTCTTGCAAAGCCTCTTTGATAACGGGTATACCTAGAAACACGTGTCAGGAGATGGCAAGACTCTCGATTTGGATCAAAACGAAACCGTTTATTTTTATTTTGTTTTACAAGATACTCGATAGTAGAGTACAAAATGATAACGATTCAGATGAGTAAACTGAGATGCGTTGATGGAATATTTTCCTAAGCGTCGCCCGATTGGTATTTTCACATCTGGATAAACAGTTTACTTGAATCGTTATCGACATTCAAAATTTGTTATTTCAATATTTAGACTACTTTCTCTCTCATACACCGACTATAATACTGCGCATAGACGTCATCCCCCACCAGCACCTTTAGAATTTGTGCACTGTAGTTTATCAAGTGATACATATTACTTGAACTGAAATAATCTAGCTAACATTCAAAATATTAATATTCAATATTTTCATGTACGAGTAAATGCAAATATGTATGAAGAAGTTTTCATAGTTTATTTACTAACAAAACATTTTGGATTAATACAAAGTACTATGTGAATTGATATATCGTAAATAAAAGTACTATTTCTAGATGTTTGTTATTGGTGTATAGCCAGGTTATGGGCGAGATCTGTTGTATCGTTGAATAAAACATCCTTTAAACGAATTGAGTCTTACATCTACCTCTCCTTCCTCCAACTAAAACACATAGAAGTCGATAATAAATAGTAAGTATACAAAATCAATAAGATGTATCTATTATCTAAATTGTTTTTTAATTGATGGCGTAAAACACAACACACTCATAAAAAAAACAGAACTAAGCCATTTTTTATATAAAATATACAAAAAATAAAAGTATAAAAAGTGATGAAATGGGTTGTAGTCTAGGCGCCAGAGGGGTCACCGTGTCCTTTTCAATTCTGATGGACAAACTCAACGGTTTCTTATGAATTTTTTGCTGCTGATTACGAATTTCGAGGGTGGATTTCGATCCGAGTGGTCAAAAAATTGTTATAAACAATTTAATTGTTTATAAATTGTTTATAAGGCTCTGGCTCATAAACTAAAAGAGATAAAAAATAATGTTTCAAATGAAATTTGTTCACTAATAAAAAACGAAGAAAATAACGTTTACTAAACTTAAATCTAACAGTTAGAACTCAAGATATTGTAAAATTAGTGCACAATGCAAATTGTAAATTGCAAAATAAGTATTTTTTGAAGCTTTATCGATCGTAACTCAGCTTCTACGCATGTAAATGAGCCCTAGAGGGTCTCATTTGAAAGCTTTATTAATAGGCTTCCAAACAAAGTTTATTAAATTACTTTATCTTCATTTATTTTAAAGTTATACCCGTTTGAAGTTATAATTTTCTTAAAAAAAGTGTACATCAATTTGTATATAAGGGTTTCAAGCAAATTTTTGCTGTAAACATTTATACTTTAATTAACAATAATGATAGAAAAACTCAAAGGGAACATTTTGATCTTTTTAAAATGTTTGTAAGTTTATTTTTGGTCAAGATATCGATATTTTCATGGCGCGCTATGAGGCGCAAAAGCGGCTCACAGTCAAGTATGTAAGTACCTATGTCGGCTTCTACGCATGCAAATGAGCCAATATGTGATATCCATATAAAAATGAATCGAGTTCTTTTACAGCATCATCATTGCATATAAGACGAGCATTTATGTTGTGGCGGCATGCACACAATTGACGTGCCTTGATGATGTTGCAAAAGAACTAGATCCACTTTATATGGATATCATCTAGATACTTAGACTCTGAAGCCCCAGAAAGTTTTAGTTTTACTGCCCACAAGAACATACTTAGTACCACCATGTAACTGTAAAAATTGCTCTAAGAACTTATGCAGATGTAAAAAAGCTGAGATTCTCTGTATATCTCGATGCAGATGCATGAAAGATAAAATTTTATTAGGATCTTCAAAAATGAAAAATGAAGATAACGTATATAATATACATAGAAATTATAATTTGCATTGAGAAGTTAGGGCTTGTCCATATGTGGGCGGTTTGCCAACGTCGACTGCGCGGTTTACCTGTTTCCCCCCTGTTTTTCTTGGTATTAGGGTGAAACTTCAATGGCGGCATTAGGGTGAGATCAAGTAAAACAGGTAAACCGCGCAGTCGACGTTGGCAAACCGCCCACATATAAACAAGCCCTTTGCTCGTGAACCTTTACGCGGTGAGTCCATCTCGCGCCTCAGAGCGCGCTATTAAAATATAGATATCTTGGCCAAAAATAAGCATACGAACATTTTATTAAGCTCAAAATGTTCCTTTTGAGTTCTTCTATCATTATTTTTAATTAAAGTATAAATGTTTATAGCTCAAATTTGCTTGAAACCCTTATAAACAAATTAATTTACAATTTTTTAAAAGAAAATTTTAACTTTAAACGAATATAACTTTAAAACAAATGAAGACAAAACAATTTAACAAACTTTGTTTAGAAGCATATTCATTAAGCTTTAAAATGAGACCTTCTAAGGCTCATTTTCATACGTAGAAGCCGAGTTATGATCGATAAACCTTCCAAAAATACTTATTTTGTAATTTGCATTGTGCACTAATTTTACAATATCTTGAGTTCTAATTGGTAGATTTAACTTTAGTAAACGTTTTTTCTTCGTTTTTTATTAACGAACAAATTTTATTTGAAACATTCTTTTTTATCTCTTTTAGTTTATGAGCCAGAGCCTTATAAAAAATTTATAAACAATTAAATTGTTTATAACAATTTTTTGACCACTTGGATCGAAATCCACCCTCGAAATTCGTAATCAGCAGCCAAAAATCCATAAGAAACCGTTGAGTTTGTCCATCAGAATTGATAAGGACACGGTGACCTCTATTTGGCGCCTAGACTATTGCATGTGTAAGAACATTTTAAATGGGTTAAAGAAATAAAATCCAGACTTGCAATCTGTTTTATTGAGTCAAAAGCTCCTTTTTGGGTCAATAAAACAGATTGTGAGTAAATCTGAATTTTATTTCTTCAACCCGTATAAAAAACTTCTGTTTTTTTTTTGTTTGAAAAACATTGTTTGCATTTAAGAGACGAGGTGGAACGGATAAAGTGCGAAAGAACTGGGCAAAAACTACACATTGTGGTATGTAGGGAAATGTAACAAAAAAACGAAGAATTCAACAGTTGTCCGGAGTTTTTTGGTTCCATCCTTGGAAGATTCGGATGGCAGGGTTAAATCGTCAGCGTAACCCAAAACTGAGATCTTCCTGTCATTTGCAATTGGTAGGTCAAGCCTGCCTTCATCAAGCTTGCACATTAGCTCGTCGACAACCATATTGAATAGGTATGGCGGCAAGGGATCTCCCTGTTTGACACCTCTACATATTTAGATTTTCTTAGTCGACCTACTTCCGGCTGTGACACTCGTACGGCAGCGGTTCAGACGAAGCAATACATGGCGGATGGGATACCAAAAAGAATTCGAATACATATATCAAATATAGTGTAAGGAAGCTTCTTAGAGAAAAATTGGGTTAGAAAGAAAATTAAAGATTTCAGAAGAGAAGTAGCAAAACTACAATCCCAATTATTTATAAAATCAAACGTAGTGACATCTTAACAATTGCAACGGAGTAGGCAATATAAAAGATACAGTATGCGGCAAAATAAACAGTACTGAAATGAACATTGAAATGTTTATGATTATATGTAGTAGGTATACATTATATAGCGTAGAAAACATTATTCACGACGATGTTCCCGATAAAACGGATGTTAAAGTTGCCATATGGAGTGAATACATAAGAGAATTGTTTGAGGACAACAGAAATATCATTGTTCAGGTAAATGGTGAAACGGGACCTGAAATCCTAAAATGTGAAGTAGAAATGGCACTTAGAAATTCCAAAACTGGAAAGGCAAATGGACCCGATGAGGTTTCTACTGAATTACTAAAGCTCTTGAATGATGAATCAATAGGTATAATATTGCACTTATTTAACACAGTATACAATACTGATATTATACCTCAAGAGTGGCTGTTGTCTACATTCGTTACATAGCCAAAGAAATCCAATGCGAAAGAATGTTCAGAACATCGAACAATATCTTCAATGGGCCATTTACTAAAGCTATTTCTAAAAATCATCCACAACCGAGTTTATCAAAAGTTGGAGTCAGATATTTGTAACACACAGATGGGGTTCAGAAAAGGACTAGGTACTCGAGAAGCTCTCTTCGGTTTGAATGTTCTTACACAAAGATGCCTAGACGTTAATCAAGAAGTACATGCATGTTTTATCGATTTTGAAAAAGCGTTTGACAGAGTACGCCACGATAGGCTAAGAGACATTCTTGAAAGAAAAGACATAGATAATAAAGATCTGCGATTCTCAACTTATATTGGAATCAGTAAGCTAACATCAAAATATAAAATGAGATATCAAAAGAAATAGAAATACGTAGAGGAGTACGACAGGGATACACTTTGTCACCACTGCTATTTAATGTATATAGTGAAAGCATCTGCCAGGAAGCCCTTTTGCAAGCAAATGAAGGAATCGTAACCAATGGAGAGGTTGTAAATAATATTCTATACGCGGACGACAATGTACTAGTTGCAAGAACAGTAGAAGAATTAATACGATTACTTACAAACATAAATATTGCTTGCAACAATTATGGCATAAACATTAATATCAAAAAAACCAAGTACCTACATGGTCTTCAGTAAAATCATGACACAACCAGCGCATATTAGTATAAACGGCATTAAAATTGAAAAAGTATCAAGTTACAAATACTTGGGAACATTAATAAACAAAACTAGACACCAAAACAATGAAATAAAAAGACGTATCGAAATTGCCAGGGCCACCTTCATAAAGATGAGAGAAAATTCTTCTGCAACAGAGATATAAGCATCCCTCTACGATTAAGAATGCTAAGAGGTTACGTATTTAACACGCTATTATACGGTGTAGAGGCCTGGACTCTCAATCAGAACAACATAAAAAATATTGAAAGTTTCGAGATGTGGTGCTACCGTCGAATGCTGAAGATAAGTTGGGTTGAAAGAATCACAAACCTTGAAGTAATACACAGGATAGGAAAAGACCCAGAGATTTTGTTAACGATAAAACGAAGAAAACTCGAATATTTGGGTCACCTGATGAGAGGTCACAAATACGCATTACTTCAAAATATAATGCAAGGGAAACTAGAAGGAAAACGGAATCCAGGCCGTAGAAAAATGTCATGGTTGCGGAATTTGAGAGAGTGGTTTTACTGCACCACTAATGAACTTTTTAGGTCAGCTGTAAACAAGGTCAGGGTAGCCTTGATGATTTCCAATCTCCGATAGGAGAGGCACAAGAAGAAGAAGAAAGTTGCCATCTGGCATGAAAATTCTTTAATTCTAGTCCGCAATTCCGGAATGTCAGACGGTGGATCGGTCTACCTACTTCACCATTCCCCAGATATACGCATCAGGTGGCGTTAGGTCTGGTGAGCAGCGATCTCCCAAAATTATCTCACAATATTCGAAGAGAGTCCCTGGCCGTGTCACAGGTTGCCCCGTCCTGCTGAAACCATTGTTGATTTTAAGCTTGGACCGTTTTTCGCGACCTTTTCCGTATTATCGAAAATAGTACTCCGCGATAAAAAATTTTTCTGCAAAACTGAGAACCATCCTGAAGCATGTAACATTAACACGATATTCATATAGGTACAAACGTTATACCGACGACGTGCGGAAACCATTCAGTACGTTTAAGCCCATGACACATACATTTTTGAGGCATACGCATGTCAGTACTGTTTATTTTGCCGCATCTTCTTCTTAAGGTGCTGAGACCGCTTGTCGATCGTTGGCTCTCATGTTGCGCAGCATATTAACAATCATTGTCTTATTTACAGCCGCACGAAATAGTTCAGTGCTAGTTTTCCCAAACCATTGGCGTAGGTTTTTAAGCCAAGAAGTTGTACGGCGGCCCACACTTCTTTTTCCCATTATTTTACCTTGCATGACAAGGTGAAGTATGTCATATTTTTCTGGGTGACGCATTATATGACCAAAGTATTCCAATTTGCGCCTTTTAACCGTGTTCACTACTTCGCAACTTTTATTCAAACGTTGCAAAACCCTTTCGTTTGTGACTCTTTCTACCCAACTGATCTTCAGAATACGGCGGTAGACCCACATTTCAAATGCTTCTAGGTTTTTTAAAAGCGATACTGGGGGAAACCCTGCTGTTTTCCACGCCGAATCTTGGATTCCGAGTCCCATGATTAGTAAATATATTTACATTATTAACATCTGTCATCATGAGTTACTAGGGAAGTTATAATCAGGTAGTTTCCCGTTGCATTCCTGATTCCACTGCCGTTGACTGAATTTTCAGCTCATCCGCCTTCGGGGCCGATTTCTCAACCCCAGGACAATAGAGTGCCCTTCCGTACCTCCTGGTAACGGTTGATTGCTTATACCGGCGCACATTCGGTTTTTATTTAGGTTTAGGTTAAATCATTATTTGATTGTCGCCTGCGACTTTATGGCACCGCACCTGTTAGGAATTGTATTCCTTAGCCGCGAGCCACTAATGACACAGCTGTTGTCCTGTGTCATGTCCTCAGTTGATCCGCCGGTACTTATTGGTACTTACTGTCCTGTATATCTACAGGAACGTTCCCTATCAGCCATTGGGACGCGCCGTGTTGGGGTTAAGGACTTCCCCATCCAGGTCTGTCTTTCACAAAGTACTGAAAAACCCCTACCCAATTCAGAGCTCTTCCTCCATGCAAACTAGACCTAGCACGGATTTTGCCGCATACCGTACCATAAATCTGAAGTACAGAGAGTATAAAAAGTTGAACGAATTGTTTTAAAATAGTATCGATATTTTCGATACTTACCAAATCTGCATGATACAATTCTTTATAACATGATGGTGATATACATTGCCGAATACAAAGTATTTTAGAAACTCCAATTCTTCCATGACAACCTCGTTGACAAGCCGCTTCTACTTCTCTAAACATTACTTCCTGAAAATAAATATTATTCTGTTAATAATTAATGTCCTATTTTGTAATCAATTTATTAATATTGTAGGCCTGGATCCCGCGTACCAAAAAAAGTTTATTAATATCAAGCTGAAAATTTTTTAATAGCTTAACGGTGTCTTCTCAGACAAACTTTTATGTACGGGAACACTGGAACAGAGAAAGTTTTAATTGTGGAACGGGTTTCGAACTTCAGACTACAAAAACGTCCCATAGTCCCATTAATACCAGGCAGAACTTCCAATCAATTTGTTACCCTTTCATTAAACTCTCATGCAAAAATTAGACTGCTATATAGGGTGAGGCAGATAACTGGCCTATTAGAAATATCTCGAGAACTAAATGCAAGAGGATTATGAAAATTGGAATAAAGGGATTTTGAAGGATGATCTATTAAATGAAAATATTTTTATTGCTTTGCAACTTCCGGTTATACCGGAAGTTGCTTATAACTTCGTTTTTTTAAATGGGACACCCTGTATATTTTTACATTTTTTTATTCTCTTCGATGTCTTCGTTCTTAAAATATGAGGTTTTGTAATATTATACAGGGTATTTTAAAAGATAATTACGTTTTTTTATTAATTTCGTAGCAATATTCACACCCTGTAGAATTGTAATAGTTTGACATCTAAAACTCTACTTACGTTCAAATGATTTTTAATATATTCTACTATTGTTAAGAATCATTAGTATAGCTACATTTTTAATTCTAGTATACAGGGTTGGTCGAAACTCGGAATGAGTATTTTCTGAGTTTTCTTAAATCTAACACCCTGTATTTTTGTATTGTAGTGAAATGATATTTTATATCAAGGTTTGAAAATACCGATTTTATTTTATATCTTAATGCTTTTTGACAAGCATTGACTTTTTGAAATTTTTTGACATTGACATATTTATCAAATTCGTACGACACTGCAATTTTACAGTATTACAATATAAAAATTAAGATGTAATATAAACTATTCAGTGATCGTAACTGTACATATAAAAAATTCCCAACAAATATTTGACATTGACTAAAATTGTATAATTTATTACATAGTTTTTTTTAATAAGTTATTCATTTATTCAATTAATTATTGCCAATGTGCTAAATAAACACGCCAATCATATTGACACAGGCACAGGAAAGCATCATATAGAGCGACGAGCGGCGGCTTAAAAGTCGAGTGAACACGCATAATTATTAAAACACAACGGGCTACATTGAAATAAGCCCCGATTAGCCCGATTACTCCTTAGCATCTTGAAATAGAAAGTTTAAATTTAGGCCCTTGACAGCCTCAAAAATAATAATTTACATATTAGTTTTTCAAGCCTCGAAAAGGCGTATTTTCGCATTTTTCAGATTTTAAATCGCTTATAACTCGAAAACTATCAACTTTTAAGAAAAATTACAACAGGAATTTTTCATTTAAAATGACATAAAAATCTAAAAAAATACTTTCCGGAGCAAAAAAAGGTGATCTTTTGAATTTGTTTAAAAACATTGTTTAAACAATTTCTACCCAAAAATTTCGCCCGGCATCCTTCAGATTTGTTTAAAGGGTACATTTTTGAACAGGAATCCGCAAAAAACCGAATCAGAAAATTTTTTCATGCGGGATCAGCCTCATAACATGGACTAACTACAATATTCTAGATTCTAAACATATTGCTCGGAAAATCAGGAAAACTTCAATATACCAATGTCGACAATGTTGATTTTGGAGATTACATGAAGCGGCTGCATAATGAGTACATAGCTACTTGTTTATGCATGTAACCTATAAACCGGCCGGACAAAATTCACAATAATTTCTAGATATTTGAGGCTACTTACGTTTTTATTTGTTTCCTTGTATTGGAATTCCGGAAAAGTGTACGTTACTTTTGCTTCATTTCGGTAGAAAATAGCAAAGAAAATTAATAGAAAATTAAAAGCTTTCATCTGATCTACGTATGTATACAAAACAGGAACTTGCGCACATTAGGGGATCGATATGGAATGCTTAACATGCGGTAAAATCCTAACCTAGTGTAAACACTGATGGAATCATTGTTTTGGAAATATTTACCTATGTAATATACAACAATAGATACAATACAGTTTTTTTAACAAAGAGATAGGTATATTCATTACGAAGCATAGTAGTAATTGAAATTTGAAGAATAATAGATATAGTCATTGATTATAAATAATATAGTCCAGGCTGTATCGTCGCCCCCGTAAAGGCGCGTTTATACGTATCCAATAACTGGCGCCAGTCGCACTGACACGACAGTGCTGGCATGGTAGTGGCATCATGTAAACACTTTTTTGTGCCAGTCCAGCGCTGTCTGCCAGCGCTGTCTCGAATAGGGTGGTCTATTTTTCATGCCCCTAGCATTCCAGTGAGACTGGCGCCAGTTACTGGATACGTGTAAACGTTACTTTAGGTAAATTACTCCGATTCGAATTTTTTGCACAAACTTACTCAAAAAGAGGTCCTTATACAAATCCACAGGGTGCCAGGCGGTACCGTGGTCGAAAGACAATTTTTTTTAAACAGATTTACAAAAACAATTTTTTCACTTCCAACAATTTTTTCTAGATCATTTGGGTCATTCTGAGCAAAAAAGGTCTCCTGTGATTTTTCTCTAAAATTGATTTTTGTCGAGTTATACGCGATTTAAAATTTGAAAAACGCGAAAATGGCCGTTTTCAAGGCTTAATACCTCGGTTAAAAATTATTATTATGAAAGTCAGAAAGTGACTAAATCAAAGTTTAAAGCCTTCCTACATGATCCGGAAGAAATTTGTGTCATTAATTTATTACTAAGCTGTTATTATTAATTATTAACAATGAGCGCTAACAGCGTATTGAGGCGGCCGTCAATGGGTGGAATGCCTAAAGCGTAGTACCTGCTAATGCTTCAAGTATGTACCTACTACATTTTTGAAGATTTTACTACACTTACAAAGCATTAAATGCTTTGCATTTGTAAGCATACATAATATATATAAGAAAGCAACAATGACAGTACAATTGGAAGAAACCACAAAACCCATACCAATTAACAGAGGAGTGCGACAGGGAGATGTTATTTCTCCTAAACTATTTACATTAGCACTGGAAGATGTTTTCAAAACAATTGAATGGACAAACATGGGAATAAACATAAATGGAAAGAAACTAAACCACCTAAGATATGCAGACGATGTAGTACTGATAGCATCAAGTTTTGAAGAACTACAGACCATGCTAACCGAACTAGCAAATAAATCCGAACAAATAGTTCTAAAAATGAATTTTGCCAAAACAAAAACAATGACAAACACACAAGATAATAGAAACGTAATACTAAACGACACCACAATAGAAGCGGTTAATGATTATATATATTTGGGACAGATGATAAAAATAAATAAGAAAAACCAAACAGCGGAGGTAAAAAGAAGGGTCAGATTAGCCTGGGCAGGATTTGGAAAATTAAAATGGTCCTAAAGAATAAAAAAATACAACAATACTTAAAAACAAGAGTGTTTGACCAGTGCATACTCCCAATTCTCACATACGCATGCCAAACATGGACCTTGACCAAGGCAAACATGGATAAAATAATGAAGATACAAAGAGCCATGGAGTAACCCAAACTGGGTAAGAAATAAAACAAAAGTCAAAGACGAAGGCCAACATATAGCCAGGCTAAAATGGAGCTTCGCAGGTCATAACGCTAAACAAACGGACAATAGGTGGAATAGCACGATACAACAATGGAGACCATGGACAGGAAAGAGAGCAAGAGGACGACCCCAGATGAGATGGGGAGACGACATTAAAAAAATAGGAGGAACGCACTGGAAACAGAAAGCACTAAACAGAAGCGAATGGAGGAAACTGGGGGAAGCCAATGTTCAAAATAGGACGAATTAAAGGGCAAACGAAGAAGAAGAAGAATTTGTAAGCATTTGTAGGTATAGTAATGCTTTGTAAGTGTAGTAAAATCTTCAAAAATGTAGTACATACAAGCATTAAATGCTTTGCATTTGTAAGCATTTGTAGCTATAGTAATGCTTTGTAAGTGTAGTAAAATCTTCAAAAATGTAGTACATACTTGAAGCATTAATACTACGTTTTATGCATTCCACCCATATCATTGTGAGTGCGAGTAAGAATAGTAAGATGCACCATTGGACTGCCGGAATGATAGGAAGCTGGCAAGTTTTGGTGTAGGCAAGGTGTCCTACAATAATTATTCTGGACGAAGTTAGTCCCTTTTTCAGGAGTCCTTGGCCTTTCAAATGCCGCTAATTCTTAATTGTTATAAACAAGCTAGATACATATTATAATAAAAAAAAAAGTGAATAACTTCGTCCCCCTCGTTGGAAACTCGTTGGAAAGGTAATAACAAAGACTAAATACGTCTATATTCTTTGGTAATAAGTCGAGAGATCTTGGAGATGGATGTCCCCTAATCCCCAGTGAGCACTTAAAGGCTGAAATAAATTCATTTTTTCACGAATGGGCGATTTTGGTAATAAATTCCGAAATAGTTTTCCCGAAATCGATTTCTATTTTAAAATTACGATTTTTTGACATATATATCATACTAGTGACGTCATCCATCTGGGTGTGATGGCGTAATCGATGATTTTTTTTAATGAGAATAGGGGTCGTGTGATAGCTCAATCGAAAGGTTATTTAATTTTCTATTCAGTAATAAAAACGTTAAGAAAATTATTTATACAAGGTGCCCAAAAATTTTTTTTTAATTAAATTATGACTCAAAAATGTATGTAATTTCTTTATCAAAAATGAATAACCATTTTCAATTTCGTTGCAACACGAAACTACACCCGCATTATATTCTAGTTCAATCAGAGAATACAGCAACTCTACCGGTTTCGAAACTTATTAGTCTCTCATCAGGAGCCACATATGCTGCTCTCTCTGATCCAATCAGGACAAACCCTGGCGTGCAGTTCCGGATTGCAACGAACGAAATGGCAGGGATGCCCTAGCGGCAACTGCTAGCAAAAGACTAAGTTTTGGGGACTAAAAACATTGGGAACCTTCTCTGGTTACACCTCCGAGGCTTCTAAAATTTTCAAGCCAGAACGGATGCTGAGACTAAAGAAGATGAGGGAATTTTACAATTTATAATTCACGTCACATCTGCTCAGCGCGGTAAAGTTCCAACGAGAATGATTCCCTTCATACTCCAATCAGAGTAAATATGTAGGTAAATCAAAAATGAATAACCATTTTCAATTTCTTTAATTCAAAATACATTTTACTCCTATCAACAAATAGGGAAAAAATGTTTATTTCACAAATAAACATTGCCAAGGAGCACGTGGGTGGCACTTTGAACATTGAGCAACACACTTTTTTTTCACAGCAGTCAAATGTATTTTAAATTAAATAAATTACATACATTCTTCTTATTGTGTCAATTAATTTTATCAAAAACAATTTTTTTTTGGTCACTCCTTTAGTAATTATGTTAATACTTATATTACTGAATAGAGAATTGAATAACCTTTCAAATAAGCAAGCACACGACCCCTATTCTCATTTAAAAAAATCATCGATTACGTCATGACGCCGAGATGGATGATGTCACTAGTAAGATATATACCTACGCCAAAAAATCATAATTTAAAAATAAAAATCGACCTGTTTCGAAATTTTTCTTTAAAGTGGTCGGTTTACGAAATAATGAATTTATTCCATTTGGCTTTGTCATACTGTATACATGTATAAATTTTATGATACAAAAATCTAATTTTAACAAAAATCAGTAATAAGCCATTAGATATATTATAAAATACAAGACTCACGAAAAAAAACAAGAAAGAGTAATACCTAGATATGAAAATATACCTAATCTAAAAGAACATAATGGTAGGGGAGCCCAAGCGGGGATTCTTGCAGTTACTCGAGCACGTCAGATTATTACATGGGGAGAAACATTGTACCCTGAAAATGTACCTCTACCATATATTGGCTCTTAATGCAGGGGAGTTCGTTAAGGGGGGCCGAAAAAAAAACTATCCTTAGAAAAACTCGAAATCGTCAGATTAAGGTAAGGTAAGTTAAGTACATGCAAAACAGTGTATATTTAAAAAATCAGACGATTTGAGCGGGGCGTAAGAAAATGAGGGAGTCCCAAAGTTTCACAAGAAAAAAGCGAATATTTCGCGAAATGAATGATAGATCGAAAAAAGAATGTGTGTGTACTTTGTACGCATGTAAGAAGTTATACTTCTATTATATGATTTCAACGAAATTAATATACTTTAAACAGTTTATTTATATTTTATTTAAATATTAAACTAATTTTAATACTTACTACTTCTCAAAAATTTTTATTAAAACAGTGCCAAAAATTAAAATAATAAAAGAATAAAACACACACAAACAAACACATTGAAAAATGCCACAAATGATTTCTGGGCAATGTAGGAAAAATTTTTAACTAAATACGTATTTTCTGAAAAAAAATTGTATAATAAATAAACTTACAATCATAAAATGTATAAAAAATAATAAAAAAATAAAAGTTTCCATTGGGGTTCGAACCCGCTTATCAGCGCAGTCAGTATTGAATTTCATTCACCTTAAACTTTTACCCACGAAGACCATATGTCATCATGTGCGAAGATCAACTAACTAAACGGATTAAACTTTTGACGGTTCTGAATATTGAATTGAAATTATTTAGAATTGAAAGAAATATTAAAATACAACAAAACATAGAGTAAGAAAACAATATATTAGGTGAATATTGATAGAAATTTTGATGGTAATCAAATTATGTAAATCAAAGCATTACATACTATTTTGGTAGGTTCTTTTTAAATTTTCCAAATAGGTAGGTAAGAATTACCTGAAATTTTTTATTTGGATACTGAAACATTTACAATTATTACGTACCTGTCGCTTTTAAAAACTATTTAAAAAGTCACTACAATATTAGGTTTGTTCTAGCATCAGTTTCAAACGGTTTGAAACCATCAGCGAATAGTGGACCAGCGCGAGTAGAGGGGATGGCACTGGTGAGTGTATTATGTTTTCTCACTAACCAACTGTTTGCTGACGGTTTCTGACTAGTTTGACTGTTTGCTAGAACAAACCTATTATAAACTTGCTTTTTTCTCTGCCATCACAACAATAAAAACTAATATACACAACATTAATTTGTTTATCCAAAATCTCCATATTGAACAATTATTGACAGATGATTTTAACACCCAATCAGATCCCGTAAAACGTTTATACCATACTGTTGGTGTGCGCATGCGCCCAGTAAAATGAAAAATTTACCCTCGTGCCTAAAGAAGTATAACTTTAAAAACTAAAAAATACGTACTCAATATTTTTCAAAAATCTATTAGTCCAAGTAATGAAGCTTAAAATAGGACAAAACCTCGCAATTTTTACAGAATGGATCGATTTGCTTGAACATTTTAGAATAAGCAGTGGATAGTCCAAGGATCAAAATCTATATCATGCCGAAAGGCGCTTTTACCATGGGGGTGGTTGCCACCCCATCTCGGGGGTGGAAATTTTTATTATATTGTAATCACAAAAGTTGGTAAAAGCGTTCATTTTAAGCAAAAAACGTTCTATAAATTTTTTTGATAAAATTGAGAGTTTTCGATTTATTCGCTATCGAAAGTGTTAGTTTTATATCGTAAAAATCAATGTTTTTAATAAGTTTTCTGCTAATAACTCCAAAAGTTTTAGTTTATCAAAACAACTTTACTTAACAACAATGTACCTTTTAAAAAAATAAACAAAAATGTTTTTTTAAATATTCTTTTGAGATCAATAGTAATCGAGCTATACTTTATTATATGTTGGCTCTTCTTCGTCAAATGGTAAATATTGTAGTTTCAAAGTCAAAAGACGGGAAAACTATGCATTTTTCGAGGACAACATTTTCAAACTAATTTAAAGTACTTAAAATTATCTATCTCGAGAAATAAAAAAAAGTCTCTAGCTCAAAAACTAAGTGACTGATAATGAACAGAATGTCAGTCCCCATTTTTTTCAGCGAAAAAGTGATCGCAAGCAACCCCCTAATCACCACCCTAATTAAAATTAGTCATTAACCATATTTGATCTTTTTTATTTATTTATTATTAATAGCTTCTAGAAGTTTGACCGGCTTAGAATGATTAGTTTTTAAAAAAATGGAGTTAAAGCGAGCAACGTTTTTTTGTAGTTCGGAAAAAAATTGGCCTTTTCTTCAGAATAACAAGATTAGTATCAGAGATACGAAAAAATGTTTAAATATGAAATTGTAGATTATTTAATTCCCAATTACCTGATTTGCAAAAAATTTTTTTATGCCAAAAATTGAGTGAGCTATTTACAATTAAATATTGTAAGAACATGCAAAAACCACCTTTAATAACTCTTTCAAAGTCACGTCATTATGTGACTGAGGATTTTAAAAATATTTAATATTAATAGGTTTATAGATCTTGTAAAAACCTAGGAAATTATTATTTACTAATTTTTATAAGATAAAAAATAAAAAAGTTACGGTTAAAAAATCAATATATTTTTTTGAAGAAATAATTAAAGATCCAATTGGAAGCATAATAATGTAAGTTAGCAGTGTTTTTAGTCATTGGCCTTATTCATTCTTATTTATTTATGTATTGTTAATAGATTCTAGAAGTTTGATTGGCTTAGAATGATTAGTTTTAAAAAAACTGGAGTTAAATTCGAATAACGAATTTTTGTAGTTTGGTAAAAAATGCCATTTTCTTCAGAATAGAAAGATTAGCATCAGAATACGAAGAAATATTTCATTATAAAATTGTAGGTTATTTAATTCCCAAGGACTTGGTATGAAAAAAAATTTTTCTACGGCAAAAATTGAGTGAATCTTAAATGGGTATACGCTCTGAGCTTCGCTGGTGTCGCTCCTAGCGGTTACTAATTCAACTTTTACCGGTAATTTTTAAATTTATTATTTAATTGTTATCGCTTAATATTTACAACGCAAAAAAGTAATTAAATTGTAATCGATTTTTTTAAGATTTTTCTAATCATTTTGACGTTCTATTGATAAAATATCAATTTCTTACTTCGGATACTTTGACAATAATCATGTAGATGGCGCTAAGATTATAATAGATTATTTATAATTAGATATTACGGAACATTAAAAAAACTTAAATTCAGTATTTAAAACGTAAGTATATTTAAGGTAAAAATATATACCACAGCTTTGACCAACTAATATTGTTTATAATTAATGTTTTTAATTTTAATTTTAAATTAATCACTTTGACATTTATGTCAAATTTCCGGTAAACGTTTACAAACTTGTCACTACTGGCGTTCGCGAATTTGCAAATATCTCCTCTACGTACGAGCTCACAGCGTATATCGAAAAACATTGATTTTTTCTATACAAAACTAACACTTTTCGATAGCGAATAAATCGAAAACTATTAATTTTATCAAAGAAATGTATAGAACATTTTTTGCTAAAAATTAATGTTATTATCAACTTTTGCGGTCAAAATATAATAAAAAATTTCCACCCTGTAGATGGGGTGGCAGCCACCTTCCATGGTAAAAACGCCTTTCGGCATCATATAGATTTTGATCCTTGGACTATCCACTACTTATTCTCAAATTTTCACGCAAATCGATCCATTCTGTAAAAATTGCGAGATGAAAAGCTTCGGTTCCTGGCCTATATCGAATGATACCAAACACGACTTCCCACGGAGAGGGGTGTAAATTTAATATTTTAAATACGAATCCCGCGGTATTTCGCGAAATGAACATCAGATCGAAAAACTGAAAAATACACTTATTCAATATTTTTGAAAAATCTATCGAATGGCACCATACACGACCCTCCATGGAGGTGGAGTGGGGGGTTACTTTAAAATATTAAATCGGAGCCCCCATTTTTTATTGCAGATTTGGATTTCTTACGTAAAAATAAGTAACTTTTATACGAGACTTTTTTCGAATTATGGATAGATAGCGATATATTCTAAAAAAACGATTGTTGGAAATGGAAAATTAAATTAAAAATAGACCCCACTAAAATTTAAAACTTTAATTAACTTTTTTTTGGTTTTAGGACCTACTCTTCACAACCCAATAGGTCCCCAAAGCGCTGGAGTGACTGCACATTTAGCATACTTTGCTCCCCTACCATAATATTTATCAATATTTACAAAACTCATTTCTAAGCAGATAAAATAAAAATATAGGTACATAATTAAACATAATGAAATATTGTTTATTTTAATATTTTATAATGTATAATTTAACAGATCAATATTAAAAATTACCTGTACTACTTACATTATTTACATTATTCCATCAAATCACCTCAAATTAATCTTGTTACAATACCGAACGCAATTGACAGTAGGCCTCGCGATAGTTTTTTGTTTTCTAGGAAATGCAATTTTCAGCAACATTTACTTTTAGAAACAAGTTAGTTTTTGAATTCACGGCGTGTGCGTTTCAACGAAATCGCTGTTTTAAAAATGTTAGTTCATAATCGAAAACGTCTGGCAATTATGAAAGCAGAACTAGATGCTGAATGGGAAAGATTAAATTTAAAGATTTGGGTATGTAAATTTTATTTATTTCAATTAGTTAGGTATAGTAGTGTGCACTGTGCACTTACTTTTAAAAGTATCGTGAATCAGTTGTTTATTATGTTATTATACCGTCCTATCATAATAATAATAATAATGTATTCTGTAGTGTCAGGTAACAGTGATAATAATATTATAAGATTAATTATTAGTCTCTCTCTATGATTGCTATTAAATATTTTAAAATCCAATATTTATTCAGCTCTGTTATTTTGGTCATTCACTTCATACCTTCAAATTTTCATAATTATTTATATATTTAGAAACAATTAATTGAAGTTAGATTTGAATTAGTTAAGAGCTAAATTAAATTGTCCTGATAAATGAAATGTTTAAATCAAACAGACGGAAAGACATAGTTTAGTTGAATTCAAATATCACAATTTTAAAAATCAGAATTAAAAACATTCGAAATGGATGTTGCCTAATATAAGGGGCTACGGGAAATGTTTATTCTTGTCTGGTTTTGTTTTAATTTACATAATTTATTAAATGTTTAAAAATTTATTATTAAATTCATTAGAATGTAATTTTTATATGACTTTTAACCTTTAGCTGCACATTTTAGTTATATTTAACTTCCAACCATTGCAATTTTCCGGAAACGCTAATAAACACGGTTGTACATTTAAATTGTTTTTTTGTTTGTTTTATCTTATACTTTCTAATCATTATTTCAGGTGTTAGATTAAACAGTATAAAGGTACCATAAACAATGAATCCTCACGTCACGTCAGTCCAGGTTTTTGGTCGTACCTACCTATTCTTCTGAACTAAATACATCACTCAGGCAATTTTGTTGTAGGTAATTATTTACTAATGGGATCATCTTTCTTGGTATTTCCAGTCCTTTCATTGCTTGGATCATTTGATTTTCTTGTATCATTCATTCATTCATTAAGCCTTATAATCCCTAGGGAATATAGTTAAGGCCATGGCGTTCAAAATCCTATTCTTGGGTGAGATTGATTGCTCCTGTATATCATTTATAGCTTGTTGTGTGTCTTTGCTGTTCTCCTCTTTTCCATTTCTTCCTGTCCTTGCACTGAACTTTCCAGTCTTTAACATGCATTGCTCTTATATCTTCTTCTACATCACCAGCCATCTTCTTCTAGACCTTCCTCTACACCTGGGCTATAGTAGTGTCCAGTTAGTTATCCTTCTTAACATATCTGAGTGTGTGCGTCTCTCTATAAGTCCTATCGGAAGGCTATTTTCCTCTTTCTTGCTAATTGTCGTTGTTTCCATCCCAATATGTCGTTGTTACAATATGTAATACATATACAACAAGTCTTATTAAGGTCTTATTAAGGTCTTATATAGGTTCATCTTGTTTCTCTTACTTAGAGTCTTGCTTCTCAGCAGATTTCTATTCATTCCATATGATTTTTTGCCGTTCATAATTCTTTCATCCCTTCTCTCTTTTCCGGTTTTCCCTATGTATTTTGGGAAAACATGACACTCACCACTGCAAATTTTACGAAAACTGAACACCAATCACTAATTTAACTAAAACACTAAAGTTGAAAAAAGTAGAGTCCTTGTGCATTTTTAGTACATTCTATTAAAATCTGTCAAGTTTTCACAATTAAAAAAAAATTTACCATTTTTAACTTAAATTATGTATCACAGTTATTAAGTAATTATTATTTAACCCAATTAGCAGTTCCGTATCACTTTGAAGATACTTTTAAGGTGCTTGAAATTAAAAACTGCTTTTTCTAAGGTGAGTCTAATAAATTGAGCAGGGACTGTACATTTGAATGCCGTCGATTCAGATTTTGAAACTAGATTTGAGAATATTTTGACTCTCGTAACACCTCAATAGATTATCAATCCATTTGTTGACATCAAAGTAACGAATTTTAGAGTTCATTTCAAGAGGAATTGGTTGGAATAAGCACCAACGAAGAACTTAATGTCGAGTTTAGGAACGGATATCAACATTCTGGCTTCAAAAAGACATACCTGTTACTTATCCCGTATTATGGATAACGAATACCGCGAGAAAGTTTTTAATTGCTTTTCCATCATACCTGGTAGAAACGGATTTCAACGCGGTTATAAATCTCGTAACAAAAAAAAAACAAATTGGACATCGTTAAACAAGGAGATTTGAGAATATATCTGACTAAGTTCATCCCTCCCATGTAACGGTAACGTTACTATATTTTGATTTAAACTTAATTAATAAATGTGTCAGGGTCATTCCATTTCAAATCGCTCAATTTTGGAGCAAAAAAAGTTTTGGACCTCCGATTTGTCTGAAAATTGGTATATAGCTTCTGCGGGACGTAAAAATAAGATATTTAAGGTCAAAAAATCTTCTTCTTCTTTTTTTCTCAAAATGTTATTTTATGCGATTTTACAGTGATTTGGTGTTAATTTATACAAATTTGCATTTTATATTGTAAAGTATCAATGGAAAACATAATATTTTAATAGAAGGGACTCAAAAATGTCATTATATGGTATTATAACAAGTTACTTTGATTCAAAACAAGCTTTTGATCAAATTTTATAGTGTAGAAAACGTTAAAATACCGTTTTTTACATTTTTCTCCATTCCCAAAATACATCATAATCGATTTGGCTGAAAATTTCCCCACAGATAGACAAAACATAGGACTTTAAGTGGTGAGAAGGATTTGAATTATATTACAATACCAAAAAATTTACATGCAATATTATAGTCAAAAATAGAGGCGTCTACTGTAAGTACAATTAACTCGAAAATATCGACCTCACGACAAAAATTGTTAAAAAGAAATTGTAATAATTGTAAATAAGATTTATTTGGAACAATTTCAGTTCCTACCATTTTTGGTCGAAAAGTTAAAAATGGCGGAGATATTGAGCAAAACAGGTTCTCCTTTAAAATCAAGATGGCGGCTAACGTAACGGAGGAATTCATTCGTGATTTTAAATTTAGGCTACTATTGACTCCCCTAAAGATCAGAAAAAATTAAATTTTGGGCAGCTCGGCATTCAAGGTCAAATGCTATCCCGACTGGACTAATATATACTTTTGAGTCTGATATTACTGTATGTAACTTTTTTGGTATTGTAATATAATTCAAATCCTTCTAACCACTTAAAGTCCTATCTTTTGGCTATCTGTGGGCGAATTTTAAGCCAAATCGATGATGATGTATTTTGGGAATGGAGGAAAATGTAAAAAACGGTATTTTAACGTTTTTTACACTATAAAATTTGATCAAAAACTTGTTTTGATTCAAAATAACTTGTTATAATGCCATATAGTGACATTTTTGAGTCCTTTCTATTAAAATATTATGTTTTTCATTGATACTTTACGACAGAAAATGCAAATTTGTTTAAATAAACACCAAATTACTGTAAAATCGCATAAAATAACATTTTGAGAAAAGAAGAAGAAGATTTTTTGGCCTTAAATATCTTATTTTTACGTCCCGCAGAAGCGTTATACCAATTTTCAGACAAATCGGAGATCCAAAATTTTTTGCCTGAGTGATTTGACATGGAATGTACCGTCAAAATGTTTGTTTTTTACTCCTTCATACTACAATATAAATACTTCACTACTGTTTGAAATTTAAATTTTTCAAATAGACGAAGCAACGAAGCACTAAAAAGCCCAAGACCTAGGAATTTTGTGCAGTAAGATGAATCGTCATGCAACTTTTTGCATTCAATTCGAGAGAGTGTCAGGCAATTTTGTGAACTAAATTGATCTCCGGCAAAAAATTTTGTGCATGAGAAAATGCATTTTCAAAGTGCATCTCGAAGAGATGGAAAATGAAAAATTTACAACTCAGGAAATATTGACGGAAATGATTTCAATTTTTATATTTGGGAGTTTTGGAGGTCAGTGAACACAAATTTCATGACGGCGATGGTCTCCGAGGTACCTGGTGCCCAGGGTGGAGCTCGTCGCCTGGGACGATCGAATAATTCGCGGGAGGATCGAATAATTCACGAAATGAAGATTGGATCGAAAAATTGAAAGATACGCTTTTAATATTTTTCAAAAATCTATCGAATGACACTAAAGACGACCACCCACTCCATCCCCTGGAGGTGGGGAGGGGGTAACTTTATCTTAAACGGAAAAGCCCGAGTTCTGAGCATCGAGCTATTGCATCGAGTTCTGAGCTATTCTTAAAAATTTCAGATGTCTAGCTAGTCGGGAAGTATTTTTAAAATCGATTACAAGATTGTTCTCGGACAAAGTGATAAAGAGACAAAGAACAAGTGAAGTATATGAAAACGTTTTAAAATTACTTTCATGTCATTACCACATTTTATTTCATGTATTATGTTATGGTTACATTTTACAAAAAATTAGATTTATGTTCATTTTTAAATCCACTTACAGAGATCTTTATTGCTTTAGCTTTAGATCCATTTTTAGGATTCACATTTCAAGTCTTTTACACTTTTACCCTTTCTTATAAACCTTTTTCCAGATGTCATTACTGTTTAGTAGTGTTTTAAAGACTTCGTTCAGTTCTTGGTTGAACAACTTTGGTTTTCTGTCCATAGGATTGTGCAAGTGCAAGTAAATAAACTTGATAGCACCACTAAAGTTTAATTTAACAAAAAATGCCCCTATTTTTTGGGATTTTATACCACACCTAAAACTTTGTGTTTTATATGAGGCAGGTAAAGAAATGGCTATAAAAACTTCGCATACGGACGCTGTTTCCTTCTAATGTGGTCGTTACGATAGGTTATGTCTCACCCGGGATACAGATCCAGAGTAAGGAGCCTCTTCGTTTAGTATTTGATCGACTCTGGTCTTTAGCTTGATGAGGGCCGTTTGTCAATTGGCCTTATTATTTCTATTTTGAATAAAAATTTGGTAATGTATAAAAAAATGGGAAAAAATTGGAAAAGTAATCGTAATTGTATCAGATTGTAGATCATCCTGCTTGCACTGTAGGTGGTCTTTATCTGTTGTGTCGCTTATCTATCCTTGATTTTCATTCCAGTAGTTTGCTAGTCCATCTTTTACCCTTCATCCTTGCCACAATGGTCAGCCCATTTCCACTTAAATTACACACCCTTTAGGTATATTACCTTTTCTTTCAGCGCCACACTTAGCATTGAAGTAGAAACGAGGTGGGCGCATAAGTTTCTGCCAAGAACTTTGTGCTCCATGATTCGTCATCATTATTAGCCGTGTTGAGTTCACTGTTAAACATAGGACTCCCGTAAATAATTTCATTGTGTCCGATATTGAGCACCTTGAATCCAATTCTGTCTAGGTCTCCATTCTAAAATTTTCTAGACTTAGACCCATCTTTCATCTCTGACTTTGGCAATATGGCCTGCCCAGTTCCATTACAGCGTTGTAATTCTTTTAACTGCGTACGTCACACCAGTTTTTATCCTAACCATGTTATTTTATACTCTGTCTTTGAGGGATGTATTCAATATTTACCTCTCCATTGCTCCCTGTGCCACTTTTATTTTTTACTTTTGTGGTAAGGGTAAATGTTTTTGGTCCAAACGTTAGAACTGGGAGTACACACTGATCAAAGACCTACCTTTTCAAGCACATGGGAATATCTGTTCTAAAGACTTCTCTCTGATTTGCATAAGTTGTCCTTGTTAGTACTATTCTCCTGTTTAACTCTGTTGTTTGGTTCATTCAATCTTTGCTTGTCCACTGCTGGATATAGCTTTCACTCAAAATTTTCCATCTGTTTCAATCTTGTGCTTCTTGCATGCAATTCCTATGGCAATTTTTTGTATCGTCAGTCCAACGTGTTGGTGGAAAACCTCTGCTTCGTAGACATCATCTCTTGGTCTCCATCCCAGTATCCGATTTGTCTATTTGTTATCCATCATTCGAGCCACGTGACCTCCCAGTTCCCTTCAGTGTTGCTACTCTCTCTAGAGCAGTGATTCTTAACCGGTGTTCCGCGGAACACAGGTGTTCCGCGAATGTGTTGCAAGTGTTCCGCGAAAAATATACGTTAATCTCGCAGACCGACGTGAAATTGTGTCGCTTCCAAGAGATCGGGAAGAATGAAAAATTCTCTTGACAATCTCGTCGGCGTATGCTATGCGTGTATTTATTGTCGCGGTTACCCGGTTACCTGTTTTCTGGTGTACCTGGCAACACTGCTGGTCTCGGTCTTCGGTAGTGATGCGAACTCCAAGCTTAAGATTGCTCATTTGCTTTGCTTTAATATGCCCTATTTGTCACGTGCACGCAACCGTTTCTCGTCGAAAACGACGCACTATTTTTATCGAGTTTTAAGTTCCAGTTGATAGGTAAGTAATTTAGGTTAGTTTATTTAAGACTTAACAGCAAGTTCAAATAAAAATAAGGTTACTTAGAGCTAACAACAACGATGAATATTGTTAATTTACTTTTGTAACTAATCACCTTTTAAAATAAAATTTGTTTCGCATTGCAGCAATGGACAAATTCCGCGGTATTAAAAGAAAACGTAGTTCTGACGATGCACAAGATATAAACTATGGAGTAGGTACCAGTACCTCTGTGGAGGGACAGCTTCCCATTTCCCAACCAACCAAAAAAGTTAATCGCCAGTATTAGGAAGAATATTTGAGTTATGGCTTTACATGGAAAGGTGATGAAGATTGTCTCATGCCAAATTGTCTTGTGTGTGGTGAAAATTTATCAAATTCGGCAATGGTCCCGGCTAAAGTAAAACGCCATTTTTCAACGAAACATGCCAATCTTAGTTCTAAAAGCAAAGCATATTTTCAAAGATTGTTGAAAATGCAAGAAAAGCAGGTAAGAAGTTTTGAAAAAATTGTTAAAATTTCTGACAAAGCACAGCTTCTTATAAAATGGCTGAATTAATAGCTATAAGGTTGAATCCGCATACTACTGCTGAATCTTTGGTATTACCAGCATGTGCAGAAATGGTAAAAATTATGTTTGGTGAGGATGCAAAAAAAGAAATTATGAAAATTCCCCACTCCGACGATACAATAAGAAATAGAATTAAAAATATGTCAGACGATATTGAATGTACAGTTTTTGGTATTATGACACGAGAAAATTTTACATTGCAAGTTGACGAATCCACTGACTTTAGTGGCAAAGCCTACTTAATAGGATTCATTCATTTTATTTCTGGAAACAAAATAGTAAATCAGTTTTTATGTTGTAAGGAACTTACTGAACATACAACGGGTCAAAATATTTTTAAGTGCATTACATCATATTTTGAAGAAAATAATATATCATGGAATATGTGCGTGAGTATTTGTACAGATGGGGCACCATCAATGTTAGGCTCTATTAAGGGATTTGCTACACTTGCGAAAACGAGAAACCCTAACATAATAATTACGCATTGTTTCTTGGACAGAGAATCACTAGTATGCAAAACGTTGGCAAATGCTTTAAAACCTGTTAGATCAAGTAGTGGGAATGGTCAAATACATAAAATCAAGGCCATTAAAAACACGCCTTTTTAAACAGCTTTGTTCTGCAATGGAAGCACAACACGAAGTTTTGCTTTTGCATACTGAAGTTAGGTGGTTAAACAGAGGAAAAGTCTTGAATCGAGTTTTAGAGCTTAAATGCGAATTGTTAGCATTTTTTCAACCAGAAGGTGCAGCAACAGATAAATTTGCAATATATTTAGAAAATAATATTTGGCTTGCCAAATTAGGATATTTGACTGACATTTTTAAATATCTCAATAATATTAACACGAGTGTCCAAGGAAAATTTGAAAATATTTTGTCTTGTACTGACAAATTATCAGGGTTTCAAAAGAAAATATCTCTTTGGAAAAATCGCATATTAGAAAAAGGTACATTGGATGTGTTTTCCAGTATTAGCGCAAATATTGAAGAGATGAGATCCGTTATCATTGAACATTTGACGCTATTAGAAGAAAAAATTGATCACTACTTTCCTTCCCTAAATACAGATAATTACGATTGGATTCGAAATCCTTTTATCTCGATTAATATGTCGAAATACGAGCTATCATTACAAGAGGAATGAAGAGTTAGTAGGCTTGTCAACGGATCGCACTCTGAAACTAAAGTTTTCTTAAATGTCACTTGAAGAATTTTGGATTTCTGTGCAAGCTGAACACCCACTTCTTTCTACAAGAGCATTAAAGGTATTACTACAGTTTGTAACTTCATACTTGTGTGAATTAGGTTTTTCAACCTTCACAAACATAAAAACAAAGAAACGTGAAAGACTTGGGAATATTGATGAAGAAATGAGTGTAGCGCTATCGCATATTAGACCGGACATTGCTAAAATTTGCAAAAGTCATCAGGCTCAAGTGTCAATTTTTATGTTATTATGTTAGTTATGCCCATACATCTAATTGTAAAATAAAATGTAATACAATGTATTTACTAATCTACATATGATTTGTTAATTTCTATTTTTAGAATATGTTTTTATTCTTAAATTTTTTGGCATGTATTTGCAGTTAAAGAACGTGTTTTATTTACATTTGTATTTACATTTGCACCCCTTATTTAGTGTTTCCTATAAAATAACACAATAGTGTTCTGCGACTTTTTCAAAATTTGTCAAGTGTTCCCCAGCTTTGAAAAAGTTAAGAACCACTGCTCTAGAGTATCAGATACTCCTAATCTTCGTCGTGGCTGACGGTTTGGTATCTTGTCTCGCAGTGAAACGCCCAACATAGCACGTTCCATCGTCCTTTAAGCCACGGATCTTTTGAACTATTCTCGTTGTCATGGTAAAACACACTGATTAAATGTTTTTCTTTTAAGACATATTGGTAATGTCGTACGATCTAACTTACCGAAGGCTGAATAACTCAGTGTTATAGACGGAGAAGCTCAACGGCTTCGTTATCTTTTCCTACGCGATTCTCGTGACCTAGGTATTTATAGGCCATTACCTGGTCTATGGATCTTGTTCCTACGTATATATGTACCTTCGATGACTATAAGATACTTTTAGCAAGGAAAGGAAAAGGAAAGTTCTTTGGCCTCATCTACCCTATCAGCTGTTAGCACACCATCTGCAAACCTCATACATATATATTCCAAAAGCGTAGTGAACAGTTTTGGTGATATGATCTCTCCCTGGTCCCTGACGTACTCCACGTTGTGTCTGGAATTTCTGAGTTTGACGATCACCCACTCTAACACTAACTGTTGCGTTTATGTATATGTATTATGTTTTTAATTATATTTTTCTACAACCGTGTTAAAAATGCAATTTTTAGCACTATATAGGAGCGTTAAAAATGCTACTTTAAAGCACTAGTGCTTTAAAAATTTTAAGGCACTGCAGTTAAAAGTGAATTGTCAAATTGTGAAACATCAAAATATTTATATTTCATTTGTTAACCTTTAACTACCCGCGCATCAAGTTATAACATAACTACACGCGTGGCGTACTTTATACGCCACAAGAAATAGACGGAGAGCTAGAGCCGAAAAATCATCGTCATAAGTAATATGGAGTTTTTCCTGTGAAATGTGTCCATTGTATATTGACAATTATGACCCCTTTCAGGCTGACACCTCAGTGGATACAGGAAGTAGCAATAAGGGATGAAAGGGGAAAGTTAATGCAGTCATTAAAGGTTTTCACCTCCTATTTTGTTAAACCTCCATCGATTTGCATGAAAATTGGTGACTAGTTAGAGCATACCTCAAGAAATAAAACTAATTTGGTGGCAACTTGCACTTTTACCCTGGTGTTGAATACCACCCCTTCCCGCGGGTGAAAACAATTTTATTAAAAATAACCCCACAAATTGATAAAGGGACAAATTTTAAGTAAAATTTGTTATATCATATTATTAAAATAAATCAATACTTTTTGAGTTATTAAAGATAAAAGATTTGTCTATTTAAGAGCATATGCGTGAAGTTCCGGATGATAAAAATAACATAATATTAATTAAGTGTATGTTAGTAAAATATTATTTTTATATTATTTCGATATTTAATTGAATTTTTTCTATCAATATAAACTGAATATGTCCAGAAACTGGGGGTGTCCAATAATGGGTACATTTTACATATTTGAATACACTTTTGCTAAATTTATAATATCGAAATAATATAAAAATCATATTTTAGTACCACACAATTAATTAATATGTTCTTTTTATTATCCGTAACTTCACGCATGTGCTCTTAAACAGACAAATCTTTGATCTTTAATAACTCAAAAAGTATAGATTTATTTTAATAACATGATATAACAAATTTTATTTATAATTTGTCTCTCTATCGATTTGTGGGGTTATTTTTAATAAAATAGTTTTCACCCCCGAGAAGGGGTGGTATGCACCTCCACGGTAAAAGTGCAAGTTGGCACCAAATCATTTTTATTTCTTGGGGTATGCTCTAACTAGTCACCAATTTTCATGCAAATTGATGAAGGTTTAACAAAATAGGAGGTGAAAACCTTTAAAGACTACACTAACTTTCCCCTTTCATCCCTTATTACTACTTCCTGTATCCACTGAGGTGTCAGTCTGAAAGGGGTCATAATTATCAATATACAATAGACAAATTTCACATGCCAAACTCCATATTACTTATGACGATGATTTTTCGGCTCTAGCTCTTAGACTAAAAATACACTGAAAAACAGCTTATTTGTTTATTTTTTTTTTTTTTGAAAAAATACACTTAGATGTTTGTTAAAAACCTTATTCGGCATCAGTGAATACTTGGAGTTCCTTCTCAGTAAGCCAATTGGGATTTATAACTGGAATCATGGAATAACTGGATTCCATGATAAATAAAATTATTAATAAAATTTTGTTTGAAATGTAATTTTTTACAGGAGAAAAAGTATTGTTTATAAAGAAAAATATATTTTGTGCCATAATGACTAAAAAACAATTGAAATATGTACTTATATTACTACTTATGTTAATATAATCGTGGCGTATATTGTCCACCACCGGAAACAACAAATAATAAACTGTAAATTACGATCTTCCCAGAACGCCGATTATAACGAAACTAAAACCAAATTGTAAAGCACATTCCAGTGATAGGTTAGAGAGATAAACAAGGCCAAAAATTAAATTTTTAAATATATTTGCAGTAGAATTCTTATATCTGGCGTACAAAATACGCCAGCGCGTGCAGTTAAAGGTTAACATTAATATTAATAGTACAACTTGCGCAATTTAAAAAAGGTGGTTTAAAAGGTTTTTTAAAATTTAATTTAAACTGTATTATTGCATTTTTAACACGTTTGTAGAAAAAAACTATTAAAATTTGTTAGAATATACAACAATAAAAGTAGATGTTATTCTATAGTTGTTATGATTTACGTATTGACAGTATAGGCAGTTATGATGTAATGAAAAATATAAAAATGGAATGTCAGTTCAAGTAAAAGTTTTTATAGCTATTGTCCTGTAATTGAGAATTAATAAATTATAATTGTTGATATATAAGACGTTTGTAGAAAAAATATTGTATGATATACGTGTCAAAAAGTACATTTTTAAGGCACTCATGTGAATTGCAGAATTCGCTTCGCTCATTCTGCAAACTTTCACATGCGTGTCTTAAAATTGTAGTTTTAACACTTGTATCATAAATAACTATTAATGTACCGTTAGTCAGTTCGGCATTCTGTCAAGCATTCCAACATTTTTTTTATAATATGGTGTCAAAGATGTATTTTTTATCTTCCTTTATATTTCTACTTCATGCAGATAACAGTACTAATACTTTTCCAAGAATCCTTTTTCATAAGATCATAAAAACCATCACCATCATCAATGGCGTTACAACTATTCGTGAGTCTTTGCCACCTTTACTATTGCCTTGCGTGTTTATCGGTCCTCTGCCACTATTTCTCATTATCTCACTCCCATTTCCTCCAGATCCTCTCTAACTGCATCTTTCCGCTTTTTTCTACGCTGTCCTACAGACGTTCTCCCATCTGGTCTTTCCCAACAAAACAGATTGTTTATAAGGCGATTGCCGTTACTGCGTGTCACATTTCCTGCTCATTTTAGTTTATTGGCCTTTATAATATCTTGCCATAAAAAACTATACATAAAAATTATATATGTTACAGTTCAAGTTGATTCTCAGTTAGAGTTGACTCCAACTAGTTGGAGTCAACTCCAACTGAAAGGGGCAGTAAAAGTTGATTTTAAAAATTTAAATCAGCTTTTACTAGTTGGAGTTGACTCTTCCTGGATCGATTCAGTAAATGTTGATTATACGAGAATCTCAAGTGCATTTTTAATGAGTGTGCGTTTCTTTGTTTTGACCGTTTCAACTGCTTATTAGTATAGTCTGTAACATCGCCCCCGTTAGGTAAATTATTCTGATTCGATTTTTTGCACAAACTTACTCAAAGAAATACATCCGTATAACAATCCTTATAACAAATACACAGGGTGTCACGCGGTACCGCGGTCGAAAAATTGTTTAACCAATTTCAGTAGTCAGTCAGTAAAGTGACTCTTTATCGAACGAGTCTGATATTACGAGCAGAGGAACAGACGTGTTCGATAAAGAGTATTGAGGTGGTGCGTACAAAATTGTATCTTCAATCATAAAAAAACTAACACTTACTTACAACTTTGAGGAAATATTTTTAATTTTTGACGAAATAAAAAATTCGTATGACAGTAACGAGAGTAATCCCAGATGACTTTTGCATGATGGCCGGTTTTGATGTTTAATCGATATAGTTATCAATATTGTATACCTACCTAATTACTAAATCTGTAAAGTTTTGATTTATTTTGTATGAATATAATTGCGAAACACTACAGAATTTTACTTTTTGACATAAATTTTATTAATAATAAGATAAATTTTGTACAATATTTTTAATAATTACAGTAAATAAATTTTAATTTCACTCAAATAAATAATCGATTGCAGCCATTGACCACTTACATTCAATCTCGGTTAATTTGATTAATTATCGCGGCAGGTAAAGTAACATTCTTCTTTCACTACAACAAAGTGTTACTTTACTGCCGAAAATGAGGGCAAATGAGTACAATAATGAATGATTTTAGTGACGTTTGGCGATAAACAATGATTTTAAACAAATTCGCAAAAATATGTAAATTTTTCACTTCGTACAAATTTTTTTTTTAGATCCGTTGGGCCTTTTTTCTCTAAAATTGACTGTTGTCGAGTTATTAGCGACTTAAAATTTGAAAAACGCCAAAATAACCATTTTCAAGGTTAATAACTCGGTTAAAGATAATTATTGTGAAAGTCGAGCGAGCGGCCGTGGGGTAACGGCATAATCGCTGGCCTCATACGCCAGTGCACGTAGGTTCGAGCCCTGCTAAAGACAAACCATTTTCATTTCCAAGAATGGCACGAGCCGTCTCACCGTGCCTCGGAAAGCACGTTAAGCCGTCGGTCCCCCTGGGCTAGTGTACATCTACACTAGTTACTTGAAACAGGGTTAAAGATGTAATTGGCGCCGGAACTGTCCGAAAAGCAAAAATGCCATACGATATTATATATCATGAAAGTCAGAAACTAAAAAAAATCAAAGATTAAAGCTACCTCTATAAGATCCTGAAGAAATTTTTATCATTATTTCATTAATAAGATATTATTTTTAATTATCAACAATGAGCGCTAACCGTGTATTGAGGCGGTCGTCAATGTGAGTGCGAGTGAGATTCACCATTGGACGGCTGGAATGGTGCATCTCTTTAGCACTCACAATTGACGGCCGCCTAATACGCACTTAGCGCTCATTGTTAATAATTAAAGATAAAGCTTAGTAATAAAATAGTGACAAAAATTTCTGCTGGATCTTGTAGAGGGGGCTATAAACTTTGATTTGGTCACTTTCTGACTTTCATAATAATGGGTTTTAACCGAGTTATTAAGCCTTGAAAATGGCTATTATCGCATTTTTCAAATTTTAAATCGCGTATAACTCGACAACAATCAATTTTAGAGAAAAATCACAAAATACCTTTTTTTTGCTCAGAACAACCCAAATGATCTAAAAAAAAAATTGTTCGAAGTGAAAAAATTATTTTTGTGAATTTGTCTAAAAAAATTGTTTAAACAATTTATCGATCAAGGTACTGCCTGGCACCCAGTAGATTTGTTATAAGGACCTCTTTTTGAGTAAGTTTGTGCAAAAAATTCGAATCGGAGTAATTTACCTAACGGGGGCGACGATACAGCCTAGACTAATTTGAACATATTCAGTAACATTTAATTTCTAGAATCGGCTGTTTGTGTGAATCAGAATCAACTTTTACTAAATGGCATTGGGAAGAGTATACTTTTCCTAGTTAGAGTCTACTTTTATTAGTAAATGTTGAATATAAATCTTCATTTTATATTTATAATCAACTTTTACTGAAACCAGCCGTTAGAGTTCACTCCAACTAGTTGGAGTCAACTCCAACTGGATAATCAACTTGAACTGTAACATATATACCAATAATTTTGAAACGCAGTACAATAGAGAACACACAATATTAATATAAACGTTCATACTTCGTCTCTAAACTTATCTAAGAATCTTTTAATGTATGCACCCTTCTTTCACACAAGACATCGCTACGACGTTCATCTAACACTAACATCTACCTGCTTTTGGCTACACAGCTAGACCAGTTTACACTCTACCGCTAAATCCTCTACCTCTCTTTTGCGCTTCATGATCCGTCAGACCGGCGTTCATTGATCGACCCCACCATCATCTTGCGCCGTTGCCGGATCTCGCCGTCTAGAATAAAAACATTCTCTCTGTTTATTTTGAGCCTTGTGCTTATACCACGCATCTGAAATAATAGCAGGATCAGTGTCAGTAAATAAACAATAATTTTTGATGAAACATTAATTAGATAATGATCCGTTTTTGAAGGTTTAGATTTAATTTTGTTGATAAAAATTTAACCGTACGCCAATGAGATAATGTGTACTACAGTATTATCTCAATTGTGATTAGAGATTAAACAAAGTATCTGTTTATCTTCAATTGAACAATACTGTTCCCTTATCAGCCGGAATAATAACAGTGGCATTATTTGACTAATAGCAAGATAATTGTTTTCGGCTTCCTATTATGAAAACATTGATTTAAATAACCGAAATTACTATTGTCCATAGTTTCATAATATCCTTTATTAACGTTTATTTAATAACCAAGAACAATTTTAGGAATAATTGAATTCTGTGGCTATTTGCCAAAACTTGATATGTCAAATAGAACAAGTTTTCAGTAGAGCGAAATTAAAAATATATAACCTCATGACAATTTGTTTTTATTTTTTACTTGCTCAAATTTTATTAGATTTTTATGAAATTTCGTATATAAATAAATAAAATGCTGCTTAAACTAATAGTGTACATTAATTTTGGAAATTCTATTGTGAAAAATGATTTTACTAACATATCATGTTTTGGCAAATATCTTAGATGCCATATATAGACATATCATGTCAAAGTGAAGTATATAAAATACGTGAATATCATAATTACAAAATAAAAACTGAAGAAATTTATACTGAAATTTAAACTTGATATTTAATAAAGATGGTTACTTTTAATCAATTTATAAAATAATGTAAAATTCACCAATTTATTGAATATCTAAATTTAAACTTCAGTGTAAATCTCTTTGAAATGAGTAATAACAATTAGCAAAATTATTTTTATTGTTCATTGTTATCAATCTACATAAAAAAGCAATGTTTATCATTTAAAAATAAAACATTAAATTCCATCATTTACATTCTCACTAGTCTTGAGTCCGTGGTAAAATGGATGGTACACTGGATCAAGGTATTGCAGCAGGAAAAGCAAGTCTTCCTTTTTTTGATGTTTTATGGGTTTAGGTCCACTATAAACAGGTTCTAATGTAGAGGATCCATCTGCTGCCCTCTGCGTTTAATATTAAGGGTAGAAACGTCAAGACCTTTATGTGCATATTTAATGTCTATAACACCCACCTCTTTACCAAAACGTAGAACTTTTATATCATGCCATTTCACATTTTCATTAACCACACCTTTATCACGCTTTACATAGATATTCTGGAAAAGTTTTGAATACGCTAGAAAATCTTTCCTCTGCATTTCGATAACCTGGAATTTCTTCTTACCGGGGACAGTTCTAACAAACTGGTACCAGTCACGAGGTATCCTTATTTCAATTTGTGACGATTTTTTGGCACGCTCAATTCTTGCATGGTCGGCATCACATTCCATTCTAGTATGACCCACTTTCAGGAACTTGTGTTGTATTTCATTTATGGTTGTTGATCTATAAACAAATAAAGACAGTGCTCCTGCAACAATGTTATTTTTGCTTTGCCCGGGACAAGAATCCGAATATAGAACAACTTTTTCAACTGTATCAACTAAGCTGTCAAGGTATTTTAAAAAACAAGAAGCAACTTGATCTGATCCACGGTCTGACAACCCCTCATGCCACATACAACATGAAGTGGTATTTTCAGTGCAATTTCTGATGGTGAGGTTATATGTCCAGAGCAATATTTTATAGTAGACTACATTTGTGCTTAAATTGGGTGTTGGTAGGTTCTGTTGTAAGTCAAATACTAAAACAACCATTTTACCGCTACTGTTTCTGGATAACTCTATTTCTGCTTTTTTTTCACCATAGGCAATCTCTGCTAGCTGAAGGTGTTTATTTTTCTCTTCATCCACGGCTGCACGTATTTCTTCACTATTAGAGGATTTTTTTCTTGTTTTCTAGATAATCACAAGTCTTACATGTATCGATACTAGGATTTTTAAATTTATATCCAAGTTCTTTAAAAATCTTAGCATAAAATGAATATGATACAGGCATTGTTCTGTTTGATACATAAAGATCATCCATAAGTTTAATATTTAGATTGGGAGCTAAATAGAGTCAACTTGTGTGTCTTCGAGAGTAGTGGCTCTCATATTTTGGAAAAGACTCTATGTGTTTTATAGCTTCAGCTTTTTCGTCTGGTCGAGCGTTATGTGGTTGGCGTTTTCCAGATCCATTAGGTTCTATAAAACCCGTGGGTGATATTTGTTTTTTTTTTATCAAAATATCAATTTTTCCCCTTGTGATACCATGTAGATTCTGGAACATGTATTTGCAAACTTTTAACGTTTTGTCGTTATATGTGATATTATAGGTTTGCAGGTTTTTGTATACCTTTTCTTGTAATATGTTCTTCTCCTAACATCTTCTTTTCTTTCATTTCTACTCTGTTATATTTCGGTTTTTTAGGTTGAATATTAGAGTTATTTATTTGGTCTTTGCCATCGTCACTTTTATGTGTAAAAGTATCATTACTTACTATGTCATCCGTATTATTACTGGAAGTAGCTGTTGTTTCACACTTTTTAGATGACATTGCTTGATATTTACCTGGCCACTCATTGTCACTACTTGTGTCAGATGAAGTGTCCGAAGGAATATAATCTTCATCTACATCTGAATTATCACTATTCAAATAAATGACACTAATTCTTCAGAATGGCCAGTGGATCCAGAAGTTGAACTTATTTCTTTAATTTCGGCATCAACTAAACACCTTTTCAATCCTCTTATATCACTTCCCACTGATTTTTTAAAGTCCTCACTTTCAGTGTGTAATACTGTTTCTTCGATATTTACTAAAACCGCCGAATCTTCATGTTGGCTAGTAACCATATCAACTAACAGCTTTCCACGCGACATACTTTTACTAATAGTTTTCTTCAGACAACCAAAGAACCACCTTAATTTAGTAAAATGCACAACAATAAAATTAGGTTATGTTATCGTCAGCTGGTAACCAAAACTTGATATGTCTATAAAACATCCGTCCACATTTTAAATCTGATGGTGACAAAACTTGATATGTCGACTTATCAACATTTGGCAAATATTAAAATGAGGTAATTTAATACATCATGTTTAGTCTTTATGGGCCATTCCACGAACATACGCCTGTTTTGGATTACTTCAACAACGAATATTTTACTGTGCAACATAAGAAGTACGAAAGTAAATGGCGCTAATAATTATTCCAAAAAACAACAATGCAATTTGCAATTTACTTTCGTTCTTCTTAATTTGCACAGTAAAATATTCGTTGTCGAAGTAATCCAAAACAGGCGTATGTTCGTGGAATAGGGTATAACTTATATCTTTAATAATATTGTCCTTAGACATATCAAGTTTTGGCAAATAAAAATATAACTTTAAACACATATCATGGTTCGCAAAGCTGAAAACCATGATTTTTGACATATCAACTTTTGGCAAATAGCCACAGAATTATCTTATACTTCTTTCTCTGTATAAGGAATTCTGCTTGTTCATTGGCGGATTGATACCTCTATGCTCTATGGAAGCTTATATATTTTATTTTGTTTTATAATTTTGGTCACTAAATGTTGTTAGTAAAATTGTTCTGTTATTGTTGCTTCACCATATTTCAGTAATTCGTTTGGTATTCCATCCTTACCTACAGCTTTTATGTTGTTCAGCTTTTCAAGTGTTTTCTGAACTTCCTGTGTATTTATATTAGGTAACTAGTGCTGAATGAATTATCTTCCAATAAAACCGTCCCAGGAACGCAACTCAAAAATACATATTGACAATATCATTTTAAATTCATTTACTTTAAAATGTATAAAAATGGCTGAATTGTCAATGTGAATGAGTCATGAGTCAGATAAAATTAGATTATTTGAAGAATTTTTTACCATGTACCAAAAAAGCAATATTTATTTAATTTATTAAGGATTTTTATTTTGATGACGATTTCCAAAGTGTAAATCGAAAGGTCAAATAAACGTATTTTAAAGTAAAATTGTGGCTTCCCAATAATATCTTAGATATGGTATCGTTTATTCTTCTGGCATAATCTCACGTCATAATACAGGGGTGGCCAAACTGCGGCTCGCGAGCCACATGCGGCTCTTTGAAGGATTACTTGTGGCTCTCGATTGTACCCTAGTTATTTTTCAATTTTGTATTAGATATGATTTAAAAAAATTATTATCGTTCCATAATATGTGTTTCAAAATGTCTTTTAATTTACTGACAACAAACATGAAAGACTTTGTAACAAATTCCATTTCCATCCAAGATAAGAATGATATGACACATCGAAAACTGCGCTAACGAACATTACATAAGAGTGGCGCAATGTAAAAGTCAGTAATCAACCGAATCCAGACCGATTTTTGTATAACTCTTGCTACAGATGTAATTTGTAATTTGTATTAGGTACACATTTTGCATTTAAGTCATTTTACTCGACTTAGAAAAAAATGTTTACCATATTATACTAGAAAAACTTAACGAGTAGGTATATAAAAAAGCCGGAAGGAATATTGACCGAACTCCAAAATAGATTTGAAGACTTAAAATATGTTAAATCGTATCTTCATTTTTTTCCGAATTCATTTGAAATGAACATAGTTCATAAGGTGAAATTTTTATTATTACCAATATATGACCTAAACAACATCTGGAGAATTAAAATTAATACAGACGCAAGAAGATCAAGCTCGAAAATAAAACTATAAGTCGACGCCGAATACTGAATTTTGGAAATTTGTACCAGAATCCAAGAAGGTACCCTAAAAAAGAATGCTTGTCGAATTATTTCCATATTAGGAACAACGTACTTGTGTGGACCATTTTATTCCATTTTATAATTCGTGAAATCCTAACACCGATCAATATTACCTAACCAGCATCTAAAAGAATTACTGAAAAGTCACATATTAATCACCAGATTCTAAAGAATTATCAAAAGAAGGAAAACAAAAATGTAATTAAGTTTAAATATTTCGTAATTGTATTTCGGTTTTCAGTAAGTAAAAGTTCTGTTAAAAAAATTGTAAATACCTTCTATACATAGATACCTTTTGAATAAGTATTTTATTGCGGCTCGCGAAAAACTTCAACTTGTGAAAAGTGGCTCGAACTATTAAGAAGCTTGGCCACCCCTGTATAATATGAACGGAAATTGTTTGTAATGTTTCACCCACATGAAAACAAATTTAACACCACATACTTTTTAAAAGGTAATTCAATACGTAATAAAGCTTCCTTATCAGAGCACATTTCACTACTGCCACTTATTATCAATTTTTTATCGGTCCATTAAAACACCATTATTACCTTTGTAAGGGAATGTACAACTATGAATAAAATTTGCTGACAGGAGCGACCTATAGATAAACATACATTTTACAAATAATTGCTGTATCCTGCATAGATTTTTATTTCCATGACAAAGTAGATGATACGTTTATCAACTGATTTATTTCGTTTATTTGCTGCTACGTGAGAGTATCAGGTGTCACAGGCTTATCCGCTTATGATGAATAGTTTTAACAAAATAGAACACTCCATAGATAGAGCAATAATAATTATTGCTCTATGCTATGGAGTGTTCTATTCGTGTATTTTTTATCCTTTACCTCTTTCTATAATTATTATATAAAGAGGTAAAGGCTAAAAATACTCATAATACAGCAAAATTCCTCTAATCCTGGATGAAAATTTTAAAACACTTATTAAAATATTGGAACTGAGAGCTGAATTTTCATGATGACTTGGTAATATTACTTTTATGGAATGTAATAAGGAAGGAAAATCTTTGAACTTTAAGCTATCATTGGTGTTTAAATCATGATCAGAATTCGACATACTGCGAAAAGCTTCACAAAGTGGAGTTGAAATCTTGAGTTTCCAAATTTATCTGATAAATCTGCTTCATTCAATTTTATTGTTTTTGCATAAAGAGAAGGATCTTTCTGTTGTATTTTACTAATATTGTTTTGCTTATTGATATTTTCTTCTATATTCCAGAAGCATCTCAATCTCTGAAGCTTCAACATGTAAAGCATTACATTGAAAAATTAATTTCATAGCTCATAAACAGTCCTGTAGAAGTAGAACCATATTTTGTATTTAGGGGAGTGCATGGACGTATAATCTTTATCGGTCTTTATTTATACGTCCATGGGGGGAGGGGGGGTGCATATAGATTTTCACTTCGGAAAAAATCAAACAAGATAGAACTTTTTGTAATTTCATTAAGAAATGTTTAATAAACAACATATCAAAAAGTTCTACTCGAGAAGTGGGTGCTTCATTTTTTATTAAACAAATGAACTACGAAGTTTGATCTTTTTTTAAATATCTCCGAAAATATAAATTTTAGAACAAAACTGACTTGACCATTGAAAAATTCAGAAAATTTTACAAAAAAAAAACTCCTATATAAAGATTTTTCTAAAATTAAATCTGTAGCTTCTATAATTTTTTGTTTATAACGCTAAAGTCATCCTACTACCCTACTCACAAACATTGGCGCACTGTAAACTAACGTACGGCGAAGTGCACGGTTGAGTTATTTTAATGTAATTTTTTAACTAATGGATCAAATGAAATTTTACAAATTGAACCTAAAAGAAGAATAATTTAAGCTATCTTATGGTTATAATAAAAAGAAACAAAATGTATGGGCATAAGTACGGTGGGGGCGGAAAGTGAGCCATGAATTTTGTTTAAAAATTATTTGAAAATGTGTAACTAATACAATTTTTCTTATAAAACCCTCAATTTTGCACAACTTACCTTTCAAGCATCGTACTAAATGATGTTTCATTCAAAAAAAATCTCAAAAATTTAATTCAAATGATGTGACGTCTTAAAAAATGTAATTTTTGAAATCTTCGTACTTTTATAGAATTACCACCACTTTAAGACGGTATTACTCAAGTTTGAACAGATCTATTACAGTTTTATAAGTGCTTTTTTAAAGCTTAGGATGTAATCTTTAAAATGCACTGAATTATTTTACTTTAAAAATGAAATAGACTATTTCTTTTTGAGAAAATTAAGAAAGATAACAAAAATGTAATACAAAAACCGAAAATTACCAGCAAAAAAAAATGTTTATATAAAGTGATCAAAACTTTTTTCGGTAAAACTTACCTAAAATACATTTAATAATAAACTTCAACAATAATAAATGTTCAGCAAAAAAAATTTTTTTAGCTCTTATACATTATGTCTGCGTAACTTAGAACCTATTGATAACTTTTTTATTATCAGTTTTACGAAAAAAAGTTATTCTTTATAAAATACTCTGCATCGTATATAATCTAAGATGCAATCATCAAATATCAAATTTAATGATTTTATACGAGGTGTGTCAAAAAATATGAATTTCACTCAAGAGTAAAGTATCGTTAAATTTCGCAATATCGAAAATTGTTATTAAGAAAAGTTGTTTGGAATTAAAAAAATTGTTTTAGTGTTCAATTACATCCTTCTAATTAAAATATTGTAAATAATAAACGCACTTAACTCTTAAGAAAAATTCATATTTTTTACATACCTCGTATAAAATTAAAAAAGTTTAATATCTGATGGTTGTATCTTAGATCTTAGACCAGGGAGAGCATTTTATGAAGAATAACTTTTTTTCGTAAAAGTGATAATAAAATAGGTAGGTATCATAATTATTGTAATAAAATGATGATGATGATATCGATAATTTGAGAAAAATTTAAAAAAAATTTTCGATTAGAATAATGTAATTGTATATTTAAACATAGTTTTTAATTTCAAACAACTTTTCATAATAGCATTTTTTGATATTCTGAAATATAAAGGTACATACTTTACTCTTTAACGAAATTCATATTTTTGACATAACTCGTATAAAATTGATAAAATTTGATATCTGATGGTTGAGTTTTAGATTTTTGACTATCCAGAGCATTTTATGAAGAATAACTTTTTTTCGTAAAATTGATAATAAAAAAGTTTTCCATGTGGTTCCTAGCTACGCAGACATACTGTATAAGAGCTTCTGTATAAGAATTTTCAAATTGCAATGCCATATTCGGATTCAGTATAATCAAAAACAAAATAGAAACATATTTGATCAAAGTAAAATGATGAATTTAACGATATTTTTAAAATTATTAATACAAAACAATTGTTATTGTTTAAAAAATTAATAAACAATTAGCGGCCATATCCGCGAGTAGAACTTTTTACTTTAACATGTATATAAACTAACAAAAAAAGTTTTAGAAAAATATAAGCTTGTTTGAATTTTTCCGAAACAATGCATGTTTTCGTTCTAATTGCACTCCCCTAATTTCTGTTAAAAGATTTTAAATGTTAAACCAACATTAAACTATATTTCTTAACTTAATTCTGAATATTTTATTCTTATAATCTGTTAATCAGATTAAGTGGATATTAACCTTGGCATCAGCCGAAAATGGGGGCTCTATACTATAATTCCATATGGAGTGACCTCCATAATAGGATAAAGGTCACTTGAAAAATGTGAGAAACTTGTATTCCCAAAGGGATAAGGGTCGCCTCACAAATGGAATAAAATTGGGCTCCCAACAGGATAAACAGGGACCCACAACGGGATAAAAATGGTCTCTGAGTTAGAGGAAGCCTGGATTCCTCATGAATCCCCTAATCAGATTAAAAACACAAGATAAGTATGCGAAAGAAACGAAAGAATCTCATGCTTTGACCAATGAAGTAATTTTCTTTAGAAATGTAGTCAAAGACGATATGAAAAGTAATAAAATAAGCAAAATCAGCCACTTGGCTGATTATCTATTGATTAGGAATAAATTTATTGCATCAAGTGTCCCAAACGTAAGTACAGCATTAATAAGGTTTCTTACATTACCCGTAACTGTTGCAAGTAGTGAAAGATCTTTTTCTAAACTAAAAATAATAAAGAAATACTTAAGGAACTATGTCCAATACTAGACTGTGTGATTTTAGTGTAATTAGTATTGAACATGAAAGACTCGGTCTTTAGATGTAGAAAAGTTAGCAAGACTGTTCCTAGAAACAAAGAGCCGCAGGGGCTTTGTCAGGGAATAGGAATTAACATACAGTGTTGTTCCTATGAGCTGTAGGTAGGTTTGACTGTAAGAATGCATCATCTAGTAAAATTAATCAAAGTACTACTTAAGGAACTCTATGTCCAATACTAGACTGTGTGATTTTAGTGTAATTAGTATTGAACATGAAAGACTCGGTCTTTAGATGTAGAAAAGTTAGCAAGACTGTTCCTAGAAACAAAGAGCCGCAGGGGCTTTGTCAGGGAATAGGAATTAACGTACAGTGTTGTTCCTATGAGCTGTAGGTAGGTTTGACTGTAAGAATGCATCATCTAGTAAAATTAATCAAAGTTTGAGAAACGGAACATAAACATTATATTGTTGTTTGCGATATCATGTATACTATACTGTGTATAGGGCACTGAATAAATAAAAAATATTGAGTAAAGTAAGTAGTGTATATTTTATCGTCCTAAAAAGTACATTAAATAATTGTAAGTATATAATGTGATCCTTACTTCAGTTATATTATTGGTATTTGGAAATGTTCAGTAACTTAAGGGGCTATCCTAGTGTAAAAGTACGAAATTCATATAAGTATTTTTTTGGGAATTTCTAATAAAAAAAGTACTGTGCCAATTATTTTGAAAATTGGCATAAGCATGTACTATAAAAAGAAGTAAAACAATTTTCATTAATAAATATTAAAAATTAAACGATTTATGCGCCAGATACTGGCACCGTGAAAATAAAAAACATAAGTTATTTCCTATACCATTAACTATGATTTTTGAAAAATATTAAAATTTGGGAAAATGACGAAGTGTTGAAATTTTTTTTAAAATTAGCTAGAACATTTACAGTTTCAGAAACCGCCAAATTGACATTTTTTATCCGATCAAATACCCCTAGTTGATGGTATAGAAAATAACTTACATTTCAATAATAACTTTGAAATTTCATGTTTCAGGGTCTCTATTAGTCCAAATCACTGCAGCAGTGGAGCTATGTTTTTATTTTCACGGTACAATGCTCATGCAAATTTTCAAAACAATTGGTACAGTTCTTTTTATTTTAGAAATTAAAAAAAAAAAGTATGTGAATTTCGTACTTTTACACTAGGATAGCCCCTTAATTATACTTTCAATTAATTTTTTGAATAATAAATTTTTAATAATTAACTTTAAAATTACTGTTATATTTTTTTGTATAATCTTTCTCTGGAGAAATGTCGTTGTTAGTTTCGTTAGAGGGGGGGGGGGTGGAGAATAAGTCTGGGAATAGGGGCGCACGAGGAATACTTGCATTGGGGCGCAGGGCAGACTAGTTACGCCACTGCACTGCGAAAGATACAAAATGAATCTTGGTGTCTAGAAACACAGGTCTAACGTCTTTGCACCTTGATGTACAATGGAAAATAAAATATATTTAGGAAGGTGTACCTTTTTATACATACAAAAAAATTGCCTGGTCCTAACGGGATATTTTTCGGTTATTTTTAAAGGAATTATATTGAATAAACAGACCGCAACGTAATTTTTGCGGCTTGCTTTAAATGGATTAGTTTGAATATTTGCAAACAAAAGCCACAACGGCAAATAAATAAGTCAAAACAGATATAGGTCTGGATCCCGCGTATGAAAAAAAAGTTGATTAATAGCAAGCTGAAAATTTGTTAATAGCTTAAGGGTGTCTAATCGGACAAACTTTGATATATGGGAACACTGGAACAGGGGAAGTTTTAATTGTGGAAGAGGTTAAAAATTTGGAACGGTCACACCACGAAAACGGCACATTTATTTTGTCCGACAGAACAGACTTAAACTCTTCGAACAGAGATTAAACTCTCATGCAAAAATCAGATTGCTATTTATCACCAAATGGGCGTTTTAATGAGTGGAACATGTAGAATATGTCAAATGACAGGAATTATGACAGGTGATAAATAGCAGTCTGATTTTTGCATGAGAGTTTAATCTCTGTTCGGAGAGTTTAAGTCTGTTCTGTCGGACAAAATAAATGTGCCGTTTTCGTGGTGTGACCGTTCCAAATGTTTAACCTGTTCCACAATTAAAACTGCCCCTGTTCCAGTGTTCCCATATATCAAATTTTCAGCTTGCTATTAATAAACTTTTCTTTCATACGCGGGATCCAGACCTAATAGGTGAGTAGTATACAGGGATTTTCATTAGCACGGTCAAAACTTATTTCTTGGGAAATTTAAAAAAAATTCAAGTTACATACTGAGTGTTTTAAAAACATTTAATAAAATAAACGAAAATTAGACAAAATCTAACAATCGGCTTTTGGGCCCGTTAAAACGTCAGGAATAAATAACTCCGAAACACAGTATGTCTAAAAATCCCAAAAACAAAGTATAGTCGGTTCGCTAAACTCAGACGCAACTGGCTAGATATTTTAGTCGATAATTTTTTTGTTTTTTGCCAATTTTGCAAAAATTGGCAAAATTACTAACTATTTAGTGATTATTAACTATTTAGTAATTATTTTTTTCCAATTTTACTAAAATTGGCAAAATTACCGACTAAAACATCTAGAAAGTTGCGTCTGAGTTTAGCGAACAGACTATACCTACTTATCCTCTCAACTCATTATCAATAACTTCTGTCAAAGTAGAGTAGATAGATCGCCCTTTTACGTTTCTAAGCTGCAATTTAAACATGCTAAAAATGACCCATATTAAGCTGCACCCCCCACCATCGCGAATAAAGTTCGGACAAGGCAAAAAATTTAGTGCTATTTATGTGCTAATTAGTTGCTCTATTCCGAATTTTGTTGCTCAAACCGTTTACCAGGAAATCGCGTTGAAAGTGGGGGGGTGCAGGTTAATGTAAAGCTGCACCCACCCACACCGAAAAAAGCTCAAACTTCTTGATTTTTTTTTGTGATAAATTTAGTGCTATTTATGTGCTAATTAGTTGCTCTATTCCGAAATTTGTTGCTCAAACCGTTTACCAGGAAATCGCGTTGAAATTGGGGGGGTGCAGGTTAATGTAAAGCTGCACCCACCCACACCGAAAAAAGCTCAAACTTCTTGATTTTTTTTTGTGATAAATTTAGTGCTATTTATGTGCTAATTAGTTGCTCTATTCCGAAATTTGTTGCTCAAACCGTTTAACAGGAAATCGCGTTGAAAGTGGGGGGGTGCAGGTTAATGTAAAGCTGCACCCACCCACACCGAAAAAAGCTCAAACTTCTTGATTTTTTTGGTGATAAATTTAGTGCTATTTATGTGCTAATTAGTTGCTCTATTCCGAAATTTGTTACTCAAACCGTTTACCAGGAAATCGCGTTGAAAGTGGGGGGGGGTGCAGGTTAATGTAAAGCTGCACCCACCCACACCGAAAAAAGCTCAAACTTCTTGATTTTTTTTGGTGATAAATTTAGTGCTATTTATGTGCTAATTAGTTACTCTATTCCGAATTTTGTTGCTCAAACCGTTTACCAGGAAATCGCGTTGAAATTGGGGGGGTGCAGGTTAATGGCAAGCTGCACCTACCCACACCGAAAAAAGCTCAAACTTCTTGATTATTTTTGGTGATAAATTTCGTGCTATTTATGTGCTAATTAGTTGCTCTATTCCGAATTTTGTTGCTCACACCGTTGACCAGGAAATCTCGGTCAAAGTGGGGGCGTCCAGCTTAATGGAAAGCTGCACCCACCCACACCGAAAAAAGTTCAATCTCATTGATTTTTTTTGGTGATACATTTAGTGCTATTTATGTGCTAATTAGTTGCTCTAATCCGAATTTTGTTGCTCAAACCGTTGACAAAGAAATCGCGTTGAAAGTTGGGGGGGTGCAGATTAATGGCAAGCTGCACCCACCCAAACCGAAAAAAGCTCAAACTGCTTGATTTCTTTGGTGAAGAATTTAGTGCCATTTATGTGCTAATTAGTTGCTCTATTCTGAATTTTGTTGCTCAAACCGTTGACTAGGAAATCGCGTTGAAAGTGGGGGGTGCAGGTTAATGGCAAGCCTGCATCCACCCACCCCGAAACAAGCTCAAACTTCTTGATTTTTTTGGTGAAAATTTTAGTACTATTTATGTGCTAATTAATTGCTCTATTCCGAATTTTGTTGCTCAAACAGTTGACCAGGAAATCGCGTTCAAATTGGGGGGTCAAACTTAATGGCAAATTGCACCCACCCACACCGAAAAAAGTCCAAACTTATTGATTTTTTTTTGAGATAAATTTAGTACTATTTATGTGCTATTTAGTTGCTCTAATCCGAAATTTGTTGCTCAAACCGTTGACTAGGAAATCGCGTTCAAATTGGGGGGTCCAGCTTAATGGCAAGCTGCACCCACCCACACCGAAAAAAGTTCATACTTATTGATTTTTTTTGGTGATAAATTTAGTGCTATTTATGTGCTAATTAGTTTCTCTAATCCGAATTTTGTTGCTCAAACCGTTGACCAGGAAATCGCGTTGAAAGTGGGGGGTGCAGTTTAATGGCAATCCTGCACCCACCCACACCGAAACAAACTCAAACTTCTTGATTTTTTTGGTGAAAAATTTAGTGCTATTTATGTGCTAATTAGTTGCTCTATTCCGAATTGTGTTGCTCAAACTGTTGACCAGGAAATCGCGTTGAAAATGGGGGTGCAGGTAAATGGCAAGCCTGAAACCACCCACACCGAAAAAAGATCAAACTGATTTTTTTATTAAAAAATTTAGTGCTATTTATGTGCTAATTAATTGCTCTATTCCGAATTTTGTTGCTCAAACCGTTGACTAGGAAATCGCGTCGAAAATGGGGGGGGGGAGCAAGTTAATGGCAAGCCTGCATCCACTCACACCGAAACAAGCTCAAACTTCTTGATTTTTTTGGTGAAAAATTTAGTGCTATTTATGTGCTAATTAGTTGCTCTAATCTAAATTTTGTTGCTCAAACAGTTGACCAGGAAATCGCGTTCAAAGTGGGGCGGTGCCAGCTTCTCATTAGACGCACAACGAAACACTTGTATGTTCACTAAAACAATGAGAAATAAAATCAGATAGAAGTATAATTTGATGGTACGTGCTCCCTAAATTATTTTAGTACCAAATAATATGTACGAGTAACTTATTTATTTAACATAGAACAGAGACACATGTGTATAGTGCGGAGCCAGGTCGGGTGGAATTAACTAATGCATTTGCAAGTTCTACGGTTAGCAACAAAATCGGATACCGATATATTTCGATAGTACGTATCATTATCATCATCATACAGCCCTTTTTGTTCACCGCTGAACATAGGCCTCCCTCATTTTTGTCCATTGTGCTCTATTTTGAGCACTTTGCATCCAATTTCTTGACATTTTCTCGAGCTCATCAGTCCAACGAGTAGATGGTCTTCCTCTACTTCTTTTGTCTAATCTCGGCCTGCACTCTTCGTCCACCCCCCATCACTGATTCGGGCGACGTGTCCGGCCAAGTTCCATTTCAGGGTGGCAATTCGGGAAATTACATCGGTAACTCCTGTTCTTCGCCTTAAGTCTTCATTTCTAACTCGGTCACGAAGCGACATACTCAGCATTGACCTTTCCATTTTCCTCTGGGCTATTTGCAGCATTTTAGAAGCTGTGGCTGTCAATGTCAAAGTTTCGGCACCATAAGTCATCATAGGCAACACAAATTGGACAAATGTTTTACGTTTTAGAGAAATTGGTATGTCGCTTTTAAATAGGTCTTTGAGTTTTCCATAGGCTACCTATGGTAGGTTTATTCTTCTTCGTAGTTTGCATATTTGTTTGTCTCCTGTGATCTTTATTTCGTGTCCATGGTATATGTATTTTTCCACTAGCTCTACTTCGTTTTCTCCAATATTGATATTTCCGCTAGGTACTAGGTTTGTCATGAATTTTGTTTTGGAGATGTTTATTTTGAGACACCTACACTGGCGTACACTAACTAAAGTTCATGTAGCATGGTACATATCTTCTTGAGGTTGTCAGAGAACAAAACTATGTCGTCTGCGAATTTCAAATTTGTTAATCTTCTACCGTCAATATTCAGGCCTCGCTCTTCCCAGTTAAGTTATTTACAAGCATATTCTAGTACTGCGGTAAAGAGTTTAGGCGATAAGTTATCGTCCTGTCGGACTCCTCTGCCGATTGGGATACGGTCCGTGTTTTTATGTAGTTTCACCGGCATAGTTGCGTTCTTGTATGTATTGTAAATTAACCTTGTGTATCGGTAGTCAATGCGGCATGCTTGTAGTACTTCCAGAATTTTGTCACATTCTACCGTGTCAAAGGCTTTATGGAAATCTACAAAAGCCAAAACGAGTGGTCGATTGTATTCGATAGTCTTTTCTATTACCGTTTTAATGCTCTGTGGGTGATCATTTGTTCCAAATTGGCTGGTAGAAATCAAGTTTTTTCTCAAGACGATTCGTTACTATTCTTGTAAGGAGTTTGTATAAGTGACTAAGAAGACTTATAGGTCTGTAATTTTCTAATTCATGGGGATCTCCTTTTTTGTACAATAGAATTACTTGAGCATTATGCCATTTGTCGGGTATATTGCTATCTAAAAGGCACATGTTAAAAAGGTCTTTTATTTTCTTAAGAAGACAAGTGCCTCCGATGTTTATTGCATCAGTAATTACACAATCTTCGCCTGGAGATTTTTTATTCTTATCTTTTCTTAGGGCTAGTTTACAATCTAGAAATATATGTTCCAGGGCAAAAAAGGTGGTCTTTTGTATTTGTTTAAAAAAATTGTTTAAACAATTTCTGCCCAAAAATTCCGCCATATATCCTTCATCTTCTTCTTAAAGTGCCTATCCGTTTCGGATGTTGGCGATCATCATGGCTATCTTGATTTTGTTTACCGCAACGCGGAACAGTTCAGTGGTAGTGGTGTTATACCACTTTCGTAAATTTTGAAGCCAGGAAATGCGTCTTCTTCCCGGCCCTCTTTTACCATTTACCTTCCCTTGGAGAATCAGTTGGAGAAGGCCGTAACGTTCTTGATTTCTCATTACATGTCCTAGATATTCTAATTTTTTTGTTTTGATGGTTATGAGAATTTCACAGTCTTTCCCCATTCTACGCAGCACTTTTACATTATTAATTCGTTCAACCCAGGATATACGTGAATATGTAGCTTTTCAACAGACGGTATTTTGTTTTTAATGATATGTCTCGACTGTTGAAAATTGGTCTCATTCTAACGTATGCTGCTTTCGCTTTTATTATTCGCTGTTTAATTTCTGTCGAGTGGTCCCATTGGCTATTTAAATTCGTACCCAGATATGTATATTGCTCAACTCTTTCGATATTCTGTTGGTTGACTGAAAGTTGAGCGTTTAATATTGGTTTTTTACTAATTGTCATAAATTTGGTCTTCTTCTGTTGCTGACTTCTGTTATACGATTTGTTAATATCTGTAAATCATTCAGATTATCGGCGAAAACTATGGTGTCATCTGCATATCTAATGTTATTCAACCATTCACCATTTATTAATACTCCCTTCGCACAACCGTCTAAAGCTTCTTTAAATATCCATTCAGAGTAAATATTGAATAGTAGTGGAGATAAAATACAGCCCTGTCGTACTCCTCGTTCTATTGCAATTTTATCAGTTAACTGGTCTTCTATTTTGATTTCTGCCGTTTGATTGTAATATTTGTTTCTGATAATCGGTACCCTTCAGATTTGTTTAAAGGGGACATTTTTTAATAGGAATCCACAAAGAAACCGAATCAGAAATGTTTTCAGACTCACCATATGGACTATATGGAGCGGTCTCACCATATGGACTATATACATACTTCCACATTTTGTAATAAACATACAAACTTTCACCAAGTAACCATCATGTTGATGTAAGATACGAATACGAATGTGAATTATAAATTTCTAAAAAAAATACAAAATCTTTGTGGCTTGTGAATGTTTTAAAAATAAAACAATTGAATATTAGTCTTAAAGGTGGTGTTGACGCGGCTGAAGTTTCATTCTTCGGTGAGGTATCTTACAGTCCGACCAGATTCACTTTGTATTTGAGATTTGGATGCGCATTGTTGTTGACTTTCGGATTTTCCAAATTTTGTGATTTTTATTTTGATAACATCTCGTCAAGTAAAATACCTGCACGGTACCAAAATAATACTAATTAAAAAGTCTTGAGATTCCGTAAAACCTTACTTTTCAACGTGTTTACAATCTTTGTTTGCAAGTGATCATCATAACACTGAATATAGCCGCAGTTGGCTGTGACGTCACACTCCGGTCGTCTATTTACCTGTCTAGCAACAATATTAATAAACGATAATGTTCAAAAATATGACTATAACATTTAAAAAAATCACTTAAATCGGAAAACAGGTTTAGGAAATATGAGACATAAAAAATGACCAATTTTTAAGGTGATACGTTAATTTCTTGGAGAAATGTAGATATACATAAATACAATTATAGATAAAGAACAGATTATACGAACATACATAATATACCCGAACAATACATACTGTTTCAAATATTCAAAGATAAAGCGATTACAAAAATTGCAATTCGGCATTCTTCAATATACATTATACAATAACTCACACACAGCCAACGGAATTGACAATGAGAGATACCTTGAAAACAATAAAGCTCTGTTGTTATGGGGCAGAGAATAGATAATAGGTAAATATGATTTATATAGGTATATATAAAGAATCAACTACACCAAAATGTTGATATCCAAACAACATACACACGTCTATTACGCCAGATCATCCATTTCATAAGTCCATATTTGGAATAGTTTCATATTTTTTTGCTAATTTTTTGCTAATTTATTACCACAAAAACAAATTTTTTGCTCCACCCCTAACCGAGAAACAATGGTTGATGTAGCGTAATATTACGTCACATCAACGATAGCCATATCTCGCGAACCTAAAGAGCTAGAAAATCGTACGACGCGGCATATTTTTTTGCTAATTTATTGCTGTCGATCTGAATATGTAACATACCCCAAAACCACCCCTGCTTCCCTTACAGCTAAACAACACCCCCAAAAACCAACGAAAAATCTTGAAAAATGATTTTTGTGATATAGTTGACGATTGATATTTAATTGCTTATTTTTTGCTGTCATTAGCCGTAAAAAACAATTTTTTTGCTCCACCCCTAACTGAGAAACAATGGTTGATGTAGCTTAATATTATGTCAAATCATCGATAGCCATATCTCGCGAACCTAAATAGCTAGAACATCGTACGACACGGCATATTTTTTTGCTAATTTATTGCTATCTGAATATGCAACATACCCCAAAACCACCCCTGCTTCCCTTACAGCTAAACAACACCCCCAAAAAACAACGAAAAATCTTGAAAAATTATTTTTGTGATATAGTTGACGGTTGAGATTTAATTGCTAATTTTTTACTGTCATTAGCCGTAAAAAACAATTTTTTGCTCCACCCCTAACTGACAAACAATGGTTGATGTAGCTTAATATTATGTCACATCATCGATAGCCATATCTCGCGAACCTAAAGAGCTAGAAAATCGTACGACGCGGCATATTTTTTTGCTAATTTATTGCTGTCGATCTGAATATGCAACATACACCAAAACCACCCCTGCTTCCCTTACAGCAAAACAACACCCCCAAAAAACAACGAAAAATCTTGAAAAATGATTTTTGTGATATAGTTGACGGTTGAGATTTAATTGGTTTTGGGGTATGTTGCATATTCAGATCGACAGCAATAAATTAGCAAAAAAATATGCCGCGTCGTACGATTTTCTAGCTCTTTAGGTTCGCGAGATATGGCTATCGTTGATGTGACGTAATAATAAGCTACATCAACCATTGTTTCTCAGTTAGGGGTGGAGCAAAAAAATTGTTTTTTGCGGCTAATGACAGCAAAAAATTAGCAATTAAATATCAACCGTCAACTATATCACAAAAATCATTTTTCAAGATTTTTCGTTGTTTTTTGGGGTGTTGTTTAGCTGTAAGGGAAGCAGGGGTGGTTTTGGGGTATGTTGCATATGCAGATCGACAGCAATAAATTAGCAAAAAAATATGCCGCGTAGTACGATTTTCTAGCTCTTTAGGTTCGCGAGATATGGCTATCGTTGATGTGACGTAATATTACGCTACATCAACCATTGTTTCTCGGTTAGGGGTGGAGCAAAAAATTTGTTTTTGTGGTAATAAATTAGCAAAAAATTAGCAAAAAAATATGAAACTATTCCAAATATGGACTTATGAAATGGATGATCTGGCGTAATAGACGTAACATACACTGTTTCAAAGCGTTTTAATAGTGAAATACCTGTAGAAATTAGTTCACAGAAACCGCCATAACCATGGATATGGCTTATACCATTTATGCTTACTGTAGTGTGCATTATAGTAGGGGAGGAAAGTATGCTAAATTTGCAGTTACTCGAGGGTTATGGGGACCTATTGGGTTGTAAAGATTAGGTGCTAAAACAAAAAAAAATTAAGTAAAGTTTATTATAGTCCGTACAATAATATAGAGTATGTCCCTGTAAGTTGTATTCATATGGAAAACCTTTTTATTATTAATTTTACGAAAAAAAGTTATTCTTCATAAAAAGCTCTGCATGGTCTGAAACCTATAACATTATTTTCAGTAATTTTAATTCTAATAACTCTTTTATTATTAATTTTACGAAAAAAAGTGATTAGTAATAAAAAGTTCTGCATGGTCTAAAACACTTTAAAACCTAAAATACAACAATCTTATATCAATTTTATACGAGGTATGTCAAAAAAGATAAATTTAGATCAAATGTAAAGTACCTTTATAGTTCAAAATATTTCAATTAGAAGGATGTAATTACAAACTAAAACATGGTTTTTAATTCTTAATAACTTTTCATAAAAACAATTTTCGATATTGTGAAAAATAAAGGTATTTTACTCTTGAGCCAAATTCATATATTTTGACATACCTCGTATAAAATTATAGAGTACTATACTATACTACTAGTACTAGAATATTCTTGTAAATAACTTAACTGGGAAGAGCGATGCCTGAATATTGCCGGTAGAAGATTAACAAATTTGAAATTCGCAGACGACATAGTTTTGTTCTCTGACAACCTCAAGGAGATATGTACCATGCTACATGAACTTTAGTTAGTGTATGCCAGTGTAGGTGTCTCAAAATAAACATCTCCAAAACAAAACTCATGACAAACCTAGTACCTAGCGGAAATATCAATATTGGAGAAAACGAAGTAGAGCTAGTGGAAAAATACATATACCTTGGATACGAAATAAAGATCACAAGAGACAAACAAATATGCAAACTACGAAGAAAAATAAACCTACCATAGGTAGCCTATGGAAAACTCAAAGACCTATTTAAAAGCGACATTACAATTTCTCTAAAACGTAAAACATTTGACCAATTTGTGTTGCCTATGATGACTTATGGTGCCGAAACTTAGACATTGACAGCCACAGCTTCTAAAATGCTGCAAATAGCCCAGAGGAAAATGGAAAGGTCAATGCTGAGTATGTCGCTTCGTGACCGAGTTAGAAATGAAGACTTAAGGCGAAGAACAAGAGTTACCGATGTAATTTCCCGAATTGCCACCCTGAAATGGAACTTGGCCGGACACGTCGCCCGAATCAGTGATGGGGAGTGGACGAAGAGTGCAGGCCGAGATTAGACAAAAGAAGTAGAGGAAGACCATCTACTCGTTGGAATGATGAACTCAAGAAAATGTCAAGAAATTGGATGCAAAGTGCTCAAAATAGAGCACAATGGACAAAAATGAGGGAGGCCTATGTTCAGCGGTGAACGAAAAGGGCTGTATGATGATGATAATGATACGTACTATCGAAATATATCGGTATCCGATTTTGTTGCTAACCGTAGAACTTGCAAATGCATTAGTTAATCCCACCCGACCTGGCTCCGCGCTATACATATGTGTCTCTGTTCTATGTTAAATAAATAAGTTACTCGTACATATTATTTGGTACTAAAATAATTTAAGGAACACGTACCATCAAATTATACTTCTATCTGATTTTATTTCTCATTGTTTTAGTGAACATACAAGTGTTTCGTTGTGCGTCTAATGAGAAGCTGGCACCGCCCCACTTTGAACGCGATTTCCTGGTCAACGGTCTGAGCAACAAAATTTAGATTAGAGCAACTAATTAGCACATAAATAGCACTAAATTTTTCGCCAAAAAAATCAAGAAGTTTGAGCTTTTTTCGGTGTGGGTGGGTGCAACTTGCCATTAACTTGAACCCCCCACTTTCAACGCGATTTCTTGGTCAACGGTTTGAGTAACAAAATTCGGATTAGAGCAACTAATTAGCACATAAATAGCACTAAATTTATCACCAAAAAAAATCAATAAGTTTGAAGTTTTTTCGGTGTGGGTGGGTGCAGTTTGCCATTAAGCTTGACCCTCCCAATTTGAACGCGATTTCCTGGTAAACGGTTTGAGCAACAAAATTCGGAATAGAGCAACTAATTAGCACATAAATAGTACTAAATTTATCACCAAAAAAAATCAAGAAGTTTGAGCTTTTTTCGGTGTGGGTGGGTGAAGCTTGCCATTAACCTGCACCCCCCCACTTTCAACGCGATTTCCTGGTAAACGGTTTGAGCAACAAAATTCGGAATAGAGCAACTAATTAGCACATAAATAGCACTAAATTTATCACCAAAAAAATCAAGAAATTTGAGCTTTTTTCCGTGTGGGTGGGTGCAGCTTTCCATTAACCTGCACCCCCCCACTTTCAACGCGATTTCCTGGTAAACGGTTTGAGCAACAAATTTCGGAATAGAGCAACTAATTAGCACATAAATAGCACTAAATTTATCACCAAAAAAATCAAGAAGTTTGAGCTTTTTTCGGTGTGGGTGGGTGCAGCTTTACATTAACCTGCACCCCCCCACTTTCAACGCGATTTCAAATCTCAAATCATGTGCATCCAAATCTCAAATACAAAGTGAATCTGGTCGGACTATAAGATACCTCAACGAAAAATGAAACTTCAGCCGCTTCAACACCACCTTTAAGACTAATATTCAATTGTTTTATTTTTAAAACATTCACAAGCCACAAAGATTTTGTATTTTTTTTAGAAATTTATAATTCACACTCGTATTCGTATCTTACATCAACATGATGGTTACTTGGTGAAAGTTTGTATGTTTATTACAAAATGTGGAAGTATGTATATTTGTATATAGTCCATATGGTGAGACCGCTCCATATAGTCCATATGGTGAGTCTGAAAACATTTCTGATTCGGTTTCTTTGTGGATTCCTATTAAAAAATGTCCCCTTTAAACAAATCTGAAGGGTACCGATTATCAGAAACAAATATTACAATCAAACGGCAGAAATCAAAATAGAAGACCAGTTAACTGATAAAATTGCAATAGAACGAGGAGTACGACAGGGCTGTATTTTATCTCCACTACTATTCAATATTTACTCTGAATGGATATTTAAAGAAGCTTTAGACGGTTGTGCGAAGGGAGTATTAATAAATGGTGAATGGTTGAATAACATTAGATATGCAGATGACACCATAGTTTTCGACGATAATCTGAATGATTTACAGATATTAACAAATCGTATAACAGAAGTCAGCAACAGAAGAAGACCAAATTTATGACAATTAGTAAAAACCAATATTAAACGCTCAACTTACAGTCAACCAACAGAATATCGAAAGAGTTGAGCAATATACATATCTGGGTACGAATTTAAATAGCCAATGGGACCACTCGACAGAAATTAAACAGCGGATAATAAAAGCGAAAGCAGCATACGTTAGAATGAGACCAATTTTCAACAGTCGAGACATATCATTAAAAACAAAATACCGTCTGTTGAAAAGCTACATATTCACAGTTCTGCTCTACGGAATGGAAGGTGGACACTAACTGTTGCATCTATGAATCGGATCGAAGCTTTCGAAATGTGGTGTTATAGGCGCATCTTACGTATATCCTGGGTTGAACGAATTAATAATGTAAAAGTGCTGCGTAGAATGGGGAAAGACTGTGAAATTCTCATAACCATCAAAACAAAAAAATTAGAATATCTAGGACATGTAATGAGAAATCAAGAACGTTACGGCCTTCTCCAACTGATTCTCCAAGGGAAGGTAAATGGTAAAAGAGGGCCGGGAAGAAGACGCATTTCCTGGCTTCAAAATTTACGAAAGTGGTATAACACCACTACCACTGAACTGTTCCGCGTTGCGGTAAACAAAGTCAAGATAGCCATGATGATCGCCAACATCCGAAACGGATAGGCACTTTAAGAAGAAGAAGAAGGATATATGGCGGAATTTTTGGGCAGAAATTGTTTAAACAATTTTTTTAAACAAATACAAAAGACCACCTTTTTTGCCTTGGAACATATATTTCTAGATTGTAAACTAGCCCTAAGAAAAGATAAGAATAAAAAGTCTCCAGGCGAAGATTGTGTAATTACTGATGCAATAAACATCGGAGGCACTTGTCTTCTTAAGAAAATAAAAGACCTTTTTAATATGTGCCTTTTAGATAGCAATATACCCGACAAATGGCATAATGCTCAAGTAATTCTATTGTACAAAAAAGGAGATCCCCATGAATTAGAAAATTACAGACCTATAAGTCTTCTTAGTCACTTATACAAACTCCTTACAAGAATAGTAACGAATCGTCTTGAGAAAAAACTTGATTTCTACCAGCCAATTTGGAACAAATGATCACTCACAGAGCATTAAAACGGTAATAGAAAAGACTATCGAATACAATCGACCACTCGTTTTGGCTTTTGTAGATTTCCATAAAGCCTTTGACACGGTGGAATGTGACAAAATTCTGGAAGTACTACAAGCATGCCGCATTGACTACCGATACACAAGGTTAATTTACAATACATAAAAGAACGCAACTATGTCGGTGAAACTACATAAAAACACGGACCATATCCCAATCGGCAGAGGAGTCCGACAGGACGATAACTTATCGCCTAAACTCTTTACCGCAGTACTAGAATATGCTTGTAAATAACTTAACTGGGAAGAGCGAGGCCTGAATATTGACGGTAGAAGATTAACAAATTTGAAATTCGCAGACGACATAGTTTTGTTCTCTGACAACCTCAAGAAGATATGTACCATGCTACACGAACTTTAGTTAGTGTACGCCAGTGTAGGTGTCTCAAAATAAACATCTCCAAAACAAAACTCATGACAAACCTAGTACCTAGCGGAAATATCAATATTGGAGAAAACGAAGTAGAGCTAGTGGAAAAATACATATACCTTGGATACGAAATAAAGATCACAAGAGACAAACAAATATGCAAACTACGAAGAAAAATAAACCTACCATAGGTAGCCTATGGAAAACTCAAAGACCTATTTAAAAGCGACATACCAATTTCTCTAAAACGTAAAACATTTGACCAATTTGTGTTGCCTATGATGACTTATGGTGCCGAAACTTAGACATTGACAGCCACAGCTTCTAAAATGCTGCAAATAGCCCAGAGGAAAATGGAAAGGTCAATGCTGAGTATGTCGCTTCGTGACCGAGTTAGAAATGAAGACTTAAGGCGAAGAACAAGAGTTACCGATGTAATTTCCCGAATTGCCACCCTGAAATGGAACTTGGCCGGACACGTCGCCCGAATCAGTGATGGGGAGTGGACGAAGAGTGCAGGCCGAGATTAGACAAAAGAAGTAGAGGAAGACCATCTACTCGTTGGAATGATGAACTCAAGAAAATGTCAAGAAATTGGATGCAAAGTGCTCAAAATAGAGCACAATGGACAAAAATGAGGGAGGCCTATGTTCAGCGGTGAACGAAAAGGGCTGTATGATGATGATAATGATACGTACTATCGAAATATATCGGTATCCGATTTTGTTGCTAACCGTAGAACTTGCAAATGCATTAGTTAATCCCACCCGACCTGGCTCCGCGCTATACATATGTGTCTCTGTTCTATGTTAAATAAATAAGTTACTCGTACATATTATTTGGTACTAAAATAATTTAAGGAACACGTACCATCAAATTATACTTCTATCTGATTTTATTTCTCATTGTTTTAGTGAACATACAAGTGTTTCGTTGTGCGTCTAATGAGAAGCTGGCACCGCCCCACTTTGAACGCGATTTCCTGGTCAACGGTCTGAGCAACAAAATTTAGATTAGAGCAACTAATTAGCACATAAATAGCACTAAATTTTTCACCAAAAAAATCAAGAAGTTTGAGCTTGTTTCGGTGTGGGTGGATACAGGATTGCCATTAACTTGCACCCCCCCCTTTTCGACGCGATTTCCTAGTCAACGGTTTGAGCAACAAAATTCGGAATAGAGCAATTAATTAGCACATAAATAGCACTAAATTTTTCACCAAAAAAAATCAAGAAGTTTGAGTTTGTTTCGGTGTGGGTGGGTCAGGATTGCCATTAAACTGCACCCCCCAATTTCAACGCGATTTCCTGGTCAACGGTTTGAGCAACAAAATTCGGATTAGAGCAACTAATTAGCACATAAATAGCACTAAATTTATCACCAAAAAAAATCAATAAGTATGAACTCTTTTCGGTGTGGGTGGGTGCAGCTTGCCATTAAGCTGGACCCCCCAATTTGAACGCGATTTCCTGGTCAACGGTTTGAGCAACAAAATTCGGATTAGAGCAACTAATTAGCACATAAATAGTACTAAAATTATCTCAAAAAAAATCAATAAGTTTGGACTTTTTTCGGTGTGGGTGGGTGCAATTTGCCATTAAGTTGGACCCCCCCAATTTGAACGCGATTTCCTGGTCAACTGTTTGAGCAACAAAATTTGGAATAGAGCAATTAATTAGCACATAAATAGCACTAAATTTTTCACCAAAAAAAATCAAGAAGTTTGAGCTTGTTTCAGGGTGGGTGGATGCAGGCTTGCCATTAACCTGCACCCCCCACTTTCAACGCGATTTCCTAGTCAACGGTTTGAGCAACAAAATTCAGAATAGAGCAACTAATTAGCACATAAATAGCACTAAATTTACCACCAAAAAATCAAGAAGTTTGAGCTTTTTTCGGTGTGAGTGGGTGCTGCTTGCCATTAACTTGCACCCCCCCATTTCAACGCGATTTCTTGGTCAACGGTTTGAGCAACAAAATTCGAATTAGAGCAACTAATTAGCACATAAATAGCACTAAATTTTTCACCAAAAAAATCAAGAAGTTTGAGCTTTTTTCGGTGTGGGTGGGTGCAACTTGCCATTAACTTGCACCGCCCCAATTTCAACGCGATTTCTTTGTCAACGGTTTGAGCAACAAAATTCGGATGGTAGCAACTAATTAGCACATAAATAGCACTAAATTTATCACAAAAAAAATCAATAAGTTTGAACTTTTTTCGTTGTGAGCGGGTGCAGCTTGCTATTAAGCTGGACCCCCCCACTTTGAACGCGATTTCCTGGTCAACTGTTAGAGCAACAAAATTCGGAATAGAGCAACTAATTAGCACATAAATAGCACTAAATTTTTCGCCAAAAAAATCAAGAAGTTTGAGCTTTTTTCGGTGTGGGTGGGTGCAACTTGCCATTAACTTGAACCCCCCACTTTCAACGCGATTTCTTGGTCAACGGTTTGAGTAACAAAATTCGGATTAGAGCAACTAATTAGCACATAAATAGCACTAAATTTATCACCAAAAAAAATCAATAAGTTTGAAGTTTTTTCGGTGTGGGTGGGTGCAGTTTGCCATTAAGCTTGACCCTCCCAATTTGAACGCGATTTCCTGGTAAACGGTTTGAGCAACAAAATTCGGAATAGAGCAACTAATTAGCACATAAATAGCACTAAATTTATCACCAAAAAAAATCAAGAAGTTTGAGCTTTTTTCGGTGTGGGTGGGTGAAGCTTGCCATTAACCTGCACCCCCCCACTTTCAACGCGATTTCCTGGTAAACGGTTTGAGCAACAAAATTCGGAATAGAGCAACTAATTAGCACATAAATAGCACTAAATTTATCACCAAAAAAATCAAGAAATTTGAGCTTTTTTCCGTGTGGGTGGGTGCAGCTTTCCATTAACCTGCACCCCCCCACTTTCAACGCGATTTCCTGGTAAACGGTTTGAGCAACAAATTTCGGAATAGAGCAACTAATTAGCACATAAATAGCACTAAATTTATCACCAAAAGAAATCCAGAAGTTTGAGCTTTTTTCGGTGTGGGTGGGTGCAGCTTTACATTAACCTGCACCCCCCCACTTTCAACGCGATTTCCTGGTAAACGGTTTGAGCAACAAAATTCGGAATAGAGCAACTAATTAGCACATAAATAGCACTAAATTTATCACCAAAAAAAATCAAGAAGTTTGAGCTTTTTTCGGTGTGGGTGGGTGCAGCTTTACATTAACCTGCACCCCCCCCACTTTCAACGCGATTTCCTGGTAAACGGTTTGAGCAACAAAATTCGGAATAGAGCAACTAATTAGCACATAAATAGCACTAAATTTTTTGCCTAGTCCGAACTTTATTCGCGATGGTGGGGGGTGCAGCTTAATATGGGTCTAAAAATGATCTAATGTTAGATTATAAAATAATGATTAAGTGATATATAATAAAGGCTTTGGTACCCAGATGTAATTCTTTGTTGTTAACTTTGATACGCCTGCTTCCTCTTGTAATTATTACCTCTAATTTTTGATTACCCAATAATTAAAATCCTAGATTAACTGTACTATCCTCCGTTGTAATAATTATTGTTTACTAACAGATACATAAACTTCTTTAATGTACTCGAATATATCAAATCAAGTAATGATGTGTGTTGAATGCAAAAAACGATTTTAATAGAACATGTGTGTTTCATGTCGTCGTGAAGTAGGTTAACGAGAGGATTTGCAGCATGTTTTAAACATTATTTAAAATGATCAAGCCTTTCCAAATTGTATCTCACTTAGTGAGTGATATTTTATTTGTATAGTGCTTTGTCTTGCCATTGTTAACTTTGATTTCGAAATGTTAATTCCTAGACCCAATTTTCATAATTTTTGTTGTAATGTTTAAATTGTATCTCAATTAAACCCGGATTACACAAGGCTAGTTTTTCACGCTAGGATAGCAAACTAGATATCCCGGTATTCTAGCCTGAGTTACTGTACAGTACTGGCGGCTTGGCGCATGTTAAAAACGGTTTACACGTGACTAGGAAATTTTCAGCCAGTAGCTAGTACTATTGCGAGATCAATAGAGCAATAGAAAAAATTGCAATAAATAATGGTAAATATTTCTAAAAAAAAACAATGTTTGACTGAAACAGTTACTTCAGAAACTATGTCAAATTGCATTGGATGAATTAACAGAAGCTTTATTGGAAAAACGCGATTGGACAAGACCATGTAACTTAAAAAGGAATGAACGTGGATCATCCGCACTGAATCTCGGCACTTAATTTTGGTATATTAGTTTTAGAAGCACGTGGTTATCTGTTTGAAAAAATAAAACAGGTCGACACTACGCATTTGCCATTCGAAAACACTAGCTTTGCCGGCCAGACGAGGCTGGTACACAAGCAAGGATAGTAAATCCAGTGAGGGGGACGCTAGTAGCTTAACAAAATATAACTCCATTCTATTAAAATATAGACACTGGCTTACTGTCTTTCTCAGTGGCTTACTAGCCTACACGCGAAACTAGTTCTGTATACATGAAGCTAGTTTAAAAGCGCTAGCTTGCTATCCTACATAGCTTGAAAAACTAGCCTCGTGTAATCCGGGCATAAGTGATATTTTATTTGTAGGTATATTACTTTGTCTTGCCACCGTTAACTTTGATTTCGAAATGTTAATTCCTAGACCAAATTTTCGTAATTTTTGGTTAAAATATAAGTATATAGGTATTACTACGAATTTGAAAAGTTTAATGAGAATTGCTCCAAGATGTGGCTAGTATTAATAGTATATCTATATCTGTATCTAGTATATTTATTCTAGTATATTTAATATACAGAGAAGAAGTTGGAGGGAGGGAATTGAAAAAGAACAGGAAAAAGAAATCCCTCCAGGTCTATGGTTCATCATCATCATCATCCAGCCCTTTGCGTCCACTGCTGGACATAGGCCTCCCTCATTTTTGTCCATTGTGCTCTATTTTGAGCACTTTGCATCCAATTTCTTGACATTTTCTTGAGATCGTCAGTCCAACGAGTAGGTGGTCTTCCTCTACTTCTTTTGTTTAATCTCGGTCTCCACTCAAGTAATCTCTTCGTCCACCTCCCATCACTGATTCGGGCGACGACGTGCCTGGCCCAGTTCTATTTCAGGGTGGCAATTCGGGAAATTACATCGGAAACTCCTGTTCTTCGTCTTAAGTCTTCATTTCTAACTCGGTCACGAAGCGATATACTCAGCATTGACCTTTCCATTTTCCTCTGGGCTATTTGCAGCATTTTAGAAGTTGTAGCTGAATAAAGTTTCGGCAGCATAAGTCATCACAGGCAACACACATTGGTCAATTGTTTTACGTTTAAAGAAATTGGTATACCGCTTTTAAAGATGTCTTTGAGGTTTCCATAGGCTGCCCATGCTAGGTTTATTCTTCTTCGTAGTTCACATGTTTGGTTACTCTTGTGATCTTTATTTCGTGTCCAAGGTATATGTATTTATCCACTAGCTCTACTTCGTTGTCTACAATATTAAAATTTCCGCTAGGTACTAATGGTTAACCAGAGAAAAATAGCTGTTAGGAATAGCAAGGCATCGGAGAACGCTGTAAACCGATAGTAGTAATATTTAATTTACAGTATATCTGTGTCTAGAATATTTAATATACAGTATATCCGGACGAAAACAAAACAGGGGCATTATTAAAAACTACGAAAACATTTTTGAAAAACCTAGCAACAGATAAATTTTTTATTAAAAGGGGAGACATTTTTCCGGTATTTTCAATTATTTTACTTTGACCCTCAACCCAAGGTAAGAATCACCATAAGATTTTTCAATAGCAATGGGGGTCAAATGAGATGTCATTTGGTGTATCAAGTGCTCCACTTGGTATATCCGTTGTATATCTCTACTTCTAGCTCTGTCCCTTAATGTCTACCATCGATTTTTCTAAGGATTTTCATCGCTGCTGTTTCTAGTATTCTTTTGGTTCTCTCTGAGTCCGGACGTGTTTTTGCGGCGTGTGTCATTTATTATTGGTTTAATGACTGTTTTGTAAATTCTGGCGTTGATTTCTTTCCCGTATTTTTATTTCTCCATATTATTTCATTCAGGCATCCTGCGGCTCTGTTTGCTGTATTCACTTGATCTTCCGCTTCTGTTTCGAGCTTTTCGTAGCTAAATAGTATGATGCCAAAATATTTAAACCTTATCACCTGTCCTATTATCTGATCCTCTAGCTCCAATTAACATCTTAGTAGATTTACTGTTATAAGCATGCATTTTGTCTTTGTTGGGGAAATAAACATATTCAATTTTCTGGCGGTTAAGTTTTTCTGTCTTATTGTTGTCTGTAGTTCTCCGGGTTCGACATATCTTCCCTTTTAGAGGTATTAGGGTACTTAAGGATTCTTGAGGATTCTTGTCTTATTCTGTCTTTATATATTATTTTTTAAATTAGTTTTAATAATTATTGTTAGGTCAGTTCTGGTTCTCCGTACTTTATGAGTTCGTTCGGTATACTTTCCTCTCCTGGTGATTTTCTATTTTTTAATTTCCTTACTGCTTCCTTTAACTCTTCCTCCTCAATGCTTATGTCTTAATTTGTCATCACCTTTTGTGTTGGTGGTTCATTATCGTCACTTTTAACAAATAAGGATCGAATGCGCATGCTTCCTTCTATATGTGCGTCGTTTTTATTAGTTCGTTCATTTCTTTTCTTTGTCCTCTGATTATTCTCCATATTTCTCATTATATTCCGCAGAAGTCCTGTGCCATCTGTTTTGGGAACCTCTTCCAGTGTTTTCTTTCTACTTTTCTGGCTAAAAAGTAGTTTAATTTCTGATTCGTTTGTTTGCCTGTTGTGTTTATTATATAGGTGATATATTCTTATTATATTATTTTCAAAAGGATTTAAGAAAACGGTTCATCAAATTAATCAATCGGTAATCTCCGCATGTTCTTGGATTGGGTTTCTTCGGTAATAGTATAAATTTAGAATAACCAACAGCCATGGAGCATAATCCCGGTGTCATATATTTTATTAAATAATTCAATAGGTAAATTTTATTGTCTTCATCGATTAGTTTAATTATCTTTGCAATGCTATTATCCGGATCTGTGGTTTTTTTATGTCTTCAAAATGTGCTAAATTTTGACCTTTTTATGATTTTTTTATCACCTTTTTATGAGCCATCTCTTTTAAATTAATTTGAGAACACATAATGATCAGAGGGGCCAAATCAGGAAAATAAGCCGGATAAAAATATAATTTGAAGCCCAATTCATCAATTATTGCCATTGTCATAACGCTTTTGTTAAGCCAGTGTGTTGTTTTGGAGAAACAACTGTTTTTTTTCTTCTGAATAATATGGAGCTGTTTCTCATCAAGTTACATCTAATGATAGTTTTAATTTTTTCAAGACAGTCAAGTAAAATTACGCATTTGTAATTCCAAAATACAGTGGAAATAACCAGTCCGACTCCAGTGTATTATTCGCTGTGTCCATAATAATACACTGGAGACCAAGACAAGAAGCATATCGAAGTAGCGGTTGTCAATTGCCAAAAAACGCGACCCCTATCGACAGGATAATTTTTGTATTTAAAGCTTCGTTAAAAATATGACTTACATGACTAAACCTGTTCTTAACCTATTTTGAACTTGTATTCGTAGCTGTGATGTTGAGTGCCAGCTATCTCGCCACCTTTTAAAGGGCCTTCCTATTGGTCTCTTGCCTGTTGGCTTTGAATCTCTGGCTATACGGGCTATTCTCTCGCTGTCCGTTCTCGTCACATGCTGATTCCACTCTCGTCGTCTCTGTCTTCCCCACCGTAATATATCTTGTATGTTACAGAGATCTCTTATTCTGTCGTTCGGTATTCTATTTCTCTGTGTTTTTCCAGTTATTGACCTCAACGTTCTCATTTCTGATGTTCTCAGCCTCCTCTTCTTTTCTGCTGTGTCATATCTTGTTTCTATCGCATACGTTATGATCGGTCTTATATATGATTTGTATATGCGTACTTTCCCTTCCAGCCTCATATCTTTATTTCTCCAGATGACGTCCCTCAGACATCCTGACACGTAATTAGCTTTATTTGCTTGCTTTCGGACGCTCTCTTTAACATCTCCATAACTACATTTTTCGACTCCCAGATATTTGAATCTCGAGACTTGTTCGATTAGTTCGTTGTTAATTACTATTTTGCATCTTATGGGTTTCCTTGACACTACCAGGGATTTGGTCTTAGCTTTTGATATTTTCATGCTGTAGTTATTTGCCACTGTATTGAAAGTTTGTGCCATTCGCTGTAAGTTATCCTCGTTATCGGAGATTAAGATTGCGTCATCAGTAGTACAAAATTTATAGAACCAAAATTTGACAGTGAAGTCTGAACAAGCATTAGCCCCAGAATATATACTCAGCCTTTCCTTAGTTTTCTTCGCCGTTTTATTTCTCAGATAATTTTAATGAAAGATCAAAACGATCCTTACTAATTCTTGTGGCTTCTGCCAATTTACGCGCCTTCACTTTACGATCAGCTAAAATCATTTCATGGACTTTTTTCTCATTTTACGGTGTAAATTTATCTCAGGGACGTCTAGTACGTGATTCATCCAATGTGGATATAAGGCCACTATGAAATTTAGAGAACCAAAATTTGACTGTGTACATAGTCCGAACAAGCATTAGTCTTGTATTATATACCCAGCTTTTCTATAGTTTCCTTCGCTTTTTATTTCTCAGATAATCTTAATGAGAGATCGAACATCGTTTTTGTCCTTTTTTTCATTTTTCCAAACATGTCTACGCATCTGACAAAAATACACTGATGGCTGCAACGCGCTAAAATTTGATAGATATGAATGCCCAATAAGGCTAGACTTTCTAGAACTGACGTTTTTTAAGATCTTACCGCCCTAATCGGCGAAAAAGGTTACTTTATCAGACACTTGCAATTATCTCCGACAAAGAAAAAGGAAATATTAATGTATGTTTATATGGTGTATTCCACGAATATATGACTGTTTTGGATTATCGCGACAACGAATATTTTAGTGTGCAACATAAGAAGTAGGAAAGTATTTTGCTATAATAATTACTCCAACAAACAACAATATCATTTGCAATTTACTTTCGTTCTTCATATTTTGCACAGTAAAATATTCGCTGTCGCGATAATCCAAGAGAGTCGTATATTCGTGGAATGGGGTATATTTTCAAACTCCATTCACGTCTCATTTATTTTTGTAATTTAGAGCCAGCAATTTTAAATGACTCAGTATATCTATAATAATAATAATAATAATAATAATAATAACCTGTGGGAGTTTTTTGTCAGTTCTTCTATCAGGCGCGGCCCCCTGCGAATGGGGGATGCTTTCTGGGTATTCGTAGCGCCAGTACCCAGAGAGTAGCAGGGATACTTGCCGTGGAACAAAAACTGACACCTGGCAGTAGGTATAAAATGCACACCCATGAGAATGGAGAATAATAATTTATGTTTAGGATCGCTGCCTGGGGATCGCCAGGGCACGTCTGGAGCCGGCGCTGGACGTGACAGCATGCGGGACGTCGGTGGCAGGGTGTTGAGGAGGCGGGCCCCTGTCATACAATCAGCTACAGCCCAACAACAACAACAACCACAAGCGAGCCAAACAACAGCAAGAGCTCCACCCGCTGAAGGTGCTGCGCTGGAACATCAGCCGGCGCTCACTCAAACGGGACGACCGAGGCAGCGCATGAAATGGACTGTGTCCATTAACGAAAGCATTTTGCGCTCCTATTATAAGGTGACAAACTTCGGTCAAGAAACGATCGGCTACAGACAACAGCTGTATGCCGAATTTTGCAGGGAGTACCCAGATATTCAAGTGTCGGAGCAAAGAGTATCAGATCAATACCGGGTAATCATAAGAAACAACCTTATCCCAGAGGCTAGACGCAATACGATCAAAAGCGAAGTCGAACGGGAGATTAACAACCAAGGGCTAGTTTTAGATCAAGTCCCTAATGAAATCCTTGATGAGCAGATCCCTGAGATTCCCATACCAGAAACTCAACCTGACAATACACAGCAGGAAAACAACGAGTTGCGCGATAGTCTAGCAAACGAAATGGCGCGTGCCGTACAAGAGTTTAATGGAACAAATCCACTTAGCAGACCACCGCTACCACGAATAAACTCTTGTAAGAAACTAGGTGCGCTGTTACAAATTGTGAACACTGAAGTCCTACCCAATTATGTCGTAGAAGCCCACACATTGGAATATCTGCATATGCTAATCTACTGTGCAGCAACAGCAATTGCTAATGTAATGGGCGTTAAGATCAGAACACGACGGGGTACTAATAACGGAAGGACTGGTAACAGAACTGCACCCTGGGAAAAAAGACTTCTCGGAAAAATTGAATTACTGCGTAGGGATATTGGTCAAGTTACAGAATATGTAAGAGGTGTAACAAGTAGAAAGGTCATTAAGAGAGCTGAAGAAATAATGCGGAGCACTGCAAGACACTCGAGATACGATCCAGAAAATAACACAGCCCAACAGTGTCTGGATACATTAAAACAAAAACTCTCCGTCTATTCAGGACGATTAAGAAGGTATAAAGTTAGTAACAACCGAAAATGTGACAATGCACTTTTTGGGAACTCTGAGAAGGCGTTCTACCGAAAACTCAATTCCACCGTAGAAAGTGTCGACAAGTCTTACCCAAGCCAAGAAGAAATTCATGAGTTTTGGGGAAATCAACTTTCCACACCAGCTGTTTTTAACAACAATGCTGGCTGGATAGAAGATACGACGCACAACTGTCACCACTACGTCACTGCTAACTACGAACCATTCACGACTGAAGAAGTCTCAAATGTCATCAAAGAGCTTCATAACTGGAAATCTCCTGGACCAGACGGAGTCCAGAACTTCTGGCTTAAAAAGTTTTGGAGTATTCATGAGTGCTTATCAACATTAATTAATCATGTTATTTCTAATCCGCAGGAATTACCATCATTTCTAACTCAGGGAACTACTTATTTAATACCCAAGGATCAAAATAACACCCAAGATCCATCCAAGTACCGCCCAATTACTTGTCTTCCAACTTTGTATAAATTGGTCACATCCTGTGTAACCCGGCGTATCTACCAACATTGTGCTCTAAACAATATCATAGAGCCTCAACAGAAAGGATGCGCTAAGGGTTCCATGGGTTGCAAAGAACAGCTTATCATCGACTCAGTCATTTCTAACCAGGCATTCACTAAAAAAAGGAACCTTTTTACTGCTTTTATTGACTATAAAAAGGCCTTTGATTCAGTACCGCATGAATGGCTAATAGATATATTAAAAATATACAAAGTCGATGATAACATAGTGACCTTTTTAAGGCATATAATGAGAGATTGGAAGACTAAAATTCACCTCCAAATACCTGGTGAAAACAATATCGAAACAGAAAATATCGCAATCAACCGGGGCCTATTTCAAGGAGACTCGTTGAGTCCATTGTGGTTCTGTTTAGCTTTGAACCCCCTTTCCCAGCTATTAAACTCCACTGACTCAGGTTTTAGCATTAAAAGCAATAATAGTGTGGTAGCGAAGCTCAATCATCTGTTGTATATGGATGATTTGAAATTAATGGCTTCCACTCGAGAGCACCTAGAAGAGATGCTAAAAACTGTAGAAACATTCTCTAATGATATTAGTATGCAGTTCGGTCTAGACAAGTGCCGTGTTTTGAATATAGTCAGAGGAAAGGTACAGCCCGGTGGATTCGATATGCAAAATGGCCAGAACATCGAGGCCATGGGCGACAACGATATGTACAAATATCTTGGAGTAAAGCAGGCGCGGAAAATTGACCATAAGCAAATGAAAACTGAGATAACTACTGAGTTTATAAGAAGGGTAAAACAGCTGCTTCGTTCACAGCTTAACAGTAAAAATTTGTTTAAGGCACTAAACACCTACGCTTGTTCCGCGCTTAGCTATTCATTTGGTATTGTTAAGTGGACAAAAACGGATATAGAAAATCTTCAGCGAAAAGTACGAACACACCTCACAAAGGCACAAAAACACCACCCTAAAAGTGCAGTAGAACGAACGACATTACCCCGGTATTTAGGAGGAAGAGGGCTTATGGATATAGGTGAGCAATTAGATAAACAAATTGCTAATTTAAGAACTTATTTTCAGATGCAGGCTGAGACATCTACTCTACACCGCGCCATTTGCGCAGTAGATGACACAACACCGATCAAACTGAGGGAACCAGAAATGCGCTTAAACCACCTTACTAAGGACGAAAAACTGCGCGCCTGGATGGGTAAACCTCTGCACGGGCGACATCCCAATGAGGTCAGCCAAGACTATGTCGACAATACAGCGTCGAACTATTGGTTGACATCAGGAAAGATGTTCCCTGAAACGGAGGGTTCATTACTGGCCATTCAGGATCAGGTTATACCAACCAGAAATTACCTGAAATATATCGTCAAAGACCCTCAGGTTCAAAACGACAGATGCCGATATGGATGTCAAGCCCAAGAAACCATCCAACATATTACAGGGGGCTGCCAAGCATTTGCTGCAACTGAATATAAGGAACGGCATGACGCAGTGGGAAAAATCCTTCATCAAGAGATAGCTAACAAGTTGGGACTTCTCCAAACGGACCATCTCCCATATTATCAATACGTTCCTGAGAGTATGCTTGAGGATGGCAACTACAAGCTATACTGGGACCGCAGTGTGCTCACAGACCAAACAGTGGCACATAATAGACCAGATCTCGTACTAGTTAATAAATTAACAAGACAAACAACACTAATTGATGTGGCGGTACCTAACAACAATAATCTACGTAGTAAATTTACTGAAAAGATCGCCAAGTATAGAGATCTGGAAATTCAAATACGGAGACAATGGAGAATGCAAAGTACCCAGACGATACCTATTGTTATATCTACTACTGGAGTCATTCCGAAGACCCTCCTCGAAAGCATAAAAAAGCTGGGTCTCAATGAACATCTTTATAAGACCATGCAGAAAGCTGTACTACTTGCGACGGCCAGAAGTGTACGAAAATTTTTGGGAGATACACCTGCATTCCAAGTCACCTAGGGCTCGATAACACGGAAAGAGTCCCACCAGAGCTCAATCCTTTTGATACCGTAGGTATCTGGGATGAGTTAATTTTCCCCTTAGAGGGAGTGTGAGCCGTATGGCTAAATCTGGATAATAATAATTTTAGTTCCGCGCTTAGCTATTCATTTGGTATTGTTAAGTGGACAAAAACGGATATAGAAAATCTTCAGCGAAAAGTACGAACACACCTCACAAAGGCACAAAAACACCACCCTAAAAGTGCAGTAGAACGAACGACATTACCCCGGTATTTAGGAGGAAGAGGACTTATGGATATAGGTGAGCAATTAGATAAACAAATTGCTAATTTAAGAACTTATTTTCAGATGCAGGCTGAGACATCTACTCTACATCGCGCTATCTGCGCAGTAGATGACACAACACCGATCAAACTGAGGGAAGCAGAACTGCGCATAAACCACCTTACTAAGGACGAAAAAGTGCGCGCCTGGATGGGTAAACCTTTGCACGGGCGACATCTCAATGAGGTCAGCCAAGATTATGTCGACAATATAGCGTCGAACTACTGGTTGACATCAGGAAGGATGTTCCCTGAAACGGAGGGTTCATTACTGGCCATTCAGGATCAGGTTATACCAACCAGAAACTACCTGAAATATATCATCAAAGATCCTCAAGTTCAAAACGACAGATGCCGATATGGATGTCAAGCCCAAGAAACCATCCAACATCTTACAGGGGGCTGCCAGGCATTTGCTGCAACTGAATACAAGGAACGGCATGACGCAGTGGGAAAAATCCTTCATCAAGAGATAGCTATTAAGCTGGGACTTCTCCAAACGGACCATCTCCCGTATTATCAATACGTCCCTGAGAGTATGCTTGAGGATGGCAACTACAAGCTATACTGGGACCGCACTGTGCTCACAGACCAAACAGTGGCACATAATAGACCAGATCTCGTACTAGTTAATAAATTAACAAGACAAACAACACTCATTGATGTGGCGATACCTAACAACAATAATCTACGTAGTAAATTCACTGAAAAGATCGCCAAGTACAGAGATCTAGAAATTCAAATACGAAGGCAATGGAGAATGCAAAGTACCCAGACGATACCTATTGTTATGTCTACTACTGGAGTCATTCCGAAGAACCTCCTCGAAAGCATAAAAAGGCTGGGTCTAAATGAACATCTTTACAAGACCATGCAGAAAGCTGTACTACTCGCAACGGCCAGATGTGTACGAAAATTTTTGGGAGATACACCTGCATACCAAGTCACCTAGGGCTCGATAACACGGAAAGAGTCCCACCAGAGCTCAATCCTTTTGATACCGTAGGTATCTGGGATGAGTCAATTTTCCCTTAGAGGGAGTGTGAGCCGTATGGCTAAATCTGGGATAATAATAATAATAATGTCCTGTGGGAGTTTTTTGTCAGTTCTTCTATCAGGCGCGGCCCCCTGCGAATGGGGGATGCTTTCTGGGTATTCGTAGCGCCAATACCCAGAGAGTAGCAGGAATACTTGCCGTGGAACAAAAACTGACACCTGGCAGTAGGTATAAAATGCACACCCATGAGAATGGAGATTAATAATTTATGTTTAGGATCGCTGCCTGGGGATCGCCAGGGCACGTCTGGAGCCGGCGCTGGACGTGACAGCATGCGGGACGTCGGTGGCAGGGTGTTGAGGAGGCGGGCCCCTGTCATACAATCAGCTACAGCCCAACCACAATCACAACCACAAGCGAGCCAAACAACAACAAGAGCTCCACCCGCCGAAGGTGCTGCGCTGGAACATCAGCCGGCGTTCACTCAAGCGGGACGACCGAGGCAGCGCATGAAATGGACTGTGTCCATTAATGAAAACATTTTGCGCTTCTACTACAAGGTGACAAACCTCGGTCAAGAAACAATCGGCTACCGACAACAGCTGTATGCCGAATTTTGCAGGACATACCCAGATATTCAAGTATCGGAGCAACGAGTATCAGACCAATACCGGGTAATTATAAGAAACAACCTTATCCCAGAGACTCGACGCAATACCATCAGAAGCGAAGTCGAACGGGAGATTCATAACGATGTTGTAATTGAAGATCCAGTCCCTGTTGAAGTTCATGAGCAGATTCCTGAGCTTGCCATACAAGAAAATCAACCTGACAATACAGAGCAGGAAAACAACGAGTTACGTGATAACCTAGTAAGCGAAATGGCACGTGCGGTACAGGAGTTTAATGGAACAAACCCACTTAGCAGACCACCGCTACCACGAATAAACTCTTGTAAAAAACTAGGGACGCTGTTACAAATTGTGAACACTGAAGTCCTACCCAATTATGTCGTAGAAGCCCACACATTAGAATATTTGCACATGCTAATCTACTGTGCAGCAACAGCAATTGCTAATTTAATGGGCGTTAAGATCAGAACACGACGGGGTACTAAAAACGAAAGAACTGGTAACAGAATTGCACCCTGGGAAAAAAGACTGCTCGGAAAGATTGAATTACTACGTAAGGATATTGGTATAGTCACAGAATACACACGAGGTGTAACAAGTAGAAAAGTCATCAGGAGAGCTGAAGAAATAATGCTGAGTACCGCAAGACACTCAAGATATGATCCAGAAAACAACACAGCCCATCAGTGTCTGGATACATTAAAACAAAAACTCTCCGTTTATTCAGGGCGACTAAGGAGGTACAAAGTTAGTAACAACCGCAAAAGCGACAATGCTCTTTTTGAGAGTTCTGAGAAGGCGTTCTATCGAAAACTCAATTCCACTGTAGAACGTGTCGATAAGACTTACCCAAGCCAAGAAGAAATTCATGAGTTTTGGGGAAATCAACTTTCCACACCAGCTGCTCTTAACAACAATGCTGGGTGGATAGAAGATACGACACAGAACTGCCAACACTACATTACTACCCTTTACGAACCCTTCACTACTGAAGAAGTCTCAAATATCATCAAAGAGCTTCATAACTGGAAATCTCCTGGACCAGATGGAGTTCAAAACTTTTGGCTCAAGAAGTTTTGGAGTGTTCATGAGTGCTTATCAACACTAATTAATCATGTTATTTCTAATCCGCAGGATATACCAGTATTCCTAACTCAGGGTACCACTTATTTAATACCGAAGGATCAAAATAACACCCAAGATCCAGCCAAATACCGCCCAATTACTTGTCTTCCAACTTTGTATAAATTGGTCACATCCTGTGTAGCCCGGCGTATCTACCAACACTGTGCTCTGAACAATATCATAGAGCCTCAACAGAAAGGATGCGCTAAGGGTTCCATGGGTTGCAAAGAACAACTCATCATCGACTCAGTCATTTCTAACCAGGCGTATTCAAAAAAGAGGAATCTTTTTACTGCCTTCATTGATTACAAGAAGGCCTTTGATTCAGTGCCGCATGAATGGCTTATAGATATATTGAGAATATATAAAGTCGATGATAATATAGTGACCTTTTTAGAGCATATAATGACAGAGTGGAAAACTAGAATTCACCTTCAAATACCTGGTGAAATTAACATCGAAACTGAAAATATCGCAATCAGCCGGGGCCTGTTTCAGGGAGATTCGTTGAGTCCTCTGTGGTTCTGTCTAGCTATGAACCCACTATCTCAGCTATTAAACTCCACAGACGCAGGTTTTAGTATCAAAAATAACAACAATGTGGTGGCGAAGCTTAATCATTTATTGTACATGGATGATTTGAAATTAATGGCTTCCACTCGCAACCAACTCGATGAGATGCTAAAAACTGTAGAAACTTTTTCTAATGATATTAGTATGCACTTCGGACTAGACAAGTGCCGTATTTTAAATATAGTCAGAGGAAAGGTACAGCCCGGAGGATTCGATATGCAAAATGGCCAGAACATCGAGGCCATGGGTGAAAACGATATGTATAAATATCTTGGAGTAAAGCAAGCGCGGAAAATTGACCATAAACAAATGAAAACAGAGATAACTACAGAGTTTATACGAAGGGTAAAACAGCTGCTTCGCTCACACCTTAACAGTAGAAATTTGTTTAAGGCACTAAACACCTACGCATGTTCCGCGCTTAGCTACTCATTTGGCATTGTTAAGTGGACAAAAACGGACATAGAAAATCTTCAGCGAAAAGTACGAACGCACCTTACAAAGGCACAAAAACACCATCCCAAAAGTGCAGTGGAAAGAACGACATTGCCACGGAATTTAGGAGGAAGAGGACTTATGGATATAGGTGAGCAATTAGACAAACAAATTGCTAACTTAAGAACTTATTTTCAGATGCAGGCTGAGACATCTACTCTACATCGCGCTATCTGCGCAGTAGATGACACAACACCGATTAAACTGAGGGAACCAGAAATGCGCATAAACCACCTCACTAAAGACGAAAAACTGCGCACCTGGATGGGTAAACCTCTACACGGGCGACATCCCAATGAGGTCAGCCAAGACTATGTCGACAATACAGCGTCGAACTATTGGTTGACGTCAGGAAAGATGTTCCCTGAAACGGAGGGATCAATACTGGCCATTCAGGATCAGGTTATACCAACCAGAAATTACCTGAAATATATCGTCAAAGACCCTCAGGTTCAAAACGACAGATGCCGATATGGATGTCAAGCCCAAGAAACCATCCAACATATTACAGGGGGCTGCCAGGCATTTGCTGCAACTGAATACAAGGAACGGCATGACGCAGTGGGAAAAATCCTTCATCAGGAGATAGCTATCAAGCTGGGACTTCTTCAAACGGATCATCTCCCTTATTATCAATACGTCCCTGAGAGTATGCTTGAGGATGGCAACTACAAGCTATACTGGGACCGCACTGTGCTCACAGACCAAACAGTGGCACATAATAGACCAGATCTCGTACTAGTTAATAAATTAACAAAACAAACAACACTAATTGATGTGGCGATACCTAACAACAATAATCTCCGTAGTAAATTTACTGAAAAGATCGCCAAGTACAGAGATCTGGAAATTCAAATACGAAGGCAATGGAGAATGCAAAGTACCCAGACGATACCGATTATCATGTCTACTACTGGAGTCATTCCGAAGACCCTCCTCGAAAGCATAAAAAAGCTGGGTCTGAATGAACATCTTTATAAGACCATGCAGAAAGCTGTACTACTCGCGACGGCCAGAAGTGTACGAAAATTTTTGGGAGATACACCTGCATTCCAAGTCACCTAGGGCTCGATAACACGGAAAGAGTCCCACCAGAGCTCAATCCTTTTGATACCGTAGGTATCTGGGATGAGTCAATTTTCCCCTTAGAGGGAGTGTAAGCCGTATGGCTAAATCTGGATAATAATGACTTTATTGCTTTTTTTCAAAAAAAAATACAAACTAGACAAACTATTTCAAAATAAATGCTCGTCTTCTAATTTAAATGGCATAATCGTTTTGTTTTGATTTACCTATATACCTAATTACACTATGCAACATATTACATTCGTTTCAAGGTAATTTAAGTAATTAATAGTGCAAAGTAGTATGCGGATCGTATTTTAAACGTGAGAAAATTTCACACCGGTGGTGTTTACAAAACAACATACTATTGTTCGGTATTTATGTTACATTTCGGAGATATCACACTCATAATTACTTTACGAAGATACCTATCTCGTTTAAAACACTAAAAACTTTCACTTTCAACAACTTCAGGTATTCAGTAGAATTCAGCTACATACTGGATGGTCTGATAAGTATCCTGCTTTGAAATGATAAACATGTTTTTTTCAGAAAATTCTTTTATTTTCTTCCATGTAGTCTTCTTTTAGCTCAATGAAACGATTCCAGCAATTTTGCAACTTCTTTATGCGTCCCAGAATAATACGATTTTGGAAGCTCTACAAGATAGGGGTTTGTTTCGTCAATTATCTCTTCGTTCGAGCTAAATTTTGTATTTATAAGCAAACTCTTCAGCATTGAACCACATAATAATCGAAGGGGGCCAAATCAGGAGAATAAGTTGGGTGAGAAAGTAATTAGAACCCAACTCATGAATTTTTGCCATTATCACATCGCTCTTTTTAGTCGGTGCGTTGTCTTGGAGAAAAAAACACTTTATCTTCTGCATATGGGGCCGTTTCTCATTGAGTTCCTGCTTCAGTTTGTCGAATAGTGGAAAATAATACTGGCCAGCGATAGTTTTGCCTTTTTCAAGAGAGTCAATTAAACTTATGCCTTTGAAATCCCGAAATACAGTGGCCATGACTTTTCCGACCCATTGATCGACTCTTCGTAGCTTTTTTGTCGAGTTCACTTCACTGCCGTGCGTTCATTCTGTTCTCTGGTGTATAGTAGTGCATCCAGGTTTAATCAAAGGTTACCATTCGACGCCAAAACTCTGACGAATTGCTCTGCATAAGTTCCAAACACTGCTGAGAAGTGGTCACACGATCATGCTTTTGGTCAATAGTCAGCAAACGCGTGAGGGTAACTTTTACACATTCAAAACTTCGTTCAAATATGACTAGTGCGCTCTTTACTAATTCTTGTAGCCTCTGCCAATTCAAGCATCTTCACTTTACGATCAGTTCAAATCATTTCGTATACTTTGTCACATTTTCGTTATAAAAGAGGTAAAACTCAAAATTATAGCTCTTGTGCCATAAAGCGTTTTCTTGCAACGCCGTTATAAATATGGCTGAGAATTTTAGTTTAAAACACCCTAAAAGTTAAAAATAAATAACCATTTTCAATTTCGTTGCAACACGAAACTACAGCCGCATCATTATTCTAGTCCAATCAGGAGTGCAGCAAGCACCTCTACCTGTTTCGAAACTTATTAGTCTCTCATCAGGAGGCACATATGCTGCTCTCTCTGACCCAACCAGGACAAACCCCGGCGTGCAGTCACGGATTGCAACGAACGAAATGGCAGGGATGCCCTAGCGGCAACTGCTAGCAAAAACTAAGTTTTAAATCTAGTAGCACATAAAACAACATCAAAAGATGTTACTCTACTAGTGATGTAACGAATATTCGTATTCGCATTCGCATATTTTTGTATATTCGCGTTCGCATTCGCATTCGCGAAATTTGTGCGAATGTTTTGCGAATATAAATATCAGAAAGAAAAATAATTTGAAGATAATTAGGTTAATAAAATCAAAATCTATTCACTTCTCATCCTTTTTTTTATTAAGAAAAGGTAGCTCAACCTCGTGTAACCACGTTATCAGTGTTGACGTTATTTTATTATTTGGTATTATTTAATAAAGTTTAAGGGAAAACGGAATCTTCAGAAGTCAATACAACAACGAGCTTTATCAACTTTATGGAAACACCTCTGTCAGATTTCATTAGAATACAAAGATTACAATGGACCGGACATGTGATAAGAATGGGAGAGGATAGGCTACCAAAAATAGCACTGAACGCTAGAATTCAGGGAAAGAGACCAGTTGGAAAGCCAAGAAAGCGCTGGGAAGACACAGTAAACAGCGACGCACAAGTCCTTTTAGGAGTCCGTGAATGGAGAAGAGCAGCCACAGACAAACAAGGGTGTAGGCAAAAAATAAAGGAGGCCAAGGCTCAATTTGGGCTGTTGAGCCGTAGAAGAAGAAGAATAAAGCTTAAGATTCAGATTCATATTCACTAAATATCAATGAACTTCTTATTGTAAACTTAGAAAACATTACAAAAATAGAAAAAAATTTAAAAAACTGAATATTTGCATTCGCATCCGCATTCGCGAATGTCAGTAGCAGATATTCGCATTCGCATTCGTATTCGCGAATGTTCAAAAAATGACATTCGTTACACCACTATACTCTACATCCTACCAGATTGGAAACAATGGGAACCTTCTCTGGTATTATTAACACCTCCAAGGCTTCTACAATTTGCAAGCCATAACGGATGCTGATTCCCTCATCTTCCTTAGTCTCAGCATCCGTTATGGCTTGCAAATTGTAGAAGCCTCGGAGGTGTTGCCAGAGAAGGTTCCCATTGTTTCCAATCTGGTAGGATGTAGAGTAACATCTTTTGATGTTGTATTATGTGCTACTAGATTGAAAACTTAGTTTTTGCTAGCAGTTGCCGCTAGGGAATCCCTGCCATTTCGTTCGTTGCAATCCGTGACTGCACGCCGAGGTTTGTCCTGGTTGGGTCAGAGAGAGCAGCATATGTGCCTCCTGATGAGAGACTAATAAGTTTCGAAACCGGTAGAGGTGCTTGCTGCACTCTCTGATTGGACTAGAATAATGATGCGGCTGTAGTTTCGTGTTGCAACGAAATTAAAAATGGTTATTTATTTTTAACTTTTAGGGTGTTTTAAACTAAAATTCTCAGCCATATTTATAACGGCGTTGCAAGAAAACGGATTATGGCACAAGAGCTATAATTTTGAGTTTTACCTCTTTTATAACGAAAATGTGACAAAGTATACGAAATGGTTTGAACTGATCGTAAAGTGAAGATGCTTGAATTGGCAGTGGCTACAAGAACTAGTAAACAGCGCACTAGTCATATTTGAACGAAGTTTTGAATGTGTAAAAGTTACCCTCACGCGTTTGCTGACTATTGACCAAAAGCATGATCGTGTGACCACTTCTCAGCAGTGTTTGGACCTTATGCAGAGCACTTCGTCGGACTTTTGGCGTCGAATGGTAAACCTTTGATTAAACCTGGATGCACTACTATACACCACAGAACAGAATGAACGCACAGCAGTGAAGTGAAGTCGACAAAAGAGCTACGAAGCAACGAAGAGTCGATCAATGGGTCGGAAAAGTCATGGCCACTGTATTTCGGGATTTCAAAGGCATAAGTTTAATTGACTATCTTGAAAAAGGTAAAACTATCGCTGGCCAGTATTATTTTCCACTATTGGACAAACTGAAGCAGGAACTCAATGAGAAACGGCTCCATAATATGCAAAAGAAAAAGTGTTTTTTCTCCAAGACAACGTACCGACTAAAAAGAACGATGTGATAATGGCAAAAATTCATGAGTTGGGTTCGAATTACTTTCTCACCCAACTTATTCTCCTGATTTGGCCCCCTTCGATTATTCTCTCCTAAAAATAATAAAATGGTTTTATTATAAAAAAGTTCTTTTTTATAAAAGTGTAATTGAGCCCATCAGAATCAAAACCTCCTAAATCCTAAATTTTTCGTTCTGCTAACTCCCAATTAAAGTACAAAAAACTGAAGATGTAAGGGGCATACAGAAAAATGACAAATTAGTGTGCAATTTTATGACATTTATTGATAATCCTTTGATTGAGAAATGCCGGATACTTTTTGGAAAATCGACATTTTTAATGTTTTTTTAGTCTCCTGACAAAATTTTAAAACATGGATCTAGCAGGTTTTGATTCTATAGGCCTCAATTATTTATAATTATATTAAGTCTAAAATATATTTTTTTGTTTTGAATATTTTATGTAATACAGACTTTTTAGCATCTTTGAACTTGAATATAGAAGTATTTTATTTACTATACGGAGAACTTTTTATTCACCATTCTATTTGAATGAATTAATTCCCGTGTTTAGGGAAAATATGTTTCGATTGGCAACAGCGCTCACCATACCTACAGCCACACGCTTTTAGCTTCCCTCCGCCTTCCTGCGTTCTGTACCGCTCTATCGTCGAAAACGAGTAGCCAGGGTAGTTTGAGAACCCTGCTCGACAAAGATCGGGCGTTGTTCTTCAGTTCCAAACCACACTTCGTGAATGAATTGAATACTGTGATTTTTGTGTAGTTTCACCAAACCCAGTGCCAATTTACCAACATTTTGCCTTTGTGCAGTGTTTTTATCTAGCAGTTCCGCAAAATCAGTCAAGCTGTGGGGCGCCGGCGCCTTCTTGTTTCCCCCTCAGGGGATGTATTACCCGGTAAGTTGTTATTTTTCTATAAAAATGTGTAAGATACTTCGGTGATTGTGCGTGTTTGTAAAGCACGCTGTCAAAAGAACGTATTTCGTCATTTGTTTCTGTTCAATGTTTACGTATTCGGAAGCTGCATCTCTCTCGTCGCCCAGACCAGATGTGTTTGTTTCTGCATGGGCGTACAGTGCTAATTCGACTGGGCTTTACTTTTCTTTCATAAATATTACAAATTCCATCGTATTTTTGTTAGAATCCAAAAGAGGAATAAACTGTTTATACTTCTTATGCAAAACAAATCTACAATATAACTAAGCATAAAATGTTTTCACATTTTTACATTTTATATCAAACAAGGGTTTGATACCACCCTCTTCCAAGGGTGGCGATAATTCTGTGCTTGCTGCCGCTCTATATATTGCATGATTGTTCTTCGCTTTTAATATGATTGCATTTGCATGGTCATTGTCGTGTATCGTCCTCTGCTTTTTCTAGATTCTTTTCCTTCAGAAATGAGTTTTCTTGACTGTTTTTTATGTTTCATATTCTAGTAGGTATATGAAGATTAAACGTAGATTTACTGTAGTTACGAATTAATAATTTTACAAAGATAATTATCAAGCGTCCTTGTTTATAATAGTTTTTTGTTCCTTCTTTCTTTCTACGTTGCAACAAATAGTATTCTAACGTTCAGTTTTACGGGATTGGTTAATGGTTTATTGTATTCCTTAGAACCTATCCAAGAGTACAAAAAAAAACTATTGAGCTCAGTTCTTGACTAGTGAACTCTTGATATCCAAGAGTACAAAACTATCCAATAAGAGAAAACTATCGGACTATCGGAATTGTACGGAACGACTATCCTCATAAGTAATTTTGAAATCGCATTTTTCTTGTTTTAAGTTTTCTTTAAATTGCGTATTCAAGCCAAATATATCTGATCATTTTACCTTCTTCTTTTTATATAGACATGACTCTGTTTTTTCAATGTGCCTCCAGTCAGTTGTTCCATCGTTTTCGTGGTCTTCTCACTGATCGTCTTCCTATTATTGAGGAACCCTCTCTCGCCCTCCTTACTAATAATATATTTGTTGTCATTCGGCCTCTCTGGTCATTCCATTCTACTGTTCTGTTTCTCACCCAATTATTAATGTTTTCCACCTTGCATCTCCGTCGTGTATCTGTAATTCTAGTTCTATCCCATAGATCTGAACATCGATTTTTCGATGAGTTTTCATCTCATTTGTTTCTAGCATTCTTTTTGTCCTCTCTGTGTCAGGCCGTTTTCTATCGTGAATGTCATTATTGACCTGTTGACAGTTTTGTAAATTCTGCCTTTCATTTCTTTGTTTCTCCTTATTATTTAATTCAGGCAACCTGCGGCTCTGTTTGCTCTATTCACTTGATCTTGCACCTCTGTTTAGAGCTTTCAGTAGTGTGATGCCTAGATACTTAAACTCCATCACTTGCAGTGGCGTAGCTAGCCCCATAGGGGCCCCATATCAAAGTTTGTCGCGGGGCCCTTTTCCACCGCTAATATGGCATAGTGCTAAAAAATTTTCAACAAAAGAAGCAAAAGCGCTTATATAGAATAGAATAGAAATATGCTTTCTTGTCATTGAAAGTTTTACAATTTTATGGACAAAGCTTACAAAGATTAGGAAAAAAATAATAACAAATACAGTTTACTGAAATTACAAAAATTGTCAATAATATTACAAAATAAAAGATAATGAAATAAAACTAAACAATACACGGTGTTTCATTAATAAATGGAAGTATTTTAACTGTAGATTCCTGGGCTCAAAATATTAAGGAATAACCGAAATCACCTACTCCTAAAATGCTTCCTAAGGGAGCTGGAGTTCTTTGAAGATGGCGACTTTTAATCAGTTTTTTTAAATACATACCTCTAGAACACTTCTATTTAGAAAAACGAAAACTGGTACGTCTATTTATCTTCCAGAGATAAATCGATTTTATAAATTGTGAATTTCTAGTACCGGTCATATGCGTTCTCTTTGGGTAGGGCAACGGTTATTTTATTGCATAACTTTTTTGTCTTTGACTTTTAAGCATTTTTGACACTGGATTATTAAATCGTGAGGTATTCTAGTACTAAAAGTTACTCTTACTTTAAGTCGGTAGGATACACCGTCTTCTAGAAAAATCGATTTGAAAATGTTTCGTTTTTTGAATTTGAACAAAATTTGAAAAAAATTTCAAAAAGAAAACGGTGTATTTTACCGACCTAAAGCAAGAGTAACTTGTAGTACTAGAATACCTCAATTTAATAATCTAGTGTCAAAAATGCTTCAAAATTAAACACACAAAAAATAATGAGATAAAATATCCGTTGACCTACCCAAAACGGACGCATATATGATCGGTACTAGAAATTTGCAATTGATGAAATCAATTCATCTCTGGAATAAACGTACCAGTTTTCTTTCGTTTTTTGTTTTTGGGTTAAATCTTAATATTTTGAGCCCAGGAATCTACAGTTAAATTATTTCCAATTATTAATGAAACACCCTGTATATTCCATAATTTAAATAAATTGCAAATTGCATAATACAACCTTAAAAACTAATAAGTTCTGCGTATAAAGCCCAAATATAGATAATAATAATAAACCTAATAAACCAAAGTCGAAAAATATATTTGAATTGTTGAGACTCATTGTTTTAAAACAGATTCAGTTTTTTCAAGCCAAGGGTAAATGTACATAGAAAATGAACGTAAACAAAGAAGCTCTACACTTTAACGGCGAGCGACCGGCAAATACTTAGATATACCTAAATACAATTTATAGATAAAGAACAGATTACACGAAAATATACGCAAACTGTCCAACTTCAAATGTTCAGAATTCATATCCGAAATTGGACAGTATAATTTTATCACCCCGTAGATCGCAACTAATTTATTTGTTATTATATTCACTCATGTGGATAATTATTTTAGATACAAATTGGTCAATTATAAACAATATAATTTGGACATTAGGCAAAAGTGCTGACGAAAGTAAAACAATTTACATTAATTAGATACACAAATCACGCGAGTCCTGTGTCAACGTTGACCCAATTTAAATTTCTATAAAACTAAGATATCTCGGCTAGAGAAACAGTCTTCAATAGTCTTCAACAGTCTTCAACTGTAACGCGTACAGGTTATTAGTCTTTACTCAAAGTTCTCTCAGGTCACCACCCCTAGTGTACGTCTCATTAATAAATTCTCGCATTGCTATTTTGGTGTTTCCATTCTATCTGAACAACAGCATCCACTGAGCTCATAGATAGAGGATATTATACACAAACAATACACATTGTTTCAATGTTTCAAATATTCAAAGGTAAAGCGATTATAAATATTGCAATTTGGCATTATACATTATACAATGTGTCACATACAACCAACGGTGAACAGACAATAAAAAGTAGCTTGAAAACAAAAAAGCTCTGTAGTTATAGAAAGGCGAGAGGCAGAAAATAGATAGGTACCTGTACATAAATATAGTTTATATATAGATAAAGTATCGATTTCAAACAATATACACTATACACTGTTCAAAGCGTTGTAATAGTGACATAATTGTAGAATTTTTTGAATGGAATTTTGTTTCGACCCGTATAATTGATACGGCTGATACGGCGGTAGCTACGCCTCTGATCACTTGTTCATTTGCTCTATTCTCTTGATCTTCCACCTCTGTTTAGAGCTTTCAGTAGTGTGATGCCTAGATATTTAAACTCTATCACTTGTTCTATTATCTGACCCTCCAGCTCCAATTTATATCTTAGTAGATTTGCTGTTATAACCATGCATTTTGTCTTTTGTGTCACACCTTGTAAATCATCTTCACTTTGAGAAATTAGTATTGCATCGTCTGCATAGTAGATTATTTTAAGTTGTTTTTCTCCCAATTTAGTATCATTTTTTAGTTCTTACTTTTCTTATTATTTCATCCATGATCATGATATCCATGATCAGGTTGAACAACAGAGTACTCAGGGAATCCACCTGTCATCCCATTGCCTGCTTCAATTCGGTCAGTTAATTCTTCTACTTTTACTTTTAAATTTTTAATTATTCCTAGAGGTAGAGGTACCTCTCTTGCGTAATTTGACCCTGTCAAATGCACTCTTAAGGTCAACGAAACATAAATATGCCGGTCTGTTGTACCTATTCTAATGATTTCTCTTGAATCTTCCTAATAAATATAACGTCGGTGCATGATCTTCCCAATTCCCAACCTAAAACCCTGTTGGTCTTCTGCTAATGTTATAATTTCATTCAGTTTGTTTGTTATCTCTTTGATTGTTAATTTTAGTGTTGTATTTAATAAATTAATTCCTCTCTAATCTGTCTCTCTTTTTAAAAAGAGTTACCTATTAGGATTAGGATGCTTGATATCCATTCTTATCTTGTGTTATTCTGTTTTGTTCTATAATTTTTTGGATTAGTTGTACATACATAATAGTTGTTTTATCAAATCTTCTCTTCCGATCAGATCGATATCGTGTGTAAATCTCAACAGAAAATTTGATGCTTCTGCATGAAATATCGAAGTCAGTTTTTCCATTCCAGCATTTCTGATTATGTATTCGAGAACTATGTTGAACAGTGGCGGCTCGTGATTTTTACCATAGGGGAGGTCCATACAGGTTGAAGGTTCACATTTTTTAAGATACTCAACTGAATTTTTTTAATTCTAAAAGCGGCCTTCTGCGAATCCAAAAATACGGTATATTACCGATATTCTGCTTTGCATTACATACGTATATAGGAAAAAATTATTTGAACAAGTTGTTCCAAATATCATTCTAACCCCTCATAATAAATTTCATCACAAAATTCGCACTTTTAGTTTTTTCATTATTTGTAGTCAGGATCCTAAAATTGCAGAGGAGGCTGCTGGCTGATCAGCCGCCCTTGCCCAATCTCCGGGCAGCGTGTGCGTTAAACTATTAATTTATAATGCAGCTCTAATGAGACCGGGTCTCCGTAAAGCAAGGGCGGATCCAGGACAGATTTTCGGGAGGGGCCATGAACTTTTTTTGAGAGGGGTACCGAAGGGTCTGGGGAAATTTTTTAAAAATGAGGGGTATAATAGTGAGTTTTATGGCACTTTTCACAGACTTTTGAGTGCCATAAAGACATTCCAAACTTATAGTTATTAAAGTATTATTAAAGTCAGGACACATTTCTTCGGATCTAAGTGCAGTTCTTTCAACAAGTTTAATACTATTTTTTCCAGTGCTTCACCTGTCAGGCGTTGTTCTAACCCTCTTTCTGATTTTCACTAATTATTTTTATGTTCTCATAAGCGTCAATGAACTTGACAAAGTCTTCACGAATGTTGTTATTGTGTATGTATCTCACATTTAGAGAAAGCTGTTCCACGTAGGATCCGTCGGTCATTTCGTCAAACATGACAGAGTAATAATTTGCACTTTGAACCTGATTCATTATTTGTTCAATTATTTCTTCATCACAACATGTTATATGTTATCATTGATTTTGACTGGTGCTACTAATGTATGTTGCTCGGGAAGATGCGGTGAATAGGTGTTGTTTGAGTCTTATCTCCTGATGCAATTTTAAACCTTAACAATTCCCCTCATTGTTAGGTCCAGCATCTTCGTCCAGAAGCAGAAGGCTATCATCACGATAGCCTCTTAGAGGAGTATTTTGTCGACTTCAGAACACTATAGACTCTACTATTAGTCGTAGTCTTTCTCTATTTTCTTGTACCTATTTAGACATCTGAGAGTATATCTGGTTAATGACTGACTTTTGCAGATTGCGATAACTTTATAGAAAATCCAGCCCAACCTGAACGCACTCCTTGTGGTATGATGTTTTTTCATGGGTTTGTATGGCTCCGTCTTTGACGATGAGTTTGGCTAAACATGTTAAAGGTTTCGTGACAAGACTTTGAGCTGTCATCCCTTTATTGTGACCATGTTTTTCGTTAGAAAAATAAAACGCAATCTTGATAAAGAATCTTTTTGACTTTGACTGTGCGAAAGTACCAATAAACTCCTTTGTTCTGGTGACCCAAGTAATGCTTCATTGCTTTTCTTCGTGTATACAGAATATGGAAATTGATACGATTTGGGACTTTGTAAAATTTTCAACATTTTAATTTGCAAAATATCCTATCTCATTCTTGAAGCTTTCGTTACTGCTTTTGTTCAATACATATACATGTGTTTGAAACTAAAAGCATTTGAACTGCAAATATTTAAATTTATATTTTTTAAATTCTCGGAGGGGGCCATGGCCCCCATGGCCCCTCCCTAGATCCGCCTGGTGTCTGGGGTCAGATCATTATTTGGACCAACTTGTTCAAATAACTTTTTCCGATATCTCTAACGCGAAGCAAAATAGCAAAGTAAACAAAACAGTGTAGCATGTGTAAAAAAATTATGGGGAGGCTAAGCCTCCCTTGCCTCCTCTGACCAGCACCACTGATGTTGAAGATGGTGGTGAGAGTTGAGAGTGCATCTCCCTGTTTTCGTCCGTTGTTTATTTCAAATGTCTCCGAGTATTGTTGTCCAACTCTCACCTTACATCGCAACCCTTCCATACATATCCATACTTCCATACGTATCAAATTGTTTAGTATTTTTGGAAAGCCAAGTTCTTGCATCGCAACATCAAACTCAGGACCAAACTCTCAGCATTGTTCTATTATCTGTTGTCCAGTAAATATATGGTCAATTGTGACAATAATGGTTGAAGCTTTGTACAAAATATTCCAAATAACCTTTATTTGCACAAAACATGAAAAACACAAAAATTTCAATGTCAAAATAAGGTTTAATTTCCTTGCATGTCCTTTAATTTCCTTTATCCACGTGTGTGCTCTGAATCGAGTATTACCTCGGGCTTCAATATCACGTAAACGTAGTGAAGTACTTTCATGAGATTGATCAATACATCTTGGCCCATCTATTCCCATTGTTTCCTAAAAGCACGTTGTAGTTAAACGTTTTCACGCCTCCTAATGGGTTTTCCCAGCTCGTCCCAGACATTCTGTATGAGGTTTAGTATACACGTTCTGATACCATTCAGATGTAAATAATTATTTACCACGTATGCAATATGTGGATATATTCATTGGGTGTTCTTAAACTTAACCTTCATTAGATCTTTTCTTAATTTGTTGCAGACAGTCAAGTGCTCTTAAATTTCTGCTGGTTAAAAATTATATATAGTATATACATATATAGTATATAATTCTTGTCTTTAAGGTGAAAATAGTTTATGGCTTGTTGCAGGTGTTTAAGATAGGTACGTGGTTCATTTATAGTCGTCTAGAATCTAGAGACTATCGTCTGAAAACAAAAACAGATACATCGAGCAAATAGAAATAATATCCTTAATAATAAAAAATGGACAAAAAAAACACGAAACATATTATTGGAGTGGAGAAGAATCCTGGAACATTCAAGACCCAAAAAGGGTTGTAGAGCCAGTGGTGATGATGAATACCATTAAGTATTATATGACCAGACCAAATGTTATTGAAAGGGTCAAATTGTCAACTGCCGGAAAGATTATCAGTTAGTACTCTTTCGAGTTACGACGGTTGACAGCTACATTGATGCTGCACATTTGCAGACGAAACGTCAGTGTGACTTTAAAAAATTGCGTCCACAAAACCCTAACATTGAAAAAACCAGAAAACGAAAAAAATACACATTGTATAACGCAACAAGAATAAAAAACCGCTAAACGCCGTAAAAATGAGTGGCGCATACAATATTCCACCTACAAAAGAGCTGATATGAGTATTACGCTGCGCGAAAATGTATTTTCATTTTGATGGAAAATAAAATTCTAGTTTCATTTTGAAAGATTTTTTCATATTTGCTAAATTTGAAATAAAACGTGCGACAAAAGAGTAACTTTGATACAGTTTGCATTTTGAGGCTCTTTTGTGGCGCGTTTACTCCAAATTTAGCAAATATTTTTTAAAATAAAACTAGAATTTTGTTTTGCATCAAAATGAAAATACATTTTCGTGCCACGTAATACATATTCATATCAGATCTTTTGTAGCTGGAATATTGTATGCGCCACTCATTTTTACGACGTTTAGCGGTTTTTTATTCTTGTATCAGGAGTTTTTCAAAGTTTATTTATAAATTAAATGTATGAAGTTGAATGCAATGTTTCTCGATTACACGTTAAGCTTTATAAATGGTCGCCTTTGTCGCATTATCTCCCAAATGATCTAGTGTCCATCGAATGCACACTAGATTTTTTTCTATTCGAAATAGATTGAAAAAAAAATTGGGATGGCCGGTAAATGAACTCGAATTGCTCGTTGCCAGATCAAATTTAGCGTCTAGGTCTGGGTCCCGCGTATGAAAAAAAAGTTGATTAATAGCAAGCTGAAAATTTGTTAATAGCTTAAGGGTGTCTAGTCGGACAAACTTTGATATATGGGAACACTGGAACAGGGGAAGTTTTAATTGTGGAACATGTTAAAAATTTGGAACGGTCAGACTACGAAAACGGCACATGTATTTTGTCCGACAGAACAGAATTTAACTCTCCGAACAGAGATTAAACTCTCATGCAAAAATCAGACTACTATTTATCACCAAATGGGCGTTTTAATGAGTGGAACATGTAGAATATGTCAAATGACAGGTGATAAATAGCAGTCTGATTTTTGCATGAGAGTTTAATCTCTGTTCGGAGAGTTTAAGTCTGTTCTGTCGGACAAAATAAATGTGCCGTTTTCGTGGTCTGACCGTTCCAAATTTTTAACCTGTTCCACAATTAAAACTGCCCCTGTTCCAGTGTTCCCATATATCAAAGTTTATCCGACTAGACACCCTTAAGCTATTAACAAATTTTCAGCTTGCTATTAATCAACTTTTTTTTCATACGCGAGATCCAGACCTAGTCGTAATCACTACAAGTACATAAACCATTTCGGGAATAATCGTTAATTGGATTATACTTTTGTAGCTTAATAACTTCCAAACGGCTTAACCGATTTTGATCACTAAACATGAGTTTGAAACGTATTGACAAGTAGTATCTGATGCATCTAAGGTCAAGTATGATAACTGAAGCTATTACAGGAATTATTTAGCTTGAAAAACCGTTTTTCCCATAGGAAATAGATTTGATCAAACTTATGAAGCCTATAACTTAAAAATTCGAATTTTCCCGCATATGAGGTATACACCGTTAGATTCGTCTAGAGTCCTTCTACAAACGGTCAGTTATTGGCGCAATTAGTAAGTTGAAATTTTGAGTAATTGTCGAAAAACCAAAATTTTCAAAGTTTTTTTTTCCCGTTTTTCGGCTATACTGAGCCGTGTGTATGTCTGATCCTGACGGCTTAGACACCATTTGAAAGCTTAACTCAATACTATTGATTTGGTGTATTTGCGGTTCTCCTGTCTCTTCTTGAACCGAAGATATATACCCCCAAAAAATATGCCGTTTTGTACCTACCAAGTCCTATAGCTGGCTTATGGGTGGTCAAAAGTCACAAACTACACCGGTTCTGCATCGGCCCTCACCCCCTCTTCAAACACAGAAAAAAATTCAAATCGGTGTAACTTTTCCACACACATACATACATACATAATTATCCACAAACATTTTCAAAAATTGAGTCATATTTCTGAGCTCGGTAACTTTTGAATGGTATAACCAATTTTCAAAATTAGACATGCATTGGAAAGGTAATGATCAGTACTATCAGAAGCCGCAAAGGTCGGACTTAAATTTTCGAAATTTTTGGGAGTTTTGGGGACGAGAACGAAAAACAGACCCTTAATAGGAAGGGCCGTAAAATCGACATCCTTGGACCAAAATGGATGGTTGACATATGAATGGATGAGTCTTTTTCTGAACTTGAAGATGGGAGTTGGCCCAATTTTCAATTCAGTCAGATTTAGAAAATCGAAAATTCCGTGTATATATAGTGTCGCGTGTAGGGGGGGTTGTGCGCCACTGGCGAGATCTGCCGTTCGCTGGTAATATTGATACACCGCCTAACTTGCGTTGAAAAATATGTATAACAAACAGGAATATCAGAAAGGTGCAGTCGAAAATTTGTATTTATCAAAATGCTTATCTAAATAGATATACTGTGGTCAGTAATGTGTATGTCTGGATAAAACCCGTTTATCAGTGGTAAAAGTAAATATGTATATCTATTGTAGTATAATGTTGCGAGCAGGTATTATAAAGGGAAATAACGGAAATTTACGTTTTTTTCTAGAAAGATAACATACTGAAATGAGTTTTCTTTGTGGAATAGGCTAATGAATATCTCTAACGAAGAATTTTGTATTTGAAGAACAGTTTCGTTGAACAACCTCAGTAATATTAGTACTCTATTGAAACTAAGAAGATAAATTTAAATATAAATTAAATATTTAATTAAAAACATTGTTTTCTTGAGTTTTACAACTAACATTCGTTTTCTGTAATAATTCTATTCTTTATTTGAAAAGCTAATACATATTATAATGAGTTATGAGAACTCCGACGGAACGAATGTAACGAAAAAAGATAAAAAAACTGAAGACGGGATTCAACGCAACACAAAATTGATTAAACGCAACGTGAAATAGAAAAATGTCTCTCAAAATTTGTTATTTATGACTCGAACTGTTTTGCCATAAACTGTCGGTAAAATAACACACTTAAAAGAAAAATAGAAGCTCAAACAAGACCCATCAACTGGCCAACCGAGGGTACGATCATTGTTAGTGTCGTGTAATTTTGTGGTCAAATAACGTTTTCTTTTAATTTTTATCATTGTATGAATTAGCCAACGTACTAGTATTTTTAACGCCACCACTGGCGGTGTGTCCCTTAATATTCCTGGAGACATAATATAATATATGGTCAGACCCATTTTATCACAAAGTAAATACTAATTTTACAGTATTTTAGGGTGGTAACTGTGCTCTCTTTCTTTTTCACTAGTTATAATAATATAATTATTTCTCTTTGTCGAGGTTTAAGTTATTGGTTGCTGAAGGAAGCGCTTTAATACGCGCTTCCAAAGCGTCATTGGTCCGAAGCTTTAATTTTTTATAAATTCCTTGAATTTACACATCATGTGTGTGAGACAAGGAAACGAAATATTTCAGGTATATGAGTCTTATTCTTTATAAAATGTGGTGTGTTCGTTGGAGAATTGAGTAACGTAACTACTGAAGGAAATGCACAAATTTATTGAGATGTTAACAGTTAGAGATACAAAACGATACTAAAATTAATGAATACAAACTACATATTTCTTAAAACCTTTCATAGTCCATGAACATTTCGCTGACACCGCGAAATTACAAGCGTTGGTGTTTATCATGTCACGTAGTCTAAATATTGAAATATAAACACACACAGTGGCGTGCTCGCCATAACACCTCCCTCCTGAAAACCGAAGCTGGGGTGTCCAAGAAGGGCTTCTTTGCAGCTTCGAAGTTTTGGGCTTGTAGTGTAGAGCCTCTCTGGATATGCTCCGAACAGGGCAGGTAGGGCCACATGAAACAAAGAAACCAACCGGCAATAACTCATTCTATTTTTGTTGTTGTGAGAAGGCCGTAGATGAAGTGTACCACAAGGTAATCGAATTATAAGTTGTAGTCATTGATTAAAATCTCTTCATAATATGTATAATAAAAGCTCATATCTACTACTTGCTATGTTACACTTCAACTTCGTTTAAGTAATCGCATCATAAAATTGTTTTACATTAAAATGAAATTTGCGAATAATCTCGTTATCCAACTTAAATGTTAGACTTTTATTGGTTTCATTAACTTCAAGAATGAATAACATACGGTCCTGTGTTTAATGGTGATTTTGATGTATTTAGAATTTTATCAGTTAAAATAAAGCTTATAACAGTGTGATTTTTTTTTTGTTTATCAAAAAGGAAAAGTTGTAAATATTAAAATTTTCCAGGCAGTGGTGTTGTTTAGTTTTAACTATTTTCCAAAATCTGAGTCACCAATACCAGAAGGACTATCAATTATAATTTCAAAACAATTTCTCGTTATTCTCATTATAAAGATACAAAATATTTCTATTATTAATATCTTGTTGTAATTATTAAGGTATTTAAAGACTTGCTCGTTAAAATATAAAAAAATATTTAAACCCAGGTTAGCTTTAACCTTCTGAAATTCGGCAATTTACTTTCCTGTATGAGAGATATGCCATATGGTTTATGGACGCACTTAACAGGGCGTCTGCCTGTTTGTTTGATTTAACCAAAGGCGAAATATGCTGAATATCCTTTATTTTTGTTTGTAATATTTTGTCCAGATGGTCTAATTTTAGTTTACGATATTCAATTTTTTCAGTGAACTTGATAATATTACTTCGGACTATATCATTTGGACTAAATGTATTATGTTCACGATCAGATAAAAATAATGTGATTTCCTTTAATCTGCTTATTACAATAAAAGGTAAAATTGGCAATTCTGGGTCACATTTTGTACAAATCAAATAAACAGAAACTATAAAATAATGTAATTTTGAGGAGGACCCATTAAAAACGTTTATAAACTTGATAGCTTTCTCACAATTAATATAATTATTAGAAGTACTGACTGAAATTGTTGCTGTTACATTACTAATTGCCATTGTATTAACCAAAAATGAATTAAATAAATAAAAAATGCAAATACTAGATATGATATCTTAAAAGTTGGAAAATAGCGAAACAGAGTAAATAAAAAAATTAAAACAAATACAAAATGAATATAATTCGACTAACCTCAAGTACTTCCGTGAAAACGTGGCCTTACACCGGAACGGGTCGAGAACGTTGTAGCGTCTCAGATCAGGTGGATTTACACTGGAACGGGAAGAGAACGGGTGGAGAACGTTGTACCTTCCAGATCAAGTGGCCTTACACTGGAACTGGTCGAAATTCTAAACTGTATGTAGCCGGTATGGTAGCCGGGATGTTGTTGCTTCTTCTGTGGAAATGCTTCACCGTTTCCAGGGTCGAGTGGCTTTTCACTGAAGCTGGTGGTTGAGAAGATTTCACGAAGTTACTAGTTGCGCCTCTCCAGAACTTCCGAATTGCTTTGTGGCTTTACACAACAAGTGGCCTTACACTTGGAATTCTTCAAGTTGCTTACGGGTTCCTTCAGTTTTCCTTCCTCGTGGCCTTACACTCGGAACTCAACTACTAAGTCACTAATTCTCCAATTTCCCAATTAACGATTAAAATCGATTAGAAAAAAAGGCTTTACTTTTTCTAATTGGAAATTTCTACTAACTGCGCCAGTCTTATTCTTTATAAAATGTGGTGTGTTCGTTGGAGAATTGAGTAACGTAACTACTGAAGGAAATGCACAAATTTATTGAGATGTTAACAGTTAGAGATACAAAACGATACTAAAATTAATGAATACAAACTACATATTTCTTAAAACCTTTCATAGTCCATGAACATTTCGCTGACACCGCGAAATTACAAGCGTTGGTGTTTATCATGTCACGTAGTCTAAATATTGAAATATAAACACACACAGTGGCGTGCTCGCCATAACATATGTAGGTCTAGGTATTTATATTTTCAATGGGTGACCTTTTTGACCAGCAGGTAGTTTAGAGTTAAAATTCTCTTTAATGGATTACTCATTGAAAGTAAATGGCATTGGACTGGAAATACTGAATGTGCAGCAAATTAAATGCGAGTTTTGTACAGAATGATTTGGAGGAGGGTTTTAAAAAAGTTAATCCTTATGTTCAAAGTTGAAAATTTAAGAACCTGGTTGAACTTTGAACAGTTTGCGTTACGCTGTGGTCTAAAGTTGATGTTGATAAGTACCGTTCATTTTTAAATACATATTGCTATTTAAATATGTGATAATGCATTTGTTAGCTAAGAAAAATGCCTCAAGTAAAACCTGTTTTAGTGCCATAACCTGTGATTATTACGAATTTTGACAGAAATTGTTACAATAGTAGAACCCCGCAAATCCGAACTAATTGGGGGGGGGGGGCAGTCTGTTCGGATTCCGAAAAGTTCGGATTATCCGAAAGTTAGCCTAACTAATAATTCAAAGCTTTCGTCGCTGCACCTGTCTCACTCTCTCCCTCTTCCACCTATCTCATATTGATATCACTGATGCAGTGCCACTGTCATTGTTTGCACAGATCACCTACCTCCTCTAGATGTTTCACGATAACGCTTTGGTTAAATATGAAAAACAGCGCTCCATGCCGCTTGTATCGGAACTAATGCAAGCGGGAATTTCAAAATGTAATTTTGGTGGGAAGAAAATGTTAGGTTAAAATATTTGTATAGTTGGAAAAAAAATAATTTGGTTTTAAAATATGCAAATTATTTTTAATTTCAAATATACAAAATACCATTTGGGAAAAAATAAGACATGACAACGTATTTTTATTTATTTATTTAATACCAGTAAAACCACTTTGTATATACTTTTTTACAAATCGTATCTTTACAAATGAAATTATTAATAGTTATCTTCCAAATTGAGTTCCAAATACTTCTACAAAAGGGTATCTCAAATGATTGAAACATGTGTGCATCTCTACTTGTTGAAGGACTTTCAACTAAAACAAAAAATTAATATAATTGATTTGATAATAACCATATTCATTTCACGTAAAATAATTTTTATTAATTATATATTTTCAGTACTCAGTAGGGGTTACTTACTTGGTGTTTTGGCGAATGGATTTAGTGTCCGCAGTCATATAAACCCAAACCAACACAACAAATACTTGGTGTTACATTCGTTTGCTTCCCTACACCACTAACTGTGTTACTTGTTCTCTAATAACAAATACTTGTTGAACTCACCATGCAAATGTAAGCTAGGAATTTGATCTTCCTAGGGATCTTCAAATCACATTCGTTTTGTTTCAAAAACTGTATTTGAATCCATTTTATCTAAATCAGGATTTTTTATTATTGCTAACAATCAGATAAACATTTACTGACATAAAGATAAAGGCATACTGACAATGATGACAATTGACAAATTATAATGACACTCAGACTCAGTGATATAGAAGAAATCTTCACTCCAGGTGCATGGCGACATCTCAACAAACGTATCATTACTAAAAATGACATTTAGTTTAGGATGACCTTGAGATACCTGGGTGAAACATCTAAAGAGAGTTAAGTGATCTGTGATTGTTTGTGTTTAGTCGAACTCGCTGGCTAGATTTACAATTTGAAGAAGCTCCATTTTTCCACGCTCCATTACAAGATGACCTAGAAGTCGTAGAACAGGATGAGAAAACGAAGAAGAAAGTGCAATTACAGAATGGATTGAAGCTGACGACAATGGGCACCAAGAATTTACGGATGAAGACATTGTAGAGTTGGTTTAACCGCAAAGCAACCCTAATAAAGATGAAGAAAGCTAGGAAGAAGTTTCCCTGTCATATCGAGTGGCACACGCGGATGCCACTGAAGTCTGGTTGTGGCTTTACGTTAAGGGCGCTTTACAGCTTGCAATTCTACCTGCAAGACGCAAGAAAGTTGCCTAAAGGCATGCGCAGTATGTCGTCAGTTGATTATTGCATGCAACTTCTTGCAATTGCGCGATAATCGGTTTGGTGCCATTTTTTCTGCAAGTTTTCATGCAAGTCTAGGGGAATTTGATTTTTCCACAATATCAAATGTCATTGACGACACGCATTCACGAATACATGGCGATCAGCTGTTTTCTGTTTGTGAAATATATCAACGATGGAAATGAATGAATAATGAAATGGCACTTTCTGAGATTCTATAATTATTGTAAATTGTATATTAAGCTACGGAAGCTCTCTCTTCTCTAGCTAAGTACCTTAGGATAATAATTAATTTGTGTTTCGCAGAAATAGTATTTCAAATATAGATTTCTTTGTAATTGTTCAATTTTTCCCAAGAGTTTATTAAAATGTACATTCATTCCTAGACAATTAGAGTCATTTTCATCATCTACTTGGATAAATTCTTCTGTTGGAGATACATTATTACCCCTCTTCTTGTTCAAATAAGATCTTACTCACCATCTCCGATCTCGGCGTTCTAAATTAGTGACTAAAAGGCTGGCTGCAGCAATAATAATACTTAAAGTTGCTGCTACCGCCTTTTTCCTTTTATATTTGGTTATTTCTGATATAATAGTCTTGGCGTTTCGAAATTTACCAAGTTAAATAAACAGCAATAAAATAATTAAAAAAAAACAAAAGTTTATAAATTAGGTTAAGGGTAAAACTTTAAAATTGCATGCAAGCCGGGTTGCAAGCTGTAAAAGACCATGCAATAGACTTGCATGAAAGTCTTGCATGCAAGAAATTGCAGCAAGTTTTCTTGCAAGCTGTAAAGCGGTCTTTACGTGGAGCAGAACTCTGCTGCGTTACTGGTCGATGTAATGTTTATGCGTAAATGGTTTACCATCGCTGCGTCAATTCGATACACCTCCATGCATCAGAAAAAAGTGAGTGAGTCACAGACCGATTAATCCTAGATTGTTAAATTTTCTGGTTTTACTTTGTATAATAATCATGTTAAGTTTTTGTCTTGAATTTTTAATTTTTTTTTCACTTTCTGTTGGTTTGGATTTGCCGAATGTTCGGATTGGCGGGGTTCTACTGTACTTTCAAATTCAGTTGAAAATTTTACACATTGTTTTATTCGTTGACATACAGATTTATTTTTATTTCGGGCGAATAGTTGTCTAGCGACAGTTTAACACATTTTCATGATTGAAGATCAGGAATTTATATGCGAAAAGCTTTGATCTTAAAAATAGTTTGAAACACAAATCAATGTGTAAAATACACATTTGAATAAATAAATTAATACATACATTCTTTTTGTTGCCCGGAAAATGAAGTAACCAAGTTAACGAGATTTGTTTTGTAGCACTGTATTTTATGGCATTACTTAGTACAATGATTTTTAGAATAAACATAAATTAATTATAAATTAAGAAAAAGGCCCATTTCCGAAATTTTTCAAATGCAAGTTATAATAATAATAGTCTCCCGTTTTATACCGCTTTCGTGACTTTAAGACTATAGCAGGGTAGTCTGCTATATCTAGGGCCTACGGCATACAAGGAAGGTAACAGGGCCAGTGCTACGCTTCAACCGCCTATTATTACCCCTGGTTTTACCCAAGGTACTCATTTTATTCAGGCTGAGTCGACGTTCTATTCGGCGCTAGGATTTGAACCCCGGCCTACCAGCACTCGAGTCAAGCACACTACCGCCTGAGCTACGCCTATTTTAGACGGATATTCTGCTAACGGAAAAGGATATATGTAATATATTTTTATTTTATTTATGACAAGAACATGCACTCTTTACACATGAGAATATATCTTTGGGCATAGGTTTATTATTCTTACTTTGTTCTCTACCCTTTGTCCATTTGTCACAATTTCGATCCATGTTGTCGCCTTCCTCCCATCATTGGATATTCCTTCTAAGTCACAGAGAGTAATCATTTGGTCAGCGTGATCGACGCCGCCCATATATTTATTGGTTATAAAAAATTGTTGCGTCTAGAGTCTAGACTTAGACATAGACAACTAATTTCTTTTAGACCGCGCTATCTTTCAGCATTCGTTTTATCAATCCGGTTGTCCTATAATTACTAGTAGGTACATAATATACCTTCTTTGCATACGGGCATTTCACATTCACGTACAGTCCGTCTAATATACTTACTGTTGCACGTCATTATTTACGTCAGAGATCTAAGTTGACATTGTTGCCCAATTACAAAAAATTCTTTTTCTACAACCGTGTTAAAAATGTAATTTTTAGCACTCCATACGAGCGTTAAAAATGCTACTTTAAGGCACTAGTGCTTTAAAATATTTTTAAGGCACTGCAGTTCATATTGACCGCATAGGCAATTTTGATGTAATGTCAAAAAAATATAAAAATGGAATGTCAGTAAGTTCAAGTAAAAGTTTTTGTAGATAATATTGTCCTGTAATTACGTTTGTAGAAAAAATATTGTATGATATGCGTGTTAAAAAGTACATTTTTAAGGCACTCGTGTGAATTGCAGAACTCGCTATCGCTCATTCTGCAAACTTTCACATGGGTGCCTTAAACGTGTACTTTTAACACTTATATCATAAATAACTATTAATTCATTTTAAATCAAATATATCACATAATTTTTTGCGGATTTTTTAAGTGGATTATACAAGAAAACAAATTAATATTCAATGTAAATAAATAAAAACTTTAGAAATAAAAAAGAAGAATTAAGTTATAATCTTACGTTAAAGTAAATAATAAAAACAATAAATATAATAAAACAAATACTTATAGTAAAGAATAAAAACAAATATATGAAGTGTCATCACCACAACTGTCAAATAAATGTTACCAATTTATGCCAAAATATCACCTTCGTTCGATTACAGTTACAGTGTGTTCGGAACAAATGTGCTTCATAAAAACGCTTTATAATCCATTTATACAAATTAAATGAAATATATTATTGTGTATTTATTTAAGTTAACATTAATAGAAATCTTCAAATATTATTTCTACGCGTATATAATAAAATATGTCTAGTGGCTGCAATTTCAGTGTACTCGGCAAAATGATTCTAAAAAAAGAACACACCTACCGCCTAAATATTTCGTGTTGGTATCGTGTGACGTCACTGACTATGACGCGGATGACGTGCAACGGTAAGTATATTAGACGGAGTATACAAATTTTGGTGTATTTTTTCTGTTTGACATGAATATTCCAACACAAGGATATTTTATTGTATTTAGCAGTAACTGAGATGTAAAGAAGCGGTCGGAACATAACACTAAAGGTCGAAACATAACACTACACCGCTGACAAGTGTGTCTTCTGAAAATTCTGTTATTTCTTTTCCGTTAACATAAGGAAGGGAACATCCTAAACAACGGTAATTGGAGCTAACACCTGGAGGTGTTTCTTGAATATTTCCTCTTTTTAGTACTCCCAATATTTTCAAACGTAGATTTGTATAGTGACTTATTTGCATTAGACTTTTCGGAAACATTATATAGAAGCAGTCAATCACAGAAGAATCTATGCTTATTTTATCTGTAAGCGTTGGTTTTTCATGCGAGCGAGGGGATAACATACTTTGGGAAGCAGTTGTTAGCATTTATGGTCCAATCGAAACTTGGATCTAGAATTTGTGGCTGCTGTGCGTCGTCAGTTGAATGACTACAGTCTTCAGCTTCAGTTTAATTATCTCCCTGCTCTTGAGCTGGTTTGCCAAGTTCTTCAACTGCAGGTTCTTCTAATCTAATGAGGAGTCGGCATCAGAGCATTGTCATCTCTGCGTAAAAAGGATGTTGTGGCTCCTCCAAATCAGATAAGTTTTGGACAATATCTTAAATAAAGGATATATTAATATATTTCCCGATGTATTACTACTGGGATGTATCAGTCCCAGAAGGCATAATATACCTATTGCACGCATAATATTGTTATGTAATTGTCTTTTTTACGCGATTGACTCTACTATTTTATTTATTTATATTTTTTGGCACTAATCTAAATAAAGGAAGACTTACTTATATTATTTTATTTACATCGCTTATTTATTTAATAATTACAAACAAATAACACCAACTAACACATCTAATTTATTTACAAACTCAAATTTATGATTTAATTAACTAAACATAATAACTAATAAATACATTTCAATACATCCGATTCGAATACATTAAATTACGCGACGCGCTTCGATGAAGGAAATGACTGGCCTGTGCTCGAATCTCGGTTCTATATATACTTCGGCAGCGGTCGTCTCGAACGCCGTGGATAGGAATGGTATTGTCTCGTAACGCCGAGAAGCTTCGGGAAGAAATAGGCCAATTCGTGAGCGGACTAAATAGTGTCACAATATAATATAAGAAACTTCGAATTGTTTTGAACACAAATACATTGACTTACCTTTTTCTATTATATTAATCTCGTGAGCGCAATATAATTCTCAGAATAAACGATAGAAACTAATAAAAATCTTGTAAACAAAGAACACGTGCGTGAACTACAGTCAGCCAGTTCTGCTTGATGTAGACTGAGACCGAAAATAACGAAGTTTTATAGGTTATGTTATACCCAAGCGAAGACTGTACTCAACTCTCCATCCCAATACCGTTGCCAATACATTTTAGAGCCTCGTTTAGCAATGTAGTATTTTTTTTTAATTCTTATTGGGATCTATATGACTCCGCAATATTGAAAGGGTCGATAAGATTTGTGTTTTTATTTTTTAGTCAATAACCAAGTCCAAAAAATGTTTGAACAGCCTTAACAAAATGTTACCAGCCATCTTACTGTTTATAATTCAACATCAGACACGTGTATTAATTTTCATTGTACTATTTATAAAAGTATATATTTTGAACCTGCAACGCTGTGAATAAACAAGTATTTGTTTGCTAGTTAAGGAAATAATGAAATCTGACTCTTTTACGCATTCTTCAAACGACCACGTACAACATTTTTCTTAGTATCCCAACTCACACTGAGCTTATCTATATACAGCAGTGTATTAATTACATATATAGCAAACATGTACATTTTTGTTTACCTTTGTCACTAGCAATAATAGGCCTGGATCCTGCGTACCAAAAAAAGTTTATTAATAGCAAGCTGAAAATTTGTTGAATAGCTTAACGGTGTTTAGTCGGATAAACTTTGATGTACGGGAACACTGGAACAGGGAAAGTTTTAATTGTGGAACAGGTTGCAGGTTTTGAATGTCAGACTACGAAAAGGTCCCATGTGTTTTCTCGGACAGAACTTATATATTCTATATAATAGATTTGTTACCCTTTCATTAAACTCTCATACAAAAATCAGACTGCTATTATTATCAGTAGTAATTGCACAAGAGCTCTGAAATTATTGAATTTTTCCCGAGTGACACTTTGACAGTTTTAATTTCACGAGCCGAAGGCGAGTGAAATTATGTCAAAGTGTCACGAGAGCAAAAATTCTATATTAATTTCAGAGGTCGAGGGCAATTTGTTGCGATTATTTCATGAATAAAACTGTTCAAAACCAAAATTTTATTGTAATTTATTTATGTAAGTACCATTAAACACACAGTTTTTATAAATATTTGACGATTGAAAGTCATCACTTTTATAATTTTTAAAACATTAATTGTCATTAATGTCACTGAATGTATTTTTTCGTAGCAACGAAGGGCATCTGACGTAATATACTTAACGACGGGAGATTATCAAAAATTATCGATTTAATTCAGATTTCTGTAGCTTTCTATTGGTCAGAATCTCCTATGAATGAAATAATCAGTAGTAATTGCTAGTGATGTAACGAATATTCGTATTCGCGAATATTCGCATATTTTTGCATATTCGCATCCGCATTCGCGAAGTTTGTGCGAATGTTTTGCGAATATGAATATCAGAAAAAAATCATTTGAAGATAATATTAGGTTAATAAAATCAAAATCTATTCACTTCTCAACTTCTTTTTATTAAGAAAAGGTAACTTAACCTCGAATAATCACATTACAGTAGAACGTCAATAATCCGGATTAGTTGGGACCGGACCCGATCCGGATTATCAAATTATCCGGAATATCGAAATTACCTAAAAAAAGCCAGTATACACATTAAAGTACAACAAACGTTTTAAAATTGTATGTTTTCTCTTGTACAGTAAAGTATCTAAAAATAGAGGTGAAATTAATCAAAACACTTTTTTTATGTTTAAACACTGTATTGTAATTAATTTATAATAGCAGCATGTGTACAGTAAAAAACATCAGACATTATTTGGGCTTTTAAAAAATGTGTAAAATATGTTTGAACTGCGGTAGAGGTTCGTTTTTCGCACCTAAGTTCTTAATTTATTTTAAAGGAATCAGATATTTTTGCTAGATACAAATCCGGATTATTGACGGTCCGGATTTTTGACGTCTGGATTATCGACGTTCTACTGTATCAGCTTTCACTTTATTTTATTATTTGGTATTATGTGATAAAGATTAAGATTCAGATTGATTTACACTAAATACCAATTAACTTTTCATTATAAATTTAGGAAACATTACAAAAATACAAACAAATTATTAAAAAACTGGACATTCGCATTCGCATCCGCATTCGCGAATGTCGGTAACAGATATTCGCATTCGTATTCGCGAATGTTCAAAAAATGACATTCGCTACATCACTAGTAATTGCACAAGAGCTCTGAAATTATTGAATTTTTCCCGAGTGACACTTTGACAGTTTTCAATTATGTCAAAGTGTCACGAGAGCAAAAATTCTATATTAATTTCAGAGGTCGAGTGCAATTTGTTGCGATTATTTCATGAATAAAACTGTTCAAAAACAAAATTTTATATTCAAATTATAATCAACAAATATTTGACGATTGAAAGTCATCACTTTTATAATTTTTAAAACATTAATTGTCATTAATGTCACTGAATGTATTTTTTCGTAGCAACGAAGGGCATCTGACGTAATATACTTAACGACGGGAGATTATCAAAAATTATCGATTTAATTCAGATTTCTGTAGCTTTCTATTGGTCAGAATCTCCTATGAATGAAATAATCAGTAGTAATTGCCAGTGATGTAACGAATATTCGTATTCGCATTCGTATTCGCGAATATTCGCGTATTTTTGCATATTCGCATTCGCATCCGCATTCGCGAAGTTTGTGCGAATGTTTTGCGAATATGAATATCAGAAAAAAATCATTTGAAGATAATATTAGGTTAATAAAATCAAAATCTATTCACTTCTCAACTTCTTTTTATTAAGAAAAGGTAACTTAACCTCGAATAATCACATTATCAGCTTTCACTTTATTTTATTATTTGGTATTATGTGATAAAGATTAAGATTCAGATTGATTTACACTAAATACCAATTAACTTTTCATTATAAATTTAGGAAAAATTACAAAAATACAAACAAATTATTAAAAAACTGGACATTCGCATCCGCATTCGCGAATGTCGGTACCAGATATTCGCATTCGTATTCGCGAATGTTCAAAAAATGACATTCGCTACATCACTAGTAATTGCACAAGAGCTCTGAAATTCTATATTAATTTCAGAGGTCGAGTGCAATTTGTTGCGATTATTTCATGAATAAAACTGTTCAAAACCAAAATTTTATTGTAATTTATTTATGTAAGTACCATTAAACACACAGTTTTTATAAATATTTGACGATTGAAAGTCATCACTTTTATAATTTTTAAAACATTAATTGTCATTAATGTCACTGAATGTATTTTTTCGTAGCAACGAAGGGCATCTGACGTAATATACTTAACGACGGGAGATTATCAAAAATTATCGATTTAATTCAGATTTCTGTAGCTTTCTATTGGTCAGAGTCTCCTATGAATGAAATAATCACCAACATAATTCCTGTCACTTGACACGTTCTACGTGTCGAACTTATTAAAATGCCCAAATACTTGTCGGACAAACATTTTTTATATACATATTATATAAAGTTTGCTATTGAATAAACTTAACGTTAAATCACGTTCCACAATTAAAAATTCCCCTATTCCAGTGTTCCCGTACATCAAAATTTGTCCGACTAGACATCGTTAAGCTATTAACAAATTTTCAGCTTGCCATTAATAAACTTTTTTTTGGCATGCGGGATCCAGGCCTATAAGCTTACATAGGCGATACGATATGAACTTCATGCCAGCAGATTTTGTTATTTGTGATTAAATTATTAGAAAGGCCTACACTCGTAGATTATAATAGGCGGATTTCATTTCATTCTCATTTTTTATCGTTAATTGATACTATAATGGATGTATATCAACTTTATGTTGTATTTCATAATAATAAAAATGCGGGAGAAAGCTGAGTGCCAGCAGAAATATTAAAAGTAGGAGATAATATGTATATGTAGCAAATAATAACTCAGCTTACTTAGAAAATATGGGAAAATGCCAGAGCAATGGAACACAGCACTCATCTGCCAAATTCACAAAAAAGGTGATAAAACTGTCTGTGAAAATTACAGAGAAATCGCAATATTAGAAGCAGTATATAAGGTATTAGCAAAAATTATAAGAAGTAGAATAAAAACCTACGAAAAGAGATAATAGGAGAATACCAGGCTGGTTTCAGACAGGAAAGAACAACAACCGATGAAATTTTGTATGCTAAAATTATTACAAAACATCAATTTAAGCTCTATATTGATTTTAAACAGGCATACGACTATACGACTCCATCTTTATACGACTACACAAACTCCACAAACACTACTTTATACGACTACACAAAGCAAAAAGCAATGAGAACACTATGAACACCTAAGAAACGGATACGATTAGTTAAAATGGCGCTAACTAATACAGTCAATAAAGTCATGACAGAAGGAAATCGTTCAAATCAGTTTAACCAAAAGCAATAGGATCATTAAACACATTGTTGAAAACAACCTGTCCAGAGCAGCCAAGATTCGAACTTATGAAACAATAGTGACGCCAACGGTGTTGTATGCATGTGAAACATAGACAGTGAATCAGAAAGAAGACACAGAGTTAGACATTTGAGAAAGATCTTAAGAAAAGTTGTTAGTGGTAAGGGGTCCCGGTAAATTCGTAACTATTTTAATCCCCCATCCTAATTACAGGCCAATTGGTAACTCTGGTCCTCAGCTAATTTTTCGGTAACCAATCAACTACCGGTGAATTCGTAACTGAATAAAGGTATAATCTTTTAGACTTGAAATAAACATACCTATGGAAAATCTGTTTGCTTTTAAATTATCAGATGGATTTTAATAATTTATCATTGCTTAACATCTAAATATTGAATTTACAATTACTTGATAAAAACCAAGCTCGTGTAGAGCTATACTTGATGGAAATAATATTTATAACACGTGTTAATGAAACACTATAATATTGTTTCAATTATTTTATTAAGATATTTCAATTTTTGCTATTTTTTATAGGTACATATTATACTTAATATATATTGTTTTTAAGCAAACCAAGAAACATTCGGTTTAGATTTAAGGTATTACATTTAATCAATTGTTTCGAATTCACCTGAAGAAAGTTTCGAGTTGGCAGGTCAGGTAATAGAAAAGTTACGAATTGGCCGGTGTACATTTTGATTTGAAAATTTTTGTCATTAAAAGTTACAAGTTGGCGCGTGTCCGTATAAAGGAGGCGAATGGGGAATGGCGTATAAGAACGAATCAGGAGCTAATGGAGATGTATGAGAGATCCAAAATAACACAGAACATCAGGGCACAACTGATCCAAAATAACACAGAACAGCAGGGCATCAATAGAGAGTTAGTGGTTTGATGCCGTCAGGAATGATATGAAAGAAATGGAAACAAGGTACTGGAGAGAACAAGTGAAGGGCCAAAAAACGTAGTTTTGTTTCGAGAAGGAATTTTTACTATTCTTAACCGATCAAGTCCGAGGTAGATATTTTAAGTCTTTCATAGATATGCGCAATATAATTCTGGAAAATTTATAAATCCTAAATTGAGGAATATAAAGAGACTAGTTAACCTATAACTCCCATTTAGTAAGAATGCTGGATAATCTAGCTGTAAATGTAAAATGTAATCCAGAGATCTAAACCCCAAGGAAACAGAACAATAGAAAGGTCCAGTAAGAGATTGATGTACGATGTAGTCGACAGAAGAGAATGGAAGAATATTGATAAACCGTCCCAGACTTCAAAGGGATGTAGCGCCAGTAGAAGAAGGGTTAACGTGTTGGCACTTGATTTCAGTTTATATAAATTGTAGATACTATTTTCCATGTACGTAGCTATGACATGCTACGTGTTTTAGATACTGCAATATGGACTTGAAAGCTGAAAATTGAAGCAAGAACACATAAATAAGCTACAGTGCTTTGAAATGTGGTGTTAAAGGAGGATGCTTAGAATAGCATAGACACAAAACAAAATTAACACGGAAGTGTTGCGAGAAATGGGCAAAGAATACGAAATAAACGCAATAAAAATAAGACAGTTACAATAGCTGTGACACGTAATGAGTGGACAACCGTATGAACTGCTACGACTGATAATATGTATAGAGAAAGATAAGATTAGGAACGAGTATAGGAAGAAGGAGAGTGTCCTGGTTGAAGAATTTAAAGGACTGGTTTAAATGCAGTTCTACAGGGTGATTGATTAGTGTGGAAGCTCAGTAGATCTGTTCTAGTAAAAATTACAAAAAAAAGTTATTGACAAAAATTGTAGGCAGCTTTAAACTCCACATTTTAAAATTAGTTACAATCTTACAGGGTGTTCCATAAGATGGTGGCAGACCAAACTTATGTTTTTTTTAAATGGAACACCCTGTATTTTATATTAAATTTGAAATCTGCTTCACTTCCACATCACAACAATGTAAAGTTTTATTATGTTATACTCGGTATTTAGAAAGTTATAACCAATATTACCTGAAAATCGTATAAAGTTTAACTCCCTGTATAATTAAAAAGGAGTACAGGAACATTGATCTATTGCAACCATAGTTTTTTTAATAATTGTTAAAAATTATAAAACATATTCGTTTTCATAATATTCGTTAAATCAAATACAGGGTAAGTCAAAATGCAAGTACATTATTTTCTTGGTAATTTTAAATAGAACACCCTGTATTTTATATCTATCGAAAACTATTACTATCGTACTTCAAATTTTATGAATCTTTTTCCATCAAAATATTAATTTGGTAGATATTTTAACGTTTACCAATAATTATTGTGAGTTGGCCATGATTGATTTGTCAGAAACTGACAGTTTGACATTAATGTTTATTAATTCAGTATTGGGGTACACCGTAAATTAGCAACAATTATTATTTAGTAATTCAGTAATTAATTCAATTTAAATTAGCAATAATGAATTTTACTACTGATGAAATGGTAGATATGATTTGGATTTTGGGGGAATGCAATAAAAATTCATTACTATCAGCTAGAATTTATCAAGAACGGTTTCCAGATAGGCGGCAACCTAGACAAGATACATTTGAAAAATTGAAAGATCGATTTAACCGCACTGGTTCAGTGAATTATGAAAACTATGAACGAACAAAAACTCGTGTGACAGAGGAAAACGAAATGAGTGTGTTGATTGGCAGTTACAGAAAATCCACACACAAGTATAAGGAAGGAGTATTTCCAATGAACAAGAACTTAGTTACTACTCTGTTCAAAACATTCTATCTAAAAACAAGATGCACCCTTATCATATTCAAAAGCACCAATAATTAAATAATGATGATTTTCAGAAACGAATAGTATTTTGTGAACGGGCCTTAGAAAAAATTAATGAGCAGAGAGATTTTTTGATTATGTCCTATTTGGTGATGAAGCTACATTCCATCGAAACGGTTCTGTTAATAGGCATAACTTTCATTACTATTCATCCATACCACATAGTAACACATAGTCAAACAAGATGGTCTCTAAATCTGTGGGGAGGTATCGTCGGTAACCATATACTAGGACCATATTTTTTTGAAGATAACTTAAATGGTGAGATTTATTTAGATTTTATCGTAAATCAGTTACCGATAGTATTAGAAGAGGTTCCACTTAATATACGTGAACAAATGTGGTTTCTACATGACGGTGCTCCTGCGCACCACAACGAATTAGTGCGTGGTGAACTTAATGATCAGTTTGGTGAAAGATGGATCGGAAGGGATGGACCGGTAAGGTGGCCCTTAAGGTCACCAGATTTCAATAAAATGGACTCATTTTTTTGCGGTTACGTTAAGAACGAAGTATATAAAATACCTCCAACAACAAGGGATGATATGAAAAATAGAATCCGAATTGCATTTTAAAATATTTCTTTACAAATGCTTAGTAATGTAAGCAACTCTTTCAATGACCGCCTTCAAGTATGCATAGATGTTTTGGGAGGTCATTTTGAACGCCTTACTTAAGTAAGATAAGTTAAAATTACTGTTGTTTTTTATTTTTCCATGTGTTGTTACTTTTTTTATTTTCCGTCGGTTATTTTTTATAAATTTTATTTCAAATAAATTGTTTTCTTTTCTGTGTCGTTATTTCGTTACTGAATTAATAAACAATAATGTCAAACTGTCAGTTTCTGACAAATCAATCATGGCCAACTCACAATAATTATTGGTAAACGTTAAAATATCTACCAAATTAATACTTTTATGGAAAAATAAAAATACAGTAGAACTCCGATTATCCGTGCTCCTCGGGACCGAAGGGTGGCACGGATAATTGAAAAGCGCGGATAATCCGAACATGTATTTCTTATGTATAATACATATGTACGTATACACATACATATGTACCTACCATAAAAAATAACAGAAAAAAATAAATCTTTCATTATGAGTCTCTCTTTCGTCATATAGAGTTTCCGTCAAGTGATTTACGATGACGGTATTTTGATAAAACCTCACAAACGTAACTTGAGTAATCGAAAATCATAGCACGGATAATCCGCACCCGGCTAATCAGGGTTCTACTGTATCTAGAAAACTGATATTTTTAGGTATAGGGAGTACTTTATAAAATTTGAAGTACGATAGTAGTACTTTTCGATAGAGATATAAAATACAGGATGTTCTATTTAAAATTACCAAGAAAATAACGGACTTGCATTTTGACTTACCCTGTATTTGATTTAACGAATATTATGAAAACGAATATGTTTTATAATTTTTAACAATTATTAAAAAACTATGGTTGCAATAGATCAATGTTCCTGTACTCCTTTTTAATTATACAGGGAGTTAAACTTGATACGATTTTCAGGTAATATTGGTTATAACTTTTTAAATACCCAGTATAACATAATAAAACTTTACATTGTTGTGATGTGGAAGTGAGGCAGATTTCAAATTTAAAATAAAATACAGGGTGTTCCATTTAAGAAAACATAAGTTTGGTCTGCCACCATCTTATGGAACACCCTGTAAGATTGTAACTAATTTTAAAATGTGGAGTTTAAAGCTGCCTACAATTTTTGTCAACTTTTTTTTGTAATTTTTACTATAACAGATCTACTGAGCTTCCTCACACTAATCAATCACCCTGTATAGTATAGAACTCTTCAGAGCAGGGTAGATAGAGTAAAGATAGTGATGATAATATCCAACCTCCGATTGGGAAGCGGCACTTATAGAAGAAGACTATTTTCCATCATTTCTGGATGAGATTGATACATTTTTTTAATCCTTAGATTTATTTACGATAAGACAATAAAGAGATCAATTGTTAAACCGTAGTGAATCAAACTTGTTCGTCTTACTTCGAGTTACCTGAACGTTTTTGTTTTCCTGGTTTGAATCCTTCCAAGGTCAACAAGTTATCATTAATCCCTCGTATGTATACAAAATGATTTTAAAGAGGAATGTAAATGAGTAATTTACAGCAACCTTGTCTGTTCCCATGAACTTAATTTGGACAAGATAATAATATATAGTAGTAGAACACTTTTTTAATCGTTTATAATTATTATTTAAGCGTATAATGTGAAAATCTTATCGAATTTATTTTAGAATTGCTTAATAATAATTATAGTGCAGTCGTCAGAGATTTCCTGTAAAAATCATACGAAAAATATGAATTTTGCTGAGGATGTCAATTTTGGGTCCCCAACAAGATTCCAAAAAGATTCCAAAAAGTTTGCCACTCCTATCCCCGAATTTCTCTCTAAGGGGTTGTCCATATGTGGGCGGTTTGCCAACGTCGACTGCGCGGTTTACCTGTTTTACTTGATCTCACCCTAATGCCGCCTTTGAAGTTTCACCCTAATACCAAGAAAAACAGGGGGAAAACAGGTAAACCGCGCAATCGACGTTGGCAAACCGCACGCATATGGACAAGCCCTAAAAATCCGCTCATGGTAGGAGGGGGAAACGGAACACATCGATTTATCTTATGATTATCAAAATGTAAATTAATAATCCAAGACTCACTAGCACTAGAACAAAGATCTTGCAGGTTGTCCAAAGTTTAATCAAACATATGATTAATAGATCCAAGACACAATAACAACAATGTTATTAAGCAATAAAATTATTCCGAGTAGCAAAAGATAAATAGACATAATGCAATCAACACAAGTTGTTAAATCCTGAAATTTTGTTCTGAATATGTTATCGTAAATTAAGGGGACATCCATAAACTACGTCGTTGAGAAGAGGGAGGGGGGCTTGCTTATTTCGACGAAATACGACAGGGGGTGGGGGGGTATGAGTGCACATTCGACGTCGTTTAATATATTGGTATATTTAAATTTGTCGCTACTGCCTCTATAAATATAATTTTTTACTAGCTTTTACCAGCATTAAAGTATCAGAAACAATCCAGGAAATTGAAGATGACCATATAGTAATAGAAACACCTACGAGGGAAGAAATAGAAAATGAAATAAGAGGGCTAAAAAACAATAAAAGCCCAGGAATAACGGAAATATCGGCGGAAATGATAAAGGCAGGAGGAAAAAGACTACACAAGGAGATACATAGCCTGATAAAGAGTATATGAGAAACAGAAAGAATGCCAGGAGAATGGACCAGGGCAAGGATATGCCCCATACATAAAAAAGGTGATAAAATGAGATGTGAAAATTATAGAGGTATCGCGTTGCTAGAAGTCGTGTACAAAATATTGACAAACATCTTAAGAAAAAAGCTGAATCAATACACGGAAAAGATATTGGGCGAATATCAGGCAGGATTCAGAAGTAATAGGTCGACGACAGACCAAATATTTGCGTTAAAAGAAATCCAAACTACGTGCTACGAACATAAAATAGCAGTATACGTCCTGTTCGTCGACTTTAAACAGGCCTATGGTACGGTAAAGCGGCAACAGATGTACGCACTAATGAAAGAAATGGGCATACCAAGTAAAATCGTCAGGATGGTAAAGATGACTATGGATAACTCCACAAACGAAATAGCATGGAAGGGACATAAATCAAATAATTTTGAAACAAAGGAAGGATTAAGACAAGGAGACCCACTATCAACGACTCTTTTTAATGTAATACTGGAAGGAATAATCAGGAAAAGTAAAATAAGCACACAGGAAACGATTTTTAAAAATGGCCACCAATGTATTGCATTCGCAGATGATCTAACATTATTATCGACAAGTAAGAAAGAGCTAACAAAATTAATGAGCAATATAATAAAACAAGCCAAACCTTTTGGTCTTCTCATAAATAAGGAAAAGACAAAATACATGATAATGGGAGAAACAGATAAAGAAAATGAAGACAATTTCACATTGGAGATAGAAGGAGAAAATGTATGCGCATTTAAAAGAGTTTCAGAATTTACATACCTGGGTGTAAAAGTAGATGAAAAGGGACATGGGGAAGGGGAAATAAAAGCAAGAATAGCAAAAGCAAACAAAAAGTATGGAGCATTGCGTCCATTAATGAAATCCAAAGATGTGTCAAGAAAAACAAAAATAAGAATCTACAAAACAGTTATCAGACCTACAGCTACATATGCATGTGAAACATGGGTGCTTAAAAAATCAGAAATAGACCTTTTAGAAAGATGGGAGAGGAAAATACAACGAGCAATATATGGAGGCGTGAAAATAGACGGTCAATGGAGAAGAAGAAATAATAAGGAACTTGAAGAACTATATAATGAACCAAAAATAACGACGGCAATCAAAGCACAGAGAATCCGATACTTAGGACACATAGAAAGAATGGGAAAGGCGAGAATGCCAAAAATGGTTCTATTACGTAAGCCAATACAAAAAAGAAGAATAGGAAGACCAAGAAGGAGATGGAAGGACAGCGTATATGAAGACTTAAAACAAAGTAATATTGTAAACTGGAAAGAAAAAGCTTTGGACAGAAAACAATGGAAGGAAGTGGTGAAGAAATGTATGGAAAGACTATAATGTTAAGTGTAGTATTAAGTGTTTTATACAAACAAATGTAATATTGTATATTGTAACAAAATAATTATTGACCTACCCTCGTATACCAGCTCCCGTCTCCGCACAGACAGAACACTATCGATGTTTCGAGATACGCCGATGCAGCGCCGATGACGTGCAAGCGGTCGAGTCACATGGACATAGCTGGAGATATATAGATATTTCTGGAATATCTGTATCGCATATATAAATAGGACATATTTGTAAATAGAGTTAGTCTTAAGCTAAAGTTTGTAAAGTAAACTTGTATAAATAAAAAATAAAGTCGTATATAAATTACCAACCGCTGGTTTTATTGTAATTAGAAGTAATTACACTAATCACGCTACAGTTGGTGTCGGTGTTCGGTTAACTTAGTGCGATATAAATAAGTGAATTACAGAGAGACTTTAAAAGACTTTTGAACTTTATTCGTCGGGAATAACCGGAGTGCGTTAATTGTTCGGTATTCGGAAAGACTTTAAAATACTTTTGGACTTTATTCGTCGGGAATAGTTAAAGTGCGTTGATTGTTCGGTATTCGGAAAGACTGTTAAAAGACATTTTGGAAAGTACGTGTGTGCCGACCAAAGATGTTGCTACAAGAACTTACAGTAAAACAGCTCCGTGAACAGCTCGAGGAACGGGATCTGGACAGCAGTGGGCTCAAGATAGTCCTACAAGCACGACTCGAGGATGTCCTCACGAAGAACGGAGAAGACCCAAAGACGTTCCACTTCCAGTCAGCAGAACAAGTAATCTTATCGAAATTAAAAACTGTTTCTGAAACGATCGATGAAACTTCTAGAAGAAGCGACGAGAAACTTGAAGAAGTTAGTAGAAGAAGCGACGAGAAACTTGAAGAAGTTAGTAGAAGAAGCGACGAGAAACTTGAAGAAGTTAGTAGAAAAAGCGACGAGAAATTCGAAAATGTTGCTAAAAGATTCGATGAGACTTCTCAAATAATTAAAGAGGTCTGTAGGCAAAACAACGAAAAACTAGAAGAAGTTTGTAAACAGAACAATGAGAAATTTGAAGAAGTTTCTAGAACATTCGATAAGATGCAGAAAAGTGTAGAGACCGTAGAAGAAAAGATCAAACAGCTAGAGAGCAGGATAACCGATACAAAAGTACAACCATCAGTTAATGCAGCAACGTTAGATCCTTTAGTGAAAGATGAACTACCGAGAGACGAAACGTCGCATAATATGAGATTCAAATTACCACCATTTGATGGAAAGTCCTCTTGGTCCATATATCTTAGACAGTTTGAAGCTATTGCGACCGCCAATCATTGGACCGAACAAGAAAAGGCTGTTTCCTTGACTGCTGCTTTACGAGGTGATGCTGCAGACATATTAAGGTCAATTCCCAAGGGTCAAGAAAATTGTTACCAGACCTTGTTCACTCGTCTAGAAAAACGCTATGGAGATGCCCATCTACAACAAGTATACAAAGCACAACTGCGAAGTAGAAGTCAACGAGCAAGTGAGAATCTGCAAGAATTTGAAGCAGATGTGGCTCGTGTGGTGCGGTTGGCTTATCCAGAGGTGCCAGACAGCGTTTTAGAAGAAATTGCAGTAGATACCTTCGTCAATGGGCTGAAAGATAATGAACTACAGAAAGCTTTACGACTAGCAAGACCGAAAGTTTTAGATGAAGCACTTGCTATTGCATTGGAACACGAAACGGCTAGTCAAACTTCACGAGGCCATAGAGTAAGAACCATTGAAGAAAGTGACGAACACAACGATGAACGTCTGGAGGAAATGATACGGAGAGTATTAAGTAATCAGATGCCAAAGAGACGCGAGCCTAGATGTTGGAATTGTGGAGACGTAGGCCACATTCGTCGTAATTGTAAGAAGATCGTACAGCCGTCGGAAAACTAGAGCGGGTCGACACCAAGGGGCAACTGCCGACCTCGAGAACTAGAGCCCCCATAGTAACTGTCAACCTTACGTCCTCCGGTGGAATCCACAACTTATACATCGAAGGTCGTATCAGTAATAGATGTAGATCATTTTTGGTGGATACAGGTGCAACGAGAACTATCGCACGTCCAGATGTAGTACGAGACCATAATAAATTATCACCTGCAACAGTAAAGCTTAGAACAGCGACTGGTGAGCTAATTAATACATATGGCGAGGCTAATATGTCAGTATCCATTGGCCAGACCACAGTTGAACATCAAGTATTAATTGCCGAGATCTCCGACGAATTCATATTGGGGATGGACGTACTAAGGAAAGTGGGGGCAATATTGGATGTTCAAAATGGAGTTCTCAAGATCAATGGTGAAGAGTTGCCCTTTCACGACGACAAATTAGATGTCATCCGCTTACTTACTACATGCGACGTAACCATACCCGGTAATAGTGAGAAAATTCTGATGACCATGCTTGATGGACACTGCCGAGAGGGAAGTTTAAGGATGGTCGAAGATGTGGATAATGTCGAGTTCCTAACGGCGAAAACTTTGGTAAAAGTTCGAGATGTGATCCCTGTAAGAGTTATGAATTTAAGGGAAACTGCTATCAAGTTAAGTAGAGGAGCTTTGATCGGGCAGTGTGTTCCCGTGGCTTCAATTTGCTCTGTGAATACCAATGAGAAATCATCGAAGGCGAAGTATCCAAAGGAGCTTGTTGAGATGATCATTGAAAGATGCCAAGATCTTGATCATGAACGAACGGAAAAAGTGACATCTATGCTGATAGAGTATCAAGATGTTTTTGCTATTGACACGAAGGATAAGGGAAAAACAAGCATAGTAACGCATAAAATAAATACCGGAGACGCTCAGCCAATCAGACAACGGCCTAGACGACTTCCATTTGCGAAAAGAGATGAAGCCGAAGAGATTATCAAGGATATGGACAAACAAGGGGTAATTGAACCATCGAACAGTCCATGGACATCACCAGTAGTTCTGGTAAAGAAGAAAGATGGTTCAACGCGTTTTTGTATCGACTACCGCCAGCTCAATGCGGTAACAAAAAAAGATAGTTATCCTTTGCCCAGAATAGACGATACATTGGATACTCTCTCCGGTTCTCGTTGGTTTTCCACACTCGATTTAAAAAGTGGATATTGGCAAGTAGACATGGAGCCAGCCGATCGGGAGAAAACCGCATTTTCGATAGGATCAGGGCTTTGGCAGTTTACGGCTATGCCGTTTGGTTTATGTAATGCCCCTGCCACATTTGAAAGATTAATGGAGGCAGTTTTAAGAGGTCTAACATGGAAAACATGCCTGGTTTACTTGGATGATGTAATTGTGGTTGGAAGGTCCTTTGATGAACATGCCAAGAATCTAATAGACGTCTTTCAACGATTGAGGGCAGCGAACTTGAAGTTAAGTCCGAAGAAATGTCACATGTTTCGACGAGAAGTTAAGTACTTAGGACATATTGTATCGAGTAATGGTGTAACAGCTGATCCTGAAAAGATTGATGCAATTAAAGATTGGCCAGTACCAAAAGATAAACATGAAATTAGAAGTTTCCTTGGCCTATGTACATATTACCGACGATTTGTCAAAGGATTTGCCAATATCTCCAAGCCCCTAACAAAGTTGACGGAGGAGGGCAAAGAATATACATGGAGTGAGGAGTGTCAAAAAGCTTTCGAACAACTACAAAGGGCTCTGATCAGTGCACCGATATTAAGCTACCCGGGACAGGCAGGAAAATTTGTTTTGGATACCGATGCTAGCAACAGTGCCATAGGAGCTGTTCTCTCACAAATCCAGGATGGACAGGAAAAAGTCATCGCTTATTTCAGCAAAGTCCTGTCGAAACCAGAAAGAAACTATTGCGTTACCAGAAGAGAACTGCTGGGTGTAGTGAAGGCTTGCGAACATTTCCATAAATACTTGTACGGCAGAAAGTTCCTTCTTCGAACAGATCACGCTGCTCTAAAATGGCTCATACAATTCCGTAATCCAGAGGGCCAGATGGCAAGATGGTTGGAACGACTTCAAGAATATGATTATGAGATAGAACACAGGGCCGGAAGAGTTCATTCAAATGCTGATGCCCTTTCGAGACGACCATGCAGTGCAAATTGTAATCACTGTGCCAAATTAGAGGAACGATTTTGCCCCGTGAGACGAACCACCGTCGTTAATGAGCAATGGCAGCCACAACAGTTACAAGAAGCCCAAGAAGACGATCCATGTATAAAAAGAGTATTGGATTGGATGCGTCGAGGTGAGAGACCTAGTTGGCAAAACATTAGTGCATGTAGTCCGGAAGTCAAGGCCTACTGGAGCCAATGGAATTGCCTGATACTAAAAGATGATCTTCTGTACAGAACCTTTGAGAACGATGATGGTACAGAATCTAAGCTTCAGTTGATTGTACCTAAAAGTAAAGTGTCAGAAGTATTGCGTCAGTTGCATGACGGTACATCAGGTGGACACTTTGGTATTACGAAGACTCTGCAAAAGGTTCGAGAACGGTTCTATTGGGTGAACTGTAAAGATGATGTAAGAAGATGGTGCCGGAAATGTGAACTGTGTGCATCCGGTAATGGTCCAGTTGGTAAAAAGAGAGCACCCATGAGACAGTACAATGTTGGAAGTCCTATGGAAAGAGTAGCAATCGACATTGCAGGTCCATTTCCAGAAACCGATGCTGGAAATAAATACATTCTGGTAGCCATGGACTATTTTACGAAATGGACCGAGGCCTATGCATTACCGAATCAAGAAGCTGCTACCGTTGCAGAGGTACTTGTTGAAGAATTCTTCAGCCGATTTGGTGTTCCCTTGGAGATCCACTCCGACCAAGGGCGAAACTTTGAGTCAGCTCTTTTCCAAAACGTTTGTAAATTGATTGGTGCCAATAAGACCAGAACAACACCCCTGCATCCTCAATCAGATGGAATGGTCGAGAGGATGAACCGAACGATGGGTAAACACTTGTCCAAAGTTGTATCTGAACATCAGCGAGATTGGGACCAACACATTCATTTATTCCTGATGGCCTACCGCTCGGCCGTGAATGAAACTACAGGTCAAACACCAACCTGCCTGATGTTGGGTCGTGAAGTTCGTTTGCCCTGCGACCTAGAGTTTGGCTGCAGACCTTCCGAGGAATATGTTGCAGGCGAAGAATACGTAGACCGCCTGAAGTTACGAATGAACAACATTCATGAACTTGCCCGACAACACATCCAGATAGCCAGTGACAGAATGAAAGATCAATATGATTCTCGCTGCAAGAATGAAAGCTTCGAAGTAGGTGATCTTGTCTGGCTTTATAATCCACAACGTCGTCGAGGCCTGTGTCCTAAACTGCAAAGACAATGGGAAGGTCCGTATGAAGTTAAGAAGAAAATAAATGACGTAATATACAGAATTAAGAAGTTACCAAACGGTAAACCAAAAGTTATTCACATAAATCGTCTTGCACCATATGCTGGCTCAAATGAAACAGAGGAAGCCCGAGTCCTCCAACAGGAGATGAAAGATGCACCACAGCCAAGTTTTAAGGAATTTATGTCAAATTACGCAGAAAGAAAGAGTGCTAGATTCGGCGTGACCACAGAAGTTCAGCAAGATCTGTTTGGTGTTCCAGAAAACGTCTCTCTAGCCCACTGTGTTGCCCAAGACCTCGAGATGACTAAAGGAATCTCGTCCGTATTCAATAGAAAGTTCGGCCGCCTGGACGAGTTAAGGAATCAACAACCTAAAATTGGAAGAGTATTGCGATTGGAAGATGGTCCTCGATCTTTGCTGTATATAGTGACCAGGAAGTCTTATACGGACACGCCAAGCTACGAGAACATATGGCGTGCTCTAACTAATTTGAAGAAAATGGTCTGTAATTATGACATCAAAGATTTGGCTTTACCAAAAATTGGCCATGCAGTAGAAAATCTGGATTGGAAGATTGTGAGAAGCATGCTGGAAGTGATCTTCAGAGAAACTGGCGTACGGATTACTGTGTGTTGCATGAACCCGAAGATGTCATACCCTTCAAAGACAGTAGACTGTTACTTCTTTTCTAGGGGCGTATGCAGAGATGGAGATACCTGTAGATTCCGCCATCCTGGGCCATCTAGAGTTGCTGATCGGGACGCTCAGATCTTAAGAGGGGAGCAGTGTAACAAAATAATTATTGACCTACCCTCGTATACCAGCTCCCGTCTCCGCACAGACAGAACACTATCGATGTTTCGAGATACGCCGATGCAGCGCCGATGACGTGCAAGCGGTCGAGTCACATGGACATAGCTGGAGATATATAGATATTTCTGGAATATCTGTATCGCATATATAAATAGGACATATTTGTAAATAGAGTTAGTCTTAAGCTAAAGTTTGTAAAGTAAACTTGTATAAATAAAAAATAAAGTCGTATATAAATTACGAACCGCTGGTTTTATTGTAATTAGAAGTAATTACACTAATCACGCTACAATATATTATAGTAGTATAGGATATAGCATTATATATAAATATGTAATAGTAATTGTAAGGAAAAATTAAATCTTTCAGCCCTAGGCCTTCACGGCCTGTTGAGCTTAATAAATAAATAAAGTATCAGATATTTATATAAAAACGTATAGTTTTTGAAATGAAATTGAAAATAAAACAAAAGGTTTACGAATAAATACAGCTTTGTTAAAATTAAAAAGAATTCTCTTAATAGATACTTTTATCGCACACATTTCGTTTTTATCAGTCACAGCCTTAAAATAATATTAGGTACCACTTTTGTACAGGACAACAAACAATAAGACATTGTTCTTTGGGTTTAAACAAGCGCTTCTATGTATACAGAACAATGTCTGGAAGCAAACAATATTAAATTGTTAGTTCATTTATGTGCTGCATACTGTGTGTGAAAAAATAGTTCTGAAAGAATGAATGGAAATAAAATATTGTGTTCTATTTAGTTAGTAAGTCGTATTTATACTTAGAGAAGATTTATACGCAAAATCTTGGTCCAGTGCTATTTAAATGCATTCATTTTTTTCGAATACTCAGAAAACTAATAAAAATTTTTTGAAAAATTTAAACGCAGATTGAGATATTACATTATTACCGAGGGCCAAAAGTTTCTGAAAACATCTATAATGTTTATTTTAATAAGTTACAGGGATAAAAAAGAGAATATTTAGTCTGATTTTTAAGTAAAAAAATTTCATTCAAAAGAAACCTTTTGTTTATTCTAAGGGACTTTCAGCCCTCGGTAATAATGTAATCTTTCATTCTGCTTTTATATTTTTCAAATATATTTATTAGTTTTCTCAGGATTCGAAAAAAGAATGCATTTAAATAGCATTGGACAAGATTTTGCGCCTACCCCCTTAATTGTTCTTGTTATAATACATTTGCAAAAGTTTCAAGGTTGATTGAAAAAAAAACAGAAATAACATTGAATTTTTTTAAATCACTGAAAGGGGGGTCGTGAACTGCAATGACGACGTCGACATGGGGGGGGGGTTCGTCTGTAAACGACGAACTACGACGGAGGGGGGGAGGGTATTAAAAAGTCCAAATTTTTTACGACGTATTTTATGGATGCCCCCTAAACACAAAAGCCTCTATCTTGTCGATCACTGTGCGTAGTGATGGCGAGAACATTACAGCCCTGTCTTACGTCTTTGTTAATATTTTTGTTGTGATAATTCGCTCTTAAGTACCACTCTTCCTGTGCACTGGTAGAATAATCATGTTATCCTTAGGTATTTATCTGAGAATCCGTATTGATTATTATAGTTCACATTTCACATTGACTTTCAACGTTGATTGAATGTATTCAATCAACGCTTTCAGTTAATTCGATAGAAGCCTTCTTCATCCTGACAACGGTAAAAAACTTTCATTAAACTCTCATGCAAAAGTCAGACTGATATTTGTCACCAACATAATTTCTGTCATTTGACATGTTCTACTTGTCGGACTAGTTAAAATGCCCAACATATTTGTCGGACAAACATTTTTTCATATACGTGGGTGAGTCAAATATGAACCGACCTTTCCGCCTCTGCTTAGCATAAACTGGCGGATATGTCTAAATTAGTCCTGTGGTGGCAGGTTATAGTCTAATTTGTGACTGCGTACTACCGCCTGTTCTCTAATGACGTGCAGCCAGTTACTGTTGCGATGAGCGAGAGAGTAGTGCCATGTTCGGTTGCACAACGCATTGTTATCAAATTCCTTGCAAAAGAAAATGTTGGTCTCGCTGAAATTTGGCGAAGACTAAAAAATCAATATGGGGAATCAACACTGTCCAATACACAAGTGAAATTTTGGCATAGACAACTTCGTGAAGGACGAGATGCCGTATAAAAGAAAAGTCATCAACGACGTCCAAAAATTGTCCGATAAAGGCGAGAACTTGTTTGTCTGCAGGCAAAGTTTTAGCGACATGTTTTAGGATTATCGTGGCGTTTTGTTGCTAAATTTTCTTCATGAGAGAGGAATCAATAATGCAGCTTATTACTGTAGTCTTTTGGACCGTTTCGAGTTGCCTATAGGTCCAAAAGACGGGGATGTCGTATACGAGATGTGTTGCTCTTGCATGACAACGCCTGACCGCATACAGCTGACAAGAAAAAATAGCCGAAATGCATTGGACTCTCGATAAACGTCCTGCATACAGTCCCGATCTCTCACCATGTGATTACCACATGTGCGGTCCAATAAAAGCTGACTAGGCAAAGCGCGTTTTGATGATAATAATCAAGTGGAGCAATTCGTGAGCAATTGGTTATATACCCGCCCCATTCTTTTTATGAAAATGGAATACAGAAACTTCCTAGCCGCTTCAAAAATTGCATACAGAACGAAGGAATCATATGGAAAAATGAAGTATTGTTTAATTGTTATAATTATAATTCAATAAAAAGTTATTAGCAAAGGTCGGTTCATATTTGATTCACCTCTCGTATTATACAATGTTGGCTACTGAATAAACTTAAAAACAGCCTGCTAGTTTTTACAATCATAAATTTGTCAGGATGATGTTCCTGATTGTTTAGGATGATGTTCCTGATGATTTATCGTGTTACACAATTAAAGCTTCCCCTGTTCCAGTGTTCCTATGCATCAACGTTTGTCTGACGACACCGTGAAGCTAGGAACAAATTTTCAGCTTGCTATTAACAATCTTCTATTTGCTACGCGGGATTTAGGACTATAACAACAGTGTTTGCGTGAGGTTTATAAGTTATATGTAATTACAAAAGAAAAATACCACTAATTAACAGAGCTGGGACGAGTCCTCAAAAAAAGGATTCGAATCACGGATCCGAATCACGAGATATGATAGGAATCACGGATCCGAGTCCGAATCCTTTTTACTAAAAAACAAGGATTCGATTCACGTGATTCGAGTCCTTTTTTCGGATCACGAATCACGGTAATGATGTATGATGTAACTCCATATCAGTGTAATGATGTATGATTCCTAATCTAATACTGTCTTCTGTCTATCTATTACTCACCATGACATGCATATAAATGATATAATATGATTCTGTCCATTTAGCCACTCTCAGTTTGGTTTAACTTTTTTATAACGTGTGTTTTGTGTAGGGTTGGTTACTCTTTCCCGGTGACACTTTAGGAACAGCACTGTTAATTAGAACCTAACAATGAATAATCGAGTGGGGAATCCTACCTAAGGACTATGTAACATAATTAGTTTTTAATTAATTAAATTAATCAGAAAAACCCCGTCACCAACAGGACTAGAACCCGGAAACCATGGATCCGAAAGTCCTGACTCTAAATACGGACCACTGAGCCACATACTCCCTATGAATATTTTTTGCACTGGCAATAACCTATGAATATGAACCATAAATAAATAAAAATGTACAAAAAATACACTTTATTTATAAACAGCACAACAACAACAAACAACAATAAAGTGAACAAAAATAATAAACATAAAATAAAATTTTAAAAAACTTATAGTTTAGCCTTTAGTCGACTGATATCGCCTACATATTCAATTTGTACATTGTGCATAAATAGAAAAATAGGTAATAGACAGATTTTCACTTACCTGTAGCTTTACACGTTCACTTATATTATGTCTATCTATAGTTTATATTATACCAATTTATTTACTAATTCTATTTTGTGACTATAACAGTATAACTAACTTTTTACAAACTCCGATGCATTCGGTCTTCACTCTCAATCTGTGTTTGAACTATATAAGTGTGTATATAACTATATAATCTGTGTCACTATAATCTCTAAAAGGATCCGAACGTAACATTGGTGATTCGAGTACGAATCCTTTAGGATTTCTTCGACGAATCCGGATCACAAATCTTTTTTTTTTTAAAGGATTCGAATCACCGGCCTCGGATCCTCAAAAAGGATTCGAATCTAGGATTCGAGTCCTATGTGATTCGAATCCTCCCCAGCTCTGCTAATTAAGTAAAGTTACAATACTCATTTTAGCGTACTCTGACTAGATATTTAGGTGAACTCTGACAATCACACAGTGGTGGGTGCAAGTCTGGCTGAATAGCAGATATAGTCAGTTCGCTAAACTCGGACACAACTGGCTAGTGATTTTAGTGGGTAATTTTTTTGTTTTTGGCCAATTTTGACAAAATTGGCAAAATTACTAACTATTTAGTAATTATTAACTATTTAGTACTTATTTTTCTGCCAATTTTACGAAATTGGTAAAATTACTTACTAAAATCACTAGCCAGTTGTGTCTGAGTTTAGCGAACGGACTATATCACTGACACTTTGCTGATACCTAGTGTGACCAACTCCAATTCAGTTGAATTCGGGACAAGACTGAAAAAAATACTTAAAAATCCGGGACTTTTCAATGAAAATCGGGCCATTTTTTATTTTTTAAATATAGGACTTTACTATCATCATTTTATTGAATATTTAACATTTTTATGTTGACAATGATATTTTTAATTGTATTAAAACACAGGATATAATAATAATTATATTTTTGTTAGTTTTTGACGTTTCGACTTCCAGTCATTCTCAAGAAAGGAAAAATTAGAAAATAAAATGATGTTGAATTTCCACGTAAACATAACCTTAGGTTAGTATAAAAATGTAATTATCAGTAGTAATAACCCAAGGACATTGATAATTGTTCGAAAAAATTTTATAACAGATTTCGAAAGCTTGTTGCTTGGAAACAGACCGACGCCGTAGGCGGAGGTCTGTTGCCTGTAAGCAACAAGCTTGAGAAAGTTGTTAAAAAATTTTTGAGCATTTATCAATGTTCGAGGGTTATTCGGATAGAAAATTTTTTGCTGGTTATGAAAAAAAAATACAGAGCAGAAACAATTTATTTAAATGTGCAATTAACAAGTATTCTTTGGTATATTTGATTCGATAATTTCATTAATATTCTCATCAGTATTACAACCAAATCGTGACATTTTGAAATATTGAATATTTGAAATGTCAAAATCGAAATGAAACGAAATGTAGGTATCCATAGCTACATGATTGAGTGAAAACAGCCCATGGGATCTGTTTTCAGTATAATGTTGGTTTTATTGGTTGTATTCAATCAGATGACCACAAATTAAATGATTTCATTGGATTTCTAATTGAGCAAAACATTTTCATTACAACCAATTGTGACCTAATCCCATCAAAAATATAATTGCCAAACAGGCCACAAGAAAACCATTCATATTTTAAATTGACCTCAACAAACAAAATATGGTGTAGGTGTTCTTGCAATGTAATTCTTTACATTGCTTATTTTTTAAAATCATAATTATTGTCAATTTTTTTCGTCCCAACAAATTAATTTGATGTGTATTCTTAAAAGAATGACGAAAAAAATAGAATTTTACCAAAAAGTTGAAAATTCGGATGGCCCGGGACGCCGGGACACGACTTCGTAATTCGGGCCATGTCCCGGATTTTTCGGGCTAGTTGGTCACACTACTGATACTCCATTAAATGAACAGCGAGCTTCCAATAATTATTTTTTTGTGCATGCCCGAGGAGTTGGTAACTCGAATCGAAAATCAGTTATTTGAGCAACTGGCTTCCTTATAAATTATTGACGTATGCTGTATATACCTACGGGTGAAGTAGCAGATTATCTGTTAACCAAGACAAAATCTATAGCGATACGCTTTAATTACTATTTTTGCTAATTTTATTTTCTTAATTTTTAATAACTTTTCTCAAAACGAAACAACATTAGTCATTTAAAATTCACATGTAATACACAAACCATATGCCAACAAGGGCCGTTATTTCGAGAAACGAAAATATATCCCTAAACAGATTGTATAAAATTAATGTTTTTTTCAAGGAAACACTAATTGATTACGATGCCAGATTGCCACACTCTTCATGTCAACTTCTTAAAATACAAAAAGGTTCTCATCTTTTAAAAGGCAGATGCAGTAATTTATGGCCCTTCTGGCCATTATCGCAAAAGCACAAACCAGTTGACATAATAGTTGGTGGTCCGGCAAGTCAGTCTCTACACAGCATGCGAACGATTCAGACACACCCTCGCTCTCGCTAACAATTCCCTTTCGAGATATAAGCAAAACATCACGCTTGTTTACCCAAAATAAATAAATATATTACTGTACGTTGTTACACTTATTTTTAATTAATTCCGTCAACACACACCACCGGAATAAATATATGATGCTATAAAAGCCTCAGCTTGGGAACCGTGAGTTTTTAAATCCGTTGAGTTTTCGTTCACATCGAATTTGGGAATGTGAGTATGTAGAGCGTCGAGTTATCGTCCGAACTTCCGACTGAAAATGTGCGAAAATATATGTAGAGCGCGTGGTGAGTATTGTCGTCTCAAGTGAGAACCAGCGAATGCATTTTGACGCACAGAAAGCTGGCTTTTATAGGGAAGCTTACCAGAAGAAGGAAAAATAACCTTTCCAATGGTTTCAACCGACAAGTTTAACGAAGTTTTTTATGGGTTTGTAGTTTATTGGTTGCTGGAGCATAAACTTGTAGAATATTGATGTTTATTGGGTTTCATTGCAGTTGTAGAAGTAGCAACTATGAGTGATAGACAACATTATATGTAACGCTTTTTTTATAACTTCGCTTTGTGTTGTTTTTGGTTATTACCTAAGTAATTTATTATTATCTTCCCAATGTTCATTTTTCATTTCTATTCTCCTTTCATTTCTATATTAATATTATACTTTGCAACGAACTATGCTTCTATACTCACATGAAGAACATTCTATTGACAAATTGCCTATTCCGGAAATACATGCCACCATACCATTTGCGAACCTGTACTTCGTATTCAAATCAGTATGTTACGATTCGCTGTGACACAATAGAGGATTTAAATTAAATTTTGTTCTGTACCTCTGAATTTAATTTCCTGGTGAAATTACCCCAAACTCCGGTTTTGACGCCACAAAAGAGACAAGACAACAAAAGACTTTTCAGAGGCAGTAATGGAGTTTTCATTTAATATTCCAAACAAAACATCCATTTTTATCGTCAGGAGAATATTGATCTTTAACCTTGTTTCTTTACTCAGTGATAACGAGAAGTTGTATATGTTTGCACAAGAAATACATTACCACGATTAATTGTCGATACTGATATTGCCAAGATGCATAATTAGCTAAAAACAAAATACATACTAACTAATCGCTTACAATTTCGTTCGAAATAATTTTGTTGTTCACAAACTTTTTTTTTATAATCTTATCACCCCTAGAGTTATCGTCGAAGAAGCGGTTCTCTCGTGATCTTTTTAGATTTAAACAGAATTACACGTGATAATATTGCCGAATTTGCAGAATTGACCATTTAAAAATCTAAAATAAATTTTAAAAATATACAAATTTACCCATACCTAGTCTTTTGTTCTTATTAACCAAAGGGCTAGAACTAAGATAACTATTTAATGTTTAATAGGGCTGGTTTTATATACCTATTCTATAAGTTAATAGCAAATGATCAATAATTAAACGACTGTGCATGTAAAAGATGATACGGTACCTTTTTGATGATGAATCATTGGTCTTCTTCTTTCCCTAGTCAACTAGGCTGGATTACTGCTTTTCTGGCACTTTGTATGGGTGTAAGAACTGATAAAACTGTTATTTCACTTGTGATTTCTTATACATTACTAAAGATGCGTGTGTGCTTAGCTTGCATAAGCCCTCTAAAAAAAAATAAAAGAAAAAGATATGTAGAGGGATGAAACAACCAGCGAACATGCTAATATTTTGGCTTTGGTGTATATGAGTACAAGAATAAAAAACCGCTAAACGCCGTAAAAATGAGTGGCGCATAAAATATTCCAGCTACAAAAGATCTGATATGAATGTTACGTGGCGCGAAAATGGATTTTCATTTGATGCAACACAAAATTCTAGTTTTATTTTAAAAGATTTTTCCATAATATTTGCTAAATTTGAAGTAAACGCGCCACAAAAGAGTAACTTTGATACAGTTTGAATTTTGAAACTCTTTTGTGGCGCGTTTACTTCAAATTTAGCAAATATTATGGAAAAATCTTTTAAAATAAAACTAGAATCTTGTTTTGCATCAAATGAAAATCCATTTTCGCGCCACGTAACATTCATATCAGATCTTTTGTAGCTGGAATATTTTATGCGCCACTCATTTTTACGGCGTTTAGCGGTTTTTTATTCTTGTATCAGGAGTTTTTCAAAGTTATTTATAAATTAAATGTATGAAGTTGAATGCAATGTTCCTCTATTACACGTCAAGCTTTATAAATGGTCACCTTTGTTGAATTATCTCCCAAATCATCTAGTGTCCATCGAATGTACACTAGATTTTTTTCTATTCGAAATAGATTGAAAAAAAAATATATTGAGATGGCCGGTAAATGAAGTCGGATTGCCCGTTGCCAGATCAAATTTAGCGTCGTAACCACTACAACTCATAAACCATTTGGGGAATAATCGTTAATTGGATTATACTTTTGTATCTTAATAACTTCTCTAAACGGCTTAATTGATTTTGATCAGTAAACATGAGTTTGAAACGTATTGACCAGTAGTATCTGATGGATCTAAGGTCAAGTATGATAACTGAAGCTATTAGGTACAGGAATTATTTAGCTTTCGAAACCGTTTTTCCCACAGAAAATAGATTTTATCATATTTATGAAGCCTATAACCTAAAAATTTGAATTTTCCCGGATATGAGGTATACATGGTTAGATTCGTCTTGAGTCCTTATACAAACGCTAAGTTATTGGCACAATTCGTACGTTGAAATGTTGAGTAATTGTCGAAAAACCAAAATTTTCAAAGTTTAGTTTTTCAGTTTTTCGGCTATACTGAGCCGTGTGTATGTCTGATCCTGACGGCTTGGACACCATTTGAAAGCTTAAGTCAACACTATTGATTTGATATATTTGCGGTTCTCATGCCTCTTCTTGATCCGAATATATATACCCCCAAAAAATATGCCGTTTTGTACCTACAAAGTCCTATAGCTGGCTTATGGATGGTCAAAAGTCACAAACTACACCGGTTCTAAATCGGCCCTGACCCCCTCTTTAAATACAGAGAAAAAATATCAAGTCGGTTTAACTTTCAAACACACATACATACATATCCACAAACATTTTCCCTTTTTTAAATAAAAATTGAGTCACATTTCTAAGCTCTATAACTTTTGAATGGTATAACCGATTTTCAAAATTAGACATGCGTTGGAAAGGTAATGATCAGTTCTATTAGAAACCGCAAAGGTTGGACTTAATTTTCGAAGTTTTTGGGAGTTTTGGGGACCAGAACGAAAAACAGACCCTAAATAGGAAGGGCCGTAAAATCGACACCCTTGGACCAAAATGGATGGTTGACATATGAATGGGTGAGTCTTTTTCTGAACTTGAAGATGGGAGTTGGCACAATTTTCAATTCAGTCAGATTTAGAAAATTGAAAATTTCGTGTATATAATAGTGTCGCGTGTAGGGGGGTTTATTTCTGCGCCACTGGCGAGAACTGCCGTTATCTGGTAATCTTTCCGATATAAAACTAACAGCTTCGATAACTAATAAATCGAAAACTATTAATTTTATCAAAAAAATGTATAATGAACATTTTTTGTTTATAATTAATATTTTTACCAGCATTTGCGGTCAAAATATAAAAAAAAATTCCACCCTCGAGATGAGGTGGCAACTACCCCCTTGGTAAAAGCGTCTTTCGGCATCATATAGATTTTGATCCTTGGACTATCCACTACTTATTGTCAAATTTTTAAACAAATCTATCCATTCTGTAAAAATTGCTAAGTGAAAAATTTCAGTTCCTGGACTAATTATACCTTTGGAGCTCTATAATTTCTGAACGGCTTACCTGATGTTGATCACTAAACATGAATTTGAAACGTATTGACAAGTAGTATCTGATGCATCCAAGATCGAGTATGATAACTGAACGTATTACAGGAATTATTGAGCTTGAAAAACCGTTTTTCTCATAAGAAATAGATTTGATCATACTTATGAACCCTATAACTTAAAAATTCGAATTTTCCCAGATATAAGGTATACACCGTTAGACGCGTCCTGAGTCCTTCTACAAACGCTCAGTTATTGGCGCAATTCGTAGGTTGAAATTTTGAGTAATTGTCGAAAAACCAAAATTTTCAAAGTTTAATTTTTCAGTTTTTTGGCTATGGTGAGCAGTGCGTATGTCTCAGCTTGATCGCTTAAGGGCCATTTGAAAGCTTAACTCAACCCTATTAATTTGGTGTATTTGCGGTTTTCCTGTCTTTTCTTGAACCTAAGATATATACGCCCAAAAAATATGCTATTTTGTATCTACTTAGTCTTCTAGCTAACTTACGGGTAGTCAGAAGTAAAAAATTAGACCGGTTCTGAATCGGCCCTCACACCCTCTTGAAACACACAAAAAATTCAGATCGGTTTAACTTTTCCACATACATACATACAAACATACATATCCACAAACATTTTCCATTTTTTAAATAAAAATTGAGTCATATTTCTGAGCTCGATAACTTTTGGATGGTACAACCGATTTTCAAAATTAAACATGCGTTGGAAAGGTAATCTATGCTATGCTTGAAATTTTTGAGAGTTTTGGGGACGAGAACAAAAAACAGACTTTAAATGGGAAGGGCCGTAAATTCCACACCCTTGGACCAAAATGGAGAAGTAACATATGGATGGACGGGTCTTTTCGTAAACTTTAAGATGGGATGTGGCCCAATTTTCCATTCAGTCAGGTTTAGAAAATCGAAAATTTCGTGTATATATATAGTGTCGCTTGTAGGGGTGTTGTGCGCCACTGGTGAGAACTGCCGTTCTCTGTGGATGTGAAAGGTTATAGTCAATTTCATACTTTCTTAATCCTGTTTTCTTCTTCTTATTTTTGTATCCATCGTTTTCGTGGTCTTCCCACTGATCGTCTTCCTATTCATCATCATCATCACGTAGCGCTACAACCCTGGGTGGGTCCTGGCTGACTGTACAACTTTCTTCCAATTTCTTCGGTCTTCCATCAATCTAGGGTCAAATGAAATGTTCATTTTCCGGAGATCTGCTTGGATGTTATCTCTCCATCGCATTCTGGGTCGTCCGAGTGGTCTTTTGCCTGTAGGAATCTCCTCCCATACCAGTCTTACAAGTCTCTCGTTATGAAGTCTGTGCACGGGGCCTGCCCATCTTAGTCTCTGTGATTTAATTTCTTGGACAATATCGGTGTCATTGTAGAGTTCTTTTAATTCGAAGTTGGTTCTGATCCTATACTGGTTTGTGTTAATGTCGTGGTGAGGTCCGAAAATTTTTCTACGTATTTTTCGTTCAAAACGTCTGATCTTTTCTTCTTTTGATTTGGTCATGGTCCACGTTTCGCAACCATATGTTAGTACAGGTCTGACGATGGATTTATAGATTTTGATCTTGGAACTTATTGTAAGATTTTTTGATTTTATAAGCTTATCCAGTGCGAGTAGACAGCGATTTGCTGATTGGATTCTGTCTTTTATTTCTTCAGTAACATCGTTGTCAGCTGTGATTACGGCCCCCAGATACTTAAAACGTTGTACTCTTTCGAAATTGAAGGTGTTGACCGTCACATTTTGTCCTATCCTGTCTCTTCGTGTCGTTCTATTTATACACATATATTTCTTCTTCTCTTCATTAATCCTCAGCCCTACTTCGCTTGTTGCTCCTTTCACATTGTTGAAAATGGCTTTTGTGGACAGGATGGAGTCTCCAACGAGATCAATGTCATCCGCGTATGCTAGTAAAGCGCGTGATACACACGCAAACTTTAAGTACGCGGGTTTAAAGATCGCGGACTTACTCGGCTCGCCGTCGGTGATACACGGCAGACTTAAAGTACGCGGTTTTAAAGATCGCGGTCGCCGTCGGCGGTTTGTGCTATTTAGGAATTTTATCGTATTATATACTTCGTATCGTATCCTATCGTGTTATATATTTTTAATACTAATAAAAAAAGACGAAATCGAAAAGTGTGGGTAACAAACAAAATATCATAGATAAGAGGGTAAATATTTTCATCAGGAGGATAAAACAGCCTAGAAATAATTAGGTTTACTCAAAACCAAATAATCAAAAATAATTTAGTATAGCTTAAAATAGTGTTTTACGGTTTTCTAAAAAACTTATAAAATGTAACTTGTCTCCTTTCAACAATAAACGATTGAATTTCTAGGCAATTTGCTTAATTAGTGAAAATATAAGTGTAACTTTAAACGCAATAACATGATGGCTCGAGGCTCGCGGCTCGTGGCAGTGATACACGTACGGGTTACGAGTAAGATTTCAAACTTGTTGGATCGACGGCGTACTTACTCGGCGGACTTAAAGTACGCGTACTTGCTGTGATACACGCGCGAAAAAGGTCGTCGAGCCATAAGTTCGCGTACTTACTCGCGTGTGTATCACCCCTTTAATAGCTTGGGACCTTGAACCGACAGCAGTTCTGTTTTTATTTCGGTCGACCTCATAGCTTTCTCTAATACAAGGTTAAAAAGTAGTGGAGATAACGCATCACCCTGTTTGAGTCCACTATTAATTTCGAAGCTGTCACACAGTTTATTATTTACACGTACTTTTGATATCAGCCTAGAAAACAAGCTGGGTTTAGATCCGGATATAGCACTAACGACCACTTACTGGTAATAAAAAACTTGATAGAGAAGTCGGCGGAATACAACAAACCATTGGCACTGATATTCGTGGACTACGAGAAAGCGTTCGATACCATAACCCTGCAGAAGATGTTAAAAGAATTGACAGAATGCCGAATAGACCATCGCTACACTAACATGATAAAACATATCTACCACAATGCAACGGCTAGCGTAAGACTCTCTGATCAACAAACTAATAAATTCTGTATGCAGCGAGGAGTACGGTAAGCAGACACCATCTCACCAAATCTGTTCACAACCCTTTTAGAACACACTTTTAAGAAGGCAGATCTGAACGAATATGGTATCAATATAAATGGAGAGAAGCTCAGTCATTTGAGATTCGCAGATGACATCGTCCTTATAGCCGATCGTATGGATGATGCAATAATAATGTTGAACAAGTTATATCAGGCTTCCTTAGAGGTCGGACTAAAGATTAATATCAAGACGCAAATAACTAATCTGGTGCTAAATCGAAATATTGTTGTTAATGGAATGGATATTGAGCAGATTGTATCTTATAAGTACTTGGGACATGAAATTCGGTTGGGAAGAGATAACCAGACGTGCGAGCTCCCACGTCGCATAGGATTAGCCTGGGCAGCGTTTGTAAACTGAGGTATGTATTTAAATCGGACTTACCCATATGCCTGAAAAGGAAAATCTTTGACCAGTGTGTATTGCCTGTACTCACTTATGGAGCGGAAACATTAACACTCACAAAAAAGGTAGTGAACAAGATTCGCATAACTCAGAGGGCTATGGAGCGCCTCCCTAAGGGATCGAATTCCAAACGAAGAAATACGTCGTAGATCAAAAACAACGGACGCCGTCGAAAGAATCGAGTCGCTCAAGTGGAATTGGGCAGGACACGTCGCCAGATTGTCAGACAACCGATGGACAAAACGTATTGTCGAGTGGAGTCCACGAGAAGAAGCACTACGGAGCAGAGGATGACCAACGACCACCAACCAGATGGGCTGACGATCTGAAGCGTATTGTTGGCAAACTGGATGCAAGCCGCACAAAACAGAGAAAGATGGAAATAGCTGAGGGAGACCTATGTCCAGCAGTGGACGAGTACGGGTTGCTGATGATGACTTTTGATATTCCACCCTCCATACAGACTTTAGTCATCCGAATGAGTTTCTTTGGTATTGAGAACTCCGCCATGGCATTCCATACTTGGCTTCTTTCTATGCTGTCACATGCCTGTCGAAAGTCTATGAAGATATTGCGTATGGGTATGTTATACTTTCATCCCTTTTCTAGAAGCTGTCTCAGCGTGAATAGTTGATCTATTGTGGATCTGTTTACCCTAAAACGGGCTTGATATTCTCCTAGGACATTTTCAGCATAGGGGCTTAGTCTACTAAGAATGATGTTTGAGAGGATTTTATATGCCGTGTATAGGAGTGAAATTCCTCTATAATTCACGCATTTTGTTTTGTCCCCTTTTTTGTGGATGGGCACTATGATGTTTTCCTTCAATCTTGCTGGTATCCTTTCTTCTAACCATATCTGTGTTATTAATTGGTGGATTTGGCGATATAGTGTTTCTCCACCATATTTCAGAAATTCTGCTGGTATCTCGTCCGTACCCGGCGCTTTGTGATTTTTCAGCTTATTTAAGGCCTTTCGGGTTTTTTCAAAAGAGGGATTTTGCGACGGGCATGTCTGCTGTTATATAGATCTCTTCTTTGTGCTGTTCTTCCTGTATGATGTTTAGAAGGTCCCTGAAATACCCATCGTCTTCCTATTGGGGAACCGTTTCTCGCCGTCCTTACTACTCTATTTGTTGTCATTCGGCTTTTGCGGTTTTCCATTCTACTCTTCTGTTTCTTGCACAGTTATTAATGTTCTCTACCTTGTATCTCCGTCGTATATCTGTACTTCTACCTCTTCCCATAGTGTTTTACCATCGATTTTTCGAAGGGTTTCATCTCCGCTGTTTCGATCAATTTTTTTGTCCTCGCTGTCAGGTCGTGTTTCTGCCGCGTATGTCATTATTGGTCTGATGGCTGTTTTGTAAATTTTATCTTTCATTTCTTCTCCAATATTTTTATTTCTCTATATTGTGTCATTCAGGCAACCTGCGGCTCTGTTTGCTCTATTCACTGGATCTTCCACTTCGTTTCGAAATTTCCGTAGCTAGATAGTGTGAAGTCTAGTCTAGATATTAAACTCCATCACTTGTTCTATTATCTGGCCCTCCATCTCGAATTTATATCTTATTGGATTTGCTGTTATAACCATGCATTTTGTCTTTTTTGGGGAAACGTGTTCAATTTTCTGCCGGTTATATAGATTGATGCAGCTTGTAAATCATCTTCACTTTGAGAGATTAGTAGATATTGCATCGTCTGCATAGCAAATTATTTTAAGTTGTTTTTCTCCCATTTGGTATCCTTTTTTAGTTCTTTTTTTATTATTTCATTATTGAACAATATATACTCAAGAACTCGTCTTATCCCATTGCCCCAGCTTCAATTGGGTCTGTTAGTTCATATTCTACATCTTCTAGGTATTACATCAAATAATTAATATTAAATTCATTAAAGCTCTGTACCTTTTGCTTCAGCAGATTTATTTTTTAACATTAACATTGTGTCCATTTCACCTTTTGTATTTTAAAATAATTATATAAATTTCGATTTCTGCGGGGGTGCAATATTACTCAAATTAGGGCCACTCTAACGTCGCGTCGCGACGCGTCGGTACCTATACCTGCTATTTATTTTTTAAACGTCCAACTTCGTAATGCTTTTTATTTTACTTATAATTTATTGAACAAAAACATATTATTCCAAAAAGGAATATAAACAAAACCTCCCTAGCAAATCAGCTTTGTTCAACTAATATAACTTTTTTAAGCGACTCTGCTCTCTGACCGCGATTGGTCTTACCAATGTTAAATAAAAGTTAAAAAACGGTTAAAGTTAAAAGCTTTATTGGTTTCATAATATGTTGCTTTTCTAAACGTGTTCAGTATTAAAAATGACATTACCGAAAACTGATGAGTTGCAACATTAGAAAAAACCGGTGTCAAGACTAGTTTTATTTCTGAAACGGATCAAAATACGGTTCTCATGATTACTTAAAATAAATAACCGTAAATGATTTGAATAACTCCATTTGGCATGCAAGAGTAATATGATTTGTAATATTTTTACCGTTTGTTTTTCATGCAGTCACGAAAACTAATTTTAGCCCGTCATCCTATATGTACCGACAAAAAACAGTATTGGATACGGACCATACCACAATACAATTAAATACTATTGAAGATGATCATTGATCATTATCACTATAGCAGAGAAGAAATGTTTTTATATATGTTTACATCTTTTTATTTTATTTTAGCGTAAGTATGGCAGAAATTAGGGAAATACTATAAATTACAAACTATTAAACAAAAAAAATATTTTATTAAACGTTGATGTCGAAATTACTTGTGTGAAACTTATGTTAAATGCTAACGGAAAATTAAACAGATAATCTATCTATCTTATTAGCCTTCTTCGGTCCATCTTTGGACATAGGCCTCCCCAATCCTTTTCCATTCTTCTCTGTCGGTCGCTACAGTCATCCGCCTAGAGTGCTTCTTGATATCATCTGCCCATCTCATTTGAGCCTTCCTCTGCTTCGTTTATATTCCCACGGTCTCCAATTTATAAGAATTTTGTTGCATCGGTCTCTTTGTGACCGGAAAATCTCCATTTCAATTTTGCAACTTCTTGTCTAACATCCCTTAAAGAGAGAATACATCAATGAATTGTTCAAAGACAATAGAACAGATCAAGTGGAAGCAGAAGTAGAAGATGGTATGGTTTTAAAGATATTGAAAGAGGAAATTACGATGGCATTAAAAAACAGTAAAAATGGCAAAGCAGTAGGTCCAAACCAGATCCCAGTAGAAAGCTTAAAATGCATAAATGGTCTAAAAACGTCTGCTTTTTTCCAATTTGTTCGGTCTTCCATCAACCTAGGGTCAAATGGGATGTTCATTTTTCGGAGATCTGCTTGGATGTTATCTCTCCATCGCATTCTGGGACGTCCGAGTGGTCTTTTGCCTGTAGGAATCTCCTCCCATACCAGTCTTACAAGTCTCTCGTTATGAAGTCTGTGCACGTGGCCTGCCCATCTTAGTCGCTGTGATTTAATTTCTTGGACAATATGGGTGTCATTGTAGAGTTCTTTTAATTCGAAGTTGGTTCTGATCCTATACTGGTTTGTGTTACTGGTTTGTGTTACCCTTTCCGTGGCCATGCGGGGCAACTTGGTTACCCCAGATGCGGTTTTGTCTTTATAACTTTTCAAAATATTTTTATTTTTTTTTATCCCTCCAGGTAATCTTAGAAAATATATTACTAAATCGTTTTTTTTATAAAAATTATCAAAAAATTTTATACTAAAATTGAAATTAACTCCTCGGGGCACACAGTGCCAGAAACCCCTGCCAGAGACATTCAACAATATACAAGTCGAAGATGCAGCTTTTGTGCCAGGGCACGTGATAGAAAGACTCAAATATCATGTAGTACATGCAGAAAACCAATTTGTACCATACATTAAGAAGAAAGTAAAACATTTTTATGCCCTGACTGTAAAAATCAGGAATAAAATCAAATTGTAATTACAGGTAAAAATAAAAAAAAATGCAAATCTTTTTAATAATAAAAACAAATTATTTCAGTTACTAGTGCCTTATTATATAACTTTCCAAACAATAATGTAAAATTTAAATGAATTATTAAAGTATTTTAGTGGGGTAACATAGTTGCCCCGCACGGCCTGCAGCGTAAGTTTTTATAGCACGGTTCCGGAAAGGAAGTATTTTTCGTTCAAAACGTCTCGAGTTTTTCTTCGTTTGATTTGGTCATGGTCCACGTTTCGCAACCATATGTTAGTACAGGTCTGACGATGGATTTATAGATTTTGATCTTGGAACTTCTTGTAAGATTTTTTGATTTTATAAGCTTATCCAGTGCAAATAGACAGCGATTTGCTGATTGGATTCTGTCTTTTATTTCTTCAGTAACATTGTTGTCAGCTGTGATTACGGTCCCCAGATACTTAAAACGTTGTACTCTTTCGAAATTGAAGGTGTTGACCGTCACATTTTGTCCTATCCTGTCTCTTCGTGTCGTTCTATTTATACACATATATTTCGTCTTCTTTTCATTAATCCTCAGCCCTACTTCGCTTGTTGTTCCTTCCACCTTGTTGAAAATGGCTTTTGTGGATCGGATGGAGTCTCCAACGAGATCAATGTCATCTGCGTATGCTAGTAATAACTTGGGACCTTGAACCGATAGCAGTTCTGTTTTTATTTCGGCCGGCCGTGGCAACTTTTTAATCCCATCTTTACCCATTAATCTAAAAAAGGCACTAAGATTTATTGCAGAAAATATGTGTGTCTAATTGGACGTTTCAAATTTACCACCCACGGTTGTAAATGATGAACTTTCCTCTAGTGCTCTGCTTGCCCTGGACGGAAATATGTAAGTTAACAAAAGGCAGTTTTCTTCTTAAGGTGCCTTCTACATTACTGAAGGTTGGCTATTAGAGTTGCACAAGTTTGACTTGAATGTTTGAACTTCACTTGAGTTTGACTTAATTTCAAGTCAAACTCAAGTCAATCCTTCTGACAAATAATTCAAGTCAAACTGGTCAATCGTACAGGTTTGAAAATTCAAACTGTTTGTCAAACTAGTTTGAAAGAGTTTGAACACAGTAGATATACTTTTTTGTCGACATGTTAGTTTCGGGATTTTTCCTTAAAGTCGCCGGTTTACGAAATAACGAATTTATTCCTTTCATTTGCACCATACACTGCACACAAATGCAACGGATTTAAAATAGTGTCGCGCACGCTTGATTAGCAATTAAAAAACAAAGGAGTGTTGAATATTGTATTGCAAAAAACTCTTCGGGATTTCATCAATCGATGTTTAAATAATATCTACCTACCTTGGCAACATTCAAATTTTTAGTTTTTCACATAGTTTTTGAGGGTTAAAAATGGCCGATTTCGCAATTTTTCAATTTTTAATCGCTTATATGTCAAAAACTATCAACTTTAGAGAAAAGTCACTAAAGACCTTTTCTGTTTGGAATAATCCAAAAAATCTAAAAAAAATTTGTTCCGTGCAAAAAAAAAATAATTTTAAGAAAAAAACAAAAAAAAACGTTTAAAAAATTTTTGAATAACTTTTGGTCCTGGCATCATGCAAATTTGTTAAAAGGGGTCCTTTTTGAGTAAGATTGTGCAAAAAATCCGAATTAGAATATTTTTCCTAGCGGATGCGCAGTGGCTTTCTGGACTAATTAGTTTTACGAAGAAAATGTAAAAAACATTTTTTTCTTACAATCAATTTTTCCATCGAATTACATGGTTAAAATGTAATAAGAAATTCCCACCCCCGAGATGGGGTGGCAACCACCCCCAAGGTTTTTAGCGTATGATAGCGGCATGATGTAGAAAATGATCCTTGGACTATTCCCTACCTTCTGTGAAAATTTCAAGTAAATCCATGCAGGACTAAAAAATTGCGAGCCAAAATGCTTCATTTCCTCAATCGACTATTGGGGCCGACCGACCGGCTCTGTCCCGTCATACAGCTGACTGACTATAATAACTTTTATTTATATTTAATTTAGAATGTGTGTACTGATTTTCAGCCTTAGTAAATGGATTTAATTACCTTCGTAGGAAAGCAACTTTGATACCCTCTCAGTAACCCCTGTTCTACGTTTCGCTTGACCGACCGCAGTATGTTTCTCTACACACTCACAGTAATCAACTGTGAAAAATCTAGCTTTAGTAAATTCAAAGAGATTTTTCAGCGCTGCTTCTCCGTCTATAATGAAAGGGTAACAAATCAATTCGAAGTTCTGTCCGACAAAAGGCATGGGACCTTTTCGTAGTCAGACGTTCGAAACCTATAACTTGTTCCACAATTAAAACTTCCTTTGTTCCAGGCCTATATTTAAAAAATAAATATCGGAATTTATTGAAAAATGTGAAACTCGTGTTGTGACTACGATTGGCGAATATTCAACATATTCACATGACATTGAAAAACTTGTATCCATAAAAGCATCAATTAATTAAATTTGTACTTTGTTTTATTTTTGTGTACGTACAAAAACGTTGGTTTTTGTTATGCCTGAAACAAGATCGGTAATTGATAGTTTTTCTGATTAAATTTTTTATTCAAAATCGATAGTTATATGTATTTTTTATTTAAACCAGTTTTAAATGATTATAATTTTTAATAGTTGAATAAACTGATGGGTTCAGCATGGTCAATGGACTTATGGATTACCTACATAATTTCAAATATAGTGGTTTTTTCTAAAGATTCACAAATAGTCCTGAAATAGATAAAATAGAAAAATCAAAGAATCTGCTGTCAGTTTGGTAAATTAAATAAACCGCGTAGCAAATTACTCAATAAAATGTAGGATTTGGTTACCAATATTAAAAGAAGTCATTAAAAAGAAAATACCGTTAAATAGCATTATTAATGTGTTAATAACATTCGAGAATACATCATTATGTGGGTTTGGTGAGAAAATTCATAAAGTTCATTTCTAGAAAATGGCATGTAAAAAACGCGGTATGTTTTATGTCGTTTAAGTCATAAACGATGTTGTATTTTATAACTTTTGTTAGATTACTGGACAAAAAATACATTTTGTGATGGGTTTATAAGTATCTTTTTCTTCCAGTTGTATTAGTCCATTCTTTCACGGTTTTTGCTCAGAATTTTTAAGAACTGCTTTGATTGACCTACAAATCAAAAGGAAACCTTTCAGAATAACAAATCAAATGGTTTTTTAAAATTTTTATCGCGGCTATACAACCTGAGTTACAATCTGATGAACGAAACTTTTATCATCAACTAACGTAAAGTGAAGAGAATTTTCAAAAAATGTGCCAACATTTCGTAGGTATAGCGCAAAGGTCAAGAAACGATATTATTCAATAATTTTCGTTTATCTTCATCAAAGTAGATAGTATCTTTGCACGCTAACCACTTAAGTGGGAAACAATTAGAAGACATTCGTTGGCCTACCGTGTTTAATTTTGCATTCAGATAAGATTTGCCCCGCCTGATAAGGCGGGGATGCCGAAATGACCCCTAAAAACTGTTTGGATTGGCCTCTTACACCATATACTGCCTTTTCAATAAAACCGTAGGTATTGTACTTATATTAGCTGGCGGAATAGGGATACTAGAAAAACTGCATGTAGTGACAGACTCAATTCATGCTCAGGAGGGTTAATAAACGAGTGGTCTAAGGTTATGGTTTTTTTAAGAGTATTTTTCTAAAAATTCATAAATTAAAATCGACATAATTCACAAATAAATTACATACATTCTTCTTTTTGCGCCAATTAATTTAATTCAAAAATGATTTTTTTGGTCATTCTGTATAGATAATGAAGTTAATGTTTATATTACTGGATAGAGAATTGAATAATTTTTCAAATGAGCTACCACACAACCCCTATTCCCATTTAAAAAAATCCTCGATTACGTCATCACGCCCAAATGGATGTCGTCACTATTATTGCATATATCAATATATTATATATTTAAAAAATTATAATTTAAAAATAAAAATCCACCTATCTCGGGATTTTTCTCCACAGTGATTCTTGAAAAAATGAATTTATTCCATAATTTCGAACCTCTTTATGCCAATAAGCAAAATATAGGATACAAACCCAAACAAGAATATATTATTATTCTTAATTCTAACATATTTTTTATTTTTTGCAGGTAAGTTGATTCATCTATGTATGTTCCATGAATCCGTGAAGTAAGTAAAATACATAGATCTAAAATGTAACATTGTAGTTTACGTGAACCTCATAGATGTCTTCCAAAACATGATTAAAATATTTAGGTGGAATCTACTATGTATACGCGTTCGTTTGTTGTTGTTGAATGTTTCTTTATGAAATTAATTCGGAAAATACGAAGTTATAGGCTAGAATTTCTCCGGGTCGATGCGATGACAGATTTAAATCGATGTCATTAAAATATAGACTTAGGCGCTGAAACTAGTTTCTTGTGGCATCTTTCACACTAAATATTTTATATATTGGGAATTGGGAATAAATATTAATATGTAATTGTTATTCAAATTTTACGTCTGTTGCTTTTGACATTTCAAATTTAAATCTGGAAATCAAAGGTTATATCAATAGATCAACAGAAATAAAAAAACAAAAGTTATATCAATCTTTTATAATTTTTATGTCATACCGGTTTATAATGTCATACCGGTTTATATTAATATTGTGTATGTATTACTTAGTTCCAAACCACATAATGGTATATGCCACACAATGCTATATGTCTCCAAAGTATGCCAGTAGTACGCTCTCATTTACGCATTCAGTATTATTTTCTGCCATCCATTGTTGAAATTTAGCGTATTCCTTGTCGTACGTTTCTTTGGATTTTTTCGCTAACATATTCTCAGTCCCTTTTTTGGCTTTTTTAACTATTTCTTCAGAAATATCGAATTTCTCTTGCATTCTGACTTTTTTTGACAAATTTTTTAATAACAAATTGCTAACAAACATCACTTTCCTAGCAACGGTACTAAATACCTGCTGCGATACAATATTACTTCTAATTAATATAAAATAAAATGAAAACTTTAATTGATGCAATAAACCGGTATGACATAAAGTGTTGTATGCACCACGTGCATTATTAGATGTTTATACCCTCGGGCCAGAGGCCCTCGAGTTTATAAGCTTGTCACCATTAGGGTATAAACATCTATTTAATGCCCTTGATACATAACTATTATTTCATAAATGTTTTTCAAGAGGACGTGAAAACCTCAAAACAAAAAAAAAACATAATTCTAATCTTCTACTGTCGGCGGTTTCTACTGTCTTCTACTGTTCTTTTTGTCGGCTATTATGTATTTTTATTGTTGTTTATTACGAAAAAGAAAAACAAGTTATTCAAAGACTAACGCTATTTACGCACACATCGATCTTGGACGGCCAGTATAAAATCGGCCGATATTTTACTGGTAGCAGAAATGCTTGCAGACTCACCGGATTTTTACCGGTCAAACAATCAGTTGCTTTGTCGTCGTCACACGAAGTTATTGAATAATAATGAATCCAAGAATTAACTGGTGCTTAGAGTTTAAGGGTATAGGCGCAAAATGTCGCCTGTCAAAATGTTCAATGTAATTTAAATGTATTCATTTTTTAAAATCCTGACTACTTTAATATCGGCGGTCGAGGGACTTTGGGCCCTCGGTAATAACGTAATCTTTCATTCTGCGTTTAAATTTTTCAAAAATACTCATTACTTTTCTCAGGATTCGAAAAAAATGAATACATTTAAAACACAGTAACATTTTGACAGGCAACATTTTGCGCCTATGCCCTTAAGCAACATTTATAAAAAATTGTACGTTGTGAGCTAAACACTACTCGTGGTAGGGGAGCCCAAGCGGGGTTTTTGGCAGTTACTCGAGCGCGTCAGGTTATCACATGGGAAGAAAACTTGTGCCCTGTAAATGTACCTCTGCCATATATTGGCTCTTAATGCAGGGCAGTTCGTTAAGGGCGGTCCGAAAAAAATATATCCTTAGAAAAACTCGAAATCGTCAGATTAAGATAAGGTAAGTTAAGTGCATGCAAGAGAGTGTATATTTAAAAAATCTGACGATTTGGGCGGGGCGTAAGGAAATGGGTGAGTCACAAAGTTTCACAAAAAAGCTAATATTTCGCGAAACGAACGTCAGATCGAAAAACTTAAAAAGCAGTGTTCAATATTTTTCAAAAATCTATCGAATGATACCAAACACGACCTTCCACGGAGAGGGGTCCCATAACGCTCGAGTAATTGGAAATTTAGCATACTTTCCTCCCGTAATATCGGCAGTTAATCGTTTTTTTTTCATCGACCTCCCAAAAATGCTCCTAAAGCAAACAGCGATTTTTTGAAAATAATGGCCTCATTTGCTGTTTTATTGGATAACCATAAGACGCTAACATAAGTTTATTCTATGACGTGTATCAGCCGGTCTTATGGGTATAATATAGTCTATTTTATAAGAAAACTATAAATCTGCATATTTTAGTAATAAAACTTTAGTTTATTTGGTTATTAAACACAAAAATGATAAATTGTAATATTGTAAACAAGTATTTTAATTTAGGACACTTCAGACTTAGTAAATTTCCAGTCAGACTCAAAAGTACAGTTGCCGGACGAGCCTCTTCCCATGCCAGTTGGTCCACCTATGGAATTTGGAGTTTATGGCGATTACCATAAACAAATCATAAACACAATCTAGACGCTTTTACAAATTCCCATGTTTAATTTGAGACTACTATTATTAGTATTAATTATAATATTAATACAGTAATTAATTAATATGGCATTTTTATTAATATTTTTGTTAACATCACCCTTACGGTTTTTTATTTATTTTCAACATTAAGAAAAAAATTCGCTTAATTGTGGCTTTTCATTCACTTCCAAGCAGGGCCGTAAGTACGATGTTGGGGGCCCTGGGGCAAATGTGATCTGGGGCCCCCCTACCGGGAGGTCTAGGGAATTCACCCCCAGTGCAAGGGGGGTCCGGAAAAATGTTTGATATTTAATTCCTTGAAAGCGAATTTTCCCTCCTGCGTGAACACCACACTCTCTTCTTTCTTTTTTAGCAGCGCTAATAAAAACATCTTCATCTGTATCTGACATTGCGGACGGATTATCAACGAATGCGTTCGTTCGCTACAATGTAAATGGTCTTACTTTGTACCGAACGAATAACCAAGCGAACACCTACGAATTCGTTCCTTTGTTCGTGTTCGCTTTGATTTAAATGCACCTTAAGCTACCGCAGTGTGAGCCAAACACACTCAGTGAAGCTGGTCAGTGTACTGGTGGGACTGATGTCCTACCAGTACACTGACCTAATGTGCTCATTCTATCTTATCTATACATTTCATTTCAATATGTGGTTCCTTATCCTTTCACATACCAAGATGTGGTCTGCTGGGGTAGGTAAACTGGTTAAGACAAAGTAGCTGGGACCTGGGGCCCCTATTCCGGTTGCATTTTAGTTTTTATTTCGCCAAAATAACTAATTTCCTCAGTCACAATTTATATGTTTACGAAAGGTTTCGGGGGCCCCCTCTTCCAATGGCATTTTAGGTTTTATTACGCCGAAATAACTAATTTCCTAAATACTAATTTTAATTTTTATGTTAAGGTCTCCGGGGCCCCAGCTTAGCTCAGGCATCAGGGGCACTGTTCTGTTCCAATTGAATTTTAGTCGAAAAGACTAATTTCCCCAGTAAAAAATGAAAACTATATTGTGGTCTTTTTAAGGTCTTTTTAAAATTTTGTGATTTGAAAATATTTCATTGGGATAGGCTTTTAAAATACATATTTTTATTTTTTTCGTTAAAATCTATGCACGACCAACCAAACGGGGGCCCCTCTTGGTCGGGGGCCCCAGAGCACTGCCCCGGTTGGCATCTAAACATTCCGTATATGTATTTGGAACATAGGAGTTTTCTATTGGTTCGTTGCAGCACGCGGTAATATTTTAACCAATAGGCGGCGAGGTTCCAGATGCATATACGGAATGTTGGGCGGTCCCAAATTCATATACGGATTGTTACAATATCGTACACCGAAAAAGATAAGTCTTTTAAAAGGAGATTGATTTTAAAATACTTGTTACTGTCTTATTAAATAAAAATAAAACAATTATAGTATTTCGAATGTTATTTGGTGCGAAATTCATATGCGGAATGTTAATTATTCTTAGACCAAAAATGGGACTTTTTATTAATCAGTTAAAGGAGACTGATTTTAGAATACCTATCTTATTGATGTATTATTAAAGCAAAATATAACAATGATTAGGTACCTATTTGGTGCAAAATTCATAAATGGGATGGTATAGATTTGAGATACATACATATTTCTTTATTTGACTATTTCTCAGAATTTTTAATGACTTGCACGTGTTGTTAAGTATGTTTAGATCTGTTTCAGCTATTCAATTCAATTCTGTTGAAGTTTAGGGCTGTATGCTATCAGACGAAAATAAATGTTAACTTGGTTATAACGTTTGCGGTTGTGTTTTAAATATTATATTCTGGTTTATATACAGAGAGAGTCTGTAATTTGGAATAATTTCAATATCTCAAATACTAATCGTTTTTTTGAAAATTGCTCAGACCAGTCGATTAGTATTTCAAATTGTCCTTTTTGACATACAATAATAATGTATACAGGGTGTTCCAATTTAGAGATATGACGTCATCGTTGATTTTCTTAAATGGCAACACTATCATTTTGATAGCCATTTTGATTGGGTGTATAAAGTTATACATAAATGCAAAATTTCAAATTGTTATTCCCTACCATATACAAGATAATAAAAAAATAACAAAGTTATGTCTGTAATTTGGAATAAATTCAATAATTCAAATACTATTTGTTTTTTTGAAAAATGCTTAAACCCGTCGATTTGTATTTCAAATTGTCATTTTTGACATAAAATAATAATGTATAAAGGGTGTCCCAATTTAGAGATTTGACGTCATCGTTGATTTTCTTAAATGGCAACACTGTTATTTTGATAGCTATTTTGATAGGGTGTGTAAAGTTATACATAACTGCAAAATTTCAAATTTTTATTCCCTACCATATACAAGATAATAAAAAATAACAAAGTAATAAAAAATAAGTAATCAAATAATAATTGAATTTAATTATTTCAATTAAGCAAATGCTCATAATGTTGCCCTCAATTATTGTCAAATGGTCAGTGATATTATATATTAAATCAAATATTATGAGCATTTGCTTAATTGAACTAATTAAATTTCATTATTATTTGATTACTTGTTTTTCATAACTGTTATTTTTTATTATCTTATAAATGGTAGGGAATAAAAATTTTGAAATTTTGAAGTTATGTATAACTTTACACACCCTGTCAAAATAGCTATCAAAATGCTAGTGTTGCCATTTAAAAAAATCAACGATGCCGTCTATCTCTAAATTGGGACACCTTGTATACATTATTATTTTATGTCAAAAATGACAATTTGAAATACTAATCGACTGGTCTGAGCATTTTTCAAAAAAACAATTATTATTTGAATTATTGAATTTATTCCAAATTACAGACATAACTTTGTTATTTTTTATTATCTTGTAAATGGCAGAGAATAAAAATTTGATATTTTGCAGTGATGTATAACTTTACACACCCTATCACAATGACAGTGTTGCCATTTAAGAAAATCAACGATGACGTCATATCTCTAAATTGGGACACCCTATATACATTATTATTGTATGTAAAAAAGGAAAATTTGAAATACTAATCCACGGGTCTGAGCAATTTTCAAAAAAACAATTAGTATTTGAGATATTGAATTTATTTCAAATTACAGACTCTCTGTATTTATTTTGGTCTACGAATAATTAACATTCCGCATATGAATTTCGCACCAAATAACATTCGAAATACTATAATTGTTTTATTTTTATTTAATAATACAGTAACAAGTATTTTAAAATCAATCTCCTTTTAAAAGACTCTAAAAAAACTTATCTTTTTCGGTGTACGATATTGTAACAATCCGTATATGAATTTGAGACCGACCAACATTCCGTATATGCATCTGGAACCTCGCCGCCTATTGGTTAAAATATTACCGCGTGCTGCAACGAACCAATAGAAAACTCCTATGGTCCAAATACATATACGGAATGTTTAGATGCCCCCGGTTGCCCCAATGGTAGTTACGGCCCTGCTTCCAAGTCTAAACAGATTGTAATATACGCACACTATGTAAACTTGATGGGCCAAACCGTAAAAGATATCATAGAACTTTATATGTGGAGCTTGAAGAAAATGCGAACGAAATAGGGCTAGCCTTCAACGAAGGTAAAACTAAAACCCTAATATGCACAAGCAAGAAAATAACGAAACTTGCTAAATTAGATAACACTGGTAAACACACAGTTTGCTGCCGGAAATTTTCTTACTGTTTCTAGGTAATTTGGGTCTGCTGAATCCAAAAATGCCACCAGATTTGTTCCATCAGATCGTTTTCAGAAAATACGACAACAGATCACATTTCTAACATATAGGGTAATTTAACGCAGCACCACCTACATATGTAGTGCTGCTACCCATGAAATAAACCAAATACGAATAAAAAGTAAGATATTTATTGTACAATAATGTACTTACAAAAATTATCACACATATCTGCGAAAAAAACTTAACTTTTCATCTAACCTAACCGGCAGCGTCGCAACAAAAATGTGTTATTCGGCGTCACCTAAAAACTTCCTTTTATATGATTTTCTTGCAAATGCTTTAAAAGGACGGCCCCTTTGAAGACTCCAGCCAGCAGTAATCCGCCATCATGTGATAGCCCCATCTTCCTGATATCCCTCTTCCATCGTGTTGATATCTTGGTGAAGATTTTCTGGGAAACGGTCTAAGTGGCTGTGGAGGTAATGAATTTTAATACTCATATGACAACCGTGTTTGTTAAAATTGTTGAGCATTTATTCCACTCTAATGCCCAATTGGTATACTTCCATATTTGTTGCCATTATATAGAAGGACACACTTTAAACTTCGTTTGGAACTGTCGATAAAAAGACGCCAGTGATCTGGTGTATACTCCAATACACCCATTTTTTTACCAGTCCTTTAAAAAACCATATCATCTTGCTGAGAAAAAAAGGCAAAAGATCTTTTATCTCTATTACGGTAGTATGTAATTTTGATGTCTGGGTGAAGAACATTCTTTTCTTTTAAAAATGAATAACCATTTTCAATTTCGTTGCAAAACGAAAATACAGCCGAACCATATTCCAGTCCAATCAGAGAGTGCTGCAAGCACCTCTACCGGTTTCGAAACTTATTAGTCTCTCATCAGGAGGCACATATGCTGCTCTCCCTGATCCAACCAAAACAAACCCCAGCGTGCAGTCCCGAATTGCAACGAACGAAATGGCATATATGCCCTAGCGGCAACTGCTAGCAAAAGACTAAGTTTTCACTCTAATGGCATATAACATATCCCACCAGAATGAAAACAATGGGAACCTTTTCTTTTAGTCTGGAGGTAGGCAACTCGGAAGAATCCTTTGGAAGGTTCAAATTTCTGATAAGATCGCTTAGCTCTTCCTGAGTAAAGAGCTCAGGACGTATTGAATCCCCTTTAAAATCACTGTCGTCTTCCTCAAATCTATTAGTCTGCAGTTCGTCAAATAATGTTATGCATTATCCTCTGGTAACATAGGTAGACTGCTAAATATTGGAATGGCTATCTGCTCAAGCTGATGTGGAATTGGTCTTATTGCTGAATCCAGGTTATGATATGTTCACGTATGTCGATTGTTACGATTAATGCCCTTTATATTCACAGACAGAAATAGCAATCGTCAAAATGATTTTTTGGTTCCCTCCATACGATCGGAAAACCAAATTTAAACATTTTCGTTGTCCTTTCGTCCACTGTCGCAAGTTTTCAATACAAGTTTTGCATACTACATGTGGAGCTCAGGATTTATCTTGATCTCCTAAATGAACACCGAAATATACCCTTTTGTTCATTTGCCCATTTGTCTTAGAATTTGTTAAGTTTGTTTATGAACATATTGCAATTATAGTGGTGGAATATACAGAAATGTAAGAATATTTAAGTATTTGATAAGTATGTTATATCTCGAAAACTAGAGCTGATACAAAGAAAAGGTTTGTATTTTTGGAATCAGCACAGATGAATTAACTAAAATCACTTCATTTTTTTTCGGCAGCAAGACAAAAATGTTTTTTCGTTGGGCTGTGTAATAAATAGATAACGCAAATATTGAAGTTGTAAAACAGCTCACATACGTGGGCATACATATAACTGAGGACGACAGAGAGGAGGATGAAATACGGAAATGGATACTACCTGAGAACAAAGCATGTTCCTCTCTGTCGTAGGTCCAAAGACATTCATAGGGAACTAAAGTTTAAAATATATAAAACCATCATACGACTAATAGGAACATATGGTACAGAAACATGGACCATGACAGAAAAAACGATAAACCTTATTTAATACTTTTGAAAGAAAGATACTGAAAAAGATATTGGGATCCACCTGCGACAATGGTGTGTTGAGAAAATATGCTTGGAGGAGGATGCTGGGAGAGGCCAGGGCGCGGCTTGGTTCCCTAGCAACATTGGAGAGAGAAACAGAGAGTGAGACTCTATGGTTATGTCAGTTATTCGTATCAGTTGATGTCTCGTAACACTTACAGGTTCAACCTTTTATTAGAAACAGAGAGGACCAAGGGGGAAAACGTGTCTTGATTCAGACTAATTTAAAAATAACACTTTTGCAAGTCAAAAAATGGCCATAGACGCTCTTTCGCGTCCACAGCACTAATTTATGGTCATATTTGGACGCGGGTACGCGTCACCGGAACTGAAAGGGTTAATACCTATCTCTATGTTATTTTTTCTTGTGTTATTAGTCTTTCCCTCGTTCTTTTCCTCAGCAATTCTCGGTAACCCTTGCATAATGTATGATCTAGGTCTAGGTACTTGTTTTAGTGATGTTTGTCGTGTTCTTCGGCATTATTTTCTCTTTCCCTGTCGTTCTAATACAAAAAAAAATAAATAGAACAGGCCAGAAAATCTTTCGAAAACTCGAATAAACCTCAAAATTTGACTATATTATTTATCAAAGTGCTATGTCTGGTCGACTCTCCTATGCAGTTGAGACGTGGGCCCTTGAAACATCAACATTAAATATGTAAGTTGGAGGCCTTTGAAATGTTGATCTGCCAGAGAATTCTCAAAATTTGATGGACTTCGCATACCTCAAACGAAGAAGTGCTGCATAGAATAGGCAACGAACGAGAATTTTTCAAGACAGTGAAAGTTAGAAAAACATCATTAGGCCACATAATAAGAAATAATAACTACCAATATGCTCAAGTAATAGCGAAAGAAAGATGGAAGGAGAGAGAGGACTAGGAAAAAAGACTTGTGGATAAGAAACACCCAACAATGGGCTGGGCTCAATTTTGAACAGTTAATAAGAACAGCTGAAGACAGAGAAGTCTTTGCAATTGGAGTAGCCCACTTCCATTGAGGACACGGCTCTTTAAAAAGAAGAAGAAGAAGCGTTCTGATAAGCTCAAACATCTTTTACTCAACTTCTCTCGCCATAATTTGATAATTCTTCATTATTTGTCATATTTTCTGTTTTCAATAATTCATGTATACTTGATGCAGCCTTTTACTTACAGATTTTTCCATTCGTATCAAACGCTATAATATCAACACTTTTTGTACATACAGTCGAACCCGTTTATTAGAATACCGGTTATAAGAATATCCCGATTTAAGGAATAAAAATTTAAGGTCCCGAAACGTTTTTACTAGCTACCAATGATCGGTTATTAGAATATCCCCGTTATAGGAATAGTTTTGCTTGGCACGAAGGCTATTCTAATAAGCGGGTTCGACTTGTAATTTATTTTCGGTTGATTATAACTTCTGTAATCCGTAATTTTTAAATTTATATTCTGTCCATTTCATAATAACATCATTAACATTTAAAATTGTAATATATTTTGTTTAAAATACTAGGCCTGGATCCCGCGTACCAAAAAAAAGTTGATTAATAGCAAGCTGAAAATTTGTTAATAGCTTAACGGTGTCTCGTCGAACAAAATTTTATGTATGGGAACACTGGAACAGGGAAAGTTTTAATTCTGGAACATGTTAAAAATTTGGAACGTCAGACTACGATAACGTCCCATGTATTTTGTCGGACAGAACTTCCAATTGATTTGTTACCCTTTCATTAAACTCTCATGCAAAAATCAGAGTGGTATTTATCACCAACTGGGCATTTTAATGAGTAAAACACGAAGAACATGTCAAATGACAGGAATCGTGTTGGTTAGTAATAGCAGTCTGATTTTTTGCATGAGAGTTTAATGAAAGGGTAACAGAAAGGGATGTTCTGTCCGACAAAATATATGACGTTTTCGTAGTCTGACGTTCAAAATTTTTAACCTTTTCAATTAAACCCTAAACATTTAAAACTTCCCCTGTTCCAGTGTTCATGTACATCAAAGTTTGTCCCACTAGACACCGTTAAGCTATTAACAAAATTTATAAGCAGGCCTATACACGTGTAGCATAATATTAGTGGAATAATTTTTTAGGATTAAAATGGCGGTTAAAATTCGATTTAACAAGTTAGTCTCCGTATTTAATAAAAAAAACCAGATTGATACTTTTTCTAAATCAATTTAATGACGAAAAAATAACTGTAAAAACTACTTGATATGTTAGTTTTAATAAATTTTGATTTTGTAATACAAAACACGATCATCCGGCAATTTATTTAAAACTTGGATAGTTTATTTATAGACCAGGGCGCATCTGTAAAAATATTTAGTACATTGGACGTTGAGAGGTGACTCAAATTTTTTTGCAGAAATTGCTTGAAAATAAATCAAATAATAATATTTGAGTTATCCTCCCTCTCAAAAAGGTCCGGCACATTGTTTAAATAATCAAAATGTCAAAAAATTAAGGAAAAATTCGATTTTTTTCTTGGTTTTTTGATTATAACTTTAAAAGTATTCATTTTCGAGAAAAGTTGTACTGACATAAAACTTGCGTAATTAAATTTCCTACAATATAGAATTGGTTAGAAATTTAAGAAATAGTCACCCTTGTTGCAAAATAGCAATAATTGTGAAAAAAACATACAAAAACAAGTATTCGCATTTTACGTTTTTCAACCATTTGTGCTACACTTAGGACCTTCATATTTCACCCTAAAAAATTATATGATACATTAAAACAATACTGTAAATTTCATTAAGATCGGTTCAATAGATTTTGCAAAATAAATTTTGCAATCCAGCTTTCGTTAAAAAAATTCATTTTTTTAAAATGTTACAGGATTGAAAATAAAGCAGATAGCAAGTTGAAAATTTTTTTGCGTATAGAAGTGTATTGTACCTTTCATCTGCAATTTTGCAAAATTAAAATCGCTTAACACCACGGCGTCAGGAATTTTTTTAAATAAACATTAATTATTGGTGCTACGCGCAGGACAGCGGATAGGTTGCTCTGATTGGGCATTCCAATGACCTTTGATAATGATTGATACATTTGCATTTTTATGACATTTCGATATAAATAAATAAATTTGTTTATTGCAAAATAAAAACACATACTCTATCCTTTGAAACAACCCTTTTATTAGCAAACACTTTCTTTGTTCATATATTTTAACTTAAATAATAAAAGTTTATTATTTTTAAACATATGCAATTGTTTAAACAATATTTCACAAACAATAATAAAATTAGTTTGATTTTTGTGGAATTAAAAAATTAAAATACAACAAAATATAGAGTAAGAAAATAATATATTAGATAAAGATCGGAAGAAATTTTGGTAAAAATCAACCTGTGTGAATCGAACAACGCTGTCCTGCGCGTAGCACCAAAAATTATTGTTTATTTCAAGAATTTTCTGACGCCGTGGTAATTAATCGATTTTAATTTTGAAAATTGCAAATGAAAGGTACAGTACACTTCTATAAGCAAAAAAAAATTCAACTTTCTATCTGCTTTATTTTCAGTCCTGTAACATTTTGAAAAAATAAATTTTTTTTTGCGAAAGCTGTATTGCAAAATTTATTTTGCAAAATCTATTGAACCGATCTTAATGAAATTTACAGTATTGTTTTACTGTATCATAAAGTTTTTCTGGGTGAAATATGAAGGTCCTAAGTATAGCAGAAATGATTGAAAAACGTAAAATGCGAATACTTGTTTTTGTATGGTTTTTTGGCAATTATTGCTATTTTGCAACTAGAGTGACTATTTTTTAAATTTTTAACCAATTCTATATTGTAGTAAATTGAATTACGCAACTTTTATGTCAGTACAACTTTTCTCGGAAATGAATACTTTTAAAGTTATAATCAAAAAACGAAGAAAAAATCGGATTTTCCCTTCAATTCTTGACATTTTGATTATTTAAACAATGTTCCGGACCTTTTTGAGAGGGAGGATAACTCAAATATTATTATTTGACTTATTTTCAAGCAATTTCTACAAAAAAATTTGAGTCACCTCTCAACGTCCATCTCAAAACAGATCCGCCCTGGACTATTATACGGCAGGTAATAAATTACTACATTTTTTATTTTTCCAACTGTAAAAGAAGCATAAGACCTACTTCAATATGAAACATAATCTTCCCGGTCAATGCCTGTTGAGATTTTTTTACATTCTTAGTTAAGCGCATAGTGGATGGTAATTACACGATTGAATCCAGCGAAGATAGAACATAGTACATTAAAACTAAGAAGTTGTTTCGCAAGAGGTACTTGGCCATTAAGAGAGAACTTTATATAATTAGTGTAATGATAATTATCCGCGTCATTTGAAAACAGAAAAAAGTTGGTATAATAGATGTTGTTGAAATCCACACATTAGGTACCGAACGCGAACGATATCTGTAAATAAATAACAAGAATAAAAAACCGCTAAACGCCGTAAAAATGAGTGGCGCATACAATATTCCAGCTACAAAAGATCTGATATGAATATTACGTGGCGCGAAAATGTATTTTCATTTTGATGCAAAATAAAATTTTAGTTTTATTTTAAACGATTTTTCCATAATATTTGCTAAATTTGAAGTAAAACGCGCCACAAAAGAATAACTTTGATACAGTTTGAATTTTGAAACTCTTTTGTGGCGCGTTTACTTCAAATTTAGCAAATGTGGAAAAATCTTTTAAAATAAAACTAAAATTTTATTTTGCATCAAAATGAAAATACATTTTCGCGCCACGTAATATTCATATCAGATCTTTTGTAGCTGGAATATTGTATGCGCCACTCATTTTTACGGCGTTTAGAGGTTTTTTATTCTTGTATCAGGAGTTTTTCAAAGTTTTTTATAAATTAAATTTATTAAGTTGAATGCAATTTTTCTTGATTACACGTTAAGGTTTATAAATGGTCGCCTTTGTCGCATTATCTCCCAAATGATCTAGTGTCCATCGAATGTACACTAGATTTTTTTTCTATTCGAAATAGATTGAAAAAAAATATTGGGATGGCCGGTTAATAAACTCGGATTGCCCGTTGCCAGATCAAATTTAGCGTCGTAACCACTACAACTACATAAACCATTTCGGCAATAATCGTTAATTTTATTATACTTTTGTAGCTTAATAACTTCTAAACGGCTTAACCGATTTTGATCACTAAACATGAGTTTGAAACATATTGACAAGTAGTAACTGATGCGTCTAAGGTCAAGTATGATAACTGAAGCTATTACAGGAATTATTGAGCTTGAAAAACCGTTTTTCCCGTAGGAAATAGATTTTATGAAGATTTTTATAATAGATTTTAGGCTTATGAAGTCTATAACTTAAAAATTCGAATTTTCCCGGATATGAGGTATACACCGTCAGATTCGTCTAGAGTCCTTCTACAAACGCTCAGTTATTGGCGCAATTCGTAGGCTGAAATTTTGAGTAATTGTCGAAAAACCAAAATTTTCAAAGTTTAGTTTTTCAGTTTTTCGGCGATCCTGAGCCGTGTGTGTATCTGATCCTGACGGCTTGGACACCATTTGAAAGCTTAACTCAACACTATTGATTTGGTGTATTTGCGGTTCTCCTGTCTCTTCTTGAACCGAAGATATATACCCCCAAAAATATGCCGTTTTGTACCTACCAAGTCCTATAGCTGGCTTATGGGTGGTCAAAAGTCACAAACTACACCGGTTCTGAATCGGCCCTGACCCCCCTCTTCAAACACAGAAAAAAAATTCAGATCGGTTTAACTTTTCCACACACATACATACATACCTATGTACCGGGTGTCCCAATAAGAATGGCTCTCGGCCATATCTCAGGAACCGTTTATATTAGAGCTTTGAAATAAAAAATTTTATAACAAAAGTTGCCTCACGAAAAGCCTGGAAATTATTTTCATAATTGTGGGATCACCGCTAGAGGGCGTAATTGAATATCAAAAATTAAAAAATCTAAATTTCACAAAATTTTCCTAATGAAGGGGCACTGGAAATCCGATCGTCGTATTCTTCATAAAATTCTACACATATTTGATTTGACAAGTTTAGGTCTACCTTTGGAAATAAGAGGTGGGGGTGAGTGGGAACCTTGTTATGAAAAACTGGCTGTGAGTCCGGTTCTGCTCAATCAAATTTTGCAAACTTGGTCTTGTTGAAGACAGATCTTTTCCGTCAATGTAAAAGTTATGCTTTCGAACCAACTTACTGAGTAATATGCCAGCTAGAAGGCGTTATTTAATTTTTTTCAGAAATCTAGTGTTCCTTGGAAAATATTAAATACAAACATGCATTTTTAATACCATATTACAAAATTAGACAAAATTAGCAACAGAATAGCGAAAACCGCATGTTAATACCTTTTTTCTATCTCGAGATATCTTACAAAACGTGTAAATTTAAAAACATAACTGCTACTGTCACCGGTAAACGAAATTCATTAAAAGTAGTGTGCTGTGGAAACAACAAAGAAACATTTTCCAGCTGTCAACGTATATTAGGTCTTTTCAACGCTTCTCATTTGTTTCGAGCCTCGTTCATATCTCGTATATTAATATTATACACGGATTATACGGCATATGACAGAGGCTCGAAACAAATGAGAAGCGTTGAAAAGCCCTATTACAAAGAAATAAAAACAACTATTTAGTGATGACATAAACGTTCAAATTTTTGCCCATCATTTTCGTTGCAAATAATTACTCTTTCAAGAGTAGATTGAACAGCAGTCTCAATTTCTGCTCTCGATATGCTTTGAATGGCGTTTAGTATTCTCTGGATAATGTATTCTAGAGTAGTGCATGATGGGCAAAAATTTGAATATTTAGGTCGTCACTAAGTAGTTCTTTTTGTTCTGTGTTATATTTAATTTTAATAGTATTGTTTCTCTTTATATTGTTGTTTTAATTAATTATATTTTTATACGTTGACATCTGGAAAATGTTATTTTGTTTTTTCCACAGCACACTACTTTTCATTAACTTAGTTTACCGGTGATAGTAACAGTTATGTATAAAATTTACACGTTTCTCGAGATATCTTGAGATAGAAAAAAGGTATCGACATGCGGTTTTCGCTATTCTATTGCTAATTTAATCTAATTTTATAAAGTATGATTAAAAATGCATACTTGTATTTAATATTTTCCAAAGAAAACTAGATTTCTGAAAAAAATTAAATAACGCCTCCCAGCTGGCTTATTACTTATTAGGATGGTTCAAAATTATCACGCTTACATTGAAGAAAAAGATCTGTCTTCAACAAGACCGAGTTTTCAAAATTTCATTTAGCAGAACCGGACTTACAGCCATTTTTTCATAACAAGGTTCCCACTCACCCCCACCTCTTATTTGCAAAGGTAGAGTTAAACTTGTTAAATCAAATATGCGCAGAATTTGATGAAGAATACAATAATCGGATTTCCAGTGCCCCTTCATTAGGAAAATTTTGTAAAATTTAGATTTTTTTATTTTTGATATTCAATTACGCCCTCTAGCGGTAACCCACAATTATGAAAATAATTTCCAGGCTTTTCCTGAGGCAACTTTTGTTATAAAAATTTTTATTTCAATGCTCTACTATAAACGGTTCCTGAGATATGGCCGAGAGCCATTCTTATTGGGACACCCGGTACATACATAATTTGTATGTTTGTGGATATTATCCACAAACATTTTCCCTTTTTTAAATAGAAATTGAGTCATATTTCTGAGTTCGGTAACTTTTGAATGGTATAACCGATTTTCAAAATTAGACATGCGTTGGAAAGGTAATGATCAGTACTATTATAAGCCCCACCTGACTTAAATTTTCGAAGTTTTTGGGAGTTTTGGGGACGAGAACGAAAAACAGGCCCTAAATAGGAAGGGCCGTAAAATTCACACCCTTGAACCAAAATGGATGGTTGACATATGAATGGGTGAGTCTTTTCCTAAACTTTAAGGTGGGAGTTGGCACAATTTTTAATTCCATCAGATTTAGAAAATCGAAAATTTCGTGTATATAGTATATATAGTGTCGCGTGTAGGAGGGTGTGGGTGTGCGAGAACTGCCGTTCTCTGGTAATAGCAAGAAAACTCGAACGCAAAAACAGGGAATAAAAGCTCAATAAAGAAAAAGCCAATTGTTTTCTGGATAAAGGTGTTGAAATTAGTTTAGTAAAGGAATAACTCCTAGTAAAGGTATAACACTATAGAACGGCAGAATTGATTACAGGTACACGGACTTAATAACAAACATATACAAAAATGCGAATACCACAATAAAATTGACGGACGAACACGCTACAGAACCAATAAAATTGGAAACAGGAGTCAGGCAAGGAGACATAATATCGCCAAAATTGTACAATCAGGCTATGAAAGACATATTAAAAAATTTAGAATGGAAAACATTGGAATAAGAATAAATGCAGAGCTCTTGAACCACTGCCGACGATATAGTCTTGATAACAGATAAGAACGAAGAGTTACAGAAGCTGGTTGAGGAACTAGACATAAAAGCGACAAAGGTAGGTCTAGAGATGAACTATAGTAAAACCAAGACTATGATAAACCAAGAACACAAATTTGAAAATTTCTAATTTAACTACTGTTTAATAGTTTGACTACTATTTAATAGTAGTCAAACAGAATAAATTAGAGCAGGTGGCAGAATACATATTATACCTAAGACAGATAATAAAATTGAACAGGAACAATCAAACAGAAGAAATAAAAAGAAGAACTAGATCAGCATGGGCATCATTTGGTAAATTCACAGGCCTACAGAAAAACAAAATTTTTTGGTGCCGTGAATCTTTAAGCTGATTTTTACTATATTAGGGGCGATAAGTCGAAATATGGATTCCGTTTTTTGTATCTGCTCTAGTTTTATGGATATTGCACATTCCGAAATTAGTAGTTTTAATATTTTAGATAAAATGAATAATTTGCTATTGAAAGAAATATACTATTGTGTTTTCAATTTTATCAATCAAAGGCAAAATAAAAATTAAATTAAATTTTTTTAAAATACCGCGGGCACATAAATTTGGTATACCCTGTATATTGTAAATATTTATTAGAATTTAGTTTGGATGTAAGTGGATTTCTTTTTTTATGAGCTTTCCGATGAACCATTAAAGACTTTTGTGAATAATTAAAGTGAAAAGAACGATGTATTTAGGTTTAAAATGGAAAAAGATTGTTTATTACGGGAACTATAGAATCCACAGGTAGAGGTAATTATCATTTTCTAGAAAAATGGTTTAAAAGAAAGTTTGGAATTTGAATATCTTTGTTTCACCCCGAGTAAATGTTGTAGAGTTCCCCGAAAGTAATTAGGATGGTCGGAATAATTTTGAAAGAATGACTGTTTGTTTATCGAATGGAAAAGAGAAATGTTTCTGAATTTTGGCAATTTGGAAGGGGAAAAGTGGTTGGAATGTTTGAGTGAGTTTGAAAAAGAAGTCATTATGTTATTGGCATCGCTGAGGAGCAGTTCGACGTTTTCGTGGATAGATAGTTAGCAAGTACCAGTGGTTGTTTGATAGTGGAGAATAGTGCTGAAAAGTGGAACGAGAGACAGATCAAATTGAGACGAAATACCTCTTTGATTCTGTATTATTGTGAGAAGGAGAGCAGAGAATTTTTGGAGTTTTGTTTGAATCGAGTACTGGTCAAAAGAGGCCTGGCTTGTTGGAGAATTGGTGCTGGTATGCTGATAGTTTTGAAGCTGGAGAACGGAGAGGGCTTTGATGAGTAGCCTTTAACATAGTCAACGAGGGAGAGCTGTTTTGGGTCACGAGAAGACATCAGAGTGAGTGAAGCAAAAGGTCAGTCAACTTATGTGAAAGATATTTTTATGTTCGGAAACTAAAATTTTGAGTAAAAAGCGTAGGAATTAAAATTCCAACATTTCAGAAAGTAAATAGGGAGTATAGCTAATCTTGCGAATACATAATTTGGTTTTGTTTATTTTGTTGTACCAAAGTCATCGGGAACAAACCGATAAATTGTTTTTTTTAACTAGAATAAATTTAAATGGTAGAAATTTCATTCGGACATCTGTGTCCACAGGTTTTAGATTTGATAGGTTTTTAGAGTATCGATTTTGATAAATAAAAGACAATTCTGTATGTTTATTTTATATTTTGCTTTATTTCTTTTCCCTATTTTATCCCGATTAGGATCAACTAAGAGATACTGAACCCACGAGAGAAGATAAGTATAACGTAAGATAATTTAGACATTTTCTTGATATTATAAAAAGGCACCCTGAGATTTTTTATTCATTTTTTATGTATGATTTGCGACAATTAAATAATTAATCAAATAAATAATAATTAATATAAAATTAATAAGAAGCAGATCATAACAATACATTGTTAATTAAACTTCCTTTTCAGTATATTTGTTGTTCTCACAGTATTATGCCTTATTTATGCGGGAAATAATACTTTAATGTCGTTACATTACCAGTCTTTAGTCGAATCAGAGAAAATAATCTTACCACCTCTCCATATTAAGCTAGGCCTATTGAAGCAATTCCTTAAGGCACTTGATTCTAATAAACCATGCTTCGCCTACATAAGAAGGAAGCTGTCGATAGCTAAACAGAACAGGAAGAAGTTTATTATAGGCAGTGGATTTTATTACAGCACTATCCTCGATAACCACACAGATGTTGGGGTATTTATTTATAGCCATTACAGCGCTAAAAACAGGTAAAGATACATATTCTACGATTTCATTTTTCCTTGTTATAACCAAATATGCCTCGTTATAGAGGTGTTAAGCTGGCCACTCACTTACGGATATCGAAGAGGCCGAGCGACTGACAGGCGGTTAATTGAAGCCAAAATCACCACATACACGCAGTTTTCGTAAAGGCGTTGGCACGCTCGATCACAAAACTGCATGTGTGTGGCGTCTCAACTGCAGTTCATTAACTTAACTACTCAAATAACGGCCTTCAGTCCTGGGCCTGGATTCCGTGCACTGTAGATATCTACATGTCGCTTTCTATTGGTGTCAATTTTCGTAAAAATATTTGAATTTTAGCTTTAATTGAATTATTTTCTAGTTTTGCTAGGTTATACTCTAATTGATGCTGAAGTGAGACTTAGTAAAACAAGAAAATATTTGAATTAAAACTAAAAATTCAAATATATTGACATTAATAGAAAGCGATATGCGCAGTGTCAATATATTTTAATTTTTAGTTTTAATTCAAATATTTTCTTGTTTTACTAAGTCTCACTTCAGCATCAATTAGAGTATAACCTAGCAAAACTAGAAAATAATTCAATTAAAGCTAAAATTCAAATATTTTTACGAAAATTGACATCGATAGAAAGCGACATGTAGATATCTACAGTGCACGGAATCCTGGCCCTGGCCTGCATGCCATAGCCTCTTCGATATCCGTAAGTGAGTGGGTGGCCAGCCTTACAGTTCAATAGGAATTTCATGGGCATTTAGTGTACCTCGTTATAAGCGAAACCTCGTAATAACCGTGTTCGTTATAGAGAGAGTCTGCTGTATTTTAATGTTTCGGAACTAATTATATTAAAGATACCCAAAAATCTTCGGTTATCGTTTAACATTTATATTGCGTTTTCAAAGCCAGTTTGTTAACCCCTGAACTATCCTTCCATGTGTTTCAAAGCTTTACCAGACATAAATAAAAAAAGTATTATTAGTTTGAAGAAATACACACATGCGGCTCGATAATAAAAGTTGTTCAGCCTGTTCTTAGAATGTATACGAGAAGAATACGGCCTTCTATAGTCCGATGCCACTCGCGTCCTTCTCGGGAAAACATCATTTGAGATTGAGAATGAATTAAAACATGGTGAACCAAGATGGGCGCAAAACTAGACAGATTCTACAGGATGTCCCGAAAAGATTGGTCATAAATTATACCACACATTCTGGGGTCAAAAATAGTTCGATTCAACCTAACTTACCTTAGTACAAATGTGCTCATAAAAAAGTTACAGCCCTTTGAAATTACAAAACGAAAATCGATTTTTTTCAATATATCGAAAACTATTAGAGATATTTTATTGAAAATGGACATGTATCATTCTTATGGCAGGAACGCCTTAAAACAAAATTATAGTGAAATTTGTCCACCCCATAAAAATTTTATGGGGGTTTTGTTCCCTTAAACCCCCCCAAACTTTTGTGTACGTTCCAATTAATTCATTATTGTGGTACCATTAGTTAAACACAACATTTTTAAAACTTTTTTGCCTCCTAGTATTTTTTCAATAAGCCAGTTTTTATCGAGATGTGGCTGCTTTTTTAATATGTTTACATAAAAATTGTATGGGGGTTTTGTTCCTTTAAACCCCCTAAATGTTTGTGTACGTTCCAATTAAACTATTATTGCGGTACCATTAGTTAGACACAGTGTTTTTAAAACTTTTTGCCTCTTAGTCTTTTTTTGATAAGTCACCTTTTATCGAGATGTGGCTTCTTTTTCAAAATATACCTAAAAATATAAATTATAAATAAATTTTCAGATTATTAATCATCATCATTCTCTTTGCCTTATCCCTATGGGGGTCGGCTTCCCTAATTGCATTTCTCCACACAATTCTATCTTGGGTCATATCAATGTTAATCCCCTTTACCAACATGTCCTGCCTTATCGTCTCCCCCAGGTCGTCTTTGGTCTTCCTCTCCTACTCCTTCCAGGAATCTGCACTTCAGCTATTCTTCGTATTGGGTGATTAAAGTCTCGACGTTGAACATGACCAAACCATCTTAACCTATGCTCTCTCATTTTGGCATCAATTGGTGCCACACCTAGACCTCCCCTAATATACTCATTTCTAATTTTATCCTTCTTTGTCACTCCACTCATCCATCTAAGCATTCTCATTTCCGCCACATGCATTCGTTGTTCCTCTTTCTTTTTCACTGCCCAACATTCAGTTCCGTGCATCATAGCCGGTCTTATGGCTGTTTTATAGAATTTTCCCTTCAGCTTCATTGGAATTTTTCTGTCACACAACACACCACTCGCTTCTTTCCACTTCATCCATCCAGCCCTAATTCTACTGCATGCATCTCCATCTATTTCTCCATTACTCTGTAATACCGATCCTAGGTACTTAAATTTATTGCTTTTCACAATCATTTCACCATCCAAAAATACCATTTTATTTGTAGTAACTCCATCTTTAAATGAACATTCCAAATACTCTGTTTTTGTCCTACTAAGTTTTAAACCTTTTTCCTCCAGAGCTTGTCTCCATTGTTCCAGTTTTTGTTTTAAGTCTCTTTCACTATTTCCTATTAACACTACATCATCAGCATACATTAGGCACCATGGAATACTACCCTGTAGTTTCGCTGTTATCTGGTCCAAAACTAATGAGAATAAATAAGGACTAAGCACCGAGCCTTGGTGCAATCCTACTTTCACCTGAAATTTATCAGTCTCTCCCACACCTGTTCTAACACTAGTCGTTACTCCCTCATACATATCTCTCACAATCTTTACATATTCGCCAGGGACTCCTTTCTTATTGAGTGCCCACCACAGAATCTCTCGAGGAACTCTTATCATATGCTTTCTCAAGATCAATGAATACCATATGAGCGTTGGTCTCTTTATTCCTGTATTTTTCCGTCAGTTGCCTTACAATGAAAATTGCATCTGTTGTTGATCTGCCCTGCATAAAACCAAATTGATTATCGGATATTTCGGTTTCTTCACGTATCCTTCTATCAATTACTCTCTCCCATATTTTCACGGTGTGGCTAAGTAGTTTTATAGCCCTGTAGTTTGTGCATTGTTGAATGTCTCCCTTGTTTTTGTAGACAGGTACTAATATACTGCTTCTCCATTCGTCTGGCATTTGTCCAACTTCCATAATTCTATTAAATAGACCTGCTAGCCAACTTATTCCTGTCTCATCCAATGCTCTCCATACTTCCCCAGGAATATCATCTGGTCCGACTGCTTTTCCTTTCTTTATTTTTTGAAGCGCTTGAGCCACTTCCACGTTTGTTATTCTGGTAACCATTGCTGTTACTGTCTCCGTTAACTCCACAGGCTGTCTATCAAATTCTTCATTTAATAAACTGTCAAAATACTTTCTCCATCTCTTTTTGACATCCTTTTCGTGAATTAGTATTTTATTATTTTCATCTCGGATACATCTAATCTGATTAAAATCTCTTGCTTTCTTTGCTCTCTGTTTGGCTATTTTATATATCTTTGCTTCGCCTTCCCTGGTATCAAGTTGATCGTATAGGTTTGAATACGCTTCTGCTTTAGCTTTTGCTACTGCTACTTTCGCTTCCTTTGTGGCGACCATATAGTTTTGAAGATCTATGTCCGATCTGGTTTCTTGCAACTTTTTATATAGTTTTCTCTTCTCTTTTATTTTTCCTTGTACTTCATTTGACCACCACCAAGTCTCTTTATCCTCAAACTTCTTTCCTGACGTTTTCCTAAGTATTTCAATAGCCGTCTCTCTAATAATATTGGCCATTTTTCTCCAAATTGTGTTAGGGCTTCCTCTCATGTTCCAACATATTTTTTCTACTATTCTTTCCCTGAATAGACCTTCCTTTTCAGGAAATTTTCAGATTATTAATAATTTTCTATAATCGTACTTAACCATATACAAATATGTGGTGGATTCGACAAATATTCAAAATATCTCGATAAACACTGGCTTATCGAAAAAGTACTAAGAGGCAAAAAGTTTTAAAAACATTGTGTTTAACTAATGGTGCCCCAATAATAATTTATTTGGAACGCACACAAAAGTTTTATGGGGTGCACAAATTTCAATTTAATTTTTTTTCAATATTTTGCTACTATAAGAATGCCACATATCTATTTTTAATAAAAAATTTTTAAGAGTTTTCGATATATGAAAATAAAACAGCTCTCATTTTGTAATTTCAAAGGGCTGTAACTTTTTTTGTGTGTACTATTGTATATAGGTAAGTCAGGTTCAATCAACCTATTTTTGACCGCAGAATCTGTGGTATAATTTATGACCAATCTTTTAGGGACACCCTGTATATTGGGTTCTGTGAGATGATGTGGGGAACGATATGAAAAAAATGCAATGAGAGAGAAACGGATTTGAACCAATCTGCGATTTATTAGGAACAGTCTAGGGATGGCACCAACTAATGCCAAAATGAGAGTGCAATCACCTATAATATAGAAGCTAATAAGTAATACAAATAATGTATTTTAAATACATTGTAAACACATTTTTCTGCAACTTCAGGCATAAACTCATCTGCCTTTCAAATTATATGAATAATAATCAATCATTATAAATATTAATTATATATCTTCTTTGTTGTAATTTAAATTTTGTTTCTTTGTACGAAAACTCCCTCTTTTATTTTCATGGATTTCAATCATGTAATTGCCCTTCATTATTGGGGCAACGAACATCATCAAAACAAAACTGAATATAATTCGTTAATAAGCGTTAACTAGACAGATTATATTTTATATAGAAGTAATTTCCTATGCTTTTTTACATTTAAAAAAAACCAGTAAGTAAAAAAAATAGTGTGTTATATACCTAATAAACTGCCATAACTTTGAAATTCAATAAGTCTTGGATGATCACTTTAAAATTAGGAAAAGACGACTTATTAAAAGATTAATTATTAATCAACTAGTTTTTACGGTTATTGCCGTTAGATTGAATTAGAAAAAAGCAGATGATGAGTTCGAGGTTTTTAATTTTTTTGAAGTTATACTTCTTTACGGGCGTAATGACGGTGAAATTTTATATGGTAAAACCTAGCGACCGGGCGCATGCGCATTATAACTTTGTTCTGATTGGATGTTCAAATGACATGTCAAAAATTTTTCAATATGGCGGCTGTGGCACAGCTGTAGTTAGATTATTTATGGTTGTTGCGTTTTAAAATTTGTAGGAAGAGAAACAACAAACAAAAAGTTAGTTAATGGTTATACTGCCTTTTTAAATAGTTTTCATATTATATTTTTGGACTTATTTACATAGAAGAGATGATTGTTGCATGCCAATGTGAAAGCTCATCAAACTGTGACTAGTATGCCTGCCGCAGATCTCGCTTATTCAAAGCTAAAGAATCTTTCACTGGTAAGTGTTTTATAAATAGTTGATCAAATTTTGTTATGATATTTGAACATAGCCACTTTGCACGACGCAAGTGATTGCGAAATTTATTAGTCGTTATACGGGCTCCGATACCTACCTTGAACCTACCAAAATACATAAGTAGTATGTAATACTTTTATTTACATAATTTGATTACCATCAAAATGTCTATCAATATTCACCTAATATATTGTTTTCTTACTCTATGTTTTGTTGTATTTTTTCAATTCTAAATCATTTCAATTCAAAATCAAAATAATTTGATTTACATAAGTTAAAAATGTCAAAAGGTTAATCTGTTTAGTTAGTCGATCTTCGCACATAATGACAAGCTGTCTCTGTGGCGAAGTTTTAATGCGAGTGAATCCCAATACAACGCAAATACCAGCCGCGTGGTAAGTTGGTTCGAATCCCAATAGAAACTTTTATTTTTTTATTTTTTGAAGTTATACTTCTTTACGGGCGTAATGACGGTGAAATTTTATATGGGAAAACCTAGCGACCGGGCGCATGCGCATTATAACTTTGTTCTGATTGGATGTTCAAATGACATGACAAAAATTATCCAATATGGCAGCTGTGGCACAGCTGTGGGACTGTGTTTGGTTATAATGTATGCTTGTTGCGTTTTAAAATTTGTAGGAAGAGAAACAACAAACAAAAAGTTAGTTAATGGTTATACTGCCTTTTTAAATAGTTTTCATATTATATTTTTGGACTTATTTACATAGAAGAGATGATTGTTGCATGCCAATGTGAAAGCTCATCAAACTGTGCCTAGTATGAGTGCCGCAGATCTCGCTTATTCAAAGCTAAAGAATCTTTCACTGGTAAGTGTTTTATAAATAGTTGATCAAATTTTGTTATGATATTTGAACATAGCCACTTTGCACGACGCAAGTGATTGCGAAATGTATTAGTCGTTATACGGGCTCCGATACCTACCTTGAACCTACCAAAATACATAAGTAGTATGTAATACTTTTTTTTACATAATTTGATTACCATCAAAATTTATATCAATATTCACCTAATATATTGTCTTCTTACCCTATGTTTTGTTGTATTTTTTCAATTCTAAATCATTTCAATTCAAAATCAAAATAATTTGATTTACATAAGTTAAAAATGTCAAAAGGTTAATCTGTTTAGTTAGACGATCTTCGCACATAATGACAAGCTGCCTCTGTGGTGCAGTTTTAATGCGGGGAATCCCAATACAACGGAAATACCAGCCGCGTGGTAAGTTGGTTCGAATCCCAATAGAAACTTTTATTTTTTTATTTTTTTTATACATTTTATGATTGTAAGTATATTTATTATATAATTTTATTTTCAGAAAATACGTATTTAGTTAAAAATTTTTCCGACAATTAATGTTCAGAAATCATTTGTGGCATTTTTAATGTGTTTGTGTGTGTTTTATTTTTTTATTATTTTAATTTTTGGCACTGTTTTAATAAAAATGTTTGAGAAGTATTAAGTATAAATTAATTTAATATTTAAATAAAATATAAATAAAAAGTATATTAATTTCGTTTATAATCATATAATCATATAATCATATAATAGAAGTATAACTTCTTACGTGCGTACAAAGTACACACACATTCTTTTTTTTATACATTTTATGATTGTAAGTATATTTATTATATAATTTTATTTTCAGAAAATACGTATTTAGTTCAAAATTTTTCCGACAATTAATGTTCAGAAATCATTTGTGGCATTTTTAATGTGTTTGTGTGTGTTTTATTTTTTTATTATTTTAATTTTTGGCACTGTTTTAATAAAAATGTTTGAGAAGTAGTAAGTATAAATTAATTTAATATTTAAATAAAATATAAATAAAAAGTATATTAATTTCGTTTATAATCATATAATAGAAGTATAACTTCTTACGTGCGTACAAAGTACACACACATTCTTTTTTTATTTTATTATGCAATCCGTCTTTACAAGAACCATTAGGTTATTGATTATGTCCAAAAAAATAGCTAGGGAGACCCAGGCCGAGATAGATTAATAAACTGGAGGAAAACCCTAAACACGTGAAGGTGAGGGACTAAAAAAGAAAAGCATAAAACTGAACAAGAAAAGCACAAAATAGTTAAGAATTTAGTATGTATTACATACCTAAGTTTGCGATATAAGCGATGGATAAGATATTATTTTAACCATATATTTCTACCATATTATTATTAAATTATTAAAACTACCATATTATTATTAAAATTACAAATTATTATTATTATTATTATATCGAAAACTGCCATATCGAACCAGTTAACAAATACATCTAACTGGGCCACGAAATACAAATAGGTAGAGACAACCAAACATGCGAATTATCTAGAAGAATAGCTTTAGGATGGGCAGCGTATGGCAAACTAAGAGACGTGTTCAAGGAAAACATCCCAATAAAGCTAAAAAGAAAAGCATTTAACCAGTGCGTACTTCCGGTGCTCACTTAGGGAGCTGAAACACTGACATTGACTAAAGCATCAATAAGAAAATTACAAGTAGCTCAACGAAAATGGAAAGATCCATGCTTGGTCTAACTTTGAGAGACAGAATACGAAATGATGAGTTACGGCAAAGAACTGGAGTGGAAGACATCATAAAACGCATTACGAAGTTGAAGTGGAAATGGCCAGGACACGTCGCAAGACAGAGAGACAACAGATGGACAAGGAAGATCTTAGAGTGGCGGCCAAAGGCAGACGAGCGAAGTCGTGGAAGACTATCTGCCAGATGGACCGACGACATTAAAAGAATAGGGACAAACTAGATTGCAGCTGCCTAGGACAGAGAAGGGTGGAGACATCTGGAGGAGGCCTATGTCCGATTGTGGACAAATTTGGCTGTGTGATGATGATGAATGATGATATTTCTAAAGAGAAATAATTGCTGAAGTGAGCTTACTGCACTTGACGAGATCGAACAAGATTGCGAAAGGAAGATAGGTCTACTTCCTAAGACAGCTTGGCCAGATGTGGTGCTTTTCGATTCCGCAAATTACCAACTAAGTAAGTATGATGTGTCTAATTGGACGTTTTCGAATTTACCCCCCGTGGTTCAAAGGTATGAAATTTCTGTAGTCTTCACTCACGGACGGAAATTCATGTTACGCTTTTACAAGTTAGCAAAAGGCACTAAAAAAAATGAAAACACATGAACCTCAGTAGCATATTAGTATTAAGTTGAAGAAAAATAAAAAATTGAAAGATTTTAGAAAATGTTACAAAATTAGCAAATTGTTTCCCACTCTACCCTCTAGTTTTAGGTCCTTGAAAAAGGATATGACAATGTAATCCTATTTATCTCCTAATAGGTCTGGATCCCGCGTATGAAAAAAAAGTTGATTAATAGCAAACTGAAAATTTGTTAATAGCTTAAGGGTGTCTAGTCGGATAAACTTTGATATATGTGAACATTGGAACAGGGGCAGTTTTAATTGTGGAACAGGTTAAAAATTTGGAACGGCCAGACCACGAAAACGGCACATTTATTTTGTCCGACAGAATAGACTTAAACTCTCCGAACAGAGATTAAACTCTCATGCAAAAATCAGACTGCTATTTATCACCTGTCATAATTCCTGTCATTTGACATATTCTACATGTTCCTCTCATTAAAACGCCCATTTGGTGATAAATAGTAGTCTGATTTTTGCATGAGAGTTTAATCTCTGTTCGGAGAGTTTAAGTCTGTTCTGTCGGACAAAATACATGTCCCGTTTTCTTGGTCTGACCGTTCCAAATTTTTAACCTGTTCCACAATTAAAACTTCCCCTGTTCCAGTGTTCCCATATATCAAAGTTTGTCTGACTAGACACCTTTAAGCTATTAACAAATTTTCAGCTTGCTATTAATCAACTTTTTTTTCATACGCGGGATCCAGACCTATAATTATCCGTATACTTTTCGTTGCTATATACATAGAAACTGTTCCTAAATTGATACTTGAACAGAATCTTAAATAACGTTTAGCTACTTTCGTTGCTATTCTGATTTTCGTTATCCAACTTTTTTCCCGTTTCTTCCATATAATAGAATAACCATCTAAATATGTGTCAGCAGTGCCTATACCTATACTATTTTATCTGCTCATACAATATCCCATTTTATGCAACGGAAAAACAACATATTTTATACATGCCCATTATATTACCAACGAACGAAGCCTTTTGTTCTCCAAACTAAAAAATATAAATACATTTAGAACAGACTCCAACTGTACACGTAAACCATTTTTCTTAAGGTAGTAAGTAATATTATGTAATAATAAATAAAGTGTAACTTACAGTGGTAGATGGTCTGTCTGCTCCTTGAAAATTCTCTGACTCTTAACCTAATTCAACGATTACAATAACTCTCATTTTAGCGATGGATAAGATATTATTTTAACTATATATTTCTAAATAATATAAGTAATTGCTGTAGTGAGCTTACTGCAATTGACGAAATCAAATAAGACCGCGAGAGAATTTAGGTCAAGACAGACCGGCCGGAAGTGGTGCCTTCGATTCCGAAAATTAAAAAACTAAAAGATTTAAAAGTACCCCGCACAAACTTTATGGAAATTAGGTCCTAGTGGATTTAGTTCATACTTTGGGAAAATACTCTTTGAAACATCCTGATGAAAAGTTCTCATGGGCAGATCTCGATCTGATGGAGTATTTTCAAGATATAGAGGCACAAACTCGGAAAATTATAAGTATTCCAATTCCCGGAGTTACTGGTTGTCTGGCAACATGTAGAAGTTTGGATTAAAGAAAAGTACTAGTAGTCTAAGACTTTTCCCTGGCTATCCAATGGCGACCTTTACTTTGACCTTGACTTTGACCTTCAAGGTCATGTCAAGGCCACGAGTTCTTATTCGAGTGGGAACCCATGTTTCTAACTGCAACAATGAATAGAATGGATATATTTACCTTTGAATATGACCTTGAAAATCAAGGTCAAGATTATTGGGTTATAGATTCGAAAGTAATGTAATAGAAGTTTGAGATTTTTCCACGGCTTAACGATACCGACCTTGAATTTGACCTTGATCATGACATTCTTGATCGCATCAAGTTCATGAATTTTTATTCAAAAGGGGCCATATTTTTGACTCTGAAAACGGTATAAAGGACGTACAAAGGACGGGTTACAGGGGTTAGGATCAAAGTAACAATGTAAAATTCAAGGTCAGTCAGTATCGATAAGCCGTGAAAAAATCTCAAACTTTTATTACATTACTTTGGAATATATAACCCATTAACCTAATAACCGTGACCATGATTTTCAAGGTTATATTCAAACGTACAGTTCACCAAACATAGCTGAAAGTGTGCGAGTGCGAGGTCCGTCGTATGACGAATGCGCATCATGGGCGTGGTTATTTTCACACTTTCAGCCATGTTTGGTGGACTGTAGCTATATCCATTATATTAATTGTTGCAGTTAGAAACATGGGTTCCCGCTCGAATAAGAACGCGTGACTTTGGCATGACCTTGAATGTAAATGTCAAGGTCAAAGTAAAGGTCACCATTGAATAGCCAGGAAAAAGTCCTAAACTACTAGTACTTTTCTTTGATCCAAACTTCTACATCTACATGTTACCAGATAACCAGTAACTCCCGGAATTGAAATACCCGGTAAATCTTATAATTTTCCGAGTTTGTGCCTCTATATATTGAAAATCCTACACCCTCTAGTTTTTAGATCCTTTCAAAGAGAATACGTAATTCTATATTTCCTAACTATACGTATATTATTTCCTATTATCCTTTTGTTGCTAAAGTTTAGCTACTTTCGTTGCTGTTCCTATTTTGTTCCCGTTTTTTCAATATAACACAATAACCGTCTAAATTTGTAGTCAGTAGTGCCTCTCAGCCATATCTGCTCGTAATATATTCCATTTTACACAACGGAAAAACAACATATTTTCTCGTCAGCCATTATATCACCAACGAACGAAGCCTTTTGTTCTCCAAACTAAAAAATATGAATACAGACTCGAACGGCACACGTAATATGGCCTTTCATAATAAATTGTAAAGTTTCGGATTCTGCGAACTTCACTAAATGGGAAAACTTTCTTGTACGCAATTCAGAAATCCATTGCAAAGTTCCGATGTTGAAGATGAATTTGAGGGGAATAGCAGAGTTCAATTTGCTTAATTACTTATTTAGACGTTATTAGCGAGTGTCACAAACTTTTTGTTTGCCTGGTATACGTCCTTCCAAAGTTCCGAGAATTCTAAATGGGGGAACTTACAGGACCTTGTCAATAAAATATTAAATCCTTATTTTATTTCGCTGTGTCTGATACTTTATTTATGCCAGAGAAATTTTGTTGCCAGATTAAAGCTTCAACGGAAAAGTTCCTTAACGAGGTCCATTATTTACAAGGAAATCTAAGTTGAGGTGTTGTTTTTGGTTTTTGTTCGTAAGGTTCGTTTCCAATTACTGAAGTTTGTAAGGTTCGAATCGGGGCAAATTGTTTTCTCTTCCTTTGTTTAGTGATACTCCGTCTTTCTTTAGTAATATATTTGTATATGACAAGTCCATTATATTCAGTAAATAATGCTTTGTCCTACTCTACCTTTTCTTTAATCTTTAGTTCTAGTGTAATACGTGTTTAATCTGTCTTGGTAAATGGAAGAATAATTATTGTATAATTATTACTCAGTGTAACAAAGAAGATATACTGGAGAAGTGATTAATAGTTAATATGTAATTCAAAATCCATTTATTGAATTTCCGCCCTGTATTTCGGGTGGCGGCCGTAGCTCAGCGGCTAAGATACTGGCATATCAAGCCTCAATGCATGAGTTTAATCTTCGGCACAACGAAATTTTCATTAAGTCAAGTAAAACCCCAAACCTTAGCCAGATGGTCACATGAACTTTGAACTTTTTTTCGCCTCTATAATCCAGATTCATAAATCTTAACAAAGCATTCTACAGTGATGCAGAGAGTAAAATCTTGCACAACGATATAATTGTTCAAACAATTTTTTTTAAACAAATTCACAGAAATAATTTTTTCATTTCGAACGACATTTTTTTAGATAATTTGGGTCATTCTGAGCAAAAAAGGTCTCTTGTCATTTTTCTCTAAAACAGATTGTTGTCGAGTTATATGCGAATAAAAATTTGAAAAATCCGAAAATGGCCATTTTCAATGCTTAATAACTCGATTAAAAATGATTATTATGATATTCAAAAAGTGACCAAATCAAGTTTCAAGCCCCTTCTTCAAGGCCCTGAAGAGATTTTTGTCATTATTTTATTACAAAGCTGCTATTTTTAATTATTAACAATTAGCGCTATAGTCCAACTGTATCGTCGCCCCCATTAGCGAAACGATTTCGATTAGATTTTTTTGCACAAACTTGTGGTAGGGGAGCAAAGTATGCTAAATGTGCAGTCACTCGAGCGTTATGGGGACCTATTGGGTTGTGAAGAGTAGGTCCTAAAACCAAAAAAAGTTAAGTAAAGTTTTCCATTTTAGTGGGCGCTTGCCATTTTTTAGTTTAATTTTCCATTTCCAATAATCGTTTTTTCCGATTATAACGCCATCTATGCATAATTCGAAAAAATTTTTCGAATAAAAGTTACTTATTTTTTCATAATTAATCCAAATCTGCAATAAAAAATGTGGGCTCCTATTTAAGATTTTAAAGTAACCCCCCACTCCACCTCCGTGGGGGGTCGTGTTTGGTGCCATTCGATAGATTTTCCAAAAATAAGTGTATTTTACAGTTTTTCGATCTGATGTTCATTTCGCGAAATATCGCGGGATTCGTATTTAAAATATTAAATTTCCCCCCCACCCCTCTTAGTGGGAAGTCGTGTTTACTGTCATTCGATAGATTTTTAAAAAATATTGAGCACATATTTTTTAGTTTTTCGATCTGTCATTCATTTCGCGAAATATTCGCTTTTTTCTTGTGAATCTTTGGGACTAACCCATTTCCTTACACCCGGCTCAAATTGTCAGATTTTTTAAATACACACTCTTTTGCGTGTACTTAACTTACCTTATCTTAATCTGACAATTTCGAGTTTTTTTAAGGATAGATTTTTTTTTCGGGCCCCCCTTAACGAACTCCCCTGTGTTAAGAGCCAATATATGGTAGAGGTACATCTGCAGGATACCAGGTTTCTCCCCATATGATAATCTGACGCGCTCGAGTAACTGCAAAAATCCCCGCTTGGGCTCCCCTACCATTACTCAAAAAGAGGTCATTATAACACATCCACAGGGTGCCGGGCGGTGCCGTGGTCGAAAAATTGTTGAAACAAATTCAAAAAAATAATTTTTTAAAAGTCATTATATTTAATTTCGATTCAGAGATCATTACCATCTTTCTATGGACCATTTCGAACTCTTTTGTTCTCATCAGGAAAGCAACTGTAATGATGCTCTCAATCGAAAAATAAACATCTTTGCCGTTCATGCCAATTACAAAATATAATTAACATTAACGGCCAGTTTCACAATCTGTGGTTAACCCTAGCGGTCAACTAACCTTTACCCCCAGTCTAACTGACAGATGCTGTTTCACAACCACAGATTCAATCATGGTTAGTTGACCGTAAGTTTTGTTTTATTTTTCTTATGTTGGTAGGAAATTATGGACAATGATCACCAGAAATAACATTTTTATGGATAATTATCAGATCAGCTGATCAGTCAGATGAGTTTTGATTGATTTTTATTAGGATAAATTCAATAAATTGTTATATTTCTTTAGGACTATTTGTTGTATATATTTTTTTGGGATTTTATATTTAGTTGTGGAGTTTATTTTGCAGATTAAGGAAAAATAAATGTGTGTATATGTGTGGTTCACTACGAGACTTGTTGTTTCATATTTCATTTGCATAATCATATTGTTGATGTTGATTCTTGCTACCTTGCTTTAAAAATTCATATATTTTAACATACTTCCTATGAGATTAATAAAATTTGATATATGATGGTTGCATATCTTAGATTTTGGACCATATAAATTAGTATGCAGAACTTTTTTAAAGTACCTTTTTCTCATAAAATTATTATTAAAAATGCTTCCCATACGTGGCCAACTAAAGTACACACGCTTACATGCATATTATACATTTTAAGTTTTGTTTAAGAATAATAGGTATTTGTTTTAAGGTATTTTGCCAAAAACGTTAAAATTAAATTGTTAATATAAAAACATGTAACAAGCAAGAGACTATAAATGTGTATTAATAATTACCCCAGGAAGCAAATCATTTAAAAATCGAAAAATTATTGGCCGCTGAACTGCTAAACGCATTTAAGTACATCATATATAAATTCATATCTGTAATTAATAATTTACGTATATCACTCTACATTCTGCCCTGTCAATAAAACGAAATTAGGTTAGGATAACCTCTAGTTAAGAGCTTAACCATCACTCCAAGCTCTGGGCCCTCATTCTAAATCAAATTTCGACCAAAAACAAGTCGCTTTCAATATGGCGACTGTCGAAATTATTTGACACGGAGATGAATGAATGGCCAAAAGCGAGGTTAGGTTTAGTTTAGATGTGTTTTGTTTATTTCTTGCAAGGAAAACTAAATCAAAAGGTATTATAATATAGCTGGGTTTAATTGAAATTTGCTTGTTTTGAGGAATTAGATAGAATAGTATTAAATTAGAAATATAATAATTGAGAATGTCCACAACATGAATCATCAACTCAATGAAAGATGTGAGGTAATAATCTGGGAAAATAAGTAAAAAACAAGGAAAATTAATTACCAGCTATTTTATTGCTGGACATGCTGAAATCAAATCTTAAGATTTCCTATATTAGTAATATAGCTGTGCAAAGTCCACAGAAAGTGTGCTATTTTGTTTATAAACAAATTAGCACTCCGAAATCTTTTTTTTTTATTATTGCTCTATAACTCCGAAAATTTTAACTTTAAACCAAAACACTCACATAAAAATTGACAGTAATTTAATTCTGCACATTGATAATTTATTCCAATTTCCTTCGACGGAAATTTTCTTCGGAAAATTCGGGTTTTCCAAACAAAATCTTTAATTTTCAACTAAAATTTGAGGGAAGTAATTATTTATCAATAATTAAATAATTTGGTGACAGTGACATAAATCTTTTTTGTTATGAGTGCCTTGAAGATATGAAAATTTGTATGTACAAAGAGGACCGGAATTAAAAGGTATCTAATGGTTCAAAGATTAAAATCCTGTTGTTTATAACTCTGTCGCAAATGCCGGTCAAATTTGACCGCTTATACCTGGAATCACTCCTCGCAATTCAATTTGTTTTTCTTCGAAAAGGACACAGAAGCCGTGCTCTTTTCAACAGCGTTAACTTAATTTAATTTAATCTAATATTTTCTGAGGGGTTCTATTTGTTTATAAGCCAAAAAATTGTTTCTTTATAACATTCCTGAGACCGCTCAAATGGTCCAATTTCAATCCTGTAAGGTACGTTGAATAGGTATAGTGCTTTTTTATATGAAAATCTTAGTTATTCTGGTGTATCATAATCTTTCTGGTTATTATTTCGACCGAAATTTTTTAATTAACATTTTAATTATTGCTAAACTATTGGTTAGATTGTCGCCGGTCTCCTGATATACAGAGAGGGGCTAAATTATGGAATAAATTCATTTTTTCTAAAATGGACGATTTTAGAGAAAAATCCCGAAACAGGTCGATTTTTATTTTTAAATTAAATTTCTTGGCATATATTTCAAACTAGTGACGTCATCCATCCGAGCGTGATGACGTAATTATTTTTTTAAATAGGAATATGGGTTCGTGTTGTAGCTCATTTACAAAGGCGTTCAATGCTCTATTCAGTATTATAAACATTAATATCATTATTTATACAGGGAGGCCAAAAAAAATTTTGAATTAAATTAATTGACGCAAGAAGAAGAATGCATGTAATTTATTTAACTCAAAATACATTCTATTGCTGTCAGAAAATAGAACAAAATGTTTATTTTGCAAATAAACATTGCTTTTAGCTTAAATTAAAAGTTCAAACTGCCAATAGGTAGGAGGGAGGCTGTTTGTGATTTAATTTAAGCGAAAAGAAATGTTTATTTGTGAAATAAACCTTTTTTTCTATTTTCTGACAGCAGTACAATGTATTTTGAGTTAAATAAATTACATACATTCTTCTTTTTGCGCCAATTAATTTAATTCAAAATTTTTTTTGGCAACCCTGTATAAATACCTAATGATATTAATGTTTATATTACTGAATAGATAATTAAACGCCCTTTCAAATGACCTACCACACGACCCCTATTCCCATTAACAAAATTATCGATTACGTCATCACGCTCAGATGGATGACGTCACTAGTATGAAATATATGCCAAAAAATTGTAATTTAAAAATAAAAATCGACCTCTTTCGGGATTTTGCTCCAAAATCGTCCGTTTTAAAGAAATGAATTTATTCCATAATTTAGCCCCTCTGTATAATCTACTATAATAAATCTTTCATGTCTTCAATTATTTAATTATTGATAAATAATTAGGTACTTCCCTAAAATTTTAATTGAAAATGGCAGATTTTTTGGGAAAACTCGGATTTTCTGAGTAAAATTTTTGTTGAAGGAAATCGGAAAGAAAATAACTTTGTGCAGAACTAAATTACGGTGAATTTTTATTTGAGTGTTTTTGGCTCAAAGGAAAAATTATAGGAGTTACAGATCACTAATTGAAAAAAAAAAGAAGATTTAGGAGTGCTAATTTGTTTATAAATAAAATAACACACTTTCTGCGGACTTGTCATACCCCATATTACTAATATATGCAATCTTAAGATTCGATTTTAGCAATAAAATAGCTGGTAAATAATTTTTCCCAAAAATGGTATTTTTTCGATAATTTTCCCAGACTATCAACAAAATCCAAGAAACCGAAGCGCCAACCCAAATTCTGAGCAGTCTCAACATGATAAGGTTAATATCCCCAAGAATCGCTATACTCTCCGGCTGTCATGGCGGTGTCGAAATGAAATTGCGACTGTCGAAATGAATTAGAATCAGGCCCCTGGTTAAAAATTCCGTCGGTTAACCACAACTTCGCCGTTGACCTGATATTGTGAAACGCATATTTCGGGGTAACCTCTGGTTATCTCTTAACCACAAGTTAACTTTACTTTGTGAAACCGGCCGTAAGACGCTATAGCGACCTCTATTAACAAAATGTCAAAACCCAAAAGACTCCATTTTCAAACAAATAAATGTTTAAAAATAATAAAATCTTTGGATTTCTTAGTTCGGAAACAGATTCTCTCTTATACCTATTCCCATCCTTCTAAAAATTGCAAGGAAAAGGGTGATGAATGTAGGGACATGGGGAGTCTACACAGTTGCACTCCACAACATATCAATTCACTTCATTTGTTGATTTTTACCTCGGTGAATTGATATGTTGTGGAGTGCAACTATGTAGACTCCCCATGTCTCTACATTCATCACCCTTTTCCTTGCAATTTTTAGAAGGATGGGAATAGGTATAAGAGAGAATCTGTTTCCGAACTAAGAAATCCAAAGATTTTATTATTTTTAAACATTTATTTGTTTGAAAATGGAGTCTTCTGGGTTTTGACATTTTTTTAAATAATTTTTTCTTTGCGAACGATTTTTTTAGATAATTTGGGTTATTCTGAGCAAAAAGGTCTCCTGTGATTTTTCTCTAAAATTGATTGTTGTCGAGTTATATGCGATTAAAAATTTGAAAAATGCGAAAATGACCATTTTCAAGGCTTAATAACTCGATTAAAAATTATTATTCTGATATTCAAAAAGTGACCAAATCAAGTTTCTGCCCTGTCAATAAAACGAAATTAGGTTAGGATAACCTCTAGTTAAGAGCTTAACCATCACTCCAAGCTCTGGTTAAAAATTCCGTCGGTTAACCACAACTTCGCCGTTGACCTGATATTGTGAAACGCATATTTCGGGGTAACCTCTGGTTATCTCTTAACCACAAGTTAACTTTACTTTGTGAAACCGGCCGTAAGACGCTATAGCGACCTCTATTAACAAAATGTCAAAACCCAAAAGACTCCATTTTCAAACAAATAAATGTTTAAAAATAATAAAATCTTTGGATTTCTTAGTTCGGAAACAGATTCTCTCTTATACCTATTCCCATCCTTCTAAAAATTGCAAGGAAAAGGGTGATGAATGTAGAGACATGGGGAGTCTACACAGTTGCACTCCACAACATATCAATTCACTTCATTTGTTGATTTTTACCTCGGTGAATTGATATGTTGTGGAGTGCAACTATGTAGACTCCCCATGTCTCTACATTCATCACCCTTTTCCTTGCAATTTTTAGAAGGATGGGAATAGGTATAAGAGAGAATCTGTTTCCGAACTAAGAAATCCAAAGATTTTATTATTTTTAAACATTTATTTGTTTGAAAATGGAGTCTTCTGGGTTTTGACATTTTTTTAAATAATTTTTTCTTTGCGAACGATTTTTTTAGATAATTTGGGTTATTCTGAGCAAAAAGGTCTCCTGTGATTGTTCTCTAAAATTGATTGTTGTCGAGTTATATGCGATTAAAAATTTGAAAAATGCGAAAATGACCATTTTCAAGGCTTAATAACTCGATTAAAAATTATTATTCTGATATTCAAAAAGTGACCAAATCAAGTTTCAAACCCCTTCTTCGAGGTCCTGAAGAGATTTTTGTCATTATTTTATTACAAAGCTGCTATTTTTAATTAATAACAATTAGCGCTATAGTACAACTGTATCGTCGCCCCCGTTAGCGAAACTATTTCGATTAGATTTTTTTGCACAAACTTACTCAAAAAGAGGTCCTTATAACACATCCACAGGGTGCCGGGAGGTGCCGTGGTCGAAAAATTGTTTAAATATTTTTTTTCAAACAAATTCACAAAAAAATTGTTTCACTTCGAACGATTTTTTTAGATAATTTGGGTTATTCTAAGCAAAAAAGGTCTCCTGTGATTTTTTTCTAAAATTGATTGTTGTCGAGCTATATGCGATTAAAAATTTGAAAAATGCGAAAATGGCTATTTTCAAGGCTTAATAATTCGATTAAAAATTATTATTCTGAAATTCAAAAAGTGACCAAAGTAAGTTTCAAACCCCTTCTTCGAGGTCCTGAAGAGATTTTTGTCATTATTTTATTACAAGGCTGCTATTTTTAATTAATAACAATTAGCGCTATAGTCCAACTGTATCGTCGCCCCCGTTAGCGAAACTATTTCGATTAGATTTTTTTGCACAAACTTACTCAAAAAGAGGTCCTTATAACACATCCACAGGGTGCCGGGAGGTGCCGTGGTCGAAAAATTGTTTAAATATTTTTTTTCAAACAAATTCACAAAAAAATTGTTTCACTTCGAACGATTTTTTTAGATAATTTGGGTTATTCTGAGCAAAAAAGGTCTCCTGTGATTTTTTTCTAAAATTGATTGTTGTCGAGTTATATGCGATTAAAAATTTGAAAAATGCGAAAATGGCTATTTTCAAGGCTTAATAATTCGATTAAAAATTATTATTCTGAAATTCAAAAAGTGACCAAATCAAGTTTCAAACCCCTTCTTCGAGGTCCTGAAGAGATTTTTGTCATTATTTTATTACAAAGCTGCTATTTTTAATTAATAACAATTAGCGCTATAGTCCAACTGTATCGTCGCCCCCGTTAGCGAAACTATTTCGATTAGATTTTTTTGCACAAACTTACTCAAAAAGAGGTCCTTATAACACATCCACAGGGTGCCGGGCGGTGCCGTGGTCGAAAAATTGTTTAAATATTTTTTTTCAAACAAATTCACAAAAAAAAAATTGTTTCACTTCGAACGATTTTTTTAGATAATTTGGGTTATTCTGAGCAAAAAAGGTCTCCTGTGATTTTTTTCTAAAATTGATTGTTGTCGAGCTATATGCGATTAAAAATTTGAAAAATGCGAAAATGGCTATTTTCAAGGCTTAATAATTCGATTAAAAATTATTATTCTGAAATTCAAAAAGTGACCAAAGTAAGTTTCAAACCCCTTCTTCGAGGTCCTGAAGAGATTTTTGTCATTATTTTATTACAAGGCTGCTATTTTTAATTAATAACAATTAGCGCTATAGTCCAACTGTATCGTCGCCCCCGTTAGCGAAACTATTTCGATTAGATTTTTTTGCACAAACTTACTCAAAAAGAGGTCCTTATAACACATCCACAGGGTGCCGGGAGGTGCCGTGGTCGAAAAATTGTTTAAATATTTTTTTTCAAACAAATTCACAAAAAAATTGTTTCACTTCGAACGATTTTTTTAGATAATTTGGGTTATTCTGAGCAAAAAGGGTCTCCTGTGATTTTTTTCTAAAATTGATTGTTGTCGAGCTATATGCGATTAAAAATTTGAAAAATGCGAAAATGGCTATTTTCAAGGCTTAATAATTCGATTAAAAATTATTATTCTGAAATTCAAAAGTGACCAAAGTAAGTTTCAAACCCCTTCTTCGAGGTCCTGAAGAGATTTTTGTCATTATTTTATTACAAGGCTGCTATTTTTAATTAATAACAATTAGCGCTATAGTCCAACTGTATCGTCGCCCCCGTTAGCGAAACTATTTCGATTAGATTTTTTTGCACAAACTTACTCAAAAAGAGGTCCTTATAACACATCCACAGGGTGCCGGGAGGTGCCGTGGTCGAAAAATTGTTTAAATATTTTTTTTCAAACAAATTCACAAAAAAATTGTTTCACTTCGAACGATTTTTTTAGATAATTTGGGTTATTCTGAGCAAAAAAGGTCTCCTGTGATTTTTTTCTAAAATTGATTGTTGTCGAGTTATATGCGATTAAAAATTTGAAAAATGCGAAAATGGCTATTTTCAAGGCTTAATAATTCGATTAAAAATTATTATTCTGAAATTCAAAAAGTGACCAAATCAAGTTTCTAACCCCTTCTTCGAGGTCCTGAAGAGATTTTTGTCATTATTTTATTACAAGGCTGCTATTTTTAATTAATAACAATTAGCGCTATAGTCCAACTGTATCGTCGCCCCCGTTAGCGAAACTATTTCGATTAGATTTTTTTGCACAAACTTACTCAAAAAGAGGTCCTTATAACACATCCACAGGGTGCCGGGCGGTGCCGTGGTCGAAAAATTGTTTAAATATTTTTTTTCAAACAAATTCACAAAAAAAAAATTGTTTCACTTCGAACGATTTTTTTAGATAATTTATTTTATTCTGAGCAAAAAAGGTCTCTTGTGATTTTTCTCTAAAATTGATTGTTGTCGAGTTATATGGCTATTTTCGCATTTTTCAAATTTTAAATCGCGTATAACTCGACAACAATCAATTTTAGAAAAAAATAACAGGACACCTTTTTTGTTCAGAATGAGCCAAATTATCTAAAAAAAGTTATTCGAAGTAAAAAAAATATTTTTGTGAATTTGTTTAAAAAAAATTGTTTAAACAATTTTTCGACCACGGCACCGCCCGGCACCTTGTGGATATGTTATAAGAACCTCTTTTTGGGTAAGTTTGTGCAAGAAATCGAATCGGAATAATTTCGCTAGCGGGGGCGAAGCTACAGTCCGGTCTAATATATAACATCTGACCCAATAGCTACAGTTGAGTCCGCGAGTCTTTACCCGTGCGTCATCATTTAAAGCATACGAAATAAGTCGGATATCTATTTTACGCAACAACAACTGACAGAAAGTGGCTACTGTTCCGATTACGGGTTTTATTATAAAATTTGACGTTATCAAATATATAGAATGTCAAATGTAAGTTTTGCTTCAAAATTTTTGTGCACAATTACAGCTACATTTGAAGTAGCTTAATAAATTCTTTTATTATTATTGATTAATAAATAAATAAACAATTTATAAAAAAATTCAATAACATATTTTATTTTTGTTATTTTATTCACTTTGACGGAAATCTAAACACAATCATTTCTTTACTGTGTGAATGACGTTAGCTTTGTATGTTTTAAATATTAATTGCCAAAATATAGGGTGTCCCAAAAGTAGCGGAACGGTCGAATATTTCGCGAACTAAACATCGGATCGAAAAACTGAAAAATACGTGTTCAATCATTTTCAAAAATCTATCCAATGACACCAAACACCAACCCCCACTACACCCTCTGGAGGTGGGGTTGGGGTTAACTTTAAAATCTCAAATGGAAACCCCCAGTTTTTCTTGCAGATTTGGATTCATTACGTAAAAGTAAGCAACTTTTATTCAATACATTTTTCGAACTATGGATAGATGGCGCTATAATTAGCAAAAACGATTTATCCTGATACCATAGGTAAATTATAGAAACGGTCTAATATCTCGAGAAATACACTTTCAAATGAGAAACCAAAGGACAGGTTTTTAATATTTTTCGAAAACCTATCGATAAACATGAAACATGACCCTTAAAACCCACCCCCTGGATGTGGGGTGGGGGGTAACTTTAAAATCTTAAATAGCAACCCCCACTTTTTATTATAAATTCGAATTCGTCATGGAAAATTAAGCAACATTTATTCGAAACATTTTTTAAAATTGCTGATAGATGGCGCTAATAAATCGTATTTTTACAATTAAAGCGCCATCTATCAACAATTCTAAAAAATGTTTCGAATAAATGTTGATTAATTTTTCAGGTCGAATCCGAATCTGCAATTAAAAGTAGGGGTTGCTATTTAATATTTTAAAGTTACCCCCCACCCCACCTCCGGGGGGTGGGTTGGAGGGTCATGTTTGGTGTTATTCGATAGGTTTTCGAAAAGTATTAAAAACCTTTTTTTTTTGGTTTCTCATTTGGAAGTGTATTTCTCGAGATATTAGACCGTTTTTATAATTTACCTATGGTATCAGGATAAATCGTTTTTCCCAATTATAGCGCCATCTATCCATAATTCGAAAAAATGTCTCGAATAAAAGTTACTCACTTTTACATAAGAAATCCAAATCGGCAATAAAAACGGGGGGTTTCCATTTGAGATTTTAAAGTTACCCCCACCCCACCTCCAGGGGGTGTAGTGGGGGTTGGTGTTTGGTGTCATTGGATAGATTTTTGAAAATGATTGAACACGTATTTTTCAGTTTTTCGATCCGATGTTTAGTTCGCGAAATATTCGACCGTTCCACTACTTTTGGGACACCTTGTATAATTATTTACCTTAAAATTTCAAAGCGCAATATAAAATTAGTTGTGAAAACAACTGTTTGTGTAATATAAAGAAACTTCAAAACGCAAAAATTCGACAAAAACCGCAAAAAATTCAACTGACTGACAGCCACAAAAGTAAACAAAGCAGAAACGTCAAACAAATTGTGCTTAAAACATGAAATCATACCGAATCGTCTTTTTTTGTACCTATCTCTTTTCAATGCACTGAGTCTAGATGGTTCATAAAAATAACATGTGTTTTTACTTAATAACAAACCGCAGCTGGTTTGTCATGAGTTTCATGCGTGGAAGAGAATGATGCTAGACAAAAGGTCTGTGTTTTATCTCGCCAGGTATTAATGACGCACGGGTAAAGACTCGCGGACTCAACTGTATGTAGTAAAACAGGGCTGTCTTTTATCCCCCCTAATATTTAACATTGTACTGGATTCTGTACTAAGGTAAACTCTAAAATATAGCAACCCACATAGAAGCCCCCGAGTGTCAATGCATGCGCAGTTGTTTTACCTCTTTGGAGTACAGGGTACCGAATGATGCCACGTCACCAGGTTAGGGTTAACATAGTAAAAAGACGATTCAACAGAATGATAAATAAGATTCGTCCGACTTTACGAATGTTCCCATCATCATCATGTTTCTTCATGTATAAATAGTAGACTCGGAAATTGGCTAGAAAATTTAAACCTAATATAACACAATAATTCAGTTTGTGAACAGTCTTCAACTTGTGTGAAGACCAAGTCTTCTCGGATATCAACAGGACCGTAATTTAGTCCAGACAAATTATTATTTTTTTTACCAACATAAATGAGATGTTTTAACCAAATAATGCTTCAAATATGATATAAAATAATTTTGAATTCGGTCTACTGTAAATTGTAAAAAAACTAACTGATTAATGGGCTGCTAAAATACCTACCGACAAGTGTTTTCTTTAAAGCGGTTACTCGAGTGTCTTAAATATTTATACCAAACATTGATACCGCCACTTTTTGCGCATTCTGGCCGTTTCCGTTTCTACTATACGAGTTGTTATTGAATTCTCGTTAGGAAGATCCCTTTCACAGTTGTTTTCGGATCACGTTCACGATTCGATAGCATCTCTACTCTTCAAGTGAGATGTATTTCGACTAATCATCGTCTCGCTCTCATCCACTTAAACAAGAAAGATACATAATAAATAGTAAAAGTGTGCGTAAAATATTTACGGCAGCTTTCGATTAAATATCCCAAAATATCTCCGTTATTGCTTCAGAATTTATAAAGATTTAACGATCAGTTTATGATCCTGCAATAATTTATGAATTCAGCCATCGATTTATAAGAGCTTTGAGATTTTCCGATGAAAAAGAGTACGCTTGGGTTTTACTGTGGTAAAAACAGAACGAATTTCTTTTTGGAGAAATGTTTTTCCGACACCTCTAAAGAATATAAAGAGTTCAAGAGAAAGAATAAAGGCTTTTCCGGCAATAGTGAGAGTAAGATTTATTATGCTACATGGGATACACCACCGTTACGATACTGTGTACCGGGTGTCCCAATAAGAATGGCCCTCGGCCATATCTCAGGAACCGTTTATAGTACAGCTTTGAGAAAACAATATTTATAACAAAAGTTGCCTCCGGAAAAGCCTGGAAATTATTTTCATAATTTTAGGTCCACCGCTAGAGGGCATAATTGAATATCAAAAATTAAAAAATCAAAATTTTACAAAATTTACCTAATGAAAGGGCACTGAAAATCCAATCATCGTATTCTTCGTAAAATTCTGCGCATATTTGATATAACAAGTTTAAGTCTACCTGTGCAAATAATGGATACTTGGTCTTGTTGAAAACAGCTCTTCTTCGTTAATGTAAGAGTCTTATTTTCGAAATAGCCTAATAAGTAATATGCAAGCTAGGATGTGTTATTTAATTATTTTCGGAAATCTAGTTTTCTTTGGAGAATATTAAATACAAGTATGCATTTTTAATCCTGTATTACAAAATTAGACCAAATTAGCAACAGAATACCGAAAAACGCATGTCGATATCTTTTTCTATCTTGAGATATCTTAAGAAACGTGTAAATTTTAAACAACTGTTAATGTCACTGGTAAACGAAGTTAAGGAAAAGTAGTGTGCTATGGAAAAGACAAAGAAACATTTTCCAGATGTAAACGTATATAATTAATTAAAACAACAATAAGACAAACAACACTATAAAATATAACAAAGAAATAAAAGCAACTACTTACTTAGTGACGACCTAAATTTTCAAATTGTTGCCCATCATTTTCTTTCAAGAGTAGATTGAACAGCAGTCTCAATTTCTGCTTTCGCAATGCTTTGAATGGCGTTTCGTATTTTCTAGATCTTGTTTTCTCGAGTAGTGGGCCTAGCGGCAAAAACAAGGTCTTATCTTTAATCCGTCCCCATAAATAAAAGTCTAAAACAGTTAAATCTGTTAAAACAATTTGAACATTTAGGCAGTCACTAAGTACTAAGTAAGTAGTTGCTTTTATTTCTTTGTTATATTTTATAGTGTTGTTTGTCTTATTGTTGTTTTAATTAAATATATACGTTTACATCTGGAAAATGTTTATTTGTTTTTTCCATAGCACACTACTTTTCCTTAACCTCGTTTACCGGTGACAGTAACAGTTGTTTAATATTTACACATTTCTTAAGATGTCTCGAGATATAAAAAAGGTATCGACATGCGGTTTTCGGTATTCTGTTGCTAATATGGTCTAATTTTGTAATACAGGATTAAAAATGCATACTTATACAAATAATTAAATAACACCTCCTAGCTTGCATATTACTTATTAGGCTATTTCGATAATAATACACTTACATTGACGAAAAAGAGCTGTTTTCAATAAGACCAAGTATGCAAAATTCGATTCAGCAGAACCGGACTTACAGCCATTTTCTCATAACAAGGTTACCACTCACCCCCACCTCTTATTTGCAAAGGTAGACTTAAACTTGTGAAATCCAATATGCGCAGAATTTTATGCAGAATACGATGATGGTATTTCCAGTGCCCTTTCATTAGGCAAATTTTGTAAAATTTTGATTTTTTAATTTTTGATATTCAATTACGCCCTCTAGCGGTGGACCTACAATTATGAAAAAAAGTTTCCAGGCTTTTCCTGAGGCAACTTTTGTCATAAATATTTTTTTTTCTCAAAGCTGTACTATAACAGTTCCTGAGATATGGCCGAGGGCCATTCTTATTGAGACACCCGGTACAACAATAACAACAGTAAAAAAGTAACAATAAAAATAGAAAACAGTGATACAAAATAATTTTTATAAAATAGTGTATATGTATGTCTTACAACAAACTAAATAGTGGTGGATGCGTTAATTAGATATACAAGGATGTTAATTTTAGATATAGATATAAAAAGGTTCCCTATGCCGCTGAGACAGAGTGGGACGTGTTTTGAGAAATATGGCAACACTGCCTTACACATCAACTTTATCTCTCTCTTACCCCACCAGTTTCAGTGACATTGCTCAGTGACTCAGTGTCGGCATAGCAGCCTTCGAAGATGGAGGTCCCGATCGCCAATGTGAAATTCATGCTGTGATACGTTTTTTAAATGCAAAATGCATTTCACCTATTAACATTCATCGTTAGTTAATCGAATTTTATGGGTAAAAGTGCATATCTGTTCAACATGTTCGCAAATGGTGTAGTGAATTCAGTGAAGGCTGAACAGGAATTCAAGATGAATCTGAAGGCCTTCAGACTGAAAGCCTGGGTCCTGAAAGAAACATCCAAAAACAAACTCGACACATTCGAAAGGAAAGTACTGAGGAGAATACTAGGACCTGTGAGGGAAAACGGAATCTTCAGAAGTCGATACAACAACGAACTTTATCAACTTAATTTATTTATTTATTATCCCAACAGACCTGTAAGGTCTAATTACAAGGATTAAATACAATAAGTTTTTCTAAAATAAATATACAAAAACATAAAAAATAAAAATAACAAAAAAACAAAATAAGTAGTAGATCTAACATATCAGATAATACAAACCATTCTTATATATAAATATTATCCATAAGACAACACTTACTAATCCTATGCCGATAAATTAATAATTTGTCGTAACACTATTCCCCGAAATACATTTTGTGAGACTGGCCAATCTAAATCAGTTAGAGTATTAATTTTATTAGCTAGTCGAGCTAAAAATCCCATCAGTCCCAGCTGCTTTCTTAGGTTTTATCTTTTTTACTCCATTATTGTACTCTCAGCTTCGGTTATGAATTTTATTACAAAGCTGTCACTATGTACAGAATTTTCGGGAAAATTAAGATTATATGAGGTTTTAATTGATGAATAACAGATGAAAAGAAGTCTGCAAATACAGTCCTTTCCTCTGTTATTTGTTTCCCTTTAAATATGTAATTGCTGAAACTTGAGATATCCTTTTTCTTACTATTCACATGATTCCAAAAATAATTAATATCTGTAGATAAATTATTTTCAATATTACTTATATACTTACGTTCCTCTAACTTAATCAATTTATTGACCCTACTCCTTAATTCCTTATATTTATCTAAATAGTAATTGGAAACAAGCTTTAATTTTTTATATCTATCTTTTTCTTTTAATAAATCTCGTAATTTCTTTAGTAAACCAGACCGGATATTTTTTTAAATTTATAAATTTAAAATTGAATTTAAATTCTATAAATTTTATAAATTTATAATTTAAATTTATAAGGAAGCACCCCTGTCCGACTTCATTAGAATACAAAGATTGCAATGGGCCGGACATGTGATAAGAATGGGAGAGGATAGGCTATCACAAAGAGCACCGAATGCTAGAATACAGGGAAAGAGACCGGTTGGAAAGTCAAGAAAGCGCTGGGAAGACACAGTAAACAGCGACTCACAAGCCCTTTTAGGAGTCCGTGTATGGAGAAGAGCAGCCACACACAAGCAAGGGTGAAGAAAAAATAAAGGAGGCCAAGGCTTAATTTGGGCTGTAGTGCCGTAGATGAAGAATATCTCATTTGTGGTCTTCCTCTAGGTCGTTCACTTTCGTAAGGTCTCCAGTGTTGTATTGTTGCATTCCAACGTTGCTCTTTTTGTCTAGCAGTGTGGCCTGCGAAGCTCCATTTAAATTCGGCAATTTTAGGTGTTATGTCATCGACTTTTGTTTTTGATCTTACCCAGTCGTCCCTCTTTTTATCTGACAGTCGTATACCTAACATTGCTCTTTCTGTTGTGGCTAGTTTATTCATAATTGCCTTGGTTAGGGTCCAGGTTTGAAATCCATATGTCATGATAGGAAGGATGCACTGGTTGAACACTTTGCTCCTCAAGTAGTGGGGTATTTTGGGCTTCTTAAGTATCCAACTAAGTTTTCCAAATCCTGTCCACGCTAGTCTTGGCTCTTGCACAGTTTTTATGACACAGCTTATAATCCCAAACTTAATGCATAAACCAGTGACCAAGACTTAAAAATATTTGAATTGTCTTGTCTTAATTGGAACCTGCATCTACAGGAATATACAAAAGACTGAAAAGACCTATGCATGAGTTAAAAGAAATGACCAAAGACTTGAAGGTAGAGGGAATACGTTTTGATAAGAGGCGAATTAGTGAGTCAGACTGTGGGGAAAGAGGATACTGGGAGTAAGCCGTTATGTTGTTCTGAAGCTATGTCCTTGTGGCATTTTTATAGTCAACTATTTTTAATGGGAATAAGCCACAATTTTACCAGAAAATGATTTTATTAACGTTTCGAAGCCCAAATCGTGTTTCGTTGTCAAAATACAAAATACTACTAAAATAAACAAAAATGTAAGTAAAAAAATTCTTCTAATAATTTATTTAATCTGACTCATTTATATTGGCAATTCAGACGTATATTATACATTTTAAAGTAGAATACTTTAAAATGATATCGCCAATATTTATGAGTTGCGTTCCTGGGACGACTTACCAAAAGATTACCTGAAATCAATCCCAGCTTAAGAATATCCGTCACAAAAAAATCATAGCATATGATCTGTCTTTAAAAAGACAACCAAATGCAACGATGACAGTAAAATTCTCGCGTTAGAGATTCCATATATAGTAAATCACGAGGTTTTTTCCTGTTTTTTCTCTCGTGATTTACTATGGAATCTCTAACGCGAGAATTTTACTGTCATCGTTGCATTTAGTTGTCTTTTTAAAGACAGATCATATGCTATGATTTTTTTGTGACGGATATTCTTAAGTTGGGATTGATTTCATGTAATCGAATGAACTATCTTTTAGTAAAGTCGTCTCAGGAACGCATAAATATTGGCGATATCATTTTAAAGTCTTCTACTTTAAAATGTATAATATACGTCTGAATTGCCAATACAGGGTGTTTCATTAATAATTCGATATAGTAACTGGAGAAACCTTAGCACAAAATACGAAGATTTAACCTAAAACACTTAAATAAAATATGGTTCCTTACTGAGTTACAGGGTGTTCTATCTAAAAATTTAAAAATTATTTTTGCTCAGCATTTTAAAACTATTCGACATATCCTTTTCATACTTGGCATAAAGTGCGACTACTATACACCCTACAAAATTATGATAAACAAACGTTTCTAGGTACTACCAGAGGCGTACAACTGGGGATAGTAAATGGTTGACCTTTCTCAAATTCTACGCCACTGGAGGAATTACTATTTTAGTGCCATTTTTAGATTGTCCAATACTTTCTACGTAAATAATATACTCTTCATTGGTAACGATAAAGTCATTAGTTTTCGAGATATTTGAAGTTAAATATGAAACGACACAGTTATTTTGATTAATTTATGATGATTCATATGCATATGATTAAAATTTAAAAATTATTTGTACCCAGTAATTTAAAACTATTTGGCGTATCCTTATCATACTTGGCAGAAAGTGTAGGTACTGTACACCCTACTAAATTAAGATAAATAAACGTTTCTAGCTACTACCAGAGGCGTACGACAGGGGATAGTGGCTGGTTGACCCTTCCCAAATTCTACGCCACTGACGAAATTGCTATTTTAGTATAATTTTTTGATTTTTCAATACTTTTTATGTAAATAATATACTCTTCATTCGTAACGATAAAATGATTAGTTTTCGAGATATTTGAAATTAAAAATGAAGCGACACAATAAAATAATCAAAATAACCGTGTCGTTTCATTTTTAACTTCGAATATCTCGAAAACTAATGACTTTATCGTTACGAATGAAGAGTATATTATTTTCATAGGAAGTATTGGAGAATCCAAAAATTGAACTAAAATAGCAATTACGCCAGTGGCGTAGAATTTGGAAAGTGCCAACCCTTCACTTTCCCACACCGTACGCCTCTGGTAATAGACAGACATGTTTGTTTAACATAATTTAGTAGTTTGTATAGTACTTATACTTCCTGCCAAGTATGAAAAGGATTCGCCGAATAGTTTTAAAATGCTGAGCAAAAATAGTTTTTAAATTTTTAGATAAAACACCCTGTAACTCAGTAAGGAACCACAATTTATTTAAGTGTTTTGGGTTAAATCTTCGTATTTTGTGCTAAGGTTTCTCCAGTTACTATATGGACAATTATTAATGAAACACCCTGTATAAATGAGTCAGATTAAATTAATTATTAAAAGAATTTTTTTTACTTAACAACAACATTTTTGTTTATTTTAGTAGTATTTTGTATTTTGACAACGAAACCCGATTTGGGCTTCGAAACGTTAATAAAATCATTTTTTTGGTAAAATTGTGGCTTATTCCCATTCAAAATAGTTGACTAAGCCGTTATGGGGGGATAAAGGCCTTCCACGCACTCATTGAAAAAAAATTTCATAAAATGCCCAAATTTTGGGACCACAAAAAGGGGAAACAGGGAAAAGGCTAAGGCCTCCTTGCTGACAAACTGTGGATAAATGAAGGTAGTGCTTCGTAAGTGAAGTCAGCCTTTTTGTATAAAACTGATACAAGAATATATCTTCTTCTTCTTCAAGTGCCATCTCTGCGACGGAAGTCAGCAATCATCTTAGCTGTTCGGACTTTAGAGAGACGGCTGCTCTGAAAAGTTCATTTGATGTACATCCGTACCATTCTCTCGGGTTGCGCAGCCACGATATAGTTCAGAGAAATAAGGAAAAAAAGTATCCTGTTGGTGACACAACCCCCTCCAGTCCGAAACTAAATTTTTTGAGTACTATGGACATCTATAATAATAACCTATATGTTTCCTGCAGCCGATTTTGATGATATACATAGTTATAAACAAATGAAGATCAAAAGACGGCAAATTTTCGCTTTTTTCGTCTATTCTTAAATAAATAGGCATTTTGGACAAGTTTGAGAATAAGAAACTCATAAACCGTATAAAAAACTTCAATATGGCGTTCGCTTAATATGTCTATCCTTATTGGTTGCTTAGAAAATTGCAAAATAAATCATAAATTTTGAGTTTTTATAAATATTCATGACTTATGTAAAAATTAACTTAGAACCTTCTTATTACACCGAATGCTGAGACTTATAGTGCTTAATTTATACCCTAAATTTAAAAGCAATTGGTCAAATAGTTTAAAAGTTATTTAATTTGTTTATCCCAAATTAATTTTTTTTGCAACACTGAAGTCAGAAAATAATGAAGTTACAGTAATACTTTGGATAGTTTATGAAAGAAGAAAATTTACAGTATTAATTTAATTAAAAAAAAATTACAAAAAATAATTATAAATATGGCAAAATTATTTTGCAAAAACATGTAAATAAAAAAAAGGGGGGGCTAACTTTGTCCCTAATTGTCCTAGGACAGTTGTTTTTCTTTCTAAATGTGTATAAAAATTCAGTCTTTCTAAATATGAAAAAATAATTTTTCTATGAGTAGCGGTTAAAAAGTTATTCTAATTGTTTATAAGTAAGCAAAAAATCGACATGTTTTTGCAAAATAATTTTACACTGTTTTAAATTATTTTTTGTCATGTATTTTAAATTAGGGTAATAGTATAAATGTTCTTCTTTCATAAACTGTCCGAAGTATTATTGTAGCCTAATAATTTTCTGACTTATAGTGTTGCAAAAAAAAATGAATTTGGGAAAAACAAATTAAATATCTTTTAAACTATTTGACCAATTGCTTTGAAATTTAAAATATAATTTAAGTACAAGAAGTATCAGCATTCCGTGTAATAAAAAGGTTCTAAGTTCATTTTTACATAAGTTATGAATATTTATAAAAACTGAAAATTTATTATTTATTTTGCAATTTTCTAAGCAACCAATAAGGATGGACATATTCAGCGAACGCCATATTGAAGTTTTTTATACGATTTATGAGTTTCTTACTCTCAAATTTGTTTAAAGTGCTTAATTTTTTGGTAATAGACGAAAAAAGCGAAAATTTAGCGTTTTTTGATCTTCATTTGTTTATAACTATGTATATCATCAAAATCGGCTGCAGGAAACATATAAGTTAATAATATAGATGTCCATACTACTCAAAAAATTTGGTTTCGGCCTGGAGGGCGATGTGTCACGAGAAAAGTCTTATTTCTCTGGACTAATATTCTGCGTCTCCCTAAGCTTCTTTTTCCTTGAATCTTTCCCTGCACAATGAGTTGAAGCTATCATTCATTTCCAAATCGAGTGTAAGTGAAGACTTTTATCTTATTGCTTCAAGATAAATGTTAACCTCCTCCTCCTCAGTCGTTTCCTCATTGCTGAGTGTCGTGATTCCCTATAATACGAGCAACTATCTCTTTCCATCGGCTTATGTCTTGAGCTTCCCTCATGGATTCAGAGAATGTTTTTCCACTGGCTTTCTGTACTTGATCCGTCCATCGAGTAGGTGAGCGACCTCTACTGGCTCTACTTCTGCGCCCTTCAACGTTTCCCGAAATTATAAGTCTCTCAAGATTATCATCACTTCTTCTTGCAATATGGCCGAAAGATTTTAAGACGGTGGAGAGGCAAATAGAGGTCGAGAAGTCGAGTCTGAATATTAAGCTCTTGGAGGATTGAGTGATTTGTTCTGTGTTCCGTCCATGAGATCCGAAGCATTCTTCTCCAGCTCCACATTTCAAAGACATCAATCCTTTTTCTGTCGTCCGATTTCATTGTCCATGTTTCGGATCTGTAATTAAATATGGGAAAAACTAAAGCAATAAATGTTATAATCGTGGTTTGTTGCCAACGAGATATTTCATCGACGTACTTGGGATTATGCTCTTGAACGTATCAATTTCGTAGGAACTTGTTAAGTTAACAGTCAATTACTCTAACCAGTGCTTTTATTACCTGTATTAAACTGAAAAATAAAAAAATCTCTCGTATAGAACGAAGGAAGGAAACAAAGTTGTTACTGTTAGTACGATCAGGGGATCTGTAGCGTGAACAACACTTACCTCTAAAAGTGTAGTGATTCAATGGCAAGCTAGTAGTTATTTCCGGCAAATGTAATCATAGTGTCATACAACGTTATGTGCTCACTGACCTAGCCACCAGGACCGGACTTATAAGTTATATATAAAATAAACAAATTAAATGCTTAATTAGTATACTTTTTCGAACTTTGAAAATTTTATAAATAGGCTTTTCTAGCATTCAAAACATAATAGTAATTATTATGGAAAAGACATTCCGAAACTGGTAGATTTTTATTTTTAAATTACGATTTTTTGGCATTTATATCATACTAATGACGTCATACAGCTGGACGTGATGGCGTAATCGATGATTTTTTTTTAAATAGGTGTCGTGTGCTAGTTCATTTGAAAGGTTATTCAATTCTCTATTCAGTAATATCAACATTAACATAATTATTTATTCAGGGTGTGATGTGTTAATGTGAGATCTGTGTGGTTTTTATAAAAATTTACAATCTGTAAAACAAGTTACAATGAGTAAATGTTGTGACCACTAGTGTAGGCGACTTGGAGAAAATGACTCTATACTTATTTTCTTTACAAATATTTTGCATAGCTATAAAATTGTTTGTCTCTGGGAATTACGGCACATATAACTAAAATCGCGATGGTAAATCACTAGGTGTAGTTCGTTTAAGTCTTCTATCTGACTGGTTGTCTCATCAGGTTTCTGGCTAGTACATTTGGATGTTGTGTCAGTCTGTCTTCGTATTTCTGTGCGAAGTTAGTAATATCTTCTTTTACTGTTGCAATTTCTAGGTCGCGTCTAATAATATTGTTTGCAACATACCATGGGTTATTTGTGATTATTAGAAGAACCTTCGACGGGAACCTATCCAAGATTTCCATATTGGAGTTTGATGCTGTACCCCAAAAGTTGGATTCTGTAACTCCATATTGGCTTCAAAATGGCTTTGTAGACAAGTACTTTATTTTTCATTGAAAGTGATGATTTGTGACCAATCAGCCAGCACAGATTGTGTAATTTGAGACCATTGTTTACGTTTCATAAATATAATCAATGATCAATGTTTCAAAGCCAGAGGGCACAAGAAGTAGAGGACGACCACGAAAAAGATGGATTGATGATGTGGAAGAAGACTTAAAGATTCTAAGGGTCAGAAGATGAAGGGAAGTTGCCAGGAATCGACAGGAGTGGCGACTTCTTTGTGAGCAGGCCAAGATCCACAACGGATTGTCGAGCCACTTATGATTTGTGCTGAATTTTTGTGGTCTTATATCATTTCTTATTATTGTAATACCTACAAACGTAAGTATGTATATTACAATCTTACCATTGTTTTTATTTCGTAAGCTTGACGTTTGAGTATGTTTTTAATTAGTTGATGTGAATATAACTTAAATAACTGTACAATTATTATTTCCTTGCTACGAGTTTTCCTAACTTTTAAGTTGACAGTTTCAGAATTATACTTCTAGTTCTAGTGAAACGAAATAAGGGATATGGACTACCCCAGCTAATTGAAATAATATTCGAAAATATTACCTCAATCATCCAAGATAGCCATCGCTACATCCTTGGCTTAGTTCAAGTAATACGTAACGCGATTTTTGAAGATTTTTAACCGCCCCCTACGTAACGCACTTTTATGGGAGTTTAACTATTAGGTAACGCAATTTTTGAAGATTTTTGACCCCTCCCCCCCCCAACCTGCGTTACGTAATACTTGAACGGTCCCTTAGCTCAGTCTCTCAAGGTGTGTGTTCGTCTTGTCCTAATCTTAGAAATGAACTACAAAAATTCGGAATGGAAGCAAACAAAATAGTATTTTTAACCAATCATGTTTATTGTTCATAAAAATATAATAAAAATATAATAAAAATGTGACTTATTAAGGTGATACAGTAGCGATCAAAAGGTAGCCAAAACGCGTTCCAAGATTGCGGCTGTAATTTTGAATATTTTTTCGAGATATTTGGCACACGTATTTGTAATATAATAAAGAATGGCGGTACAGAGCCCAATTTAAAAAATATATTAATATGTGGAAATTACTCTGTAATTAAATACAATATTAAAAAACGAGCCTGTACCGCCATTAAGAAGAATAAAAAAATACACTTTCTTCAAATAAACTATTTTATCAGATGCCTAGGTTTTGTGTCATTTTGGAACTACTAATGAAATAAAAAATTTTAGTAGTTCCAAAATGACACAAAATCTAGGCATCGGATAAAAAAGTTTATTTGAAGAAAGTGTATTTTTTTGTTCTTCTTAATGGCGGTACAGGCTCGTTTTTTTAATATTGTATTTAATTACAGAGTAATTTCCACATATTAGTATATTTTTCAAATTGGGCTCTGTACCGCCATTCTTTATTATATTACGAATACGTGTGCCAAATATCTCGAAAAAATAGTCAAAATTACAGCCGCAATTTTGGAATGCGTTTTCGCTACCTGTTGATCGCTACTGTTTCCTCTTAAGTGCATTAACAAATATATTCAAATTCTTGCCAAAAACTAACAATTTCTAGATTATACTTATGGCTTTTGGTGTTGGTTCGATGGTAACTTCTTGATGTCGAATGGTACTGCTGTTCTAAATGCTGTATTCCACCAGGCCTACGGATGTTGGTCGTTGCAGTCTTGGTGATGTGGTTGCAGTTCTGACGACATGGTCCTCGTTGTTGTATCGCCGGCGATTTGAGCATACTTGAAGCTCCCGGAGGGAGAAAAGTGGTTTTATTCCCAAAAACTATAAGATAAAGACACATATCAATCATCAAGAAGAAAACCAAATTGTATCTTTGCCAAATAGTACAGTGAGTGATAATATTATTAGAGCCACCTCAGAAAATTTTACTTTTGTTTAATAATGGTATGTAAAATTTTTCTTTATACGGTCCACGTTGCCTTTGAAACTTTAGAAATGAATGCTATGTTTCTGTTGGAGTGATTAGTATTGAATATTAAAGTTTTTATTTCTGCTATTTTCCTTGGTGAGATGTCTTTGGATTTCCCATGATGTTCTGGTACCACTAGTGTAGCGAACGAGCAATTTTTACTAAATTCACAAAATATAGTATAGGACTGTCAGAATATCACTAGAGAGCAATGGAAACTCACAAAGTTTATTATAACTCTAAACACCAAGAATACAAAATAATAGGCACACGAGTTGCAAGCTAGGCTGGACAGCACTGACAAACAATGGTATCTGAGTCACGCATTGCCACACATGCGTGTTGCCACTATTGTCAGACTATTTATTGCACTTTCATAAAGTGTAACAAGACAGCCAAATGGAAACAAATGCATTAATATATGATACAGCTCAATTATATACCCTTCCTCTAAAATAGTCTAAAACATTGAATTTTACTAGGTGGCTCTAATAATATGATCACCCACTGTATTCAAAAACTAGTAGATGGCAAGGGTAAATTAAATGGAATTAAGATGAGGGAATAGTTAAACTTTTGATTACTAAACGTGCATATATATAAATTAAAAAGATATATTTAAAACTAAAATATCAGAACACATGCTTTGACATTGGAGGTTAGGTTAGATATAAAAAATATTAGAAAAACTCACCCCAAGAGAATATTAATTGTTGATGGAAAATAAATCTAATATTCGAATTACATGCCCATTTAAGGAATAATTCTTCCCTTCCATTTTCAGTTTGTCAGCGGGTAGGGATGAAGTGGCACGAGTGGCACTGTCATTGAAAACGACATTTGAAATGACAACCAAGTACGTATGAAGTAGCAGGCATGTTCGTATTGAAAGACAGATATTTAGAGAGTAATGATATATGAAGTACGTTCCGTATGATGATTTAGTTAGATGAAAATAGAGGATAATAAAAGAGGACGCCAAACAAGTTTTTAACGAATAGAAGATAATTATTAATGAAATATTAAAGAAAATAAAAGTAAAATAATTATTTAAAAATAAAATATCAAAGATGTGACGTTTGTAACGTTACACTACATAGTTATTTATTAGTATTTGTCCATACTATTTCATGTCTTGTTTTTTATTTATTATAAGATCATTTTACATGAGAAAATTTTATTCCTAATAGTAATTTCTTTCGCTCCAACCATCGAGCAGAAATGTTATTCGAATTTGACCTACTCGGTCATGCTACTGTGATATGACTGACAGGTGGTTATAATATTTATTAATATTATATTTTTTCACATAAAATAACTTATTAAAACTCACATAAAATTATTCTTTGCCTGAAGGAATCGCTTTGAAGCGGGAAGTCGTTAATAAGGAATTAAGTAGTAAAAAAGATGGATTTGGTTAAAATCTACATTTCTTTGTAGTGTAGGAAACAGAGGTTGAACCTTGCAAAATGGACACAAGTCCGGTTTTATTTTTTTTCTGCCATATCAAGGGGTGCTTATTATAAGACTAACTTTTTCTGAAAAAATTTCGCCCCGGAACCCCCCTTTTCACCCCTTTAAAGGGGGTAATTTATGGTTTTTGCAGAACGTAGCCCTTTCTGTACCTTTTACAAAAAATTTCTTTTATAGAAATTTGAAGAGGACTATATTTTCTACGATTTATTTCCGACAGCATCTCTATATCATCCACCGTTTAGCAAGGGTGGCGCCCCAAATTTGACAAGTTTTTAAAAAAGATGTTTTTAAAAAAAATATATTTTTCCCTAACTGTAACGGAAATTAAAAAGAAATGCTGCGGAAATTATTCACAAATAGATAATTGATTTTTTGGTATAGGTTTCACTTAAGGGTAATTGCCCTTTTTTTAATTACAGGGTGTTACATTTTAAAAAACCCCTTTTTATACCATCTGAACCGTTTATGCTAGAGTAAAAAGACTTTCAGCGATTACCCATGTACTGGTGTTATTTACAAATTTGTATAATGCACCCCCATTTTTCCCCGGAACCACCCAGAAAAAAAGAAGAATTAATAAATAAAGTGATTTTCTTGGAATCCTTCACACACAATGCCCTTCATTATTATGCTTCATATATCATTTTGTGCAAGTTATTATTACCCATGCATGGACACTAAAAGCGATTTCCTAGTACAACCCCTGTAGCCAAAAACAATAAATAAAATGGGGGGTTGAAAATTTTTTTTGTTTTTTGCTTTTTGATCCATGTGGGCATATGCTTCATCAATAGTGCTTTTCAAAAATATATATGGTTATTGCAACATCCCTGCGCAAACCACCCCTATCCTTGAAAATATACTGCAGAAACTACCCCTATACCTTATCCAGCATGTTTTTACGATTTTCTCATTACCTATTCATTTTTTTTAAACAAAACTTATACAAGGTTGAAGACCACTATTTACTCTAAAAATTAGGTCCTATTCATTTTTTTCGTTTAAGCAACCGTTACGGCACAGTGGCGCCGTAAACCTCATATATGCTTTGACGGGCTCCAGTTTTTGTTTATTTTTTCGTCATCTGTTTGTTTTATTGATACAGTACTTATGTAAAATAAAACAACACAGTGTAACCTACAAATCATGATCTATGCACATTTTACATTCTTTGCTCCCCAAAGCTACAGTGGTGGCCCAAAATAAATTTTTTCATATTTTACCACCTACACGCATTTTATTGCGTTAATGCTACCTTAATAGCACAATATTCACTCCTAAGTGGTCGCTAAGCAGTGGCGGATCCAGGGAGGGGTGATGGGGGTGATGGCACCCCCACCCCTCTCAAACCAAGTGATATTATATTTGAAGATTATAAAAATATTCATTTATTTTTATAGAAATACTTATATTATATTAATATTATTTTTATAAGAATGACTTTTTATGCTTTAGCGACAGTGGCGGATCCAGAATCGTTAAGAGGGGGTGCCAATTGGTTAAATTTCTATAAAAATAAATGAATATTTTTATAATCTTTGAATATAATATCACTTGGTTTGAGAGGGGGGGAGGTGATCACCCCCATCACCTCTCCCTGGATCCGCCACTGCGTAGCGACCACCTAAGGGTAAATATTGTGCTGTTAAGGTAGCATTAATGCAATAAAATGCATGTAGGTGGCGAAAATATGCAAAAATTTATTTTGGGCCACCACTGTGGCTTTGGGGAGCAAAGAATGTAAAATATGCATAAGTCATAATTTGTAGGTTACACTGTGTTGTTTTATTTTGCATAAGTACTTTATCAATAAAACGAACAGATGACGAAAAAAGGAAACAAAAACTGGAGCCCGTCAAAGCATATATGAGGTTTACGGCGCCACTGTGCCGTAACGGTTGCTTAAACGAAAAAAATGAATAGGATCTAATTTTTAGAGTAAATAGTGGTCTTTAACCTTGTATAAGTTTTGTTTAAAAAAATGAATAGGTAATGAGAAAATCGTAAAAACATGCTGGATAAGGTATAGGGGTAGTTTCTGCAGTATATTTTCAAGGATAGGGGTGGTTTGCGCAGGGATGTTGCAATAACCGTATATATTTTTGAAAAGCACTATTGATGAAGCATATGCCCACATGGATCAAAAAGCAAAAAGCAAAAAAAAAATTTCAACCCCCCATTTTATTTATTGTTTTTGGCTACAGGGGTTGTACTAGGAAATCGCTTTTAGTGTCCATGCATGGGTAATAATAACTTGCACAAAATTATATATGAAGCATATTAATAAAGGGCATTGTGTGTGAAGGATTCCAAGAAAATCAATTTATTTATTAATTCTTCTCTTTTTTGGGGTGGTTCCGGGGAAAAAATGGGGGTGCATTATACAAATTTGTAAATAGCACCAGTACATGGGTAATCGCTGAAAGTTTTTTTACTCTAGCATAAACGGTTCAGATGGTATAAAAAGAGGTTTTTTAAAATGTAACACCCTGTAATTAAAAAAAGGGAAATTATCCTTAAGTGAAACCTATACCAAAAAATCAGTCAATTATTTGTGAATAATTGCCGCAGGATTTCTTCTTAATTTCCGTTACAGTTAGGGAAAAATATATATTTTTTAAAAACATCTTTTTTAAAAACTTGTCAATTTTAGGGCGCCACCCCCGCTAAACGGTGGATGATAGAGAGATGGTGTGGAAATAAATCGTAGAAAATATAGTCCTCTTCATATTTCTATAAAAGAAATTTTTTGTAAAAGTTACAGGAAGGGCTACGTTCCGCAAAAACCACAAATTACCCCCTTTAAAGGGGTGAAAAGGGAGGTTCCGGGGCGAAATTTTTTCAGAAAAAGTTAGTCTTATAATAAGCACCCCTTGATATGCCAGAAAAAAAATAAAACCGGACTTGTGTCCATTTTGCAAGGTTCAACCTTTGTTTCCTACACTATTGGTGACAGGATCATTTGTTCGTCTTTGTTGATCGGTTAGAACTACTGTGGGAATGAAAGTGGACACGTATATCTTTCAAAGGTTTACATATTTAAGCAGTTGGCAATAATTTTATGTCAAAGTAGTGACACCTTATAATTTAATTTTATATGTAAACTAAAGATTTTTAAACTGTTTTGTAAGTGGCTTTTTAAATAATGTTCAAGTATCCAAGATGGTAGTCTTATAAGACCGAAAACATTTTGAAACATTTTGTAATTCTTTTGGATATTTTCGTTATTAATTTAATACCAACTACCCAGGAAGTTTTACATTCCTTTGTTTTTTTAAACTATGGTTTACAGTTATCATCACCATCAATGGTTTGAAACCCTTTTTGAGTCTTGGCCTGTTCCAGAATTCTTCTCCATTTCGACCTGTTTCTTGATTTTTTTTCTACAATTTTATATCTTTAAGGTTGTTACATCATCTATATATCTCAGCTTCGGTCTTCCTCTTCTTCTTTTTCTTACTGGCACTTCTTTGCTTATTTTGTTTGGACATTTCGCCTTCGTCCATTCTTTCCACATGTCACATCCAACGTAGCCCTCCTATTTTAATTAATGTTACGATATCCGGATCCTGGTATATTTTGTATAATTCAAAGTTGTATCTTCTTCACCGAATTCCATTTTCCAATAGTATTTTCTCACTTTTACAAAGCGGCCAGATTTCTGGACCTTATCTGAGTACCGGTGTCGTTAAGGTTTTGTAAAAGCAAAATAGAGGGCCGTAGAGGTGTAGGAAGAAAACAAGTTTCTTGGTTAAAAAACATTCGTGAATGGACTCAGATATCAAATGCAGGACAATTATTCCATGTTGTAGATGATCGAGAAGCCTTCGCAATGATCATCACCAAAGTCGGATGTGATATGGCATGTGAAGAAGGAAGAGACTAAAGAGGATGGATAAAAGTGAGTCACCTTGGCTTATTCCTTCATTACTAGGAAATTGTCTATATTTTATTATTTACTTTTTCTTGTTTTTCTGTTCTTCGGAGTGTTCGTAGTATTATTCATTCTAATAATTTCTGCTTATTTCTAGTTCTTCAGGCGATTATACAGTTTCTCCCTGTTTACTTTATCAAATGGTTGTTTAAAGTCTCTGGATAATACTACGGACATGAATCATGATCGCTTTTTGGTATTGATAGCTTTTCTATAGTAGCTCTTTCAACAAGAAAATCTGTTCTGTTGTGATTCTTCCTTATCTATAACCCGCCTGGTATTCACCAATTATATTATCTATTATTATTTTTTTAGTATATGCTTTATCTGCATTGCCAATTTTTTGTATGCGATGTTTAACGATGCCATGCCCCTATAATTTTTGTTTTCATTCTTATTTATTCTTATCTCCTTTTTTTAAATGGGACATAAGTACTGCTTCCTGGATTATTAGGCTGTCTATAAATTATTTACTTCTTCCCTAGTGGGAGGCATCTCTTCGATATGATTTTTGACTGTGTAAGTAGGTACTTGGAGATTCTTCTTCTTTATCTAAGTTGACTTGCACATTTTCTTGTCCATTCTGCAAATTTTCGAAATAATATTCTTTTCATCGGTTTAAAATGTCTTTTTCATTCATTATACTTTTTCCATTTTGGTCTCTCATAAATTGAGGTTGAAACAATGTCCTTCTTTTTATGTTTTGCCCTCCCGATACAGGTTTCTTATATCTTTATTTTTGTAATTTTCTTTAATTTCTCCCAATCTTCCAGTAGTTTTTTTTTTCTTTTTCCGTTTTTGGTCCTAATTTCAGCATTCTTAGTCTAAATTTACTTCGCTTCTTGAATGCTTTTCTACATTTGTCATCGAACCATGTTTTCTTAATTTTTTTTAACCCTCCGTTAGTCGCTATCGGTGTCACACACCGACGACAGAATTATTTATTCGGGATTTACAAAATAACTGGTTTTGTCTATCGCCACTTTCTGTACCCCTTCCTATCAACTAACCTTGTGTTAGTATACATTCTTACCTACTTGGGTACAGTTGTGCGAGTTTTATAGCTATTTTCGGTGCAAGACTCCGTAGCGACTAACCGTGTGGTTATTACTTTATTGGCATAACTTGCAGTTCAGGTAAAGATTTAGCATCTTATTATTGCATTTTATCAGTAAGTTTTGGCCAAATCCTATTTATAGATGTCCTTTGAAGCCGAACAAAAACGTTTGTTGGAATTATGGGAAATGGTTCCTAGCGAATATTTTTATATTACAAATAACAATATGTATATTGTTATACTAGGGTTTTTCATTTTATATCTGTTGTTTTTCAATAAAACATTTTTTGAAATATTTTTCAGTCATTCCTATACACAATATAAAATATTTGTATGAATTTTATAGCAATAACTATTTTTTTAAAATTGTCGGTCTCTGACACCGTAGCGACTCTTGATGCTCCGTTTATCCTAGCGACTAACGGAGGGTTAATTACTCCTCTACTGTTTTTGGCTGATTTTACCATACCTCTCTTAATTCTTTCCCACATTTGTTCCGAATTCTCTTCTTTGGTTTTGTTCATCTCCTCGTTGAAATAAAAATAGTAAATTATATAAAATGCCGCAAAAAAGATCTTCAGAACAATATTAATTTCTGGGTTCAGAAACCCAGGTATAGTTTCGAGACCAGCAAATATTCTAAGCTGTAAAAAACTTGATTCTATGCCAAAGCATGTACAAGAATTTATAATACACGCCAAAGCGGCTATAAAAATCTAAAAGGTTTTAATATTTCCTGTTTAAATAATTTAAATAATAAATATCTTTCCTTTTAATTAAGTGATGGACCATTACTGGATGGAAGTTCATTTTATCTAGTAATAAAACACTGACTTTTCAATACTTCCACAAAATTTATTACAAATTAATGTCACTACAGAAGTCTTTAACTTAATAGGTTGATGACAGGGGAGCTGTTTGTCTCAATTTGGTCACTCAGAATTATATCTGTATTTCTTAATTTATTGATTTCCATAAATTATAATAAAGATAATTTAAGGCCGTTATTGTGAATATGACACTTAGAGATCAGCCAATAGATTGAGAACGACACCGAGGGCGATCGAACAAGCTATGTTAGGAGTGACTCTGAGGGAACATATACGAAATGACGTGCGCAGCAGAACGAAGGTGGACGATGTAATTGGAAGAATTGCGCAAATGAAATGGAACTGGGTAGGACACGTGGCAGGGCAAAACAACGAATGGTGGACGAGAAACATTGTACATTGGAGACCAGGCGAACAGTCGTAGAGGAAGACCACAAAAACGATGGCTAGACATGATTATAGACCTCATGGGGAGGCCTTTGTCCAGGAGTGGATGCAAATAGACTGAAGATGATTGTAAATATTGAGAATTTGAAACTGTTCATTAAAAGAATTACAGTCAAATCTGCCATACTCGGATCAATGTGGTGACAGACCGATCTGGATATGAAAAAATCCGGATATCAAGACCACTACTTTCCTTTTATAGTCTCTGAAACGTTTTCTCCTTCATACATTCCAGTAATCAACGCCGTCAATAACTTTCGTCGATAGACACGTTTTATAGATTCTATAATACATTATGTCGCCATCTTTTAGTTCTTCTTTTAGTGCGTTGTCCAACAGCAGGACTACCTTTCTCGGTAGATTTCGGTAGATCCGAACGGCGCAGAACCGTCCGGATATGGGGAGGTCCGGATATGACAGGTCCGGATATGGCAGGTTGTACTGTATTGTGATCTAGAAGGTTGAAAGCCCTTTTATGTTCGTTAAGGTTCTGTCAGCTTGAGCGATGAAGTTTTTGGACAGTCACTACTTCATGTCATTTTGGACACAGACAGTCATGTCAGTTTGTATACACCACTCTGTTATTACTTTTTCTTCTTCAATAACGAATAACTGTTGAAACTTTAAAAAGGGGGTAAACCCTGTAGTTGGCTATATACCTTCAATATAACAACGTGGAATGAGGTAAACACTTCTGTTGTATGTAGGCATATGAATTTATTAAAAAATCCTTATTTATCCACGAAGGAGTGGAAGTACAAAACGTTTTCGGTCAGACTGGCCATCATCAGTGTAAACGTCCAGTGTACAAGTAATTGTAACTAGCCACTTCAATAGGTATAAAAACCTCTAAAATACATTATTGTTACATTCTATATTAAAAAGTGGTCGACATTAAGTCGATGTCTTAAGGAGTTGGTTCGTAACCTCTCACCTGAACACAAGTACATAACTTGTGCAATTTTCGAGCAAGGATGAAATACATTCACATTTGATCTTTAAATCTTAAGACATCGACTTAATGTCGACCACTTTTTAATATAGAATGTAACAATAATGTATTTTAGAGGCTTTTACACCTATTGAAGTGGCTAGTTACAATTATTACTTGTACACTGGACGTTTACACTGATGATGGTCAGTCTGACCGAAAACGTTTTGTACTTCCACTCCTTCGTGGATAAATTTTAAGGATTTTTTAATTAATGCATATGCCTACATACATACAACAGAAGTGTTTACTTCATTCCACGTCCAAATCCTCTCTTTGTAATCTCATTAATAGGCACAACAACTACACTGTGCAAAACACTATTAACTGTTATACGAAACTTAGGGCTTGTAGAACTACTTACGTTGGCAATTTTGTAAATTAGTTGACACTTTGAACCGTAAACGGCATCAAATTGATCGGAAGCCGTCTCTGCAAGACAGAAACCGCAAATCCTGTTTTCTAATAAAAGTTAGGTCGAAAATGTAACGGATATTTTAAAACATGTAAGGTTTAATGATAAATCGTAAATTACTACTGTTAATTACAACAATTCTTTTCTACTTTCCTATAAATGAATTAAAATAAAAACGACGTAATTTTACTTCATCACGCAATATATGGACATTAAAAAATCTGGTGTATATTATGTAGAAATTCTTCATAATTAATGTTCTTTGGGGAACTGAAGCGCATATTATACATAGGCCAATAATAAACAATTATGATATCTACTTAGACTCTTCTCAATTATGTATTATATTAATTTATTCCTCTTCTTGTTTGTTTTGGCATAACCCTGCCTGGCTATTAGCCCGATAAGGGAACTCAAAATTTTACGAAAACCTCCAAAAAAATGAAGGAAGGATAAAAATTTGGGAATAGGTAGTTGAAATTGTCTATTATTATATAAGAAAAACTTTACAATTCTACATCCCCTCCATTTTACAAAAATTGGGAAATACGGGGTGAAAAATTTTTTCTCGGGAGAGAAAAAATATACGTTCAAAATCTGTCCGGAATTGGATAAAATGACTAATTCTAAGTAACTTTTGTTCTATAGAGTTTTTTACTAAGTCAATACTTTTCGAGTTATTTGCGAGTCAATGTGTTCATTTTTAACCGAAAAAAAATGTTTTTGGGCGGTTTTTCGGAGATAACTCAAAAAGTAAGTATTTTAGCGAAAAAAATATTCTTAGTAAAAATATAGCTTATAAAAAATTTAAAAAAATGGTGTATGCCTGAGGTCTGCAGACCCAGTAGAAGCAGAGTTGCAGCTAATGAAATGTAGGTTCTTCTTCGTCAAATTCCAAATCAAATATTTCAATGTGAAATAACCAAAAAACGGAGCACTTTTCGGGGAAAATTCATTACAACTTTTTTAAAGTGTAAAGGTTTATTTTTGTTTTTTAAAAGAACTTCTAACATTAAAAGTTACGATCAAAATATAAAAGTTACGAAGAGTTACGCTCAAAATATTGTTGGTCCCTTTTATTTGTTTGGTAAATAAATGGCGAAAATCACCCCTTAATTAGCTTCTCAAATAAAATTAATCGTTTCCGCTTTACAAGTAACTTTAATTATGTATTGTTTATATTATCTATAAGTTTCATTGGTTCAAGGTACTCAGTTTTGAAAAAAATGGGTTTAAAATAAAACATTTTTTTTTATTTTGAAAAAAATCGTAATTGTTTATGGAATTAACTTAAAAACAATTAGGAATACCAAAAATCTCAAAGAGTAATAAAATGTACGTACGTTTTGCTTTTCTGAATATTTTTGATTTTTTGTTTTCTCGTTAGACAAAAATTGGTTATGCTATGTATGTTCAAAATTTGCCTAAACTCGTACTCGTTCAAGCCATTTTAACTACAGCTTTTTCAAAACGAAGCACTTTGAACCGATGAAACTTACAGATCATATAAATAATACATAGACAAAGTAACTTGGTACGTGGTAATGTTAAAATTTAAATGTGATTAGGGTGGATTTTCGCGGTTTTTTTACCAAAAAATAAAAGAAACCAACAATATTTTGAGCGTAATTCACTTATTTTTATTATTAAAAGTTTTTTTTAAAAACAAAAATAAACCTTTTTTTCATCACTTTAAAAAGTTAAAATGAATTTTCCCCTAAAAGTGCTCCGTTTTTGGGTTATTTCACATTGAAATATTCGATTTGGAATTTGACGAAGAAGAATCTAGTTTTCATTAGCTGCAACTCTGCTTCTACTGGGTCTACAGACTCATGTATACACTAGAGACCGACCGAATGTGACTTTTTTGGCCGAAGCCGAAGCCGATGCCGAAGTTCGGCCTGAAGGATACCTTCGGCCGAAGCCGAAGTCTAAGCCGAAGGTGACTAAATATTTGCATTTATAGTAGAGACAGTCGATGGTCGATGTTTTGCCATTAATATTTAGGTAGTCAAAACACCAGTAATCTTGAGTTTTAACAAATACAATAAAATTATTATAATCCATAAGGAAAAATTTCCCGTAACTGGCTGTATACCATTAATTACAAAAATTGAAGAAAGACTTCTGTGTAAAAGGTATATTTATTAAAACCCCAATAAAGGGCTACATTAAAAGACAAAACGTTTTCGCTCTAAAGAGAGCATCATCAGTGTTCTAAGCAAGCTCTACATGCGAAGCCACCAAAAATACATAGGTTAAAACCCTTAAAACGCCAACCAAAAGTCTTACATTGGCGTGTATTATGTTAAACCCTGGCGATGGGTGAAAATGAAAAAGATTATATAAAAGATTATATGACTCTACCACGTGTATGTGGGTGGTTGAGTTGATTTCTCTGTCTTCACAAAGAGAAAGGTGAAAGCCAACTTGCTGTGAGGTATATCTTTTTCATTTTCACCCATCGCCAGGGATTAACATAATACACGCCAATGTAAGACTTTTGGTTGGCGTTTTAAGGGTTTTAACCTATGTATTTTTGGTGGCTTAGCATGTAGAGCTTGCTTAGAACACTGATGATGCTCTCTTTAGAGCGAAAACGTTCTGTCTTTTAATGTAGCCCTTTATTGGGGTTTTAATAAATATACCTTTTACACAGAAGTCTTCCTTCAATTTTTAAAATTATTATAGTTTCTCAGAATTTTACTACGTAAGAAATATTCAAATGAAGATCTGTTTGACATCTTGGCCTATTGTTAAAATTTATATCCTACCTACTACCTGAAAGTTTGTAAAACGTTCTGGTTTATTAGGGTATAAAATAGGGTGTAAATATTATTCAAAGTATCAAAGGCTCGCCGTAGCATATTGTTTAGAGATTATTTATATAGTGTAGTATACTCGGAGCATTTTATTATTCTACCTTCGGCGAAACCTTCGGCTTCGTTTTGGCCGAAGCCGAATTTTGGCCGAAGGTATAAATATTGGCCGAAGGTAGCCGAAGCCGATGCCGAAGCCGATTAATCGGTCGGTCTCTAGTATACACCATTTTTTTCAATTTTTTATGGGCTATATTTTTGCTAAGAATATTATTTTTGCTAAAATACTTACTTTTTGCGTTATCTCCGAAAAACCGTCCAAAAACATGTTTTATTTTGTTAAGCATGAACATATTCACTCGCAAATAACTCGAAATGTGTTGACTTAGTGAAAAAACTCTATGGAAGAAAAGTTGTTTAGAATTAGTCATTTTATCCAATTCGGGTCTTATTTTGAATGTATTTTTTTTCATCTTCGAGAGGGGGATATTCCCCTCCATTTTTGTAAAATGGAGGGGATGTAGAATTGTAAACTTTTTCTTATATAATAATAGACAATTTCAACTAAGTACCTATTCCCAAATTTTCATCCTTCCTTTATTTTTTTGGGGTCAGATTGTTCTTTGATCGGGCTATCCTTCTATGTATACCTCTCTTTTGCCCTTCTCCTTTATTGTCTTAGATTCATAGTTTTCAGATCGTCTTCGACGTCATCAAACCACCACGTTCTTGTTTTTCCTTGTTTTCGTCTTCCTATCGACTTCCATTGTAAAATTTTCTTTAGTGATCTTGTATCTTCTTGTCTCTTAACTTGTCCCAAGCCATGACAGTCTTTGACTCATCACAAATCTTACACTATCGTACCCTTCATTTAATGCATTAACTTCGTCGTTTTTCCTGATTCTCCACGTGCCGTCTTCCCCTTGGTAAGGCTACCGGGCTTATATTTTTCTCTCTATCTTTCTCTCGAATGTCCTGAGTTGGGCTTAAACCCTTTTCGTCATTACCCAGGTTTCACAACCATATAGGTCTGGATCCTGCGTATGAAAAAAAAAGTTGATTAATAGCAAGCTGAAAATTTGTTAATAGCTTAAGGGTGTCTAGCCGGACAAACTTTGATATATGGGAACACTGAAACAAGGGCAGTTTTAATTGTGGAACAGGTTAAAAATTTGGAACGGTCAGACCGCGAAAACGGCACATGTATTTTGTCCGACAGAACAGACTTAAACTCTCCGAACAGAGATTAAACATGCAAAAGTCAGACTGCTATTTATCACCAAATGGGCGTTTTAATGAGTGGAACATGTAGAATATGTTAAATGACAGGAATTATGACAGGTGATAAATAGCAGTCTGATTTTTGCATAAGAGTTTAATCTCTGTTCGGAGAGTTTAAGTCTGTTCTGTCGGACAAAATAAATGTGCCGTTTTCGTGGTCTGGCCGTTCCAAATTTTTAACCTGTTCCACAACTAAAACTGCCCCTGTTCCAATGTTCCCATATATCAAAGTTTATCCGACTAGACACCCTTAAGCTATTAACAAATTTTCAGCTTGCTATTAATCAACTTTTTTTTCATACGCGGGATCCAGACCTAATAGTTTACTACGGGTTTAATTAATGTTCACCAGAGCTAGAAGTGAATATTGGAGAAATTACAATGGAAGAAATTGGAAACACCCTAAAACTACTAAAAAATGGCAAAGCCACAGGAATCGACAATATACCCATTGACATAATAAAAGCAGACACCGAGCAGTCAGTAGAGATGCTACATACACTTTTGAATAAAATATGGACGGACGAAGAATTGCCAAAGAAGTGGAAAGAGGGATTGATTATAAAAATACCCAAAAAAGGAGACCTGAGCAAATGCAACAATTGGCGTGCAATAACACTACTAAGTGCCACATCCAAAGTGCTGACCAAAATCATTTTGGAAAGATTGAAGCCGGAACTAGATAAAAAACTGAGAAACAACCAAGCAGGCTTCCGTTCCAACCATTCCACTATTGATCACATTTGCACCCTTAGAATTATCTTGGAACAAACAAATGAATGGAATAAAGATATAGATGTGAGTTTTATCGACTTCGAAAAGGCCTTTGACCGTGTAAATAGGGCACAGATGTGGAAAATCCTTAGATTATATGGGATACCACAAAAAATCATAAACTTTATTAAACTCTTCTACGAAGGATACAAAGCCAAACTAGAACATTCAGGTGAAGTAACAGAAGAAATATCCATAGAAAGTGGAGTCAAACAGGGTTGTGTACTATCCCCTACCCTATTTATTATTATGATAGATTGGGTAATGAGGAAAGTAATCGACGATCGAACAGGCATCAGGTGGAACCTTTTCAAACAGCTAGAAGATCTCGAATTTGCAGATGACATCTGCCTTATAACTGAACACCGAAATCATATGCAAGCAAAAATTGACAAATTGGCACAGTACTCCGACACGATCGGACTTCGAATAAACACAGAAAAAACTAAACTTCTAAAAAATAATAACCATCCAAATAATAAAATAATGATAAACGCTAAAGAAGTAGAAGAGGTAGACAAGTTCACATATCTGGGATCTGTCATGGAAAGGAGCGGAGGGTGTAAAAAGGATATACAGACGAGAATAACAAAGGCGCAACACGCATTCAACGCTTTAAATAAAATTTGGCAAACAAACGAAATATCGGAAACAACAAAAATTAAAATACCATACTGAAGTAAAAACTTCTTTTGTATATTGGTATAAAAAGTTTTATTAAAAAACATAAAAGTCCTCCAAAAGGATTTGCAAAACCTTTTTCAATCTGAATCAGATCATCCTCAGTGCCTAGAACGAAGTATTTCCACGTTAAAATGAATACAAAAGGTTTAAAATTGTGACTAGGTTAAAGAAAAATGTGGCAATACTTACGTTCTGCTTCACAAAAGAAACTAGCAACTTATTTAGAAAGGTTACATCGATATAAATGGTTTACATAACAATTAAGTGATATTTGTAGCGACTCCAAGTCGATGTTACAAGATGAAATGTGCTAGGAGTGCTCAAAGGGCAACATGGTTCCCTGCTCGTTAAGAACTCGTGGTTCTTGCCAGTTCAATGGACACAGACCAACTAAAGTGAAGGAGATGACAATCCAATTATCAGACCGAAGCGACATGACAAGACAGGTAGTCAATTTTTGGTTATGAGTTTCAAATTATTATTGTTGTTTAAAAAATTTTTGGATTATATATTAGTAAATGTATAAAATTGAAATTTAAATTATAATAATTAGATTTTATTGTAAAAGTATATGAGCCAACTCTCTACTCTCTGTTACAGAAAGAACTGTTGTTAGTGTTAGGTAGATAAAATGCAAGTCAGTGACGTCATCGGTGATTAAATTTGAGAAAGAAGGCAAACAGTTTTATTTAGTTTGAAAGAAAAGGAAAATTAGTTCTATGTACGCCACCTATATGATAGGTACCAAGATAAGGTATATTTAATGTTGTAAAAATAGCTAGGTGATGTTGGTTGCCTATGTATATGTTTGTAATGTTTATTGACAAATTGAAAATATTATAATTTAATTGGTTGTCTGAATTAGAGAACTAAAAACTAGAAAAGATAATGGAGCAAACAGACTGACATGAAAGTAATGTATATCATTGTGAAGCTTCCCACATAGGCGAGAAGATTGTTTAGCAAAATCAAGTTGAGAACGAGTGATGTTGGTTGCCTGATATTCTAGGTTGAAATTAAAATTGTTTAATTAAAATTACTGAAAAAATATTAGTTATTTAATGATAATTACCTAAAAGATGTTGTCAGAAAATTTTTTTTATAAAACATTTTTAAATTTTATAATTATGATTTAAAAGAATCCAGTCAAAGATGGAATAACCTGAATGATAATATCAGAAATGCAAAATGAATTATGTGTCAAACAATTGTTATTATTAAACTGAATGGATGAAGTTAATGAGTTATAACATAAGAGGCAACCATAGGAAGTAGTTAGGGTGTGAGTGTATATTGGAATGATATTTATATAATACAGGCTGAGAGTTGGGGTTATTGTCAATATGAGGCAAATATCTTGATGGAATAATTCATTGGATGGGTTAACTGAAAATTTGAAATTTTATAGTCAGTAATGGAAAGCAGCATTAAATAAGCGCCCAATACTCCACAAGGAGGGATGGAACGAGAGAGAGATAGTCATTTTGGTTCTTTTGTATAATTCTCTCTTAGTAGTTCTCCGTTTTCGTCTTTGCATATCGTTAAGTTTGCTATAAATGACGGTGTGCTTTCTTTAATTTTTTTACAGAATGTTCTACTTTTTTGTCTGTTGTTAATCTCTAGAATCTTTTGTACTTGTTTTTTCAAAGCCTCTCTTTTTTTCTTCTGCATATTCTATTTCCATTTTGTTATCAATTTTCCATATATTTCTTGTGTTTCTTTGAAGTTGGTTAAATCTAGCTTCCCGTTTTTCTTCTACTGCTGTTCTGCATTCATCATCACTTTCTATCCACATCATCATATACCATTCCGCATTTCTTTGTCTTTTGGCCTTTCCGACAGTTTCCTCTGCAGGTTTAATTTGTTTTGAATTGTCTCTATTCCTCCTCTGCAGTATCTTCATCTCTGGTTCCGTTGAGTTTAAATTTGGTTTAAAATCCCTTTGATATGCTTGTTTCTTTGTTGGGTTTTTAAGTCCTTCAACATTCCATTTTTTTATTTGATTATTTGTCTCTTTTGACACTTTTGACGCAATTTTGCTCCCACAAGATAGTGATCTGAGTCAGAGTTCTCGCGATTCGTTCTGTCATTAGTTATATCTGATGCCCATGTTTTTAAGATGAGGATCTGGTCAATTTGATGGGCTTCATTGGTATTTTCCACGTTCCTTTACGGATAACTTTTCTCTAGTACTGACAACTGCATAATTATGTACTGCTGCGCATTGTGCAACCCTTTTGATTGGTTTCAGTGTGCAAACTATGTTTCTCAAATATATTTGGGACGTGGACGACACAAGCATTGGCTAGTTTATCATACAACGGCACGGGGCGACTCTGGGGACGTGCGCTTTCTTATTGCTCTTCTGCACGAATTGTGCGCGCCCCATCCTAACATAAATCAGCCTCAATAGACAGCGCACCGAGCGTGTCCTCGGTGTCGCCCCGTTCCGTTGTACGATAAACTAGCCAATGCTTTTCATATCAGACGAGTCTTCAACGTTCCCCGTAAGACAGCCGTGTCGTCCACGTCCCCGTCGTCGGCTTTATGGTGCAAATTATATCTGATATTGGTGTAAATGCGGTATTTTAAAATATGTAAGGCTTAACGATAAAGCGTAAATTAGTACATAGGTATATACTGGTAATTACAACAATCCTTTGGTACCTTACTATTATAATAAATGAATTAAAATAAAAACTACATCATTTTACGGCATCTCGCAATATATGGACATTAAAAATCTGGTGTATATGTAGAAATTCATAATATAATTCATGGCATGCATAATTAAACATTCTTTGGGGAACTCGAGCACATATTATAGATCAATAATGAAAAAATTATAATATTTACTTAGACTTATGTCAATTATTATTTTTATTACATATATAAATTTGTTTCTATATCAGGTTGTTTTTTAGCTCGCAGTCAGCTCGGTCTATACATGCAACAAAATACATATTTAATGTAAAATCGAATACATACAAGGAAATACCTGTTCAAGGATTACATTATTAATTTTTTATTGCTCTTTTTCCGTGCTCTATACGTGCGTTGGAGATCAACGAGATGATTTGAACTTTATCGACGCACAGGGGAACGAAATGTTGAAAACGTGGCCAAAAGTCCCCAAAACAAAGATGTCTTTTTTAGATATTGTCAAGTACTAAAGCCGAGAATATACATGCCTGTAAAATGAGATAAAAAAACTTGCATGCCAGTTGCTGGCATAAGCCAGTGACTGGTATGCACAAAACACATTTGCGAGTAATTGGTTTGCCAGCAGCTTGAACTACTTATAATAATAATAGTCTCCCGTTTTATACCGCTCACGTGGCTTTGGGAGTATAGCAGGGTAGTCTGCTATATCTAGGGCCTACGGTATACAAGGAAGGTAACAGGGCCAGTGCTACGCTTCAACCGCCTATTATTACCCCTGGTTTTACCCAAGGTACTCATTTTATTCAGGCTGAGTCGACCTGGGGCCTATAAACATTTTTAAAAATGTCTAGTTGTTCTTGTCGGCGGTAGGATTTGAACTCCGGACCACCGGCACGCTAGTCTAGCACACTACCACTTGGCTACGCTGGCCCCCTTGAACTTGAACTCGGCTACGCCGGCCTTATAAATGCATTAAACCGCAATACTAGTATGTCAGTAATACGTCTGGTGGAAGAGCTATAGCGCCCTCAGTCCGGGATTCAATAAAATGCCTTCATTTTTACTATAATTATATTTGAACTTCACAGTGTTCATTTAACCATAACAACGGTCTATACACAACGGTCTATTTACATATGTAAATAATAACACCATGTAAATAATAAGGCACCTGGACCTGATGAAATCCCTTCAGAAATACTCAAACTACTAGATGAAAGGGGAATTTCAGCACTACATAAAATATTTAATTTTATTTATGAAACTGGTTGCTATCCTCAGCAGTGGTTGCTCTCTACATTTATTCCCCTACCCAAAAAAGTCAATGCAAAAAGATGTGAGGATCACAGACTCATTAGCCTGATGAGTCACAGTTTAAAAATATTCTTAAAAATACTACATCAAAGATTATACAAAAAATGTGAATGGGACATCAGTGATTCTCAGTTTGGGTTTAGGCAAGGTTTGGGAACAAGAGAAGCAATAGTAGCAATACAGGTGTTGGTCCAAAATTGTTACGATCAGAGGAAGGACGTATTCCTGTGCTTTCTAGACTACGAGAAAGCGTTTGATCGTGTCCAACATCACAAGTTAATGCAGATCCTCAAGAAGCTTGATATAGACCAAAAAGACATAAGATGCATTGAAAACTTGTACTGGTATCAGGCAGCACAATTAAAAATAGACAATTCTATATCCAAATCCATACATATAAGAAGGGGTGTTCGGCAGGGATGTGTGCTTTCCCCTCTTTTATTTAACATTTATTCGGAAGCCATATTTCAAGAGTCTTTGGAAGATGCAGAGATGGGAATCAAAGTGAATGGAGTATTAATCAACAACATACGATATTCTGATGATGCTGTCTTAATTTGCGACAACATAGCAGATCTTCAACAACTTGTCACTATAATCGGAGAATACAGTAAGCGAATGGGATTAGAGATTAATACCAAAAAGACCAAATTCATGATCATCTCCAGAAACTTGGATGCATTTGAAAACTCCACCATAACACTGAATACTAAGTCCATTGAGAGAGTGAGCAAATTCAAATACCTAGGAACGTGGCTTTTTGAAGACTGGGCATCGGACAGGGAAGTAAAATGTCACATTGAGCAAGCTCGACAAGCTTTCGTAAAATTCAGGAAGGTACTGAGCTGCTCAGAGTTCGACCTTACACTGAGACTAAGGTTTACTAAATGCTACGTGTGGTCGGTGCTGCTATATGGCATAGAGGGCTGGACACTCAAAACGAGGGATATAAACAGATTAGAAGCCTTCGAAATGTGGCTTTATCGCCGTATCCTAAAGATACCATGGACGGCGAAAGTCACAAATGTGGATGTCCTTAAAAGAATCAACCAAGAACGTCAGCTTTTCGAAAACATCAAGAAAAGAAAAACGGCGTATTTGGGTCACATCATGCGAAACGAAAAATACCAGTTCCTTCAACTTATAATCCAGGGTAAAATTGAAGGCAAGAGAGGAATAGGACGCAAGAAAATGTCCTGATTCCGAAACATAAGGCAATGGACAGGGATTACCGACATACAATCACTGATCCACATTGCAAGAAACAGAGAGTTAATGGAAAATGTGATCGCCAACATCCATTAGTGGATTTGCATTTGAAGAAGAAGAGAGAAATAATAACACTGTCCCGATTAGTGTATTATTGCTTCATCGAATGACTAACAATGGATATCAATGAATGAATCGTCGCGTCTTCTTGTCTGTTTTTATATACAATACTAAATTACAACATCCATGGTTTACTAGCGGTCAATGCCGATCATATGTACCCTAATATAAACTATATTATATTTTATTTCGTAGAAGTTCTATTCAATGCTAAGGGTTAACGTACCATGTACACTAGCCTTAACTTTCTATTGGATCATACCAATACCAATTCCCTTTATCGATATGCCCTGCCTTATGGTCTCCCTTCTTCTTTCAGAGTCTTCTTCTTTTATTCCTTGGCCATCCACCATTTGATATTTTGTCTTCTTTCTGATATTTTGGTTTGGCTTCGCCTTTTTACTTCGATGTCCAGGACAAGCAACTTTATTTTTGGCTCACAGTCTCACCCAATAGTACCCTGCAGCCCTTACATTCACGAATATCTTCCTTTATTGTCATGAAATAGTTTATATGAGACTGATTTTGCCCCTATGTAAGTGAAGTTTTTGACTATGACGCAGATCCCTATACCCCCAGAGTCATAGACCCCCGGTTGAAAATCACTACCATAAATTATGATTCACAGTTTTCCTAAAGTTGAATTGAAAAAGACATTCACACTAATTTATCTACCATCTATTTCAAGTAATGAACAAAACGTGTTTTTAGAGTTTCCGCAAATCGCTTAGTACAGAAACCAGCACTTGCAAGCATCAAAAACACTATTAAATATATTTTATGAGTCATATAAGTCACAAAATCAATTCCAGAGAAATATTTTACTTCGTTGTGATCCTAGCATAAAATTCGTTTAGATATTCCCCCCTATATTTTATAAGATCTGATTTCTGGGGAATACATTATTCATGTAACCCTTGAACCAAAAATATTGCGTGTGTGGGACATTTGTAATATTTTTGCTTCGTTATTAGGTTAGCCACCCGGCCTTACCACGATTATTGATATAGCTATTAGATAAATAGAAAAATGTGCTTTGTAAATAATAAAATAGTTTCATGTACATAAAACTCAACGCATTAATGGTTTGGGTAATCAATTAATAAATAATCAGATTAAAATTGTAGATTCACTGGAAATACAAAACGAAATATAACAAATAAAAACCTATTAATCCGTTATTATAGAAAATATTTTGTTATTATTGTTCTGAAGCTACATATTTTCTGGTGGCATTTTAATATTATTTAATGTGTTTATTGGCAATTAACTGCAATTTCAGTGTAAAATACGTTTATTTTGACTTTTCGATTTCCAAAGCGGGAAGCGAGAGCTAGGCGTCACTCAAAAAAATTTAGTTCGTAATATTGATTAACAGTGATTATTGAATAGTATTTCGTTGTAACAGCAATTTAATTTTTTGTTTCAACGAACTTTTAGACATTGACGAATGTATTTGGTTATTGTCACAATGATTGAATAATAATTGTGAAAATAACTAGAGTACATTAATCAATAACACTCAATTTATTCAGCCAATAACTTAGTTTTGTATATTTAATAAATAATGTTAATTCTGGCAGCAACTCACTTTCTTGATTTCGTAGATGACAAGCAATTACCTTGGTTTATCGTGACAACGTACAGATTTCATTAAAACAATGTACAAATGTTGTTAATATAGAGTAATATATGATTATGTATTGTATAGATGTAAACTAATTGTTGTGACAACGAATGCATTAATCAATCTACTACTGCGTTTAATAACCACAATCAATGCGTCATGGTGACAATAAACGTAGTTGTTGAGACAATAAATGTTTTGCTTGACCATTTGAAATGTAACGGCTTTTCCTTATCGTCATACCCTTAGCTTCTCTGTGTTACCATTGTTTAAAAAAGAATTCTTTGTTAAACAATGCTGTTACCTCTGCCGAAGTGCCGAATAATAATTTCATTTCGTTTCCAAGTGTAATCCGTAGTAGAAGGAAGTTTTCGTGTGTCTAGATCTAACTAACCAACCCAATAAAATCCATCGCCTACCTAGAACTAAATAAATTTGTGAAAATTTCATCGGGAGCGAATTCCACGCAAACCCCTTTATCCGTAGAGAGCTTATTACCTGCGAGCGGGAACCAGTTTATATGCAGCCGAAATATTGTTCAATGAGACAATAAAACAAAAAAAATTAAAAGTTGAAACTCAAATAAGGAAAACATACAAGTTTTTGTATTTTTGGAATCTATAAAATTTTATGAATTTCTTACATAAGTAAATAGTAAATCTAACAAAAAATATGATTATGAGATTGATACGATTTTCTAATATTTTTTATTTTTTTGCAGGTAAGTTGATTCACCTACTACTTATGTTTCGTGAATACGTAAGTAAAATCAAGTCTAATGTTATAGCAAAGTTAGTATAAATCTTATAGTTAGGCGTATTGTAAATTCCGTGTATACAGATGTAGGTGGAGCGTTCATTAACCTTCCTTTATAAAATTGATTCACAAAAATCACGAAACTTTATGGTGCTCAAAGTTACAGAAAGGACACTACGTGTCGAATGAAAACTTTCAGCTAAATAACAAATGAGGAAGAAAAGAGAGGCATTCGGTAGAGTATGTAAAGGAAAAACACTTAAAGGCAGATAAATTAATCAAAAAAAGATCATGGATGAAAGATGAAGTCCTCAAGATGATGGACGAGGGAAGAAAGGCCAGATATGACCTGGACAGATATAAAGCGATAAATATAACAATAAGAAGGAAAATGGGAGAAGCGAAAGTAAGAGAAGCAATGAACAGTGTAGAAAGAAAGGTTAGATCCACCTCAAACAGGATAAGGGCCTGCTTCAAAAGCCTCCCTCTCTCTTCGTATAAAAATAAGAGTGTTGTGATGCTACGTCTTCTCGGTTCTGTTTTATGGTGTTAAATCGTGGACCTTGAACGAAGATGTGCAAGAAATTGGAAGTGTTTGAGATGTGGCTGTATCAGAGAATTGTCAAGATTCCGTGGACTGGCAGAATTATAAATGAAGAGATCCTCATAATAATTCAGAAGAACCGGGAGGTCCGAACACCATGAAATCCCGACTTCGGACACATTATACGGAATGAATCAGATATGTCCTCCTATAAGCCATCCTACAAGGAACAATATTTGGAAAGCGAGGTCCAGGAAGAAGAAGAACATCCTTGTTAAACAACCTCAGAATCAGGTTCAACACAGCATCTGCGCAGTTTTTCGCGTTGCTGCAAACAAGATAAAGATTGCACAGTTCTTCATAGATAATAATTACTGATCCTGCAGGAATATTAGACCAAGTTATGAACAGAAACCAGGTTCTGGCCTTTGCGGCCAATGTAGTGCTAATGGCAAGAACGGAAAAGGAACTGCTGAGGATTTTAAAACTCTTTGAAATAAAGGCCAAGCAGTGTGCACTGAGAATTAATGAGCAAAAAACAAAGTACTTATATGGAAATGGGACAGACCTCAGATGAAGATACACAACTGAAAACTACCACAAACAACGAGAATAAAGAGTATTGATTCAAAAAGGTGATGGAGTTTGTGTATCTAGGAGTAACGCTAACAAGTAAAGGGGAAGAAAGCCAAGAAATTGAAAAACGAATTTCGAGAGGAAGAAAGACAGTCGGAGCCCTACACAAACTACTAAGAGCCAAAAACATCTCCAGAGAGGCAAAATTAAGACTCTACCGAACAGTGATCCAGCCCACAGTTCTTTACGGGAAAAAATCAAGAAAATATGCTGAGCATCTGGAAGCGGAGTGTTCGGGGGAGTAAAAAACGATGAAGACGTTTGGAGGAGGCGAACAAATGCAGAGATCAGAGGGCTGTACCGGAAACCAGAACTAAGCCAGATGGTCAGAACAAAGAGACTAAGTTGGTTAAGTCATCTTGTGAGAATGGCTGACGGAAGGTGGGCAAAGGACTCGCTGCTGAGAGGGGAAGGAAAGAGGAGAAGAGGACGACCCAGGAAAAAATGGCTAGAAGCATGTAAGGAAGACCTGGAAACAATCGGGATATCAAATTGGAGAACTGCGGCCATGGACAGGAGAAAATGGAGGAAGACCATGGAGAAATTCCAAGCCATGGGCCTTTAAGGCCTGTTGAGCTATATTATATACAAGAATAAAAGACCGCTAAACGCCGTAAAACTGAGTTGCGCATACAATATTCCAGCTACAAAAGATCTGATATGAATATTATGTGGCGCGAAAATGTATTTTCATTTCGATGCAAAACAAAATTCTAGTTTTATTTTAAAAGATTTTTTCATAATATTTGCCCATTTTCAAGTAAAACGCGCCACAAAAGAGTAACTTTGATACAGTTTGAATTTTGAAACTCTTTTGTGGCGCGTTTACTTCAAATTTTGCAAATATTATGAAAAAATATTTTAAAATAAAACTAGAATTTTGTTTTGCATCAAAATGAAAATACATTTTCGCGCCACGTAATATTCATATCAGATCTTTTGTAGCTGGAATATTGTATGCGCCACTCAGTTTTACGGCGTTTAGCGGTTTTTTATTCTTGTATCAAGCGTTTTTCAAAGTTATTTGTAAATTAAATGTATAAAGTTGAATACAATGTTTCTCGATTACACGGTAAGCTTTATAAATAGTCGCCTTTGTCGCATTATCTCCCAAATGATCTAGTTTCCATCGAATGTACACTAGATTTTTTTTTATATTCGAAATACGTATGTACATTGAAAAAAATATTGGGATGGCCGGTAAATGAACTTGGATTGCCCGTTGCCAGATCAAATTAGCGTCGTAACCACTACAACTACATAAACCATTTAGGGAATAATCGTTAATTGGATTATACTTTTGTAGCTTAATAACTTCTAAACGGCTTAACCGATTTTGTTCACTAAACATGAGTTTGAAACGTATTCACAAGTAGTATCTTATGCATCTAAGGTCAAGTATGATAACTGAAGCGATTACAGGAATTATTGAGCTTGAAAACCGTTTTTTTCCCATAATAGATTTGATCATACTTATGAAGCCTATAACTTAAAAATTCGAATTTTCCCTGATATAAGGTATACACCGTTAGATTCGTCTAGAGTCCTTCTACAAACGTTCAGTTATTGGCGTAATTCGTAGGTTGAAATTTTGAGTAATTGTCGAAAAACCAAAATTTTCAAAGTTTAGTTTTTCAGTTTTTCGGCTATACTGAGCCGTGTGCATGTCTGATCCTGACAGCTTAGACACCATTTGAAAGCTTAACTCAACGCTAATGATTTGGTGTATTTACTGTTCTCCTGTCTCTTCTTGAACCGAAGATATATACCGCCAAAAAATATGCCGTTTTGTACCTACCAAGTCATATATCTGGCTTATGGGTAGTCAAAACTCACAAACTACACCGGTTCTGAATCGGCCCTCACCCCTTCTTCAAACACAGAAAAAATAATTCAGATCGGTGTAACTTTTAAACACACATACATACATACTACATATTCACAATCATTTTCCCTTTTTTAAATAAAAATTGACTCATATTTCTGAGCTCGGTAACTTTTAAACGGTATAACCGATTTTCAAAATTAGACATGCGTTAATTATTTATATGGGAAATAAGCCACAATTAAAATGAAAAAAATAATTTTATTAACGTTTCGACGCCCAAATCGGGTGCCGTTGTCAAAATACAAAATATTACTAAAATAAACTAAAGTGTTGTTGCTAAGCAAAAAAATTCTTCTAATAATTTATTTAATCTCACTCATTTATATTAGACATGCGTTGGAAAGGTAATGATCAGTACTATTAGAAGCCGCAAAGGTCGGAGTTAAATGTTCGAAGTTTTTGGCAGTTTTGGGGACGAGAACGAAAAACAGACCCTAAATAGGAAGGGCCGTAAAATCCACATCCTTGGACCAAAATGGATGGTTGACATATGAATGGGTGAGTCTTTTCCTGAACTTTAAGATGGGAGTTAACCCAATTTTCAATTCAGTCAGATTTAGAAAATCGAAAATTTCGTGTATATATAGTGTCGCGTGTAGAGTTCTCTGGTAATATGAACATGTTATATTTTATTTCTCACAAAGAATCTTTGATTTCTCCAGCAACAAATTCAAAGTTAGTGCTTTTGCAATAATTCTGATGTTGGGAGGTGTAATTTGAATGTCACCGCCACTATTTCGATTATAACGATAAGCCAGTAAAACGAGCAAATCGCTAGAATATGTATATCTATCATTCTTGTGCATACCTTTGAATAAACGAATTCAAATATTTACATAATGGTTGCCACCTGTTGGTATTGACGACGAACACCTTTCAGATTTTACCGCGTTAGAGCGATAAAGAGTAATTTTTGAAGTGAACATTTCTTATAGCTCGGTATGGTGTTTTTGCACTGGCCCGAAATCCTATTTGACGTCATTCGAAAAATCGAGACGCGCGCATTACCTTGCGGTATACACTAACACACATAATTATAATTTTATGTATGTACGATGTATATTTTTTATAACAACTTGAAAACGACTGGATCGGTGTAAAATAAAATTCAATTCAATTAAATAAAATTAAATGAAATTAAATAAAATGGAACAAAATTAAATATAATCGAATTGGATTGAATGGAACCCGATCGAATACAATAGAATCGAAACGAATCGAATTATAAGAAGTACTCTCTTCTGTCGGCACTGGGATCTTGCTCTAAAAAGGATAATATTTATATACAAGGTGTCCCAAAAGTAGTGGAACGGTCGAATATTTCGAGAACTAAACATCGGATCGAAGAACTGAAAAATACGTGTTCAATCATTTTCAAAAATCTATCCAATGACACCAAACAGTAACCCTCACTACACCCCCTGGAGGTGGGGTGGGGGGTAACTTTAAAATCTCAAATGGAAACCCCCAGTTTTTCTTGCAGATTTTAATTTGTTACGTAAAAGTTACCAACTTTTATTCAAGACATTTTTTCGAACTGTGGATAGATGGCGCTATAATTGGGAAAAACTTTATCCTGATACCATAGGTAAATTATAGAAACGGTCTAATATCTCACGAAATACACTTCCAAATAAGAAACTAAAAACAGATTTTTAATATTTTTAGAAAACCTTTGGAATAACACCAAACGTGACCCTCCAACCCACCCCCTGGATGTGTGGTGGGGGGTAACTTTAAAATCTTAAATAGCAACCCCCACTTTTTATTACAGATTCGTATTTGTCATGAAAAATTAAGCAACATTTATTTGAAATATTTTTTAGAATTGCTAATAGATGGCGCTTTAATTGGAAAAATACGATCTATTAGCGCCATCTATCAAAAATTTTAAAAAATGTTTCGAATAAGTGTTGCTTAGTTTCTTATGAAGAATCCTAATCTGCGATAAAAAGTGGGGGTTACTATTTAAGATTTTAAAGTTACCCCCCACCCCACCTCCAAGGGGTTGGTTGGAGGGTCATGTTTGGTGTTATTCGATAGGTTTTTGAAAAATATTAAAGATCTGTTTTTTGGTTTCTCATTTGGAAGTGTATGTCGTGAGATATTAGACCGTTTCTATAGTTTTACCTATGGTATCAGGATAAATCGTTTTTCCCAATTATAGCGCCATCTATCCACAGTTCGAAAAAATGTCTTGAATAAAAGTTGCCTACTTTTACATAACAAATCCAAATTTGCAAGAAAAACTGGGGGTTTCCATTTAAGATTTTAAAGTTACCCCTCACCCCACCTCCAGGGGGTGTAGTGGGGATTGGTGTTTGGTGTTATTGGATAGATTTTTGAAAATTATTCAAGGCGTATTTTTCAGTTTTTCGATCCGATGTTTAGTTTGCGAAATATTCGACCGTTCCGCTACTTTTGGGACACCCTATTATACAGGGTGTTAGTAAATAAGTATGAAAAATTTTAATGACTAATTCTACATGAAAAATTAATGCCAGTTTGCTCTATAAACATATGTCCGCAAATGCTTAGTTTCGGAGATACGGTGTGTTGAAATTTTTATTTCAAACTGCCAATTTATTTATTGCTCTAAGACCAGTTGAGCTATGAAAATGAAATTTGGTGAGTTTTAGGAGGTAGTTATTACGAATTTTATGACATACAATTAAAAATTTTGTATTCATCATTGGCGCGCCTACGGGCAATGGTCTGAATTATTTTAAAGAAAAAAATAGTACGCCACTGAGATATTTCGAATTAGAAATTATTTTTAAATTCCACGTCTAATTTATGATAAAAAACCTCTCTTGCCTTTTTTTCATATGATGCACCGTTTTTATGCAGAAAAATAAAACATCTTGGCGCATATTTTTCATTTCTTTAACATCATCAAGAACTATCCAATATAATAATACTAAACTAGAACAATAACAGAAAATATTACTAATACCATTTCAACTAGGTGCAAAGCTGCAAGAAATGTTTGAAATGATCTCCTTTACAGGTAACAGAAGAATTTTATATTCATCATTGGCGCGCGTACGGGTAATGGTCTGAATTTTTTTAAGAAAAAAATAGTACGCCACTGAGATATGTCAAACTAAAAATCATTTTTGAATTCCTCGTTCAATTGATGACAAAAAATCTTTCTTGCCTTTTTTTCATATGCGGCGCCGTTTTTATACAAAAAAATTAAACATCTTAGCGTTTACAAAGTATTTGAACTTAGTTTCTATGCATATGGAAACTACCTCAAATACTTGGTAAGCGTTAAGATGTTTTATTTTTTTGTATAAAAACGGCGCCTCGTATGAAAAAAAGGAAAGAAAGATTTTTTATCGTAAATTGAACGAGGAATTCAAAAATGATTTTTAGTTTGACATATCTCAGTGGCGTACTATTTTTTTCTTCAAAAAATTCAGACCATTACCCGTATGCGCGCCGATGATGAATATAAAATTTTTCTGTTATCTGTAAAGGAGATAATTTTAAACATTTCTGGCAGCTTTGCACCTAGTTGAAATCTTATTAGTAATATTTTCTGTTATTGTTCTAGTTTAGTATTATTATATTGGATAGTTCTTGATGTATTAAGAAATGAAAAATACGCGCCAGATGTTTTATTTTTCTGCATAAAAACGGTGCATCATATGAAAAAAGGCAAGAGAGGTTTTTTATCATAAATTAGACGTGGAATTTAAAAATAATTTCTAATTCGAAATATCTCAGTGGCGTACTATTTTGTTCTTTAAAATAATTCAGACCATTTCCCGTAGGCGCGCCAATGATGAATACAAAATTCTAAATTGTATGTCAAAAAATTCGTAATAACTACCTCCTAAAACTCACCAAATTTCATTTTCATAGCTCAACTGGTCTTAGAGCAATAAATAAATTGGCAGTTTGAAATAAAAATTTCAACACCCCGTATCTCCGAAACGAAGCATTTGCGGACATATGTTTATGGAGCAAACTGGTATTAATTTTTCATGTAGAATTAGCCCTTAAAATTTTTCATACTTATTTACTAACACCCTGTATAATAATATGTAGTTTTAAAAACTTTTAACTTTTTTACTAAGACTATAAAAAATTTTTTTCTGTTCATAATAAAGATCAGATTATCACATATCTCATAATATTTATATTCTTCTGATATTAAAAAAAATAAATTTTTAACGAGCTCTTTCCAGGATTAACAAAGAAACGTGTTGGTTTTAGATTCTTTATATCGTCATCATCCTACCGTAACACTTTCACACTCTCCTGTCCACCTTACAGAAACTTATCTTTGTTTCAGTAATCCAGCATATTTTATTGACATGACTCATCTCTTTATTGGGCGTAAACGTGATTGTGAATTAGAGTGTAGGTGCAGTTATACATATATCGGTCTAAAGGGTTATTATGTGAGTAACCCGTTCGATAGGTGTGAATTAAACAAACCAATAGTACGTATTTAAAGACGAGCCTTTAAAGAGCGGGTTGTTATTGAAAAGCCGCTTTGTGAGAGAATGATGGCCGCGGGGAGTATAATAATTGCCTCAGTTTGTCTCATTGCGAGAAAAAAAGCAACAGGTTTATTTATTTGGTGTTTTGCATCACTGGCTATTCATCGGATCAGTAATTTTTTATTTCAACAGAATATATCTCTTTTTATCGATATATCCATTATGCAAGGTAGAGATAGGGAAATAACACAACTGGCATCGACTTTTCATTCATTCTTGAGTTTGTTTGTCATTCGTCGTTCTTTCTAAAAAATAAGAAACATTGATATAACCTATCATCGTTTGTGTTTTCCAGTGGTTCTAAAAAACTTCTTAATAAGATTTAATTTCTATGTCCTACATTTCTAGAGTTAAAATTGATGATCGGTGTTATTATACCCCAGTCTAGATCAGTGTTCTCTTCCAAATTTTCTTAAATTGGAGACCCCTTTTGACTAAAAAATTAATTGGTGACTCCCTTGCCTTATAATACCCAGTTCATTCGCCATTTAATAACATTACCAAATTAAGAGGAAGATCTAATACGCCGTCTAAGATGTTGTACAGTTGCTTCATAGAAAAAACGTTTTTACTTGTGACATCTATGAGCCAGTTCCACAATTTCTTTTTTTGCTAACCTTTTTCTTCCATATTTTACCTAGACAATTAGTGCCTAGATTTTTCTGAAATTATAAATTTGACTTTATATAAGCGGGAAAACGTGATTGAACAACAAACGTTGTCCTGCTACAGTAAAATGATGCCTAAATATTTGTACATATTACGTTCGTCGTTTCTCATCTTTATTATGTTATTCCACATGGATAAAATAAAAATTTACAAACTGGAAAGAAAATAGATCTAACGAATATTTTCAAAATTATGAAGAAGCTCAAAAGAAAACCTAATTATTTGTTCTAACAAAACTGTTAGGAGCTCCAAAAACTTCTAGGATTCCGCCAGATTTTTAGATTGAACCTCTCTGTTTAAAAAAATTGTAAAAATGAATTTGTAAGAAATCGCATTTAGCAGCAATTTCAGTCCCTACCATTTTTGTCGAAAAGTTGAAAATGGCAGAGATATTGAGCAACAACGATTCTCATTTAAAACAAGATGGCGGCTAACGCAACGGCAGAATTCAGTCGCAATTTTAAATTTACCTACTATTGACCTCCCCTAAAACTTTAATTCCCCTAAAAAGAATTACCTATGTATAAACATTTTTTATATTTCTCATTATTCCAAGGCACAATATACAATTTATTTTACTTTATTAATATTATGTTTTTATCAACAATCCCCGACGTTTCTAAATAACACCATTCATCAGAGTCGTGGAAAACCGTGTTTTATAATAAAAATAACTCCTCACCTCTGACCTGCCTGGCTGAGTGTAAAAGAAACAAATAGCCTCATATTCAAATCCCGCCTCGGAAGGCTCGGGTTACAAGTAAACATGAACCCTTGAATTTATTCTAACGGAAAACTGAGCATTACCGCAACACATAATTAATTACCTCTGGGTCACTTACGGATTCTTCAGTTTAATTATTGAACCGAAAAACAGCCTTCAACAGGTTTTTAATCGATACTTTGGTTGGCTTTATTGGATATTTACATTTACCTTCTAATCTACTCATCGGAGGACATTATTATTTTGTACATTATAGCGTTATGGAATTTTGAGAATGCATGGATATTTCAATTAAAATATACCTACTGCTTTAGATTAGCGCATTGTTTATTATGGTATTCTTTTTCTCATGATCATTTTTCAGTGCGTCACAGTTTTTCGATTTCTCTCTAACGCATTAAATTGTATGTGACAGAAAAAAAGGCACGTCTCTGAATACTTTGGTAATTATTCTAGTTCGGTGATTATTCTAGTTGTCGATAGATGGCGCCATAATCAAAAAAGAATTATTTATTAAATAAAATAATAATATTATCAATATAATCTGTACAATTTATAAGACTATACAAATGAAAGAAAATACCAGTTTATAAATGCAATAGACACAATTGATTTGGTTTTATTCCAAATTGAAAATAAAATTTGACAACTGTCAGATTTAACTAAAATGTCACGTTAGAATAAATGTCATAAATGTGTATTATCACGGACTTACCTTTTTTTCTATAATTTGTGACGCACTGAAAAATGTTCATGAAAAGGAGAATAGGGGAGCAAAGTATGCTAAATGTGCAGTCACTCGAGCGTTATGGCGACCTATTGGGTTGTGAAGAGTAGGTCCTAAAACCAAAAAAAGTTAAGTAAAGTTTTCCATTTTAGTGGGGACTTTCCATTTTTAATTTAATTTTCCATTTTCAACAATCGCCTTTTTAGATTATAGCGCCATCTATCCATAATTCGAAAAAATGTCTCGAATAAAAGTTAAAAAATGTCTCGAATAAAAGTTACTCATTTTTACGTAAGTAATCCAAATCTGCAATAAAAAATGAGGGCTCCCATTTAAGATTTTAAAGTAACCTCCCACCCCACCTCCGTGGGGGGTCGTGTTTGGTGCCATTCGATAGATTTTTCAAAAATATTGAATAAGTGTATTTTCCAGTTTTTCGATCTGATGTTCATTTCATAAATATCGCGGGATTCGTATTTAAAATTTTAAATTTATCACCCACCGCTCTCCGTGGGAAGTCGTGTTTGGTATCATTCGATAGATTTTTGAAAAATATTGAGCACGTATTTTTTAGTTTTTCGATCTGTCACTCATTTCGCGAAATATCCGCTTTTTTCTTGTGAAACTTTGGGACTCCCCCATTTTCTTACGCCCCGCTCAAATCATCAGATTTTTGAAATATGCACTGTTTTGCATGTACTTAACTTACCATATCTTAATCTGACGATTTCGAGTTTTTCTAAGGATAGAGTTTTTTTTCGGCCCCCCCTTAACGAACTCCCCTGAATTAAGAGCCAATATATCGCATAGGTACGTTTTCATGGGACAAGGTTTCTCCCCATGTAATAAATAATCTGACGCGCTCAAGTAACTGCAAAAATCCCCGCTTGGGCTCCCCTACCATTATTATAAGTGCAGCTAGTGCCCCCGGGGCAAAATTGCACATATCGCAGGTCCGGAATAAGAATAACGTAACTGAAAAAAGCCAAATTTCTCAGGAGATCAAAAAACGATTTTTAAATATTTAAAATAGGGATTAAATGAGGAGTAATCGTCCAGGAGCATATCGGTATGGCGTTTATTCTTATAATGATGGCTTTTATTTTTATCCCTATTGGTTATTTATCTTAATTTAATCATTATCATATCATTATCTTAATGTAATCTCTCTATTTTCTACCCCATTTACAGTTGCGTCATTCTACATCTAAAAATTTTTAAATATTTAAAATAGTGATTAAATAAAGAGTAACTGTCCGGAGCATCGGTATGCGTCATTCTTGATCTTAACATTTTTCTGTACAAAAAAAACTATTTTTAAATATTTAGTATGCCGTTTATTTTTCAGCAATGGCTTTTATTTTCATCCCTATTAGTCCGAATTTCCTTATCTTAATTTAGTCCCCCCATTTTCAACCCTATTTGCAGTTGCGTCATTATTAATCTGAAAAGGTCTAAAATGGTGCGTATTTCAATAACGACGCAACTACCCTGTAGTGGCTCAGCATATAGCTACTACAGCTCTGTCGCTTTTGTATCATCTGTACACGATATTTTAGAAGTTAATTACCCAATAAACAGGAATTGACAAAATTTGCAGTTACGTCATTCTTATTTCGGACCGGCGATATGTGTTTAAAATTCCCAAATCATGATAAATGAATCTTTTGCATTCGAATAGCTTCTGTAAACCTGTATTGGAGAACTCGCATACTCACTGCATACAATTAATATTTACAAAGGGAATATAAATTATCGTCTTCTGTAAAAGAAGTAGGTATTTGCCATTATGTCTGATTTTCAAATTTTTGCTTTCTCTGAAATTTTCAAAAGTTACATTGCAATTTTCAACTGACTGCGGAAGAAGTTGCAACATGTTAATTAGGTAAGTGAAATGTATTTATTTCTTAATATTATGTCCTCATTATTTTTCCTATTTTCACTTTTCACAATTTTACTTTATTCTTCATCTCTCCGTCGATCCAAATCTCATTGTTATTGTATTTTAAGGCTTAAGACTTGACTGGTGTAACAAGCAAATTTCTTCTAAAATTAAGACCTGTACTCCTCGCTGTGCCAGCAAATTCCTTGCACATCAGCCTTCATCATTAAAAAGTTGTTAACACTAGGTCAACATTCAGTCTATTCGTTTTACAGTCAATCTGAGGTGTAGGGCTTTTCATTCACAGTCATTTGTTTCGAGCTTCTGTCATGTGTCACATAATATTAATATAGCTACGTCATACGTTATTGGTAATACTTCTTCTTCTACCATTATACCTTCTACCGTTATTGGTAATACCATTGATACAAACCAAAGACGTATGACGTAGATATATTAATATTATGTGACACATGACAGAAGCTCGAAACAAATGACAATCGATGAAAAGCCCTATTGTGAGTGGATATTCCTTATGTTGTCAGCCGATTTATGTGAACGTCTTTCTTAAGAAAAGTACAAATAGAACAAGAGACTAAAGATAGTTAGTTAATCGAAATCAATGCTCAGAATTTCTTATTGAAATTGTGCATGTTTCATTATTTTTTTATAATTATTAAATACTAAATGAAAGAATGGGAAAGAGGAGTATTTTTAACTGTGTAGTTTTTTTTTAATTCCTAGCTGAGCGCTTTCGGCTTAAAAAGGCATCATCAGAGCTATGGTCAAAAAGGTTAAAGTGCCACTAAAAAGAGAGTGGGATTCCATCTTGAATAGCAAAAAAAATTGCTTTTTTATACAATAAAAAACTTAAAAAAAAATGAATAACCATTTTTAATTTCGTTGCAACACGAAACTACAGCCGCATCATTATTCGAGTTCAATCAGAGGGAGCAGCAAGCACCTCTACCGGTTTCGAAACTTATTAGTCTCTCATCAGGAGGCACATATGCGGCTCTCTCTGACCCAACTAGGACAAACCCCGGCGTGCAGTCACGGATTGCAATGAACGAAATGGCAGGGATGCCCTAGCGGCAACTGCTAGCAAAAGACTAAGTTTTCAATCTAATAGCAAATAAAATAACACCAAAAATGTTACTCTACATCCCACCAGATTGAAAACAATGGGAACTTTCTCTGGTAACACCTCCGAGGCTTCTACAATTTGCAAGCCATAACGGATGCTGAGACTAAGGAAGATGAGGGAATTTTACAATTTATAATTCACGTCCCATCTGCTCAGCGCGGTAAAGTTCCAACGAGAATGGTTCCCTTCGTACTCTAAAAAAACTTTACTTGTTGGTTGTAGATTTTAATATTCATATTATGTAAAAAAGATTTAAAACCAAAACATTCAGGACATCACATAAGACTTTCAAAAACACATTAAAATAATTTTAGAGCATGGTAAGGATTTTTTATAAACCTATCTGAACCGGCAGAGTTGGAAGCAGAATTAAGAAATCGACCAATCAAGGATAGGGAAGGGAAATGAAGTTGTTTAAAAAATAAACTGTCGTTAAAATATAAACTAAATAAATAAAATATATTTTGAAAACAATCATTTGACATTATATTTAACCTCCAATATTATGACAGACGTCAGTTACCATTTAACATCTCACCAAATATAATAATGAAGTCATAAATTATATACTCGTCACTACTTCTAGCCAATGAAATGCTCGCTGTAATAGGAATGGCATGTCTAGAAAATCTGATTATTCCGTATAAATTTCAAATTTAGAAAATGGCAACAAGGGGAAAATTGCGTGCGAGCCGTATAGGGCTTTTCATCGATTGTCATTTGTTTCGAGCTTCTGTCATGTGCCACATAATATTAACATATCTAAGTCATACGTCTTTGGTTTGTATCATTTAGTGTAGGAAACAGAGGTTAAACCTAGCAGGATGGACCGTTCCTGTACGTTTTGAAAAAAATTTACGTAATAGTAAAATAAAGAGGACTATATTTCCTACTATTTATTTCCCGACAGCATATGCCTATCACCCACCGTTTAGTGGGTGGCGCCCCAAAGTTGTCAAGTTTGTAAAAAAGATGTTTTTAAAAAAAAATTATTTCTCCCTAACTTTAATGAAAATTAAGAGGAAACCCCTATGGAGATTAATCACATAGAAGTGGCTGATTTTTTGGTATAGGTTTCATTTAAGGGCAATTGCCCGTTTTTTAATTACAGGGTGTTACGTTTTAAAAAACTCCTTTTTATACCATCTGTACCGCCTATGCTAGAGTAAAAAAACTTTCAGCGATTATCCATTATCCATGTACTGGTGTTATTTACAAATTTCTATAATGCACCCCCATTTTTCTTCCGGAACCACCCAAAAAAAAAGGAGAATTAATAAAGAAAGTGATTTTCTTGGAATCCTTCACACACCATGCCCTTTATTAAAATGCTTCATATATCATTTTGTGCACATTTTTATTACCCATGCATGGACACCAAAATCAATTTCTTAATGCAACCCCTGTAGCCAAAAAAAATTAATAAAGGCCCCCTTTATGACGAAAAAAATGACTTGAAAAAAATTTACTTTTTGACCCATATGAACATATGCTCCATCAATAAGGTTTTTCATAAATATATATGATTATTGCATCATCCCTGCGAAAACTACCCCGATCCTTGAAAATAAACTGCAGAAACCCCTATCCCTTGGAGAACATGTTTTGACGATTTTCTCATTACCTATACATTTTCTTAAAACAAAAGTTACACAGAATTAAAGACCACTATTTTCTCTACAAATGAGTTCCTAATATGCATTTTTTTCGTATAAGCAACCGTTCCGGCACAGTGGCGCCGTAAACCTCAGAAATGCTTTGGCGGGCTCCAGTTTTTGTTTTTTTTTTTTCGCCACCTATTCATTTTATGGATAACGTGCTTATAGAAAATAAAAGAACACACTGTGTGATACACATTATGGCCTATGCATATTTTATTTTCTTTGCACCCTAAAGCCACAGTGGTGGCAGAAAATCAATGTTTGGTTATTTTCTGTATTAATTCTCCTTTTTTTGGGGTGGTTCCGGGGAAAATATGGGGGTGCGTTATACAAATTTGTAAATAACACTAGTACATGGATATGGATAATCGCTGAAAGTTTTTTTACTCTAGCATAGGCGGTTCAGATGGTATAAAAAGGGGTTTTTTTAAAATGTAACACTCTGTAATTAAAAAATTTGCAATTGCACTTAAATGAAACCTATAGCACAAAATCAGCCTCTTATTTGTGATTAATTGCCGCAGACTTTCTTCTTAATTTTCATTATAGTTAGGGAAAAATAATTTTTTTAAAAAACATTTTTAAAAATTTGTCAACTTTGGGGCGCCACCCCCGCTAAACGGTGGGTGATAGACATATGCTGTCTGGAAATAAATAGTAGGAAATATAGTCCTCTTCATTTTACTATTAAGTAAATTTTTTGCAAAACGTGCAGGAAGGGCTACGTTTCGCAAAAACCACAAATTACCCCCTTTAAAGGGATTAAAAGATGGGTTGCGTGGCGAAATTTTTTGCCCCATTTGTCCATTTTGCGAGGTTCAGCAAGGTTGTGTCCATTTTGCGAGGTTCAACCTCTGTTTTCTACACTAATAATTGGTACTTAATAACGTACGACGTAGATATATTATTAATATTATGTGACATATGACAGAAGCTCGAAACAAATGACTGATTGAAAAGCCATATTGTTTGACTTCGACCATCCTAGATTTTTTCACAAATGGTTATTTAAACAAATTGTGCAAGTTTTAAATGAACTTTGTTTAATTTTATATCCATTAATGCGTTTATTGAACTTCCCTTAATCTTTGTCCTTGTTGGTCTAATGTTATGTACGTCTTAGGCCAATTAGTCAACCACAAACACTTGCTACATGAAGTCTAATCGATGATTTATGATTAAATTGAGCATTATTTGTGCCAGTGCATTCTCTTGCTTGAATAGAGGGAGAATATGTACTCAGATACATACCAGTTTGTAACTGGCAAGGTAATTAGCTTGATGGAATTAAAGTCTTTCCATTACACAATGTGCAATCAAATGCAGAGTTCAGTGAATAGCTCTGAGATGTTTCCAAGAAGATATTTTCAGGGTTGTTTAGGGGAAATCTGCACGTGTAACGTCAATTTCGTATTGATTAAAATTAAAACGTATGGTTCTTTTCAGAGGCATTTTTCAGTGCGTCACAGGTGGCAGAAAAAAAGGTAAGTCCGTGATAATACACATTTATAACATGACATTTTAGCTAATTCTGACAGTTGTCAGAATCGTAATCAGCCAAATATGAAAATGGTATTTCCGTATGACCCTTTCTTTTGCAATGTGGTATAAAAACAAATTAATTGTGTTTATTGCATTTTTAAAATGGTATTTTCTTTGATTTGTAGTCTTATAAATTGTACTGATTATAGTCGTATATATGATTCGTTAATCATTTTTGTTCGATTATAGCGCCATCTATCAATAGCTAGAATAAATGTTATAAATGACTGTAATCACGGACGTACGTTTATGTTCTGTCACTTCCAACTTAATGTGTTAGAAAGAAATCGAAAAACTGTGACCTGAGAAGGAGATTACACGTTTTTAAGTGTCTTGTTCTAACACTATGTAGTACCCCACTAAAAGTAAGTGAAAAAATATTACAGGTATCTGATCGTTTAAGTCATAGTTAATGAAAAATAACGTATCTACAAAAAACGTTAGATACTGTGGAATCGGCCCTATTTTTTTAAAAACCAAGGACAAAGTGGGAACATGTAATTTTTGACCTGTGGCAATGTTTGTATTGGGAAACTATTGTGTTATTATAAAGAAACAGTCAATTTGAATTTTCACAAGAGTTCCAATCCATGAATAATTTGCCGAGATAATTGCAAAAATAAATTTTTTGCACTATGCGTTTAATAAATGTTAATAATTTTTGAAATAATGACGGTAAGTAACAGTGCAAATAGACCAGTTTGTTAGTTACCGAGTTATTGTTAAATGTATACCTATCCCAGATATCACAACATTAAACACTTACTGCTGCCTAGCTACGGTATGCTTCTACAGTTATTTAACAAAGAGCAATCAATGGCTTCGTGAAAAAGATATTGCAAATTTTTCAGCGCACTCAAATTTGTAGTTCCAATCTCAAAATATGACGCTCTCGAAGTTTTTGAAGCTCCTAACAGCTTTTGGCTACAGGTAACTAATAATTTAGTTTTATTTTGGGTCACCTGTATTAGGATTTAATTACCTACTTGTTAGAACTCACTTTACATTACAAGTATTTATTATCTATTAATCGCAATATACGCACATAATGTTTCAGAAGCATCGATTTTTTGATAAATAATAAATTAAAAAGTTTAGTCGTGGACTTCACACCGATTTCAAATAGAATCTGCATATTAGGAATAGGAATAATTATTAGAATTTTTATCTTTTTCGAGCACTCTGTATTTATTTTTAATTCAATTTCAAAAATTATTATTCTATTCATTATTATAAGCTAGCGTATAAATCAATTCGTAGTTCTTTGTATCCATATATGGGTAGACCTTAAAATTTTTATTTGTAGCGTATTAACGGCGGCAAACAAAAATAAGGTTGTATGAAACTCATTCACATGCAAAACATAACATTTGTATGCGTATTCGCTATTATATCCATTTAAAAAGACAAAAGAAACATTCTTGAGGCGTCGACATTTAAAATTCAAATCAGCAGACGTTAATGAGCTACTTGTAGTCCAGGAATTAAGTACAATATGAACTGAAAGTAGAAGGATCCTGAAATATTTATGGACACCTTGTATCTTAATGTGTACATAATAGTTGTTATTTATGATATAAGTGTTAAAAGTACACGTTTAAGGCACGCATGTGAAAGTTTGCAGAATGAGCGATAGCGAGTTCTGCAATTCACATGAGTGCCTTAAAAATGTACTTTTTAACACGCATATCATACAATATTTTTTCTACAAACGTAATTACAGGACAATATCTACAAAAGCTTTTACTTGAACTTGACTGACATTCCATTTTTATATTTTTTTTGACATTACATCAAAATTGCTATACGGTCAATACGAACTGCAGTGCCTTAAAAATTTTTTAAAGCACTAGTGCCTTAAAGTAGCATTTTTAACGCTCATATGGAGTGCTAAAAATTGCATTTTTAACACCGTTGTAGAAAATAGTTATTTATGATATAAGTGTTAAAAGTACACGTTTAAGGCACTCATGTGAAAGTTTACAGAATGAGCGATAGCCGAGTTCTGCAATTCACATGAGTGCCTTAAAAATGTGCTTTTTAACACACATATCATACAATATTTTTTCTACAAACGTAATTACAGGACAATATCTACAAAAACTTTTACTTGAACTTGACTGACATTCCATTTTTATATTTTTTTGACATTACATCAAAATTGCATATACGGTCAATACGAACTGCAGTGCCTTAAAATTTTTTTAAATCACTAGTGCCTTAAAATAGCATTTTTAACGCACGGATGGAGTGCTAAAAATTGCATTTTTAACACGTTTGTAGAAAAAATATATTATAAAACGCAATATACAGGGTGTAACAAAAAGACAGGTCATAAAATAAATCACATATTCTGGTACCAAAAATAGTTCGATTAGTTAAGTATAAATGCGCACATAAAAAAGTTACAGCCCTTTAAAGTTGCAAAATGAAAATCGATTTTTTTCAATAGAGATCGTCCATTAATCACGTGATGTTTTTTTTTTGGTATTTTTTAATCCCCCTCCCCCTTGGTGATATATACATGGTGAGGTTGAAGACCCCTATATCACGTGTATTGTGACATTGCGTGATTTTTTATGGACTCCTCACCCCTTCGAGCCTCACGTGATTAATGGACATCCCCATATAACGAAAAATATTAGAGATTTTATATCGATAATGTACATATCATGGCTTTCTTATGATAGGAAAATCTTAAAAAAACTTAACAGTGAAATGTGTGTAGGTACCATAATGGTACCATAATAATAATTTAATTGGAACGACGTACACAACCATGGGGGGGGGGGGGGGTTAAGTGGACAAAACCATCATAGAATTTTATGGGGTGCAGAAATTTCACTGTTATTTTTGTTTAAAGATGTTGCTATCTTCAGAAGTCACATGTCAATTTTCAGTATAAAATCTTTAACAGTTTTTAATATATTGGAAAAAATCGATTTTCATTTTGTAACTTCAAAAGGCTGTAACTTTTTTTATGTGCACATTTGTACAGGTACAAGGTAAGTTAGGTTCAATCGGAACTATTTTTGGTCCCAGAATATGTGATTTAATTTATGACCTACCTGTTTGTTACACCTTGTATATATCTCATATTTGGTTTATCTGGCATTAATAATTCTACTGCTTACCACCTATGTGGTACTAAAAACTGGGTAATAAAAAGGATTTTTGACATAAATATACATATTAGAAATTTTCATAGAACCATGGGCATGTCTGACCGATGATAGATTTTTGTCTGGTTGATACGTACATATCTTTCATTTTTTTAATTGAAAAAATCTAAATCTTAAAGAGAATATATTTTGTATAATAATGTATATGCTAAATATTTTTTTAACATGTTCCTTTTCTGTTATAGGTAAGTTCGTTAACCGATATTGTTTAAAGGAATATCAGTAAGTAAAACAATTTTTTTTAATAAAAAATTTAATGCGCTTAATAAAAGCCCACAGTATTAAAATAGTACGGGTTTTAGTAATTTACTAACGCCTTCCGAATAGGAAGAAAAACAGTAACTAATAAATTTAATAAAAGAATGGTTGTAGTCTTGGTACACAGTTTTTAGGATAAGTAAACTGTGACGAAGCGCATGTTAACTCAAGCATAGCTGGAACGAAACCAAAATTTGAATACTATTTAAAAAAAGCAGATAGCGAATATTGAAGAACTACAGGGTCATAACTACACTATACAGCGTTTCACGTTAAGAACGAAACATTGCTTAGATATGCCAATGTATTTCTTTTGGACGATAAAAGCGCGCCGATGCCACGCCGTACTGATTAGAATTAATCGTATATCGGCAGTCGAGTAGCCACCCGTGCCCGAGAGGTTTGGCAACACTGATCTCCATAAGTGCAATGTTCCGTTCGTAACGTGAAACAAAGTTTAGCAACAACTGATTTTTTAGCAAAAAGAATAAAGCTTCCAAATTATCTAACTGCTGCATTTTCGACAAAAGATAATATGGCAACAAAAATAAATATTAATTGTATAATAGACCCCGCTAGCGAAAATATTCTGATTTCTGATTCGATTTTTTTGCACAAATTTACTCAAAAAGACATCCTTATAACAGGCTGCCGGGCGGTGCAGTGGTCGAACAATTGTTTAAACAATTTTATCTACTCTGTCATATTATGTATAAATTTTTAGTTTGTGAAAACTGTCATTATAGATAGCAGTGCGTGAAGAGTTTAAAGTGTGCGTGAAGTAACAATGTATTTTTTCTACAACCGTTTTAAAAATGCAATTTTTAGCATTCCATACGAGCGTTAAAAATGCTACTTTAAGGCACTAGTGCTTTCAAATTTTTAAAGCACTGCAGTTAAAAGTGAATTGTCAAATTGTGAAACGTCAAAATATTTATATTTCATTTATTAACATTTATATTAATAGTACAACTAGCGCAATTTGAAAAACGTGGTTTAAAAGGTTTTTTAAAATTTATTAAACTGTATTATTGCATTTTTAACACGTTTGTAGAAAATAGTTATTTATGAAACAGTTCGTGAAGTATGCCTTTTGCGAACGCACGCGATTTTTAGAGCACGAGCGACAACGGAGCGAGTGCTATAAATCGCGTAAGTTCGCAAAAAGTACTTCACGCACAGTTTCATACAATATTTTATCTACGATAAACAAATAAAAAAAGCTGTAACTCTTCGTCACTGGAATTCATTTCTATCCTACAATTTTTAGAACTTTGACATTTAAAAATTCTAACTACTTTCAAACCACAAAACTGTCAAAACTTTTGTTGTAATTCATTGCTCATATTGTCATCACCATGACAACTCGAAAGTTAAGGATTGTCACCATGACAACGCGAAGGTTAAAACAGTGCGAAAAAGTAAATCCCATTTAAAATACAAAAAAGCTGTAACTCTTTGTCACTGGATTTCATTTCTATCCTACAATTTTTAGAACTTTGACATTTAAAAATTCTAACTACTTTCAAACCACAAAACTGTCAAAACTTTTGTTGTAATTCATTGCTCATATTGTCATCACCATGACAACTCGAAAGTTAAGGATTGTCACCATGACAACGCGAAGGTTAAAACAGTGCGAAAAAGTAAATCCCATTTAAAATACATTGTTACTTCACGCACATTTTAAATCCTTCACGCACTGCTATCTATAATAACAGTTTTCACAAACCAAAAACTTATACATAATATGACATAGAGTAGATAAAAAACAAGTTTATGTAACGGTATAATATTTTCACTAAGAATTTTTAGACATTCCCCTCGAGTGTAGACAACCAGTTCTACCTTTTACGGGTCATAGGTTTAATGGTTTTAACAATTAACAAAAATATTGTATTTTATAAATTTATAACGTTTGTAGAAAAAATATTGTATGATGTAAGTGTTAAAAAGTAAATTTTTAAGGCACTCATGTGAATTGCAGAATTCGCTTCACTCATTCTGCAAACTTTCACATGCGTGCCTTAAAATTGTACTTTTAAACACTTATATCATAAATAACTATTAAATGGGATATACTTTTTCGCACTGTTTTTGACACACTTTCATGTAATCAAATATCCATGAAACAAAAAGGGAAATAATTGTTTTCGTCGGCATCTACTATGAACTAAATCTTTTCATTATAAATATTTTGGGAGTTATAATCTTCGCGGAGACGCATATAAAAAAAATTGTAATCGCCAATACTTATCAAAGAGTTATTATTTTCACTGGAAATGTATTAGGAATCACATTAAGCATAAGTACCAGCGATTTTATCTACTCTATGTCATATTATTTATAAGTTTTTAGTTTGTGAAAACTATTTGTGAAATGGGATTTACTTTTTCGCACACTTTCATATATAGTATTTTTACTACAAAAGCGATATTACGTAGGTCAAAATTTTTGACGTAAGAGAACTGTCAAAACATTAGAATGTGACTTTTCATTATTGCCATGTTTATAATAAACATGGCAATAATGAAAAGTCACATTCTAATGTTTTGACAGTTCTCTTACGTCAAAAATTTTGACCTACGTAATATCGTTTTTGTAGTAAAAATACTATAATCAAATGTCCTTAACTTTCGCGTTGTCATGGCGATGACATAATGAGCAATAAATTACAACAAAAATTTTGACAGTTTTGTGGTTTGAAAGAAATTTTTAAATGTCAAAGTTCTAAAAATTGTAGAATAGAAATGAATTCCAGTGACGAAGAGTTACAGTTTTTTTATTTGTTTATCGTAGATAAAATTTTGTATGAAACTGTGCGTGAAGTACTTTTTGCGAACTTACGCGATGTATAGCACTCGCTCCGTTGTCGCTCGTGCTCTAAACATCGCGTGCGTTCGCAAAAAGCATACTTCACGAACTGTTTCATAAATAACTATTTCATATTTAGAAAGACTGAATTTTTATACACATTTAGAAAGAAAACAATTGTCCTAGGACAATTAGGGACGAAGTTAGCCCCCCTTTTTTTAATTCACATGTTCTTGCAAAATAATTTTGCAATATTTAGAATTATTTTTTGTCATTTTTTTTATTTAATTAATAGTGTAAATCTTCTTCTTCCATGAACTATCCAAAGTATTACTGTAACTTCATCGTTTTCTGACTTATAGTGTTGCAAAAAAATGAATTTGGGATAAACAAATTAAATAACTTTTAAACTATTTTACCAATTGCTTTGAAATTTTTTGTATGATTTAAGCACCAGAAGTGTCAGCATTCCGTTTAACAAGAAGGTTCTAAGTTAATTTTTACATAAGTGATGAATATTTATAAAAACTCAAAATTTATTATTTATTTTGCAATTTTCTAAGCAACCAATAAAGATAGACTTTCAGCGAACGCCATATTGAAGTTTTTTATACGACTTTTCTTTATATGAGTTTCTTACTTTCAAATTTGTTTAAAATGCTTAACTTTTTGGTAATAGACGAAAAAAGCGAAAATTTACCGTTTTTTATCTTCATTTGTTTATAACTATGTATATCATAAAAATCGGCTGCAGGAAACATATAGGTTTTGTTGTTTATTTGGGTTTATATGACTGCGGACACTAAATCCATTCGCCAATACATATAGGTTATTAATATAGATGTTCATACTACTCAAAAAATGTGGTTTCGGCCTGGGGGTTGTGTCAGCAACAGCATATTTTTTCCTTATTTCTCTGAACTATTACTGGATTATAATAAAGCGTGTTGCATTGCCTAACTATTAGTCATGAAACTTAAATTATTTATTAATTCTTAACAAGTTTTAATAGGTTGGAATTGAACAAATTGTTGTGTAAAAACTAATTACCAAATGACGTATTATCAACAAATGTCTTACTTTATTTTTATATATTGAAATCTGAACCAATTTGAAAACAAATACGCATTTTTAACATAGTAGGTCGTTAGGTTTATAAAAATTACTATTAGATAAAATTAATTGGAGATTTTTTTAAATAATTGTTGATTAAATAATAGCGGATGGATAATGGAAATGATTTTTAGTACTTGTTTATTTTATATCGTCCCTGCCATTTCCAACTATCGAATATGAAAAGTGGTACTTTTCAGGAGAGCAAAATAACTCTTTTTAGCGACTCCTAAATCAACGCATTGACAATTGGAAAAAATTTTATTTTTTTTTTATGTAATGTTTAATCCTTGTTAGATTAATAACAAATTTGAACTGCGTATCATTTTTTTCTTTCCAAAAAATAACATTCGTTACTTTGCTTTTTGTATTAATCAAAGATTTGTTTCAGTCCGGTGATTCAAAGTAGCGAATGTATAATAGCGAATAACTGTATAATCACATAATGAAAATCCGTTAAAATGAAATCATAATCCGCCTCACAAGAATTTCTTGGAAGCGATACTGAAACGTTACGGAAAACGTTACTGGAAGCGATACGGAGTTGAATCCTGGACACTCACTGAAGCAATGGAGAAAAAACTTGAAGCCTTCGAGATGTGGCTATACAGGCGAATCCTAAGGATATCATGGACGGACAAGATAACCAACGAGACCGTATTACTAAGAGTGGGCAAAGAAAGAGAGGTGATGTATACCATTAAAAGGAGAAAGTTAAAATATCTCGGACACATAATGAGAAACGGCACTAAATACAGATTACTGAAGGTAACCCTTCAAGGTAAAGTATTCGGAAAGCGAGGAATTGGGAGAAGAAGAATATCATGGTTAAAGAACCTGAGGAAATGGTTCACCACAATAACAACTAATCTATTTAAAGCATCAGTTAATAAAATAATTATAGCCCGAATGATCGCCAATATTCGAAACAATAGGCACTAAAAGAAGAAGAAGATACTGAAACAAAATCGCACAAATTGTAAACACGTGCATTTTGTTCTTCTCAGCAGTTTAGCATTTTCGACAGTTTACAGATTATAATTATTGAATAACTGTTACAAATTACAACACAAACTCACGAATGTGACACATTCGACATTTAGCGTTGTACAAAATATACCTTTAGTTATTTATATTTATACAAAACCAAGGTATCGAAAATACCATTTTCGTCAGTTTGCAGTCAACCAAATGGAAAAATGTTCATATTCGATAGTTTAAACAGCATATTTCCCGCGCTCCTAATCAAGCTACAATAATGAGAATTTGCCACAAGATGTATCACGTATAATGCGAGGACAAGGTGTCGAATCTGAAAAACCCAATTTTTCACATTCGATAGTTGGTAATAGTAGGGTCGATATATTCGTTAAACCTGTATCATTTTATGTTGACCTTACCGGATATCTGAAGATAGACGGTAAATTGTAGTGTCCGAAACCGGTCGTTCTATGAATGGTTAAGTCTGGATTCTATTTCTAAAACCCATTTGAAATGGACTTACATATGCAACCCATTGATCATGTTTCTACTTTTCAGTTGTCTAATTAGCCGAAGCCCAAAGTTATTTGTGTTCTACGGTTGTTGTTCTTCTGCGGTTGTCTTTCATTTCATTTCTTCGGTGATAATTATTGTTCTGGATAGTTGTGAACAATATTAAATTTCTGGCAGTTATTATATTGATGCCCTCACTTGCCTTTATACAGGGTGTCCAGACACTCTACCGACAAACGAAGACAGGAGATTCCTCAGATAATTTTAAGCCAATTTAACCAAATTCACCTAGTCCGAAAATGCTTCCTAAGAGAGTTAGAGCTCTTTGAAGATGGCGTCTTGTAATTAGTTTTTCTTAAATGCCTCCAGAACGCTTCTAGTTAGAAAAACGAAAATTGGTACACATATTTATCTTCAAGAGTTAAATCGTTTCCGTTCATTGTAAATTTCTAGTACCAGTCATAGGCGTCCGTTTTGGGTGGGGCAACGGTTATTAGATCGCATAACTTTTTTGTCTTTAACTTTTAAGCATTTTTGATACTGGATTATTAAATTGTGAGGTATTCTAATACTAAAAGGTACTCATGCTTTAAGTCGGTAGGACACACTGTTTTCTAGAAAAATCGATTTGAAAATTTTTCGTTTTCTGAATTTAAAAAAAAAATTCTCAAAAAAACGGTTTATTTTACCAACTTAAAGCAAGAGTAACTTTTAGTACTAGAATACCTCATAATTTAATAATCTAGTGTCAAAAATTCTTAAAAATTATAGACGAAATAGTTCTGCGATAAAATAACCGTTGACTTGCCCAAAACGGACGCATATGATCGGTACCAGAAATTCGCAATTAATGAAATCGATTCATCTCTGGAATATAAATAAACGTAGCAGTTTTCGTTTTTCTAATATTATATTCATACTTTTTTTTAATTTTTTTTTTGATATTCAAAAAACAAAAAAATTTCAAATCGATTTTTCTAGAAAACGGTGTATTCTATCAACTTAAAATATTAGTACCTTTTAGTACTATAATACCTTACATTCTAATAATCCAGACTCAAAAATGCTTAAAAATTAAAAACAAAAAAGTTATGCGATAATATAATTGTTGCCCTACCCAAAACGGACGCCTATGACCGGGACTAGAAATTTGCAATCGACGGAATCGATTAATCTCTGGAAGATAAATATGTGTACTACTTTTCGTTTTTCTATATAGAAGCGTTCTGGAGATATTTAAGAAAACTAATTACCAGACGCCATCTTCAAATAGCTCTACCTCCTTTAGGAAGCATTTTCGGACTAGATGAAGTTCGTTAAATTGTCTTAAAATTATCTGAGGAATCTCCTGTTACTTTTTCCATTCAGATTTCTTTTGTCCTTGCCCTTCACGATTTCATCCTGTAATGGGCCACATAATTTTTTCAATATATTTCTCTGCAATATTCTGAGTTATTTCCTCTTTTTGAGTCTCAACTTCGAAGGTTGTTTCTGGGCAAATTAGGGATCTGTAAATAATCATTTTGGTTCCTCTACCTAATAATTTGTATGTCATCAATCTTTCATTAGCATATAACGTATGGTTTTCGTATATATAATGTACGGTCAGTTGTAATAGAAAAAGACCTCGAACAACATTTATATTTCTCTTCATTTATTATTTGATATACGTTTTTTCTGTGATTATATTATTCAATGTCATATAACAAATCAATTTTCTATGGCTAAAAGTGAATGAGTCTGAAAGAATACCTAGATTACAAAGCAGAATTGGCACCATATTAGCTAAAGTTTGGCATCAAATACAGATGAAATCATGCCAAATTTCTTTAAGGCGAGCACGATGCTCTTGACATTCGAAGGTGTTCCATACAGTGGCGGATCTAGAAATGTGCCTTGGGGTGGAACTTTCAATGAAACACCAACCAAAAGATCTAAAAAAAGATAAACTCAAACTACATATATAGACATAAATATTATATTATATCCATTAAATTCCCTTAATTTGCCTACCTAGCGGGTTTATTGTGTTGAATGTGTTTGTCTATGGTGTAAGTTTCATACATTTGGATCCCCTCGTAGATTCGCCCAGATGATACTTATTGCATATTCTAATCTAAGGTTTTGTAGTAATATTGTATAATAATTGTTATTCATCGTTCTCCTAGACCTGGCCTGTACTAACGAAGTCCATTAATTTCCAACAACAATAGTCTATTATAAAAAAAACTTCATGTATTATTGACCACAAAAATTGAAAACATAATAAATAATTCATACAGACGAGTTGATCGAACTTTACACTTCAAATAAAAAATAAATATGTGCGATGAAAAAAATAACAACACGTCAGTCCCACTAGACACTTTTTATGTTCACTTGTCAGGAAATCGTAAACCATTACTATTTCTGAATGGAGAATAATGATTTATTATTTGACGTAAGAATAAGACCTTAAACGAAGCTCAATTCGGTCCCTATATTCTTTGGTATTTATGGTTGTAGCGTGGACATATTTCTTAAAATATACAAAAATATTCTTAACGGGTCAAATATACTCCACAGAACAAACAAGGGAAGGCAGTTACAATAAAAATAAAGCAAAAAAATGAAATAATAATAGTCCAGCCGTCAGAGACTAAAAAATACAACTGAATTTGCCGAAAATGTCAATTTGAGAGCCTAAAAAGATGCATAAAGTTTATCACTCCTACCCTGCTCCTACCCTCGGCATACCCCCTAAAATACTAATACAAACCTTCTAGGGGGGACGGAGAAAACATCTATTTACCAAGAATCTGTTACCAAGAAATGTATTTACGCATTAGAATGAAAATGTTTATGAGCACTTTTTGTGTAAAATGAACCGTTTTCTCAGAAAAAACTATTTAATCTACCCGCGACTTTGAATGTCAGTTACGCGCGCAAGATACTTTTAATCAACTTAAAGGTAAAAATTCGATATTTTTTTATAAGAGTGTCCTGTTGACTATTGACAAAAATCAAAATGCCTTTTAAAGGTGAAGAATGCAGCTTTCGTATGCAATTTTTGCATTTTGCCTCAAATGACGTCCGTTTCCATGAAGCTGTCAAATACATAAACGTTGCGCGATTTTTGCATTGCATTGACCGGTCGTTATGGAATTTCCATTGTTTAATCTTCAAACTCTGTAACATGGAATTTCAATTTTGAGTATTAGCAACAAATATGAGGCATTTGAAATATGCCTAAAAAATGCTGAATTTAAACTTTCACGTTACAAACGATCTCATGTCACGAGGAATGCTTCTACGAAGAAGACATTGGGAGGAAATTTGTCGCTGAAGTTGTGTAGTTTTGAAAAATATGCTTGTGCAATCGAAAAAAAGTAGTTTTAAACGTTTTTGACTTTAATCTGAATAAAGCTCAATCAAATCCATTAAGTGGACATTCTGCCACGATTGGTCACACTCCAAAATGCCACCAAGTAAAAATATTGGCAAGGAAAGGAAATCATAACAAAATACTGTTTTTAGACTGAATGTTTTTAGAAACGTGTTTAATTAAAACTACACAAAACATCTTGAACAAAATATCAGACATTGGGATGAACAGTGCAGGAAAAAGAAAACTAAATAAATTAAATTGTTCATGTTAGGTTACACGGTTAATTTTATAATAATATCCTCACAAAGGTAAGCCTGTATACAGTGATGAGCGTGCTAATAACCGGCAAAATAGCACAAAAGATGGAAAACGTATTAAGTTGTGAAATAAACAGAAATGAAACTAATCTAGTTGGGAAATCTAGCGATATTAACCAAAAAATTTACGTTATATTGATTGTTTCCCACCTTTAGACGTATCGGACGAGTTTAGCAACTGCCACTGTCACAGTGAGAGTTTTAGTTGACACACTCCTCTGATACGTGTAAAGGAGGGAAACAATCAATAAAATGTGAATTTATATGTTAATATCGCTAAATATCCAAGCTCGATTAGTTTCATTTCTTTTTATCGCACAACTTAATACGTTTTCCATCTTTTGCACTATTTTGCCGGTTATTAGCACGCTCGTCACTGTATAATGATACTTTTATAATAAACAACTTTTTATAATACCAAATGAACAGAAAATTTTACATGACATAGAAAGTAAGGCCACCTATTGAGAAAACTAGTAGCGCCAAATTTTGAGAAACGTGAGAACTAATTTTACCATATAACATTTAAAATGGTTTAAAATTCCATATAAAACTGAGCTGCTGTTGCTAAAAAGCTGTTGAATATTGCGTTGTCATCGAGTTCTGAGCTATTCCGAAAATTTCAGATCTCTAGCTAGTCGGGGAGTATGTTTATAATCGATTACAAGATTTTTCCCGGACAAAGTGACAAAGAAACAGACAAAGAAAAGGCGAAAGTATATAAAAACGTGGTAATAAATAACAACGTCATTCTATAATGTAGTAATTGTTTTAGTATGTTTTTTATAAAGAGTTAAATAAACTCTAAAGATCAAACAAACCTTAAAGAGTTCTACAGCTATCATAAGATTTCTTTTATATTACAGTCGAACCCGCTTATTGGAATAGCCTACGTGCCAAGCAAATATATTCTTATAACCGGGGTATTCTAATAACCGATCATTGGTGGCTAGCCGTAATAAGTGTACCGAATGTACGTAATAATAGTACATACTATGTTAATATGTATATGTATTTGGTTTTAGGTCTTTTTATGTCAATAATACAATAGCGTAACGTATTTATTAAAAAACCAAATTACATTTAGTCCAGAAAGCCACTGCGCATCCGCTAGGAAAAATATTCTGATTCGGATTTTTTGCACAATCTTACTCAAAAAGTAACTTACCTTTTAACAAATTTTAACAAATTCAAAAAATTTTTAAACGTTTTTTTTTTGTTTTTTTTTGCTAAAATAATTTTTTTGCATGGAAAAAAGTGTTTTTAGGTTTTTTGGATCATTCCAAACAGAAAATGTATTTAGTGACTTTTCTCTAAAAATGATAGTTTTTGACATATAAATGATTAAAAATTGAAAAATTGCGAAATCGGCCATTTTTAATCCTCAAAAACTATGTGAAAAACTGAAAATTTGAATGTTGCCCAGGTAGGTAGATATTCTTTAAACATCGATTGATGGAATCCCGAAGAGTTTTTTGCAATACAATATACAAATCTCCTTTGTTTTTTAATTGCTAATCAAACGTGCGCGACACTATTTTCCACAGACAGTATGGTGCAAATGAAAGGAATAAATTCGTTATTTCGTAAACCGGCGACTTTAAGGAAAAATCCCGAAACGGGTGGATTAAGTTATGATATTGTGGCATATATGGTATACTAGTGACGTCATCCATCTGGACGTGATGACGTAATCGATGATTTTTTTAAATGAGAATAGGGGTCGTGTGCTAGCTCATTTGAAAGGTTCTTTAATTCTCTATTCAGTAACATAAACATGTACATAATTATTTATACAGGGTGTCCAAAAAAATTTTATTAAATTAAATTATTTGGCAAAAAAAGAAGTAGAAGGACACCCTGTATAAATAATTATGTAAATGTTTACATTACTGATTAGAGAATTGAAGAACCTTTCAAATTAGCTACCACACGTCCCCTATTCTCATTTAAAAAAATCATCGATTACGTCATTACGCCCAGACGAATGACGTCACTAGTATACCATATATGCCACAATATCATAACTTAAAAATAAAAATCGACCTGTTTCGGGATTTTTCCTTAAAGTCGCCGGTTTACGAAATAACGAATTTATTCTTTTCATTTGCACCATACTGTCGGTGGAAAATAGTGTCGCGCACGCTTGATTAGCAATTAAAAAACAAAGGAGTTTTGAATATTGTATTGCAAAAAACTCTTCGGGATTTCATCAATTGATGTTTAAAGAATATCTACCTACCTTGGCAACATTCAAATTTTCAGTTTTTCACATAGTTTTTGAGGGTTAAAAATGGCCGATTTCGCAATTTTTCAATTTTTAATCGCTTATATGTCAAAAACTATCATTTTTAGAGAAAAGTCACTAAATACATTTTCTGTTTGGAATGATCCAAAAAACCTAAAAACACTTTTTTCCATGCAAAAAAAATTATTTTAGCAAAAAAAAAACAAAAAAAAAAACGTTTAAAAATTTTTGACCACCTTTTGGTCCTGGCAACATGCAAATTTGTTAAAAGGAGTCCTTTTTGAGTAAGATTGTGCAAAAAATCTGAATCAGAATATTTTTTCTAGCGGATGCGCAGTGGCTTTCTGGACTAATTATATGTATTATGTGGATGCATACAGTAATTAACAGCAATATATAGATTATGTAAATATTTTCGTATTAAAATACATAATATACTTAATAAGAAAATTATTTATTTAGTCTTGAAAAATAATCGGTAATTGTAGCTTGTTTTTTTGTTTCATAAAATACTAGTCACTTTTGTTGCTCTAAGTTTAGTCCTGTCGCCAGTGGGGGTACGACGGTCTCCTTAATTCAGATGGACTTACCCAAGTTTTTTATGTATTTTGACCCGTAGAACATGAATTTTTTGGGTAACTTATTAAATCTTATCGATCCGGATGTCGTTAAGATTGTTATAAACAAAGAACTTGAGGAATCTTATAACAGCGGTTTTTTGCAAAACAAAACATTTTTTATATTTTTTGGGTCATTCTAAGCAAAAAATGTTTATACAAGTTTTTTCGTAGAATGCATAGTTTTCGACATTAACGCGGTTGAACTTTCAAAAAATCGAAAAATTGCAATTTTTGAACCCGAGTAACTTTTGATTGAAAAATAAAATAGCAATTCTGCTTACTGCATTTGAAAGTTCAAGTCAAATTCTATCGGTTTTGATTACTTTCATTCCTAAAAATTAATTTTTTTATTGTTAAACAAAGCTATAAACACATAGTGATTGAATGATGTTTTCAATGCATTTCTCATTTGAAATCGAACGCATACAGATAATTTCTACGTAGATTACGTACATTAAAATGCATGCATTGGGCACGGGAAGCACTATGTGTTTATGGCTTTGTGTAACAAATAAAAACTTAATTTTTAGCAATGCAAATAATCAAAACCGATGGAATTTGACTTGAATTTTCAAATGCAATAAGCAGAATTGCTATGCCTGTTCGCTAAACTCAGACACAACTGGCTAGTGATTTTAGTTGGTAATTTTTTTGTTTTTGGCCAATTTTGCCAAAATTGGCAAAATTACTAACAATTTAGTAATTATTAACTATTTAGTAATTATTTTTTCGCCAATTTTACCAAATTGGCAAAATTACTTACCAAAATCACTAGCCAGTTGAGTCTGAGTTTAGCGAACCGACTATATTTTATTTTTTAATCAAAAGTTATTTGGGTTCAAAAATTGCACTTTTTCGATTTTTTGAAAGTTCAACCGCGTTTATCTCGAAAACTATGCATCCTACGAAAAAACTTGTAGGACTATTTTTTGCTGAGAATCACCCAAAAAATACAAAAAAATGTTTAGTTTTGCGAAAAATCGCTGTTATGTAATTCCTCAAGTTCTTTGTTTATAACAATCTTATCGACATCCGGATCAACTGTTACCCAAAAAATTCGTGTTCTACGGGTAAAAATACATAAAAAAACTTGGGTAAGTCCATCTGAATTAAGGAGGCCGTCGTACCCCCTCCCCTGGCGACAGGACTAGTTATAAAAATTAGAAAAATTTACAATGGTTTGGCCATCCCGAAAACGTTATTATAACTTTACAAGCGACTAGAATGGGCGAACTGTTTCTTAAAAATTTTATAACAGGCAAGTGGGTGGCAATATGTATAGTTTGTAGACGAAGGAAATTATTTTGCTACTGAATTTGTTGGTAAACGATTGAATTGGTACACATAACAACGCAATAAAATATTTATTACCTATCTGACAAACCCAAATAATATAAATAAAACAGCACTACAGGCCTTCGAAGCCCTTGGCGAGAAACCATAATACAAGACATAATTTAAATTTTTAGGAAATTCGAAATTGTAGGTAAAATTTATTCGTTGACCTGAAAAATATTCTAATAAGCGGTATTGTTTTATTTAGCTGAAACATATTCTAATAAGCTTAATTTATTAAGAAGTAAATGGAAACGTTTCGGGACCTCAAATTTATATTCCATAAACCGGGATATTCCTATAACCGGTACTCTAATAAGCAGGTTCGACTGTATGTGTATACCTAGTGGTTTTGATGGGGAGAATGTAAACATTACCTACTAATAAAAAACGTTCATTTATAACAATAAAAACGGCTCTTTTAATTCTAATATGTACATCATCATGATTAAGAGAATCCTTTAAAGGAACGTCTCTGTCTCACATACATTTCATTAAGTTTTAAATTGAATTTAGTCCCAATGATCCAGAGTTAAAAGCCTCTCTCCTTCTATGATCCTCAAATTCATTATAGTCGGAAATATTCTATTACGCATCTAAAATTCAGTGACACGCCCAGCTTCATCCGATTACCAAACGGCATTATCAAAATCTTCGAAGTTGTCCTGACTTGGTTGTCAAGCGAGCGTTGTCGACATAATGCTCTTATACATAACGTTCTCACAATGGCATTGTGTGATACCAGGCTTCTTATTCCGTGCCTTACATTGTTTGCTCTTCCTTCATCTTCGAGATTTTTGTTTGGGGATTTACTAACTTGAAAGTAGATCAGTCCCGTGTTATTGGTCGTCAATACGTGAAGTTATAAAACGTATATTATTCTATTCGATTATACAGGGTGTAACAAAAAGGCAGGTCATAAATTAAATCACATGTTCTGGGACCAAAAATAATTCGATTAAACCTAACTTACCTTAGTACAACTGTGCACATAAAAAAGTTACGATAGGAGATACGATACTCTACACGATGCGCTATGCAGATGACCAAATTGTAATGGCTCAGGACAAGGAAGATCTTGAATATATGGCAAGGAAACTAATAGAGGAATATAGAAAATGGGGTCTGGAGGTGAATACCAAAAAACACAATCTCTATGCGTAGGAAGGGAAGAAACGGAGAACCTGAACCTGGAACAGGAGACAATTGCAAGCTGCAATGAATACATATATGTATCTGGAAATAAAAGTAACGAGTACAGAACGAAACGAAGAAAGTATCAAAGAAAGGCTAGTAAAGGGAAAACAGGTGATAGAGAGCCCTGAATTCGGTACTGTGTCAAAAAATGTAAAAACAAAAAATAAAGTCATCATTCTCTTTGCCTTATCCCTATGCGGGGTCGGCTTCTCTAATTGCATTTCTCCATACAATTCTATCTTGGGTCATATCAATATTAATCCCCTTTACCAACATGTCCTGTCTAATCGTCTCCCCCCACGTCTTCTTTGGTCTTCCTCTCCTACTCCTTCCAGGAATCTGCACTTCAGCAATTCTTCGTATTGGGTGATTAGCGTCTCGACGTTGAACATGACCAAACCACCTCATCCTATGCTCTCTCATTTTGGCATCTGGCATTATATAAGAAAAAGTTTACAATTCTACATCCCCTTCATTTTACAAAAATTGGGAAATACGGGGTGAGAAATATTTTCTCGTGAGTGAAAAAATATACGTTCAAAATAGGCCCGGAATTGGATAAAATGACTTATTCTAAGCAACTTTTGTTCTATAGAGTTTTTTCACTAAGTCAATACTTTTCGAGTTATTTGCGAGTGAATATGTTCATGATTCATCTTCATCATCATCATTTGGCTCTACAACTCTATGTGAGTCTTGGCCGCGTTTACTATTTCCCTCCATTGTTGTCGGTCCTGAGCAGCTATTTCCCATTGCTGTACTCCCATTTTGCGTAGATCGCTGGCTACTGCGTCCTTCCATCTTTTTCTTGGGCGACCAACTGGACCTAGATTCCGTGCACTGTAGATATCTACATGTCGCTTTCTATCGATATTTGAATATCAAAGTATATGAATTTTTAGCTTTAATTGAATTATTTTCTAGTTTTGCTCTAGTTTATCAATTAGAGTATAACCTAGAAAAACTAGAAAATAATTCAATTAAAGCTAAAAATTCAAATATTTTGATATTCAAATATCGATAGAAAGCGACATGTAGATATCTACAGTGCACGGAATCTAGCTGCTGGCCTTTTTCCATCGGGCCTTTCCCAGAATGTGGCGTTTAGAATTCTTTCGTCACTTGATCTTAGTACGTGATCCGCCCATCGTATTCTGTTTGATTTAAATAAGATTAACACAATAAAATATGTTTTTGGACGGTTTTTCGGAGATAACTCAAAAAGTAAGTATTTTAGCGAAAAAAATATTCTTAGCAAAAATATAGCTTATAAAAAATTAAAAAAAATGGTGTACGCGTGAGGTCTGCAGACCCAGTATAAGCAGAGTTGTAGCTAATGAAAAGTAGGTTCTTCTTCGTCAAATTCCAAATCGAATATTTCAATGTGAAATAACCAAAAAACAGAGCACTTTTCGGGGAAAATTCATTACAACTTTTTTAAAGTGTTTAAAAAAAGGTTTATTTTTGTTTTTTAAAAAAATTTCTAACATTAAAAATAAGTGCGTTACGCTCAAAATGTTGTTGGTCCTGTTTATTTTTTGGTACAAAAATCGCGAAAATCACCCCCTAATTAGCTTTCCAAATAAAATTAATCGTCGTAACCGCTTCACAAGTTACTTTACTTATGTATTGTTTATATTATCTATAAGTTTCATTGGTTCAAAGTGCTCAGTTTTGAAAAAAATTGGGTTTAAAATAAAACATTTTTTTTAATTTTGAAAAAAAAATGGAATTGTTTATGGAATTAACTTAAAAATTATTAGTAATACCAAAAATTTAAAGATTAATAAAATGTAAATACGTGTTGCTTTTCTGAATATTTTTCCTTTTTTGTCTACTTGTTATACAAAAATTGATTATGCTATGGCTGTACAAAATTTGCCTAAACTCGTGATTAGTTACTCGTTCAAGCCATTTTAACTACAGCTTTTTCAAAAATAAGCACTTTGAACCGATGAAACTTACAGATAATATAAATAATGCATAAGCAAAGTAACTTGTGAAGTGGTAATGATAAAATTTATTTGTGATGCTAATTGGGGGATGATTTTCGCGATTTTTTTACTAAAAAATAAAAGGGACCAACAATATTTTGATCACTTACTTTTAATGTTACAAGTTTTTTTAAAAAACAAAAATAATCCTTTTTCTAAACACTTTAAAAAAGTTGAAATGAATTTCCCCGAAAAGTGCTCCGTTTTTGGGTTATTTCACATTGAAATATTCGATTTGGAATTTTATGAAGAAGAACCTACTTTTCATTAGCTACAACTCTGCTTCTACTGGGTCTACAGACCTCAAGCATACACCATTTTTTTTTTCAGTTTTTTATAAGCTATATTTTTGCTAAGAATATTTTTTCGCTGAAATACTTACTTTTTGGGTTATCTCCGAAAAATCGTCCAAAAACATGTTTTTTTCTGTTAAAAATGAACATATTCACTTGCAAATAACTCGAAAAGTATTGACTTAGGGAAAAAACTCTATAGAACAAAAGTTGCTTAGAATTAGTCATTTTATCCAATTCCAATTTTATACTTATTTTGAATGTATATTTTTCACCTTCGAGAGGGGGTATTCCCCTCCATTTTTGAAAAATGGAGGGGATGTAGAATTGTAAACTTTTTCTTATATAATAATAGACAATTTCAACTACCTATTCCCAAATTTTCATCCTTCCTTTATTTTTTCTGGGGTCAGATTGTTCTTTGATCGGGCTAGTTCTGAGAAAGATGAATAAAGAAATGGAAATCTTAAATACCACCAAAACAAGAAAATTGGAATATCTCGGACATATTACACGTGGAGAGAGACACAGCTTGCTCCAATTGATTATGCAGAGAAAGATTCAAGGAAAAAGAAGCATAGGGAGACGCAGAATATCGTGACTGCGCAACCTGAGAGAATGGTACGGATGTACATCAAATGAACTTTTCAGAGCAGCCCTCTCTAAAGTCCGAATAGCTATGACGATTGCCGACGATTGATCTGACGATATATTTGCACCATATAGCTATTTGCTTACTTTAATAAAAACACTTTTATGATGATGTGCAAAGATAGAGTGGATCAACTATATAAGTATTTTTATCAATTTAGAAGAATACTTCATAAGAAAACACTTGCTCAGACAACTCAGTACGTAATCCACAAGGAAAAGAAAATTTTTTCTGTAGTGGCTGTATAGCATCAATCACAAAAATTGGAAATACTCTTTGTAAAAGGTATAAAATTTTTATTAAAAATCCCTTTAAGGGCTACATCACAACAAAACGTTTTCGATTTAAAAAAAAAATCATCATCATAGTTAGACAGATTGGATGCCAGCTGAGCCACCAAAGAAATATTCGGGTAAAAAACCCTTTAAATATAATATTATGGATGCATTAAAGGTGCATACTTCAATAAAATGCCTTATGATGGATACATAGCAACAAGGATAATGCCCTTAGGTAAGGTATTGAATTTCCCAACACGTGGGGTGCAAATTGAGTTGTTTACATTCCTATGAATTAATGGCAACTAGTTTATTATTACTAGTTGCCATTAAGTAATTGGAATGTAAACAACTCAATTTGCATCCCACGTGTTGGGAAATTCAATATCTTACCTAAGGGCATTATCCTTGTTGCTATGTATCCATCCTAATGTATTTTATTTAAGTATGCACCTTTAATGCGTCCATATTATATTTAAAGGGTTTTTACCCGAATATTTCTTTGGTGGCTCAGCTGGCATCCAATCTGTCTAACACTGATGATGATTTTTTATAAAATCGAAAACGTTTTGTTGTGATGTAGCCCTTAAAGGGACTTTTAATAAAAATTTTATACCTTTTACAAAGAATTTTTCCAATTTTTTTAACTCAGTACATGTTTCAAAGGAAAGAAACTAAAGGAAAACGCCCTAATATATTACGCTAGATGGTGTCAGGAGTTGAATAGAGAATTTACAATTGTTTCCATGCAACGCGCATTGGTGTGGTTGGAAATTTTTAATACGGTCTCGGAAAAGATTTATACGTGCCCAATAATGTCGATATTGGACTGAGGCCAAACTCAAAAACGACGCGCCGATTGTGTTTATCGAAATTCAGCAACTAAATCCCGAGCGCATTTTGTTTTATTGAAAGTTTTATAGGTATCTTGAGGACGGAAAAAAGTAGATAAAGTGCACTGTTGGCGTGTTCTTGGGGCCATTATAAAATAGATGGGTTTGTTCTTCGGAAAGGAAATAGGTCATATTTAATTTAGTTTTGTAACTGAAAAGGGCTCTATTTAGTTTAGCACCCTGATGTGTATACAAAATGAACAAAGGCGTCGTTGCTCACAATCGGAAGAGATGTGGGTGTGGTTGTTTGGATCTTTCTTACTAGCTCAGAAATAGGAATGAAAATTGAAGTAAAAGAAAAAAGAATTACAAGATGATACAACAGTGGTCCATTTACATTAAATCATTAGATCAATGGGTATGATTTTCTACAAAAAATACTGTTAGTCGGTTCGCTAAACTCAGACACAACTGGCTAATGATTTTAGTAAGTAATTTTGCCAATTTGATAAAATTGGCAAAAAAAATAATTACTAAATAGTTAATAATTACTAAATAGTTAGTAATTTTGCCAATTTTGGCAAAAAGTAATTTTGCCAATTTTGGCAAAATTGGGCAAAAACAAAAAATTTACCTACTAAAATCACTAGCTAGTTGTTACCCCAGGGTAATAAGCTAGAAATAGACCATGTTCGGGACACTCAAAGATCCAGGTAGCCGACTACTTTTTTAGTTATTGTAGACCTACAGGAAGAAAACGTACCTGTTTTCTGCCTAGCGTTCGTGTCCGTTTTTTAATTATTAACAATTTAGTGCCAAAATCGCGATTTTTTCGATGTTTTGCACCCTATTCAAAAGCTAAATAGTTGACATAAAATTACAAAATTTAATTTTTTAGAATTGGCTAATTGGCTCTGCCAAAGCCATTTTTCAAAAAAAAAAAAATTTTAGAACATTAAAAAACTTTTAAAATGCCGATTTTTGAAAGAAAAAAGTTAATTTGTTACTACGCAAACTGCACAATAAGTGAACATCGTTATTTGTTAATAACTTTTACTAAAACTACCTTAGAACTTTAGTGTTTCACCCAAAGTTGGGTATTGGGGTACTTAACAAACCCTCAAAATTTGAGACCGATCCATTAATTAGTTTAAGAGTTATTCTAATTGTTTATCCCAGAGACCTTTATTTTGCAATAACATAAGACAGAAAATAATGAAGATAGGACAATTCTGCGTATGCCAAATTAGAAATCTGATGCTATCAAAATGTACTAAAAAAAGATAAAAAAGGTATATATTAAAATACCCTAAATAAGGGTCACGATACAAAACGTTTTCGGATTAAGGAATCCATCATCAGTGTTTAAAAGCCCTAAAATTAGTATAACCCAATTAATTTAGAGAAAAGTTAAAAATTGACAGAGGTTTTAAAAACAATAGGCCATACTTACAAAAATTGCATGCCTAAGCCACCAAAATGTATTGGGTAAAAACCCTTTAAATGTAAATGATATGGTTGTTTTACATATTTATGTTTACTTTAAAAATATTGTCCGTAGAAAAAATCATTTTACATATTAGAAAAGCTGGTATTTTATATGAATTTTTAAAAATGTAGGTAGTTCAATTGGTGACTAGTCATGGTAAGTGAAGGGGAAGCTGGGAGCCGACAAATGCACGAGTTCAAAAACTATAAAAGGCAACTTAAAACTATCATTTTCTATATATCGGGATCTACTGAATATATTTTGATCGTTCTTTTTTTAATTTGTATATAATTTTTCTGTACATTACAAATATGCAATTTGTCTAGACATTTATTAATTAATAAACAGTCTAATTTGTTTAAACAATTTTTGAAAAAATAATTTTTTCCCAAAAATGCATGATTTTAATCATACTATCGTTATTAATCATATAAAAAGTTAAGGTATACTTTAATAAATAAATTATCTTCAATAAATAATTATCTAATAAAAATCATTTATTTATTAAAGTGTACTTTAACTTTTTCTATGATCATTAATGATACTATGATTAAAAAAATAGATTTTTGTAAAAAATATATTTTTTCAAGAATTGTTTAAACAAATTAGACTGTTTATTAATTAATAAATTTATAAACAAATTACATATTTGTAATGTACGTAGAAATTACATACAAATTAAAAAAAGAAAGATCAAAATCCATTGAGTTGATCCGGAGATACAGAAAATTATATTCGTTTGAAATTACTTTTTCGGTATTTTAACTCAGTGGATTTGTAGGTTCCCCCTAGTAATCGTTTGAGCTACATTTTTGAAAAATCGTAGAGGGTGCTGTGAAGGTACAATATTTGTGCAAATTTTGTAAGAAAAAATACAAGTCCCATTCTTTAAAATGGCATTAATGAGATTCCTTAATTATTATAAACAAATTAGCTGTGAATTAAAAAAACATATGGCTAACTTTGTCCCAAATGAACCCAGGCTATTTTTTTTTTATTTGAAAATTCGTGTTAAAATACTATATTTTCGAATATATAAAAAGATTGTTTCTACGGACAACATTTATAACAAGTTATTCTAAATGTTTATAAACTACAAAATTTCAAAAATTTGGCATTAAGATTTTTGACTATATTAATTATTTTTTTATCGATTTTAATAAATTTTGATACTATCACTCTTCTACTTTCATTTGGCATACTCAGAATTGCTCTATCTTCATTATTTTCTGTCTTATCTTATTGCAAAATAAAGGTCTCTGGGATAAACAAATAGAATAACTCTTAATCTAATTAATGGATCGGTCTCAAATTTTAAAGGTTTGTTAAGCACGTCAATACCCAACTTTGGGTGAAACACTAAAGTTCTAAGGTAGTTTTAGTAAAAGTTATTAACAAATAACGATTTTCACTTATTTTGCAGTTTGCGTAGCAACACATTAACTTTTTAATTTCAAAAATCGGCTTTTTGAAGGTTTTTCAATGTTCTAAAAAACTGAATTTTGTAATTTTATGTCAACTATTTAGCTATTGAATAGAGTGCAAAAAATCGGAAAAGTCGTGATTTTTGCACTAAATTGTTAATAATTAAAAATCGGACGCGAGCTCTAGGCAGGAAACAGGGTTTTCTTCCTATAGGTCTACAATAACTAAATAAAAAAATATGGAAAAAAATTTTTAAGAAACGCTTTTCGTTAGTGACGAGTGACTAACATTAAAAATATTATAAAAAAATCAACTAAAAAGCCAAAAATAAAAAAAAAATTGAAGAAATTTAACACATTCGTCAAAGCGTGGCGCGTCTTCATCAAAAAAACGGTTTTCGACCCACGCTTTTTTTGTATCGAATGTGTTAGATTTCTTCAATTTTTTTTATTTTTGGCTTTTTAGTTGATTTTTTTATAATATTTTTAATGTTAGTCACTCATAACTAAAGGTTTCTTAAAAAAAAATTTTTATATATTTTTTTATTTTTTACTTTTTAGTCTTACACTTTTCAAACATTAAAATATATCGTCATGTTTATTAAAATATGCATAAAACATATGATGTACAAACATGAAAATTATTCGGAATCGGCAAAAAATTTGAAACTTTATTGTTTATTAATGAAGCATAACGTAAACAATTAACGTAAAAAGTCAAATTATGTATAGTTCATATATTTAGCAACAATCTGTAAAAGTTTCAAGTTTCTTCATTGTAAAAAACAAAAAAAGTTAAGCATTTTCCGTTAAAATCGTTTTTTATCTAAACAATTAATAAACGTAAAACAACTTTTTATTAATTATTCTTGTATTGTTCCCGCGAATGCATATGTCTGCAAATGTTTAGTCATTTACATTGCAGAAAAGGCAGTCAAATTACCGTCCAAAGATTTGACCCAAACGATTGAACTAAAGAAAAGCGTTAATTAATTAATACGCCAAAGCGAATTCTAATGTTAATTGTAGCACAAAACGTCTCTACCAGTGGTTTTTATAAGACTACCGAATTTGTTTAACCCGAATGTTAAACCCATTTGTTTGGTTAAAAACCCGAATTTGTTTAATTCGAGTTTTGGTTGAAGTTTTGTTTCGTATCGTATTGAAATTTGACACGAATAAGCGCCGATTTTTATATAACCAAATATATGAGCGTTCAAAATTTGAAACCTTATTGTTTATTTATGAAGCATAACGTAAACAATTAACGTAAAAAGTGAAAGTATGTATAGTTCATATCATTAGCTACAATCCGTAGAAGTTTCAAGTTTCTACTTTGTAAAAAGCGAGAGAATTTAAGCATTTTCCATTAAAATCGTTTTTTTTTTATTTAAACAATTAATAAACATAAAAAAAATTTTATTGACTATTCGTATATTGTTCCCACGAATGCAAATGTCTGCAAATTTTCATTCATTTGCATTGAAGAAAAGGCAATCAAATTAACGTCTAAAGATTTGACTCAAACTATTGAACTAAATAAAAGCGTTTAAAAAGTAGTCAGCTACCTGGATCTTTGAGTGTCCCGAGAAAATCCTTATTACTCTGGACTATGTGTCCGAGTTTAGCGAACTGACATATAGTAAATTTTTAACGGTTTCAACGACTCGACAAGATGCCTCCACTCTTCTCTGTCTTGAGCAATCTGCATCTAGTTCTCACTCCCATAGCTTTCAGACCTCCTGTTATATTATTTCGCCACCGGAGGCGAGGGCGTCCACGTGTTCTTTTTCCAGTTGGGACTTCTTCCCACGCCAGCCTTGTTGTTCTTTCGTCAGAATGTTCTTAGTTTCCTTACGATTTCCTTCCTTTGTTATCGTCCACGTTTGACCATACACTGTAACGGTCCGAAAGTCATTATTATTTTTGCTTCACCCAGTATACTTAAAATCATGTTTGTGTTTCAGTGTATTACGTAATTCGTTTCTCACAATGTTGGATTGATTTTGTGTTCTCATGGATATTGATATCTCTTTTATCCGAGGGACCTCGATATGTTTCATACCACCAAAAGAATCGGGACTCATAAATCTTTTACTAATGTATTTTTGGCGACTGTGAAACTGGAATATGTTATTTTTAAGCTGATTTCTTGCTGTGAATTCCTTTGCAGAGATAAGGGCTCTGAGTGTGTTTATGTAATACAACAAGTTTACACGTGCAATATTGCGAACGTTGCGAAAAAGCCTGGGAGAATATTGAGCTGAGATATAGCTATCAGAATTTCGTTTGGTTTAATCCTATTTGCTAGAGAAAGAGCTATTGCCTTTGAGGGCGTGGTTCAAGTTTGCTTAAATCTTTTTTTTTCGTTTTGAAATGAAGAGTGGAAATTGACTATTTTTTTTATTGGTAAAACCGGACATGGTTGAGTAGGATAGAAAAATGGAGAGATGAAATGAGTTTTGGGTTGTGAGGGAGTTCAAAGTGTATTCGAGATCAGTTCGTGGTAGTCTAGAAGAGAGATCGGTTCTGGTAGTCTAGAGTAAGAAGCTGGTGCCTTTCCGTCAGCAGGCTCTTTGCCTTGCTGACGGAGAAAATTGTTGATAATAGTTCAATGTAGATAGTTGTTTGTATTTAGTTCAGTTCAGTTTTTGTTCCAGAGCCATAGTAGGCTTAAGTGGCTGGTGTGGTCGAGGTTAAGCGAGCAAAAGAGGACTGGATGGAACAAAGATGTCGTGAAATGGAAGAACTACAAAGAGAACATGACGAGTTTAATATACATAAAAAGCTTAAAGAAATTACCTACACTCAGAGAAAAAGAACTCCTCACTTTATAAGAAACTCCAAAGGTAAAATAATTCTCGACTTGGATGAAAAAAAGGAAGAATGGACTAACTATATAAAAGAGCTCTTCCTGGATACGAGGCCACCACTTAACACCACAAAGTATACGAATACTGGTCCTAGTATTTTAAAAGCGGAAGTAGAGAAAGCCATCAAACAGAGCAAAAATGGGAAATCTCCAGGCCCTGACCAAATACCATCAGACTGGCTCAAACTTCTGGATGACGACAATGTCTCACAACTAACAAACATTTATAACCATATATACGAGACTGGCATGATGCCACAGATATGGTTAGAGTCTACATTTATTCCACTCCCAAAAAAGTCTAATACATCAGCATGTAAAGACTTTAGACTAATTAGTCTCATGAGCCACTCTCTCAAGCTACTTCTTAAGATAATTCTTAATAGAATCAAGCAGAAATGTGAAGAGACAATGGGAAACAAACAATTCGGTTTCAGAGAAGGATTGGGAACAAGGGAAGCTTTGTTCTCAATGTTAACATTACTTCAACGATCATGGGAAGTACAGAAACCAATTTACGTCTGCTTTATAGATTTTGAGAAGGCATTTGATAGAGTTCAACATGATAGGTTGTTTGAATATCTAGAAATGATTGGAATAGACGATAAAGATCTGAGACTTTTACAACATCTATATTGGAATCAAGAAGCTTCTATTCTGGTAGACGGCAAAGAAACAGACAAAATTTGCATTCAAAGAGGTGTCAGACAGGGTTGTGTGTTATCCCCAACTATGTTTAACGTATACTCAGAAATAATTTTTAATGAAGCCTTGGAAGGACAATGTGGAGTTCGAATCGGGGGAGAAACTTAACAACATCAGATATGCAGACGACACCGCGATCATGGCTGAAAATATCGAAGATCTTCAATTCCTTATAGATCGAGTCACTAGAGAATGCTCCAATAACGGACTTAACATAAATGCAACAAAGACAAAGTTACTTGTGGTTCGTAAACAAGACGTCGGCCCTATGCAACTAATTGTCAAGATGAATCAATAACAAAAGTTAACCATTTTAAATACCTAGGATGTTGGATAAACGAGACACTAAATCCGGATGAAGAAATTAAAACTCGTCTAGAAATTGCAAGAGGAGCATTTATGAAACTTAGATCTATTCTGAGCAACTCTCAGCTGAACTTACAACTAAGAATCAAGTTCCTAAAATGTTATGTGTATCCTGTATTACTATATGGATGTGAAACCTGGATCATGAAGGTTAACATGATGAACAAATTAGAAGCCTTTGAGATGTGGTCGTATCGTAGAATGCTCAGAATATCTTGGGTTCAACGCATTTCAAACAGAGAAGTCTTAAACAGAGTAGGTCAAGGCGAAGGTGACTTAATGAAGATGATAAAAAAGAGAAAACTTGAATATCTGGGGCATATAATGAGAGGTAGCAGATACAGGATGCTGCAGTTAATACTCAATGGAAAGATCGACGGAAAAAGAGGAATTGGTCGAAAGAAATATTCATGGCTCCGAAACCTTCGTCAATGGACTGGCTTATCAGCAGATCAATTGTTACATGCCGCACAAGATCGAGAACGATATCGGTAAATTGTTATGGAAGCTACCCACGCCTAAAAATTTGGGCACGGTACTTAAAGAAGAAGAAGTGGTCGTAGAGTGTAAATTCTCGACCGTATTTTGTGTTTCTAGTGATGGATTAAACTGATCCATTGGTTTTCTTTTATCGAAAAGTTTTTCGTTTTTTTTTATTAAGTTTAAATAATAATAATAGTATCCAAGTGTTGCATACAATAAACGAACAATGGAATTTCATCTCTAATATAATTAATAGCTGTACTTTATCTGTCAAAATGAGTGTCGTTATGTGCCGTGACAACAAATGTGCTGTGACATCAGGACAATGTTTAACACTTTAACTTCCGCATGGATGGACTATGGATCACCCACGGATAAAGAACACAAGGTACTTGCGCTATTTTTAATTGTTGAACTTTTACGTTTTCTCGCCAATTAGTAAAATGATTAAAGACTTTTTTTTTAACAACTTTGCTAAATTTTTATTTGTTTCAATAAAGTAAGAATTGTGTTTAATTATTAGATTTTCTTTACCAATCTCTATCGTTCTTATAAAGTAATCACGCATGAAAGTAGCCTAAGAGCACCAAGTATATTTTTATATTTTGTTTAATTTGGCATTTAACGTGTTAATAACATGGTGCTATACAAAATGGCACCCAACGTGTCGAGCTCTTCTTCTTTCTAAACCTTTAATGGGCTACAACATCACTACGGGTCATAATATGACGTCTTGTTAGGTGTATTTTTATACGTCTTCTTTCTTAATAATTGTGTCTTTGTACGTCTTGTTAGTTGCACCCCTTCCTCCACATACAAAGCCCACTTTAACATAGGATGCAAGTTGATAGGGGAGTTTTGTACGTTGTAATGTACCCCTACAGTCCGTAAAAAATATATCCTTATAAAAACTTGAGCGTGTCAGATTAAGACATAATAAGTTAGGTACATGAAGAATAGTACGTATTTTTCAAAAATCTGACGATTTACGCAGGGCATAAGGATTACGGAAAAAATATAATTTGAATATTTTCATGGGGACGATATAGCTAAGACCATAATACATATAGGGTGTACCAAAAGTAGCGAAATGGTCGAATATTTCGCGAAATGAACATCAGATCGAAAACTGAAAAATACGTGTTCAATATTTTTCAAAAATCTATCGAATGGCACCAAACACGACCCCCACTCTGGGAGGTCGTGTTTGGGGGGTGGGCAACTTTAAAATCTTAAACAGGAACCTTCATTTTTTATTGCAGATGTGGATTCCTTATTTAAACATAAGTAACTTTTATTCGAGACTTTTTCGAATTGTGGATAGATGGCGCTATAATCGAAAAATAGATTTATGAAAATTTATACCAGCTAAACCCCCTGTAAAATGGGAAAATTAACTTAACTGTTTTTTGGTTTTAGAACCTAATCTTCACAATCCAATGGTTTCTTTCCCATGACGCTTTAGTAACTGCAAATGTAGCATCCCAGGCTCCCCTATTATTATGATTTTGTAAATAAATCCCTCTTTTACATTTCTAACTCTACTTATTTCCCGAAATCTGTTTTTTAATTGATCAAATAACCCTTAAAATTTTCATATCATAACTGGATATCGCGAGGTATATTCCTGGTAACGACGGAAATGAAAACGTGATTTTAGCGCCTTTTTTGCCCTGGAAAACAGCTAATGGAAAGCTTATTTGGAAACGTGCCATCAAATATAACGAGAATTCTTGTTTCCTCACAAAAGTGGAATCGACTTTGATGCCGATGGCCATATTGCGAAATGTTGTTAGGCGTTGAAATAATATTTTGAAAATACTCTCGAAATTTGATTTCGCGATGTAACTCACTCATATTGCCTTATAGTATGATAGAATTGATTCAAAAAATGACATAACCCAGACATCCAAAGTGAAAGTTATCCTCCAACACCAAATTGTTCTATATAGTCCATATAATGTTCAGAAAAAAGTCACACCTTTTTGAGCGTCGGGTTTGGGGGGGGGTGAGGGGGGAGAAGTCGGTAAATTCGTAGTTTTTTACGTTTTTCGTCAATATTTCTAAAACTATGAGGTTTATCATGAACAACCTTCTATACAAAAATGTTCTACATTAAATTTGAAATAAAAAAGGCCCATACATAATCCTTCTAAAATGAACGGTTCCAAAGTTACGGAGGTAGTAAAGTATAATTGGTCCAAAAAAAGGCCTAACCCAGACATCCAAAGTAAAAGTTTTCCTCCAACACCAAATTGTTCTATATGGTCCACATATTGTTCAGTAAAAAGTTACACCATTTTGAGCGTCCGGTTTGGGGGGAGATGGGGAGAAGTCGGTAAATTAGTAGTTTCTTTACGGTTTTTGTCAATATTTCTAAAACTATGTTTAAGCGTAAACAATGTTCTATACAAAAACGTTCTACATAAAATTTAAAACAAAAATGGTCCTATCCATAATTGTTATAAAATCAACGGTTTCAGAGTTACGGATAGTGAAATGTGGAGGTTTTCCATACTTTTTATATTTTTTGGGCAATTGATGGGTGGTGAGGTTGACGTTTCTTCAAGGGCTTATCACTAACATACCATCGGCCACTAAAATAGCAAATCCTGTTAAAGAAAATTTCTTTCAATCAGTAAAAATATTATAAGTTGCCCAAAAAATATAAAAAAGTATCGAAAACCTCCACTTTTCACCCTCCGTAGCTCTAGAATCGTTGATTCTATAACAATTATGTATAGGACCTTTTTTGTTTTAAATTTGATGTAGAACATTTTTGTATAGAACATTGTTTACGCTAAAGCATATTTTTAGAAATATTGACGAAGAACATAAAAAAACTACTACTTTACCGATTTCTCCCCCATCTCCCCCCCCCCCCCCAAACCGGACGCTCAAAATGGTGTAACTTTTTACTGAACAATATCTGGACCATATAGAACAATTTGGTGTTGGAGGAAAACTTTTACTTTTAATGTCTGGGTTAGGCCTTTTTTGGACCAATTATACTATACTACCTCCGTAACTTTGGAACCGTTCATTTTAGAAGGATTATGCATAGGACCTTTTTTGTTTCAAATTTAATGTAGAACATTTTTGTATGGAAGGTTGTTCATGTTAAACCTCATAGTTTTAGAAATATTGACGAAAAACTTAAAAAACTACGAATTTACCGATTTCTCCCCCCTCTCCCCCCAAACCCGACGCTCAATATGGTGTGACCTTTTTCTGAACATTATGTGGATCATATAGAACAATTTGGTGTAGGAGGATAACTTTCACTTTGGATGTCTGGGTTTGGATCTAGTTATACCATACTATTAGATTATTATATTTTAATATGTTTAAAATTATAAAAATTAATATCAAATTTGATATTAACGCATTGAACTGAGTAGAATATGGCTATGTAGAGCTTTCTACTCGATCTCTGGTTCTTTAGTAGGAGCTATTCCAGGACTTCAGTCTTCTGTGTGCCCAAATCACTACACTGTACTGTATAATTTTTCCTGTCATCATCATCATCATCAACAGCTAGGTCATCCATCGTCGGATGTAAGCCTCCCTTAGGTGTGTCCATTCATATCTGTTTGCTGTTTTTTGCATCCATTCGTGGTCAGCCATTCGCTTGATGTCATCAGTTCATCTTGTTCGAGGTCTGCCTCTACTTCTTTTGCTTTCCCTTGGTCGCCACTCGAGAATTCGCTTTGTCCAGCGGTTGTCTTCCATTCTTTGTGTCCTGCCCAGTTCCATTTTAAAATGCAACCTTCTGGATCACATTTGTTACTTTTGATCGCCTTCTTATCTCTTCATTAGACTTGCGATCACTGAGCTTAATATTAAGCATTCTCCGTTCCATAGCTCTCTGAGTCACTTGAAGTTTGTGGACTATGCTGTTGTTAAAAGCCCAGGTTTCGGTTCCTTATGTCAGAACTGGCAACACGTACTGATCGAACGTTTTTGCCTTTAAAGTGTTCGGCAAGTTTGATTTAAATACTGTTTGTAATAATAAAAACCCCTTATAAAATGTCGAATATTCGAAAAAAAAAAAAAATTTTTTCTGTACATAGTGCCAATAGCAGTAGCGGGTGGGTACTTTTAACCCTGTGGAAACAGACCTACTTCAGGGAATAGCGACCCTGCCCACGCCAGTTCATGATATTCCACCATACCACACCGTGGAAGCTCATGCCCCATAACCTTTTTCCTACATCCTTCATATTTATCCCTCCTAGTCCTCAACCCTGGTGAAGGGCAGCAGCGATCACCAGTACCAACGCAAGGCGCAGAAGAAATTATTTTGGACCGGCTCGTTATTGGAATTCCACATGCATGACTAGGACATTTTGAATGGCTGTGGTACTGCGGTGTTGAAAGTAACCGGATACTACAACACTACATTTTCTCCAATATAACGCATCTCATTATGACAATCAATGATCAACATGAAATAAAAACCCGAATACAAATGGCAAGACAAGCTTTTATGAAATTCAGACCACTCGTATGTAATCAAAACCTAAATTTTGAAATACGCTACAGAATGGTCAAGTGCTACATATGGTCCATCTTGCTTTATGGCATGGAAACGTGGACTTTAAAAAGAACATCAATCAACAAACTTAAAGTATTTGAAATGTGGTCATTGAGAAGAATGATGCGCATATCGTGGGTGGATAGAGTTTGAAACTTTGACGTCCTTAAGAGAGCCGGCGTGGAAAGAGAACTCTTTGGATTAAATAAGAAACGCAAGATTAGTTAGCTTGGGCACATATTAAGAGGAGCAAAATATGAAATACCACAGTTAATCCTACAAGGGAAGATCAAAGATAGGAGAGGAGTCGGCCGCAAACAACTATCCTGGTTAAGAATAATTAAGGAATGGACAGGAATACACAACGCAGGCGAGCTGTATCATCCGCCAAGAACAGAACCTTAGTAATGAGATAGTCGCCTACGAACTTTGGTGTATGGCATATTAAGAAGAAAATTGTGCCAGTGTTGCAAGTAGTGACGTGATCTTTGTCTCTAAAGAGCTTTAGTTTAGTTATATTTGGCAAAGTTTTGTCACCATTAACGCCTGCTAAAATTTGTTCAAAGTAGGTATGTTGCATAGAAACAGTCTCCATGAATAAATTTGCCCTTTTACTTAGAAAACGCCGAATTCTTGCAAAAATTCCAAAATTATTTCTAAATTCGTTATATCCCTAGCCAGAGTTGTATCCCTAAGTATCTTGTATCCTCAGCCAGAGTTGTGAACGATTTTGTATCGGAACGGAATAAAATTGTATGTATCCCCAAACGTAATAATCGCAAGGATTCAAATCTGGCGACCTTGCTGACCAAGCAACTGGACCGCCTTTTCCAATCCAATGGTCTTCGTAGATATTATCAAGAAAGTCTCGTACATTTCTCCTAAAGTAGGCTGGACAGTGGTCATGTAGAAAACTAGTTCTTTCATGACCAAAAAAAAACGAAAAATGTTCAAATCGATTTTTCTAGAAAATGGTGTATTATACCGAATTAAAGCAAGAGTATTTTTAGGACTAGAATACCTCACAATTTAATAATCTAGTATCACAAATACTTAAAAGTTCAAGACAAAAAATTATACGTTAAAATAACTATTGACCTACCCAAAACAGATGCCCATGACCGGTACTAGAAATTCGCAATTGATGGAATCGATTCATCTCTGGAGGATAAAAAATCATAAAATAGAAATGTTCTGGAGGTACATATTAACAAAAACTAATTAAAAGGCGCCGTCTAGCTTCCTTAGGAAGCATTTTCGGATTAGGTAAATTGGGTTAAGAACTGTCTGAGGAATCTTCTGTCTTCGTTTATCAGGAGAGTTTCTGGAAACCCTGTATATAAGATAATTTAATTGGTATGATATTCACAAGACCCTTCTGCTTTGAAAAATCTTTTTTCCACCTACCTCTACCGAAAGTATACTTTTCCGGACCTAATTGTAGGGAGCAAAGTTGTACTTTTCCTCCCTAGGGAGGAAAATATTTTTCCTCCCTAGGGAGGAAAAGTAAAAGTGACGTCATGGTATTTCATTCATGAAATATAACTTATTGACGCCCTGTACAATACCTATTTTCTATTACGTAAATATCTATACATTTTAACGTTTATTTAAAAACACTCTGTATTTTGCAGAATGGTAAAAAACAGTAAATTGTTATTCTGATTTAACAATGTTTACATTAATAATTTGACTTATATTTGACAGTTGACAGTTATATTGTACCTACTTGTTAGTTTGAGTTCTAATAAATTTTGTTGGTTAGTTACATAAATAAATTAAGTAAAAATGGAAAAATGACTTGTTATTTGAGGAAGGTGGAAAAACTATATGTATAACATGGGAGTAAAGTGCCTTTTCCTCCCTTGAATGATTACTGCCCTCCGCTACGCGTCGGGCAGTAATCTTCATTCTCGGGAGGAAAAGTAGCACTTTCCTCCCTTGTTATAAAAATAGCTATTGTTTTGTCGTGAGAATCTTGTGCTGTTTGTTTCAGAATAGAGGCTCCTATATTTCTTAAGTGTATCCTTTGTATTTCGCGGAATTCGGTCTGTAGAGTGTAGACACTCAAATGAAAAAGCGGTAGAGGCCACCGGTAATAATGGACTTTTTCAAGAAGCTTCTTCTGAACAGAATGAATCCAATTTAAAACTGAAAAGAAAAATATTTCATAGTTACAAGTAGCACTTTAAAGCACATTCTAAAATGTAAAATTTTAATTGTATATTTGAGATCGTAGAATGGACTATTCTGAAAAATATTAATGTCAACAGTTTTAAATTTGTTCTCCAATTTTAATCAGAATTATTTTATCAAGGGTGAATATTAATCTTAATCGTTAAATTGTTTGTGATATCTTTTTAGCTTCCTCTATTCACTCTCTCTGTTGTTTTTCTTATCTTATTTTATTCATGTCCCTATCACGTCAATAAGATACAAGATACCTCAAGCGAACATTAATTTTCTGGAGTTTTGAATTTTCAGCCACCATATGTACATTCCATCTACCTTGATACTGTACCTTCATGACCTTAAAATTTTTGGTGGAGTTTGATTCATCTTGTTGCTACCTGGCAATTTGAAGTTCTCTAAAGCCGGATTTATCTTAGGACATGAACGTGGAAGACACGGCTGTCTTACATGCCACGCAGTGGCGTGCTGGACCTTTTCAAGCGGCCCGGTGATTTTATAAGAAAGCGGCCTCCCATCCTCATGTTACCTTCTACCATCAGAATTTTTTATTCATTATTTATAATGAAAACTTATTTGACCGGCCTCAAGAGGCCGCGGCCTCTCGGTGATTGCACCGATTCATTTATATGGCCAGCACGCCACTGATGCCACGTTGAATAATAGTCTGATATGAAAAGCATTGGCTAGTTTATCGTACGACGGGACGAAGCGATAACGGAGACGTGCTCCGTCTATTGTTCTACGCACCGTGCTGCCCACGTCCCGTTGTAAGATAAATCAGCCTTTAAGAGTTACTGGACAATTTCAGCGGAATTATGTGTTCGTATATTTTCAAGAAAGTGTTTAACAATGTTTCTAAAACCAACCAAGCATTCTTTCTAATATCTGGTATTGTTCCGTTGAAATGTTTATCTTTAAGAAACTGCCAAATCTGTATGAAAAACATCATCACAAACATCGGCCTGTATTGTTTCAAATGACAGACTAGAAAATGTCGAAATGAGATACATACTTAAATTCAATTGGCAAATTTTGAACAAATTGTTTTATGAGAATTTTATATGTAGAGGTGGAAATACAATAGGTTTGTTCTAGCAAACAGTCGAACTAGTCAGAAACCGTCAGCAAACAGTTGGTCAGTGAGAGAACATAATACAGTCACCAGTGCTATCCCCTCTACTCGCGCTGGTCCACTATTCGCTGATGGTTTCAAACCGTTTGAAACTGATGCTAGAACAAACCTAATGTTACGAAGAATCATTACCTCTTTTTGTCAACATGTGGTTGATGTACAATGTTTGGATCACCAATCACCAGTTGTCTGCTAAGTGAGATCTTGGCGGCTAATTCAGCTGTACCCCATGTTTCTCACGAGCTCTGCCGTCCCACGTACACAAAAAACAGGGATACTTTAGATATCCACGTTACTGTCCAAGGAGGAAGCAGATCATTTTAAGGACACACAATGGCCCATCGATGCATCAATACGTCTTTACGTCTCTTTATGTCTTAATATTTTTCACTCAAACGAACTGAATGGTCTATGGGGACTGCACCAAATAAATTTTGCATTGAGTAGAATACATTTCAAACTCAGCTTTGAGCTATCGATAAACAGTCGCCATTCAGTTGCATTCTAGGCTGAAATTCCCAACTTTCTATTAAACCACGTACATTATGGAAATACAAAAATCCACCCACCATCATTTCAAAAGCACTTTTTGTTCTAAAGTAGGATACCTTAGCTCCCTTTTCAAGCAAGTTTTTTTCGCGTATTCTTAATGCTAATACTCCTTTTTTTGGATAGCCCTAATAGTCCAAGAGGCAGGGCTAAAAAATCTCTTTGAATTTACTAGCTAGATTTTTCACAGTTGATTACTGTGATTGTGTAGAGAAACATACTGCTGTCGGTCAAGCGAAACGTAGAACAGGGGTTACTGAGACGGTATGAAAGTTGTTTTCCTATGAAGGTAATTAAATCCATTTACTAAGGCTGAAAATCAGTACACACATTCTAAATTAAATATAAATAAAAGTTATTATAGTCGGTCAGCTGTATGACGGGACAGAGGTGGTCGGTCGGCCCCAGAGAATGTACAGGGTTATTCACTATATTTTGACCCCCTTGTAAACTGCTTTATTTACAGAATTAGAAAAAAATGTAAAATACAAAAGTTATTCGATTTTTAAATTATGATCTTTTGACATATTTATATGTCGTACTAGTGACGTCATCCATTTGGGCGTGATGACGTAATCGACAATTTTTTTAAATGGGAATAGGGGTCAAGTGGTAGATCATTTGAAAGGTTATTTTATAATTGTTTAATTAATAATTCCAAAAAAATTTTGGAGACCCTGTATAAATAATGATCTTAATGTTTATAGTACTGTATAGAGAATTCAATAACCTTTCAAATGAGCTAGCACACGACCCCTATTTTCATTTAAAAAATAGTCGATTACGTCATCACGCCCAGATGGATGACGTCACTAGTACGACATATATGTCAAAAAATCATAATTAAAAAATCGAATAACTTTTGTATTTTACATTTTTTTCTAATTCTGTAAATAAAGCAGTTTACAAGGGGGTCAAAATACAGTGAATAACCCTGTGCATTCATTGGGGCCGACCGACCGGATCTGTCCCGTCATACAGCTGACCGACTATAATAACTTTTATTTATATTTAATTTAGAATGTGTGTACTGATTTTCAGCCTTAGTAAATGGGTTTAATTACCTTCGTAGGAAAGCAACTTTGATACCCTCTCAGTAACCCCTGTTCTACGTTTCGCTTGACCGACCGCAGTATGTTTCTCTACACACACAGTAATCAACTGTGAAAAATTTAGCTTTAGTAAATTCAAAGGGATTTTTCAGCGCTGCCTGTTCGTCTATAACTCTCGTACTTATTCATTTAACTCTTGTTGATTAAATCACATCTATCAGAGAAGATAAGTCGCAGCCAATAGGAGAGCAATAGTGCTTCCTTTGATCCATGCTTTGCTGTGGTGTAGATAAAAATTTGACGTGGTAGAGAAAAATTAGTTACAGTTTTGAAACCAGTGTGCCTGAATATCAACTATGAAACAGCTCAAAAATCAAACTCAACAGAATTTTTTTCACATTCTTCCCCGATGTTATTTTTTCTTATTTTATTCCTCAGGAGTAATACAATCATTGGTTCACCATTTTCGTCTGTTTTATTCTATGTAAATAAACAATTCTGATAAAGATGCTGTTTTTATTTATAAATATAATGCATAATAACACTTTTATCAAAAATAAATATTTGCTATATCCGACACAGTAATCACCGAACGATTTAGCAGCTGTTTAACTTTGAATAAAAGTGGCTTAAATGCGTTAAATGTGGCTTATTGAGTTTCAATTGATATAATAACTGTTTTGCGGTACATTTATTGTTAAGTGCAATCTTCGGAAAGGTAATTACGAAGAATCATTACCACTTAAATAATTTGTTATGGATAATAAATAAATTTTCCATTTACATCTCAGTGTAAAATCAGATGTTTTATTAAAAATAATTACTTTATAAATTATAAATATAGGTACTACAAGGCCTAATAGCTGATACAGCTGCAGGCCTCAGGCAATGCCATAAAGCTTTACAGTTTATTTGTTTTTTATTTTATGTTAGTTTTGAACTTGTGCTATTATTTGTTAACGCCGTTAGCCTTTTCATTCCGTATAATTTGTTAACTCTTGCTATCTTATTACTTCCGGTTTGCTTCTTCGTCTTAAGCTTTACTCTTATGTAAGCACTTCTAAAACTATGTACTATGAACTGATTGAACAAACCGAAGCAGACCAAAGAAACATGGAACTTATAGAAGAACTGAAAGGTATGGAGATTTCTTACTCCACTTAAGAGTGCTACATCTAATCCAGTGGTCGGCAAAGTGCGGCTCTAGAGCCGCATGTGGCTCTTTGGCTCCTTAACTACGGCTCTGGCACAAATATCCCGTGAAGGCGCAATAATATTTTCATTAAAAAAAACCTGGTAGGAAAAGAATTCACTTTCCGAACCTGCTGAAGCATCTCCAAAAAATAATTTTTCTACGAGAGAAGGATTTCTCAGCAGGTTTCAGGAATTTAAAAACACCGGAGCAACTTTAGCATTTGTCAAAAATTTTCTTAATGCTACGATAATCAAGTTCAAATTTTCTCCTTTTGAAATTAACATTGGTAGCTTTGAAATATATTTGCTGGATATAAGAAACAAGAAGCCATCCATGTCTCGCTAAATTCGGACGTCTTTGTCTTGAATTTGAAATATTGGACAAGAAAAAATGTGCTCTGAGTTCACAATACAAGTGGTCTGCTTTGAACGACCTGGAGAAGGAAGAGGTGATCATTTTTAACGCTTGGAATAGTATTCCTGACTCTTACGATAGACTGAAAAAGCTCGCGTTTGCTCTTACTTTGACTTACACAAAGTTTACAAGGAGAAGCAAGCACATTGTTCGCATTAACAAATATGTATTAAGCATAAAATTTAGTTTTATTTACTGTATGTACTACTTATTTTGTGTAATAAAAGTTTACTAAACAATCAGATTTGGCTCTCAATGTTTTTAAAAATTGTTGTAATATTCATATTTGGCTCTTTGGCTAATAAGTTTGCCGACTACTGAATCTAATCAATCTATAAAAAGCATTCCAGAAAAAAGGATTTAAATAAACTATGCCAAAATTTAACGCAGCGTAAGACAAGGCGACGACACACTCTCGCCGAAACTATCCATAACTGTTCTGGAATATGCCTTTAAGATGCTCAACTGGGACAATAAAGGTATCACAATAGATGGAGAAACGTTAAATCATCTTTGTTTTGCAGATGAGATAGTCCTTATAACTGATGACCTAGGAGAAGTAAAGGAAATGCTAAGTGAGTTAGACGCTATCTGCTGGAAAATAGGCCTGGAAATGACTAAAACTAAATTTATGACTTAGTCTCATTCCTAGCGGACAGCTGATTATACGTGAACAAGAATTAGAACTAGTGGAAAAGTACATTTACTTAGGTCATGAAATCAGAATTGACAGAGATAACTAAACTTAAACTGGCGAAATAAAAAGAAGATTGACTCTTGTTTGGGCAGTCTACGGAGCGCTAAGAAACATATTTAGGAGCAGTATAAATCATATTTAGGAGCATTATAATTTTTAATTATATACTCTGGAGCAAGTCCTAATGTTTGAATTTTCCTGAACCATGCTAGACTTAAACAACAACCAGTCACATTTATATTGGGCCACATTGTTTTTAAGGCGTTGTGGATTGCCAATCCAAAATCGACAACCACCTTTTTGTAGGGTTTGACATCAATCCGTTTTCTGTACCTTTACTTTTAATTGTTTTTATTTTATTTATTTATTAACGGGATATCCCCAATAAATAATATCTAGTAAAATACAATAAAGAAAAAGTTAGGGTCTATGAATCATATCAGAAATCTAGACAGAAATAATAAACTTGAATGAATATACAACTAAACATAAATAATAATAACATGTAAACATATACAACCTAAAAACATTAACAGGCATTTAAGTAAAATACATATACATACAATTATCTAATACAAATGTCACAATTAGACAAATATATTGGATAATAAATATTTCACCTACAAGAGACCTTAAGTTGACTCGAACTGATATAAGTCTACATCTGAGTTATTTAACAATCTCATATATCTGTGTAACACACTATTACTACCAAATGTTGTTCGGTGATTGTTTTAAAGTAATTATGATACGAAATCATGGTTTTATTAGGCAACAGAGCAAATACTACTGGCACGTAATGTCCATTTTTAAATGCATGTATAGTATAGTGAACATTTGGTAAAAAAATACTACAAAATTCAAAAGTGCCGTCCATGTAAATTTAGTTCGTTGTACAAAGGAAAGATGTAATGATGTGCTTTATAGATTATGAAGAAGCCTTCGATCGAGTACAACATCATAAACTCATACATATACTAAAACAACTCGACATAGATCAAAAAGACATTAATTCGTTGCATAGAAGCTCTTTACTGAGAGTTTACTTACTGAGGTGTAAGACAGGGATGCATTCTCTCTCCACTACTGTTCAATTTATATTCAGAAAGTATATTCTTCCAGGAAGCTTTTGAGGAATGCGAAAGCGGCATCAAAGTAAATGGTACCTGGGTCAATAATATACGATATGCGGCTGACTCGGTCTTAATAGCAGACAATATAGAACACCTCCAAGAACCTTCTTAATACAATTGGTGAACATAGTGAGAACATGGGACTTAGCATCAACATAAAAAAGACGAAGTTCCTTATAATCAGCCGTCAATTATGTCAACATCAAAATGCAAGACTAGCATATAACAACCAAGATATAGAGCGCGTATGAAAATTTAAGTACCTGGGAACCTGGCTATGTGAAAACTGGATGTCGGATATGGAAATTAAATGACGGATAGAAAGGGCCAGAAGTGCATTCATGAAATTCAGAAACGTCTTTACGAACTCTGATTTTGACCTGAACCTAAGACTAAGATTCACGAAATGCTATATATGGTCGGTGCTCCTATATGGCATGGAAGGATGGACTTTAAAAATAAACACAATTAATAAGCTAGAGGCATTTGAGATGTGGATTTATCGACGAATCCTTAGTTCCCTGAAGCGCACGAATAACAAATGAAGAAATCCTGAGGAGAATTGGTACAGAACGACAACTGCTATGCACAATTAAACATAGAAAAACGGCATACCTGGGGCACCTAATTAGAAACGAAAGATACCAGTTTTTGCAAACCTTAATTGAAGGAAAGATCGAAGAAAAAGGGAGTGGGCAGGAAGAAAATGTCATGGCTCCGTAATGTCAAACAATGGACAGGGCTAAGAAACATAGGTGACCTAATACATACTGCAAGGGATAGAGAAAAATGGTTAAACGTGATCGCGAACATCCATTAATGGATTGCATAAAAGAAGAAGAAGAAGTACAATAAAAATGTAAGTGTACAAAACAAGCAAAGATTTATAATTTCTATAGCAATATCAGCAAGCACTCACGAGAAAATAGTTCTTATTTGTATCTATTTCCTTGAGAGGAAGAACCTACCTACCTACCTGATCCCTTTTTAATGTCATCGTAATCCGTTAATCCATACCCTCGCTCCGACCTAAAACAAAGAAAAAATTTGGCAGAACTGGGTCACCTTCCTCACGTATTCTTCTATTAATTACTGTCTTCCGTATTTTGATGAGGGTCTAATCCTTTTTGTGGTCCCTGTAGTTGTAGTTGAATATCTCTTTTGCTTTGTTAATTTTTAATTTTTGTGTTGGATACATAATATCCAATCTGATTAAAATCTTTTGCTTTCTCTACTCTATTTTTAGCTTTTTTATATATCTTCCTTTCATTCTCCTGCGAATTGTATATCACCTGATTAAGTTATATAAATTAAATATTTTGCATTCTTTATTTTTGTTACCTGAATTATATTGTTCCAATAATTTGTTAGTGCAAAAATAATCTAAATTTAAAGGATGTTATTCCAACAATGATTTGCTCTGTAATATTTTCAAATTTATGCGGTTTTATGTTGATTTTATATATCCCATTACCGTTTTACTATCTAGTTATCTACATTTTCTACAACCATATGTCTACCAAATGGTTTTAGAAAGCCGCATTTTACCTATTAACACATCTTTATTTGTTTTTTGTAAAAATAATCAGGCGCCCGCATGGCAGGATATGCTGTTTTGTATCTTGTTTCTTTCAAAATAAAAAAAGATTCGGAGTCTCCCTTCTGAAGTTGTTTTAGTGCAGGCTTCTATAAATACATGTACTTTGCTGTAGGTCTAGGGATTTAACCGAGGCTGTCTGTTGTGTCTGTTGTTTTTTAGTTGGCTTTCAGTATATCATGTTTTCATCGTTAAAGATGATGCTGTCATGATTTTTGTTCTTTAACGATTTAGTAGAAGTGTTTATGACAAACATCAATACCTAGGGAAGGTACTTATTAAAGAGAAAATTTTACACACTAAGATTTTAGCCATATAAATGCAAACTTATTATTTTTGTTATGATATGAATATGAAAACAAAATAAAAATACAAGATTAATCCTTATAGGACAGTCAATGAGGATATTTGGCTCCGAATGCCATCCTACTACATCGATTTACTTGATATTTTCAGAGTAAATAGGGAATAGATCAGGAAACAAAGTCTACCCTATGCCGATGTGCGCTTTTATCTTGGGGGTGGTTCCAACCCCTTCTCGTTGGTGGAAAATTCTTTGGTTAAAATAACCACGGAAGTGGCTAGAGAACCTAATTCTAAGCAAAAACTGTTCTATAATTTTTTTTTTAAAACTTAATACTTTTGAGTTATTCGTGGTTGAAAATTGGCCAATTTCATTGAAAAATGACACCTTTTCGGACGGTTTTCTGCGAATACTTTAAAAACTATGCATCTAACAAAAAACTATTAAAAATATTTTTGTAGCTTATAAAAAAACAAAGAGACTCGTTCCTTCATTAATCTTCCAGTTATAATACAAAAAGAGATATGGTAGGTCAGAAGAGTTTGTTTTTTTTTGGTGCAAGCTCAAAAAGGTGTATTCTACTTGAAATAACAGAGAAACGGTCGATTTAAGGTGTATATTATTACCAATACCTTATAGAGTGCTTGAAAATATCTTTAAAACGAGCGAGATATGCTGCAAAATATTGATGACTAATGTATTTTTAGAAAAGATGGGTAGTATATTTTAATCCCTAATCGATCAGAATTTAAATACATCGTTTTCCTTCTACAATACTCTTTGTTATATTGTTATTTCTATGTTCAAAAAGTTGGACGGTTTCTAAAATGAATGGTTTTTGAAAAAAATTAGATCAAATTGTAGAGCGCATGTTTAAATTTTCTTAAAAATTTTCCTTTTTCTCCATGTAACTCGAAAATGATAAGAAATACGGAAAAAAGATATCAAACAAAAATGTAGGGTTTTTTAGATAAAAATTTTGTTTTTGTTTTTCATTACTGTATCTCATTGTTTTCAAGTTACAAGGAGAAAAAGGAAGCTTTTTAAGAAAATTTAAAAATGTGCTCTATAATTTGATCTTATTTTTTTTTAAATTCATTTTAAACCCGTCCAACATTTTTAACATAAAAATAACACTATAATAAAATGTGTAGTAAAAGGAAAACGATGCATTTAAATTCTCGTGGATTTTCTTAAAATACATTAGTCATCAATTTTTTTGCAGCATATCTCGCTTAGTTTGAATGTAATCGACATTTAATATTGTTCATTTTAAAGGTCTTTTTAAGCACTACAAAAGGTATTGGTAGCATTATACATCTACAATCGACCGTTTCTCTGTTACATGTTTCAAGTTGAATACACCGATTTGAACATGCACCAAAAAAACAAACTCTTTTCACCTACCATATCTCTTTTTGTATTATAACTAGAAGACTTATGACGAAACGAATCTCTTTGTTTTCTTATAAGCTACAAAAATGTTTTATTTAGTTTTTTTGGGAGATGCGTAGTTTTTAAGTTATTCGCAAAAACCGTTCGAAAAGGTGTAATTTTTTAATGAAAATGGAAAATTTTCAACCACGAATAACTCAAAAAATATTGAGTTTTCAAAGAAATATGTAGAACAGTTTTCGCTTAGAATTAGGTTCTATAGCCACTTCCGTGGATATTTTAACCGAAAAATTCTCCATCCCCGAGAAGGGGTGGGAACCACCCCCAAGATAAAAGCACACAGCGGCATTTGGTAGACTTTGAATTAGAAGATAAGTAGAGGCTATTCCCAAAATTTCATTAAAATCCATGCAGTAGGATATAATTCTTGTTCCCATTGACTGGCGTATTCGTAATGCTGCTTATAGATTCCATCTGATTCTGTCGTCAACAGAAGATATAAAAATTCTATAATATAATTCAAAACTTATCCAGGACGGGACATACGCTCCGATCACAACCCGGTTTTTTTGACAATGAGGGTGAAACTAACGAATGTAAAAAGCCTCTTACTCCAAGAAAATCATGGATACATGATTCGGCTCATGAGCGGCTCAAACAAGACAACAAACCCAACATATGCGGAAACGAAATTTAAAATAAACGAAAATTTAAAGAAAGTCAAAGAAGATAATGTGAAAACTCATAACTATAACTATTGACTAAACTGGAAAAAATTCAACATGGCCTTGTAAGTTGGAAAAGAATCCCCCAAGCCACTAGGAGAGAAAAGAAAACCTTAGATGCCAGTAGAACTTCTTGAATTTATGGAAGAAGGAAGAAAATATAAAGCAAAAGTCCTGAATAAATACAAAGAAATTCAGAGAAACATCAGAAAGAAAATTCGAGAGGCAAAAGAAACTTCGACATATGCAAGGAAATAGAAGAGTTGGATACAAAGTATGATAGCTTTTGAGGATATTCTGTCACTGGATCAATTACATCCAACAGCTATTTAATGATGAAATAGAAAATTGTCATTAGAAACCACAGACAATACGGGATCACCAATATTCCGAAAAAAGTCATCTATGACATCAAAAATACAAAAGGGGAAAAATCTAATAGACCAGTTTGATGTGCCTATCGAATTATGATGAAGATTTTATTGATGTAATTGTTGAACTCTTTAATTTAATATATCAGACTGCCACAATCTACAGACAAAGGCTGCATTCGACCTTCATCGGAATTCCCAGAAAATGAATTTCAAAAACATTTTTGAAAATAGTTCATAGCAGAATTGTTATATGAAATTAGTGACAAACAATTTGGCTTTAGAAGTGATTGCTTTGTTTGGCAGATATGCATGGAGATGAATCAGGACATGCACTTATGTTTTGTAGACTTTGAAAAGGCATTTGATAAGGTTCAACATAAAAAGCTTGTAGATTTATTCTTCTTAAGATGCCGTGCATCTGAACCACCCTCAATATCTCTTTACCATCGGTTCTTACTTCGTCTATCTACCTATTCCTTAGTGTTCCTACTGACCGCCGTCCCACGATAGTTCCACTAGGTGTTCTGTTATTATCCATTCTTGTAAGGTGACCTGCCCAGCGAAATATGGGAAGACGAAGGATATCCTGGGTTAAGAACTTTAGAGAATGGTATGAATGTAATAGTGCACAACTGTTTAGAGCGGCATTCAACAGGGCCCGCATACCCTTGATAGATTCCAACCTTCGATAGAAGACGGAACTTGAAGATATGAATTGAATGCCCCTAATAATAACATAATGAAATATCCAGATAGATCGAACTTAAAATTTAAGAATATGGGTGTCCACTTATATTTTCCTTCATTAAGCTTCACATAACGAAGCTTACAAGAGAACAAAACCTCGCAATTTTTACAGAATGGATCGATTTGCTTGAAAATTTGAGAACATGTAGTGGATAGTCCAAGGATCACAATCTACATATATGATGCCGAAAGGCCTATTTACCATGGGGGTGGTTGCCATCCCATCTCGGGGGTGGAAATTTTTTATTATATTTAGACCGCAAAAGTTGGTAAAAACATTTATTATAAGCAAAAAACGTTCTATACATTTTTTTGATAAAATCAATACTTTTTCATTTATTCGCTATCGAAAGTGTTAAAGTTTTAGTTTTATAGCGAAAAAATCAATGTTTTTAATCAGTTTTCTGCTAATAACTCAAAAAGTTTTCGTTTTATCAAAACAACTTGGCTTAATAAAAATGTACCTTTTGAAGTAGTAAACAAATCTGGTTTCTTTAATTTTTTTTAAACCAATAGTAATCTGGCTATACTTTTTTATATATTAGCTCTTCTTCGTCAAATGCTAAATATTTTAGAGTCAAAGTCAAACGAATGGAAAACTATGCATTTTTCGAGGATAACTCGTTCAAGCTAATTTAAAGTACCTATTTAAAAATATCTATCGCTAGAAATAAAAAAAAGTCTCTAGCTCAAAAATTAAGTAACTTATAATAGGTCTGGATCCGGCGTATGAAAAAAAAGTTGATCAAAAGCAAGCTGAAAATTTGATAATAGCTTAAGGGTGTCTAGTCGGACAAACTTTGATATATGGGAACACTGGAACGGGGGCAGTTTTAATTGTGGAACAGGTTAAAAATTTGGAACGGTCAGACCACGAAAACGGCACATGTATTTTGTCCGACAGAACAGACTTAACCTCTCCGAACAGAGATTAAACTCTCATGCAAAAATCAGACTGCTATTTATCACCAAATGGGCGTTTTAATGAGTGGAACATGTAGAATATGTCAAATGACAGGAATTGTGACAGGCGATAAATAGCAGTCTAATTTTTACATGAGAGTTTAATCTCTGTTCGGAGAGTTTAAGTCTATTCTGTCGGACAAAATAAATGTACCGTTTTCGTGGTCTGACCGTTCCAAACTTTTAACCTGTTCCACAATTAAAACTGCCTCTGTTCCAGTGTTCCCATATATCAAAGTTTATCCGACTAGACACCCTTAAGCTATTAACAAATTTTCAGCTTGCTATTAATCAACTTCTTTTTCATACGCGGGATCCAGACCTATAATGAAAAGGATGTCAGTCCCTATTTTCTCAGCAAAAAAATTATCGGAAACAACCCCCTCATCACCAGGCTAATTAACATTAGTCATTGACCCTATTTGGCCTTCTTTATTTATGTATTATTAATAGGTTCTAGAAGTTTGACCGGCTTAAAATTATTAGTTTTTAATAAAATGGAGTAAAAGCGAATAATTAATTTTTGTAGTTTGGTACAAAATGCCTTGTTCTTCGGAATAGAAAGATTAGCATCAGAAATACGAAAAAATGTTTAAATATGAAATTGTAGTTTATTTAATTCCCAAGAGCATGGTTTGCAAAAATTTCTCCTACGACAAAAATTGAGTGAGCTATTGACAAATAAAACTTGTAATAACATGCAAAAACCACGTTTACCAACCCTTTCAAAGTCACCTCTTTTTGAGACTGAGGATTTTAAAAAGATTTAACATTAATAGCCTTATAGATCTCATAAAAACCTATAAAATTCTTTATCACCAAACTTTCTAAGATAAAAAATTAAAATGTTACGGTTAAAAAATCAAAATATAAAAAAAGAGAAATCCAATTGGAAGCATAATAATGTAAGTTAGCGGTGTTTTTAGTCATTGGCTTTATTCATTCTTCTTTATTTATGTATTATTAATAGATTCTAGACGTTTGACTGGCTTATAATGGTTAGTTTTTGAAAAACTGGAGTTAAAGCGAATAACGAATTTTTGTAGTTTGGTAAAAATGCCATTTTCTTCAGAATAGAAAGTTTAGCATCAGAGATACGAAAAAATGATTCAATATGAAATTGTAGACTATTTAATTTCCAAGAACTTGGTTTGAAAAATTTTTTTCTGTGGCACAAATTGAGTGAATTGTAAATGGAGTACCTCTATACCGAAAAACATTGATTTCTTAGATATAAAACTAGCACTTTCGATAGCGAATAAATCGAAAACTATTAATTTTATCAAAAAAATTTATAGAACATTTTTTGCTTAGAATGAATGTTCTTATCAATTTTTGCGGCCAAAATATAATAAAAAATTTCGACCCCCGAGATGGGGTGTCAACCACCCCCATGGTAAAAGCGCCTTTCGGCATCATATAGATTTTGATCCTTGGACTATCCACTACTTATTCTCATATTTTCAAGCAAATCGATCCATTCTGTAAAAATTGCGAGGTGAAAAGCTTCAGTTCCTGGACTAGATAGAAATATGCGGTTTTCGCTGAAATGTTTTATTTTAGTAAAAGTTTTGTTTGAATGGATTGAATTTTTTTATATCGCTTTTAAATAAAAACTGGGAGATTTTTGAAAAAAAACGTTGTTGACTTTTTTTATTGAAACACCCAGTATATTTTTTTGTAAATAGAAAGAACGGTCATTTACCTATCCAGCGATATAAAGTTTTTAAAATCGGTTGTCAAATGACTTAGCAATTAATTAAAAAAAAAAACGAGAGATGCAATGTGGAAATCACATAAGTAACATAATATCAATTTACTTAGTTATGTTATTTCGCCGCCGCCTACGAAAAGTATAACTCCGAAAAATGCCGTTAAGAGTAGAACTTTCAATGAACGCCGTGAAAAATATTATTTTCGATTATTTATTTAAGAAACAAACAGGCAAAGCCTAATTACATGTTTCTATACATTATTACAACGATTATATTGAAATCAAATAACAAAAAAAAGAAAAAACGTAAAGAACTTAAATATTATAAATATTATAAGGTGTAAACGTATACATATACAAATAAAACAAAAAAAAACGTTTAATAATAAAAAAAAAAGAAAAAAAAAGTGCAATTATATCAAGAACAGAAATAACCTGCGTATACCTATCCGTGCATAGGGAGCTCACCAAGACAGCAAGTATTTACCCATTATATATTATATATGATTGTGTAAATTATAATCTCTAATAAAGTGTTAGCGAAGAAATTTATTTTTTGAGGAGTATCAGCAAAAAACATCATTTCTGTTTGTGGGTCCACGAAAATTATAATTACTAAAAAGTTCTCAGAAATAATTGTTTTCGTCGGCAGAAACAGAAACAGAAAGGGAAATAATAATTGTTTTCGTCGGCATCTATTATGAACTAAATCTTTTCGTTATAAATATTTTGGAAGTTATAATCTTCGCGGACACGCATATAAAAAAATTGTATCGCCAACACTTATCAAAGAGTTGTTATTTTCACTGGAAATGTATTAGGAATCACATTAATCATAGATAGGGCTTTTCATTCACAGTCATTTGTTTCGAGCTTCTGTCATGTGTCATCTAATATTAATATATCTACGTCATACGTTATTGGTATTGCCAATAACAATAACAAAATATATAACCAAAGACGTATGACGTAGATATATTAATATTATGTGACACCTGACAATGACAATCGATGAAAAGCCATATACCAGCGATTTAGTTGTGTGAGATTATATACGTTGCACCTCTCATTTTAAAATAGTTATTTTCCTAACAAGTGCAGAAAGTCATGCTTTTCCGCACGCGACTGCAGTTTGCCGAACGACGCGAAGCGGGAGTTCGGCAAGCAGTCGAGTGCGGAAAAGAGACTTTCTGCAAGAGTTAGGAACAATATTTTTTCTAAGAGTCTTTAAAAAATTACCAAATCTTAATCAATTAATTTAATTAATATGAAAATACATACACAAATTAATTCTTTGACAAGGTTGTCAAAACCAAACTTTCAATATAATTAGTTAGCATGACGACGATCTTGGTTTCCATGACAATGATTCAAAACGACTGTTATTGTCTACGGATTTGACTTTCGAATATTATGTCAAAATAATTTTATTTCATCGAATTGTCGCGTTAATTTCATTAAAACAGGAACACAATAAGATATATTTGAAATAAATTAGTAAATAATATCTAAATATTAGTTTATTGCATGTATTATAATTACTTTAAGGTCATATTAATATATCTAAATTAACACGCGTGCGGAAAAGTAAAAACCGCGTGCGGAAAAGTAACACGCGTGCGGAAAAGTGAAACTTTCTAAACTAAAATGCGTGCGCGAAAGTAGACATTTTTACACGCTCGTAGAAAAATGAATTACCCACTCATTTGAAAATCGATATAATCGAATTAAAAAAACTTTATATCACTGGATAGGTGAATGACCATTCTTTCATTTTACAAAAAAATATACAGGGTGTTTCATTAAAAAAAGTCAACGGTTTTTTTCAAAAATCCGTCATTTTTTATTTAAAAGCGATATAAAAAATTCAATCCGTTCAAACAAAATTTTTACTAAAATAAAACATTTCAGCGAAAACCGCATATTTCTATCTTGAGCCGTTTAGAAGTACATAATAGGCAGTTAAAATGGGGGAAAATATAAGTGGACACCCGGTATACAATCATTCAATTGTTTGGGCGTTTGGGTTTGAATCAAAGTAATCCGAATCTCGGTTTTCGGAAGCAGCAATTCCTAAAAGGTATTAAAATGTTACAGAATAACCGTTGCCAATAAAATATCAAATTCGTAGCAGATACAAATTACATTTTCCCTGTTTTCCGTCTTTTCTGCATAAATCTCCAATGCTATTACCTTTCACCGTAAATTGTAATCCAACATGAAAGGTTCTAATGAACTGGATATAATAAGACATCAAATTCTCACCTTTACGCCTATTACCGCCACAAACTCGCAATGAAATTCGAGAACAGAAGGACTAAGAGGCCTATAAGGCATCTTAGGCCTGTCAGAGTGTTTAGAGACCTTTTATACAAAAAGGACATTGAGCTAAGTTGCGTAAAGGTGAGCTAACGCGAGATATTGTCTTTTCTTTCTTATCATTAGTAACACCTTTGTGTCGGACGTGATTCAAATTATATAAGGATAAGCAATCATTTACTTAAACCTTGAACCAGGCCCGCCGAGAGGGGGGTACAGAGTACAGCCGATACATTTTACCGGGCCGGCGATGACCAGACCAAAGACGTAATTTTCCCATTTTTTTTTGCTCCTCACTTTATGTGCATAATACGTTTAGTTAATTTAATATATTACCTTTACCTCTATTTTTTTAAACATAGGGCCTAGTACTGAAGCGATTGATATATTTGAGCCCGACGCAATATTTCGCTTATATAGATTATAATATAATCCGTCTAGAAAATATCCGGAATTTTATATTTTTCCTAATTTTAATAGATTTCCTTTTTGTAACATTTTAAGACAAAAGTAATGCATAAGTAGGTTGTGCCGATAGTAGGTTATGGACAAAATCGCATGACAAAACCATCTGTCAAATATTGTTGTTTGTAAACAGACTTAAGATTTGTGAAATAATGTCGCAAGTAGAAAAAAGAAAAGTGGTGGAATATTTGTATAGAAATGGTGTCCGAAACTTTAAAAAATTAGTGTAATTGACTGAACTCGGAAAAAGTGCAGTGTATGAGACTTATAGAGGATACAAAATGGCATAGATGTGAGACATAGGCCAGTTTCGGGTAGACCGCGTGAGATGCGGAAACAATTTAAATGCTTTAGTGGCTTTAGGACGACAAAATCCGCGCCTAGGGTTTCGAAAATTAGCGAACAGATTTTGAAATCAACGAAGAATAAAAGTGTGCCCAGAAACTGTCCGCATGTCACTGAAAAAGCAAGGCTACATATCAAGGAATCCAAAAAAAATCCCTACAATGACACCTCTGCAAAGGCAACGCAGAATAGATTTTTGTCAACGTTTTCGAGAAGATAATTTTAATAATGTCTTTATATCTGATGAAAGTTGTTTCCAGCTTGGTGCAAATCATCTAAAAGTCCTATCAAGAGAAAATGTTACCGTTCAAATTTCCAAATTTCCCACTAAAATAATGGTTTGGTGAGATAAATAATATCTCAGCGTGGTGCTACACCTCTCTGTATAGTTAATGGTACTGTTGATAGTGCGAAATATTGTGACATACTAAATGGTTTTCTTCTTGAAACGGCTCATGTTTTATATCCAGACGGGTGGCGTTTTCAGCAAGATAATGCAAGATGCCATACTTCTGCTTATACTTAAGCTTGGATGCAAGAACACGAATTGGCAACAATTCCGTGGCCAGCAGCATCTCCAGATCTTAGCTCCATTGAAAACATATGGGGACTGATGAAGATTGAAGTGGAACGAGCAGCGTCACGAGATAAAGAAGGTTGGATTCGGTCAGTTTTACAGTCCTGGAACACCATTACCGAAAATTATGGCCTTGACCTAGTTTCTGGTATACCTGGACGTTTAGTTAAGTGTTTAGATTTAAATATAGGTTGTATAAGTAAATGAGATGAATTATTTGTTGAAATTTTATATTTCAAGTGATAGAAATAAATACCGTAAAATTATAATTTTGCTTACTTTTTTCCGAATACTTTCTAGACGGACTATATAATAAGCAACTTAACCAGAAGTTTTAATGCGACAATTCAAATTCATTCGCTATTTAACATTTTGTGGGCATTCTGAGATGAAGATAACGCCAATATTAAGAAAAAAAATTGATATATTGCGCGAGTTTTATAAAGAAGACGGTAGAGCGATATACAAGAAGAATATTTGTAAATTTACTTAATAAAATTAAACATCCCAAATTGGAATTATTATTTCCTAACGTCGTTATAGCGTCAAGAATATTTTGTACATTACCGGTGGTACTCGCAAAAGGGAAAAAACCTTTAGTTTCCTTTCTCGCATAAAAAATGGTATGAGATCTACAATGAAACAGGATCGGTTAACTGGCCTAACAATTTTGTTCATTGAAAATTATAGACATATTTGCCAATCGAAAAACTCGAAAAGTACCGGTATTGTAAATATTTTCACTATTATAAAAATATAGTCAAAATTTAATAAAAGCTATATTTGAAATGTTTCTTATTATTTATAATTGATATAATTTTATTTCTATAAAAATGAAACAATTTTTTCGGTTTCTGAGAAGAACTGCAGGAAATACACTGATACTTCAAAAGATGAGTAAAGAAGAAAATGTAATATTAGAAGACAATGTAACGTACAGTGTAAATATAAACGAATGGACATTAAATAGAAAAAAAAGAATGAAATAACCACATAAGCAGAATGGAGGGTACCCTTGTGGTCAAAATAGCCAGAGATAAATCACCAATCGCAGAACTATCGGATGACTGCGTAAAATATAAAGTGACAACGTTCCATAGAGGTATCAATCTGCCAATGAGCAAGCAGAATTGTTTCTAAAGAGTAAAAGGAAGATGAATGATAATTCTTACTTATTAAAAAATAGCTGCTACGCGTACGGTTCACAAGAAGCCTCACACACATTTTTGTTCATTGCTACCTCTTCACCCGGCCTATAAGAGGGGGAACTATAATATGTTCTGAAGGATTTATGTAATATGGCAAGAATATACGGGACATATATTTTTACTAACGCTCAAGGGAATTCATATCGGAGTTATATTTCTAGTAAAATTGTAGCGAACAGAACAGGTCTCAAATATTTCTGCTTTAATATTGTCACATACTCCCTCCCTAAAGGACTTAGGGATGGAGAATTGGTCGCAAGACACCAGTGAGATGTACCCGAGGGGTTAAAATCTAATAAAGATGTGAGATATGTTGGGAATTTATATACAAAGAAGGAGTTTTCTGCAAAAAATGAATTCTGTCGTTTTGTTTATTTTGACTTAAATTTTTCACGATTTTCTCGCTTCTCTCTACATTTTTGATGCGACGACAGTTTAAAATTGTTGTTTGCTGTTGTATGTACATATTTTATTATCTTCTGGAAAATTCAATTTCATTTTTAACTTGTGTCAGCTGTATATTTTTTGGTAATACATATAATTATATCGGCTGTAATTTATAGAGCCTGTTGAAACAGTTAGGCGTAATTCTTTAATAGGTACAATGATGCATGATTTTAACATCCTAAAGGTAACGTATCCATACGTTGGTGCTCTGTGCTCCGTGTAGCTGCTCAAATACGGCATGCGCTCTCCTGCATATAAACTGCGAACCAGTTGAATCGAAGAGGGTGAGCGCCGAGCACCAACGTATCCAGTATGTGGAGCTACTACACGGAGCACGGAGCGCCAACTTATGGATACTTAAAGGCAAGCGTCCACAGACCCGCATCGTACGCATTGGATTAATTTTTCATACTGCGTCCACTGTATCGGCAGCGATCGGATTGACGATGCCACTACCTGCTAGGGTAGAAAAATTATTCGGCGTTATCGAAATGCCTCCCACTTTTTCAGGTAAATATTTTCATACATGAAATGCCTCCCAGGTACAATCGAAATGCCTCCGTTTCGTTAATCATTTAGGCTGATATTTTGTCTATTTAATCTCTGTAAAATGACACAATGTTGCCAAATCATAATTTAAATAGGTAGGTATCTATTTTGATTTTTCTTAATGCAGTGTACATAAAATTTGTTTCACATAAATATTTCACAGTACGACATATTTCTTTTTAGAAAAGAAAGTTGTTACCCGACAATCTAATATCCAGCATATTTATAATTCCATGAATAGGTACTTTTACCTTAATCTATTTGTTTCTTTATATTCTTTTTTGTAAATTGTGCTAATGGGCTAAATGTTGTATAAATACTTGAAATTTTATTAGTTCCTGCGTCAGTCAGTTTGTCTATTTCAAGCTTGTCAGTTCGTAGATTTCAAGATCAAATTGTGTTTAAGTCATAACATCCGAAATAATGGAATCAACGATAAATGCCAGTCAAAAGGTCAAACCTTTACTATCAATTGATGGTTTTACATTAGGTTTTCAAAAAATGTTGGCCAAATTCTTTATTGGCAAATAGAACCACAAATTCTTTAATTAAACTTCCCAAAAATATATCTGAATTTCATAAAGCTCTTGATTCATCTTCTATTATTACAAATAGAAATGCAAATTTTATAATTAAAAATGACAAAGATAATCATATTGTTATATTGACATGTTTTTCAAATCTTCGTTTTCCTTCGACTGTTTCCAATTGGTATGTTTTTGATGGAACTTTTGAATACTGTCCTCGTTTTTTCACTCAATTGTTTTTAGTATACATGGCTTGAAAAATGGACATTATATTCCTCTTGTCTTTTGTTTAATTCAAGATAAAAAGTCATCTTCATATTATCTCGCTTTTAAATATACATATCTTAGAAGAATGTTTTAAAATTAATTGTCCTGTATCCCCTAAAGTAATAACTTCAGACTTTGAAATTTCTATTCATAATGGTATTCGTATGGCATTTCCTGAAGCATATCTTCATCGATGTCGTTTTCATTTGGGTCAGGCATGGTATAGAAAGGTTTAAGCACTGGGATTGGCTCCAAAATACCAGAAAAAAGGTGTTGACTCAACCGAAATTACGGATTTTTTTTATTTATATTTTTGGTCGTTCATTCTTACATCCTGAAGATGTTAGCGATTTTTTTGCTATAGATTTGGCAGAAATTAAACCAGTTGATGAAAGAGTCACCTAGTTTTGTGATTTTCTTGTTGATAATTACATATCTGAAAATTCGACATTTCTTCCACATCTTTGGACTGAACACTCTTCATCCTTACAAAGAACCACAAACCCATGCGAAAGTTTTCATTCCAAGTATAATTCTTCTTTGTACTGCCCTCATCCTAACATTAATAATTTTATTGATATACATAATTTTACAATTTCAAATACTGAATACTATATTAAAATGAATTCTGTTTCGACACCAAAAAAAATTGTTGTGAAAAGTCAGCAAAAATAAATTTTCGGGTATAATATCACAATAGAGTGAGAATAAATTGAAAATAATGCGACAGTTTTTCGAAAATTTGTTGTCTGGCAATAGACACGAGAGCCCGCAGGGCTCGAGTGGCTATTGCCCAATGACAACAAATTTGAGTAAAAGTGAAGCATTATTTTCTTATTTATTCTTACTGTCGTGTGATATTCGTAAGATTATTTTTTAATACGTATATTATGGATATTTTCTTAAATGTGACAGTTGTCAAAACTAAGAAACTGGTTGCTATTAAACAGAAACAATCTACTTAAAAAAATTCTATCGGTAATTTTCTACAGTAGATAATTCTCAGTATAATTTTAATCTGATTGGACAGAATGTAAAATAAATAGATTAGAATTTGTCAAAGTAGTATCATATAAATTTAGGAAAAATATTTTGTAATTTTATATTTCTATACACATTTTGTAATATTTTACAAATAAGTTTTTTGTGATGTTATTTTTAATAAATCTATAAAATACTTATTATATTTTTGCATCTTTTGTTAAATTATTAATAACAAAAAATAATGGTTATTATAAAATATACTAAAATGGTTATAAAACTAATTACATATGAAGTTAGTTGATATTTATAAACACCGCCTAGTGTCAATAATGTTTAATACATACAATAAAGGTTGAAAATAAAATAAATTAAATAACAAAATACCAATTTTGCCAAAAATTCACAAAGGGACGAAGATGTGGCAACGTCTCACCTTCACATAAAGATTAGAAGCATGTAATTTATTTAAAGCTTGGGAGGCAAATTGGTATGTGACCTTTTTAGCGACAGGTAAGAAACCCTTTTTCGGGAGGCATTTCATATGCGGCCAAATGATTGAGGTAGACTTTAAAGTTGGTTGTTTATTTATTTATTGGTTGTTTAGTAATTGGTTGTTTATTTAGTTTAATAATTAATTTATGCATATTAACTACATTTATTAGTACCTATAGCACCCATTTTTCTAAGTAGGTAATTATACATTTGAATATAAAGGAATACACAAAACTGTTACAATTTGATTTAAATGGAAAATAGTAACTACATCAGTAAAAGTTTCTTTAAAAATTAATATTAAAGTTGCCGTTCTGAAACCGGTAAAATACTTTTTGTGGTTTTCAATTACATAAGTACTTGTAACACACTTTGCTTGCTTTTTCATCTTTTGAGAGGGAAATAAAAGTTAAAACTGAGTTTACTTGTTTCATTACGGACAAGACGATCCTCAAATGCAAATAGCCGTAGATTAGCTCCCACTGGACCAAGCAAAATTCCGAACAGAGCGCGTGGAGTGCATCCACTGATCGGCATTTTGAATGACTCATCGGCACGCATCGCAAAAGTTGCCTCTCGAAGCAACCCTTCGGCATTACCGATGATGCGATCCGTACGATGCGGATCAGTGGACGCAGTTACATAAGTTTTTGGACAAAGCAAACTAAAATCCGTTGCGTACGATGCGGGTCTGTGGACGCTTGCCTGCGTGTTCACATTGTACACATTTGTGTTAATCACAAATATTGAATAAGTCAGGTAACACAACACATCCTTGTCTAACCCCCTTGTCTGAATTGGCTTCTGAACTTCTGATCTAGGCGTACTCTTGCTATATTGCACTGGTATAGATTTTGAATAAGTGTCACCAGATATATCCAGTTTTACAATCTTCTTTCACAATCAAAATCTGCAGTAAACGAAATTTTGCAACAACTTTTTACTAAGGCCTAAGTAATACGTAGTAAATTAGTGAATAGAAAATAAAACGATAATTAATTTATGATTTTACTTGGGAAATAAGCCACAATTTAAGTTGAACATTAAATTTATTGACGGTTCGACTTCCACTTATTAATAATTGACATTATTTCGATAACGATTTCCGAAGTGGAAGTCGAAACGTCAATAAATTTAATTTCCAACCTAAATCGTGGCTTATTTCCCAAGTAAAATAGTAAATTGCATAAGATGCCACAAATAAATAGCATAAATAGCTTAAGGATAATAATTTATAATCCATAAACAGTTACTCATTATCATTACCTATAATTATTTTTCTAGCTTGCTGCCTTAGAACCCATTATTTTATTATTTTTTGCTCATGGTTTAAAATTGCCATTTTATCTTTTTTTGCTACTAGATTAGATGATTAACATCAATGTACACGCCTTTATTAATTTATTAGTGTTATGCTTTCTATTTTAAATATTCACTAATGTCATTGTCTTTATAGTCCAGGCGGGATGTGTTTTGAATTGGACATCTTCCATAGGCAGTGGCGTAACAAACTCCACCGGGGCCCCCCCGCAGAATTGGAAATGGGGCCCCCTTTAAAAAGTTACTAAATACGACTTGTGTAACACAAACTTCTCGTGGTTGCGTAACTTAAGGGGATTGGTACGGATGCACATCAACCGAACTATTCAGAGCAGCAGCATCTAAGATCAGAATAGCCATGATGATTGCCAACCTCCGTCGCTGAGATGGCACATGAAGAAGAAGAACAAAAACTTATGTGTGTTGTAGCCTAGTACATGAATGTTAAATACGGAAATACCGTGTAATTTTCAGTATCACCACCGAAGTGGTCAAGCCAATACTTTTCAAGTTATTTGCGAGTGAAAATGTTTATTGTCCAACAAGAAAACCACGTTTTCAGGCGGTTTTTCGCAAATATCTCAAAAATTAAGTAATGGTCGAAAAAATATTCTTAACAAAAATGTAGCTTATAAAAAGATGATGTCTATCGACCCAGTAAAATTAAAGTTGTAGCTTATGAAAAATTCTTCTTATTCGTCAAATTCCAAATCGAATATTTCAACGTGAAATAACCAAAAAATTAAGCACTTTTCGGGAAAAACTCATTGAAACTTTTTTAAAGTGTTTAAAAAAAGCTTTATTTTTATTTTTTTATAAAAGTTTTTAGCACCAAAACTAAACAAATTACGCTCAAAATAAAGTTAACCCCTTGTTTTGGTAAAAAAAATCGTGAAAATCTCTCCCTATTTAGCACTCCAAATGAAACTAATCATTACCGCTTTACAAATTACTTAACTTTTTTTATATGACCTGTACGTTTCACTGGTTCAAAGTGCTTATTTTTGAAATGGTTCTAGTTGAAAGGGCTTGAACGAGTCAGTAATCACCAGTGTATGCAAATTTTGAACAGCCATATCTAAACCAATTTTTGTCTTTGTCTAAAAAATCTTTCTCTAAAAAAACAAAATAAAACCGTGATATTTATAAAAGCAAAACCTACATTTCTTTACTTTTTGAGATTTTTGGTATCACTAATACTTTTTAAGGTATTTTGAAAAAGGTCATTTTTCCAAAATAAAAACCCTTTTACTACTTTAAAACCAAATTTTTTCAAAAATAAGAACTTTGAACCGGTCAAACTTACAAATAATCTAAACAACACATAAAGTAAATGGTAAAGCGTTAACGATTAATTTTATTTGAGGTGCTAAATAGGGGAAGCTTTTCACGATTTTTTTACCAAAAAAGGGGCCAACTTTATTTTGAGCGTAACTCGCTTAGTTTTGATCCTAGAAACTTTTATAACAAGTAAAAATAAAGCTTTTTTAAACATTTAAAAATAATTTAATTAGTTTTTCCCTAAAAGTGCTTTTTTGGTTATTTTTCATTAAAATATTCGATTTGGAATTGGACGAATAAAAATAATTTTTCATGAGCTTTAACTTTGCTTTTACTGTGTCGATTGACTTCATGAATATACCATTTTTTTTTTGTTTTTTATAAGCTTCATTTTTGCTAAAAATATTTTTTTGATAATATTTAACTCTTTGATAATATTTAATAAACATGTAATCCATCTTCTGTATAATAGAGTTCCTTTAGAATAGATGGACAACTTACAGAACCTTTAGACATAGGCAACGAAATAAGGCAGAGGACTCATTGAGCACAATTCTCTCAATTTAATCATGAATGAAATCGCCACCAGCATCTACAAAGGCAGAGGATACAGAGTGGCAAGAAAAAAGTAAAAATACTCTGTTATGCAGACGACAATATTGATAGCACATGCTGCGGGGGCCTCTGTTACGTCTCTGGAAACTACTGCCGATAATTGTATCGAAATACTAAATGCAAAGAGAAAACCCAATTCTAGATTTAGAAATATTGTTCTAAAATTCGGCAAACTGCAACTCTCAAATCATTCAATGGTCCCGTACAAAGCATTATAGTTTATTGTCGTTACCATAAAAGTAAGGAAGTTTATTGTCGTCACCATAAAAGTTGGGAAGACCGGAAAGGATTAAGTTTATAGATATGAGATGATTCACTTGCCAAACATGCCTATTTAGAAATTTACATTCTTAAATTTATAAACACAACGTAAAATAGTATAACAATAAGAGATTTTTACATAATATCAGATGACAAGATGGGCCCCTGATCGATTGGGCCCTCCCGCAAGCTTCATGCTGCGGGGGCCTCTGTTACGCCCCTGTCCATAGGAGTCGTATTTTATTGCTGGGATTACTTCAGGATGTACCTTGTAGCAGTAATCAGGATATGCGCCAGTCGCAAACCTTGTGCAAAAAAAAAATTAACAAAATCTGAAAAAAAAAATCGAATTGAAAATGTTTGCTTTTTGTGCCCATATTTTTGCCTATAACTAAATAGATATAGCTCCTACAAAAAATTATAGAGAATAATAGTTTATTTTTTCAATTTTACATAATATTTGACTAGCTAAAAGTTGAAAATTTAATTTTTATTGTTAAAATAGTAGCAATAATTAGGAAAAAAGTGCAAAAAATAGAGTTTTTCCTTTAAATTTATTCGACCACTTTAAACATAACTTCAGCCATCATATTTCGCCTCTAAAACCTGTATAATACGACTGAAACGTGTGATAATTTCATTAGCAATGATTTTTGCATAATAATTTTTCAATGCGGGGTTCACAAAAAAATTTCAAATTTGCAAAATTAGACTGGGCCCAAAATAAACACTTCAAATAGTCGAAATTTGTTTTATATATTGTAAAAAAAGGCTCAAGCTTTCAAAAGCACTTCGAAAAATTGAAATCGATTAACTAGGAGATCCTTGGGAAGTTTTTAAAGGTATAAACAATTTTTGGCTTATAAATAAATAAAATAGCTAATAATAAATAAAATAAAACTGCTGAAATAAATTAATTTTAATATGTAAAATATTTTTTAACAAGTTTTGGTATTTTGAAAAAAATTCTAACTTTTGAAAATATGTAGCTTATTTTATAATTTTAATCGTAATTTTAAAATTTAGTCGTGCTATGAAGTTTTTCTAGGGAGGATATGAGGGTAAGTTATATTTAAAGTGCCGAAAAATTTAAAGGAAAAACTCCATTTTCTTGCACTTTTTCCCAATTATTGCTATTTTTAAACAATAAACATTCATTTCCAACTAGCAATATTATTTAAAATTGAAAAACAAAACTATTATTTTCTATAATTTTTTTAGGAGCAAAGTTCCCGAGTTACAGTTGAGTCCCCGAGTCTTTACCCGTGCGTCATCATTTAAAGCATACGAAATAAGTCGAAAATTCACTAAACGCAACAACAAGTGACAGAAAGTGGGTATTACTCCGATCACGGGTTATAGTATACAATTTGACGTTATCAAATAAATAGAATATCAAATTTAAGTTTTGCTTTAAATTTTTTTTGCATAATTACAGCTACATTTGAAGTACTTAATAAATTATTTTATTATCATTGATTAATAATTAAATAAACATTTTATAAAAAAATTCAATAACATATTTTCTTTTTGTTATTTTATTCACTTTGGCGGAACATTAAACACAAGCATTCCTTAACTGTGTCAATTAGGTTAGCTTTGTACGTTGTCAAAATTAATCGTTAAATAACATAAACTTACCATAAAATTTCAAACTCCAATATAAAATTAGTTGTGAAAACAACTGTTTGTATACTATAAAAAAATTTTAAAATGCAAAAATTCGACAAAGTAACAGCAAAATTTCAACAAACTGACAGTCACAAAAGTAAACAAACCAAAACGTACTTAAAATATGTGAAAACATCCCCAATCGTCTTTTTTTGTACCTACATATCTCTTTTGAATGCACTGAGTCTAGATCAGTGTTTCCCAACCTTTTTGTGCCATGTTCCACCTTAGCAATTTCAAAAATGTTTATGCCCCCCCTGTAACATACATAATTTTGAATATTAAAAAATTAAATTGTTTACTTAGAAGATTAAGGTACTAGTACACTTTAGAAGGCCAAAAATGAACATAAAACTTTTTACATATTAATATCTAACTCTTAGAGAGTACAAAAAATATATCTTTTTTCATTTATGCATGTACACTGATATTCTAGAGGGCGCAAAAGTCGAGGCCTCGAAAAGCTATGGCGGACAGTTAATCTCAGGATTGGGATATCTGAAACAAAAAAAATCCTACTGCATTTGAAAAAGAAAGGTTTCTTACGTGACAATTTACCACAATTTGACCAAAAAATAAAAAATAAATATTTTTTAACCATGAAAAACTGAAGAAAAACGGGCGATTTTTTCACAAAATTTTTTCAAATTTCCGTAAAACCTTGTTTTTTGCGGAATTTTTCACAAACGGTGGTAAATGGTCACGTAAGAAACCTTCCTTTTTCAAATGCCTTACGATTTTTTTGTTTCAGAGATCCCAATACTGAGATTAACTGTCCGCCATCGGAACTACTTTTTTTTGAGGTATCGACTTTGGCGCCCTCTACAATAGTAGTGTATGTGCATAAATGAAAAATGATAAATTTTTTGTATTCTCTAAGAGTTGGACATTAATATCTAAAAAGGTTTATATTTATTTTTAAAAAAGGTCCTGAGAAAAAAAATCTTGAAAAAATGCTTGTTTTTTGGTCATCTAAAGTGTTCCAGTACCTTATGAAAGGTTTTAGGAAAAGATCATTAGGAAATTGTTAACGAAACAGTTAAGTAAATTTTCAAAGCATAATATAATGAAAAACTCAAATTCAGATTCCAAACAAATATTAACATAGATTTTTCTATATTAATTTGTTCTTTTAATTTATAATTTGTATAATTTATATTGCTCTTGATTCTTGATGCACAGAGATTTTATATTAGGTTACAAATTTGGATATTATCGGTTTCAAGAGCCAACATTGTGGTATATTCAGCCGATTTCTTTTTCACCAGTAAATCATTTACATCACTAAATCTACATTCAGCTAAATATGAAGATGAAAAGGATAGCTATTAAAAGGATTGTTACTGAGTGGCGTAGGTTTTAAATTTTTGTCATCTTTTTCAAGAACCGTTTGAAGAAATGCTGATATTGACGTTTTTATTAAATTCTCTCCTATGGTATGTTTTTTTTCTTGTTTTAGCGATGAATAAAGATATTTGATAACTCGCCTAAAGAGTAAATATAGACTTGATAAGTAAATAGAGACTTTAATGTTTTTCACAGAAATCTAGCATTGCATTTAAATGGCCCATATCGTAAGGGTTAAAGTCATGTCGAGCCCATATTCGAGTTGCCCCCTGTGGGGCGTGGGCCCCACGTTGGGAAACACTGGTCTAGATCGTTCATAAAAATAATGCGTTTCATGCGTGAAAGAGAATGATGCTAGATAAAAAGTATGTGTTTTATCTCGCCAGGTATTAATGACGCACGGGTAAAGACTCGTGGACTCAAGTATACGTACGAAAATATGGGAGCAAAAACAATAATTTTCGATTTTTTGGAGATTTAAAAAAAATAAGGAAAAGGTTTGAAACTGGCGCCTATCGTGATTATTGATAGAATGCACTTTCTGAAGTGATTCCATCAAAAAATAGTCTCCTATTTTCTGATTTTTGGCACATGCGCCTGGACTATTAGCTAAAACATTGTTGTTAGCAATTTTCTTGAGTGATGTACTTATATGATATTGTCACCGATGCGATGTATACATACACGTCTTATCTTCTAATAATAAACTCATGTTTTAACGGGAATATTAATTGAGTTAATTAATTTTGTCTTGTATAATCACATGCGATGATCAAAATAGGTTTCAGCAATGTGCATTCCCAACACCAGCTTAGTGATTGTAATTAGTACATGCCGTGATAAATCTGTAAGACGATTATTTTCATTCATATGTTTATTCTCAAAACAAATTCTCTCTCTCGTTATTTTCAGGTTTTAATTACGTGACAAACTGAAAGTGTAGTTCGCTTTCAAGTTTCAAAATAAGTTGCAAGTTATGATATTCAAATGCAAATTCAATTAATGTGTTTCAAGAACGGATAATTATGCCGAAATGTTTATATTGTTAACAAAAATAGATGTAAAAAGGTGCGTACTGACTACTGCTAGGGGAGCAAAGTATGCTAAATTTGCAGTCACTCGAGCGCGATGGGGACCTACTTTGTTGTGAGGAGTAGGTTCTAAAACCAAAAAAAGTTAAGTAAAGTTTTCCATTTTAGTGGGCGCTTGCCAATTTTTAATTGAATTTTCCATTGCCAACAATCGTTTTCTCCGATTATAGCGCCATTTATCCATAATGTGAAAAACTATCTCGAATAAAAGTTGCTTATTTTTACGTAAAGAATCCAAATCTGCAATAAAAATTTGGGGGTCCTATTTAAGATTTTAAAGTAATCCCCCATCCCAGCTCCGTGGGGGGTCGTGTTTGGTACCATTCGATAGATTTTTCAAAAACATTTTGAAAGTGTATTGTGCAGTTTTTCGATCTGATGTTCATTTTGCGAAATATCGCGGTGTTTGTATTTAAAGGTTTAAGTTTACCCCCACCCCTCTTCGTGGGGGTCATGTTTAGTACCATTCGATAGATTTTTGAAAAATATTGAAGACGTATTTTTTAGTTTTTCGATCTGACGCTCATTTCGCGAAATATTTGCTTTTTTTAGTGAAACTTTTTGACTGGCCCATTTCCTTACTGGCTCAAATCGTCAGATTTTTGAAATATACACTCTTTTTCATGTACTTAACTTGCCTTATAAATAGATTTTTTTTCGGGCCTCCCTTAAAGAACCTCCCTGTGTTAAGAGCCAATATATGGTAGAGGTATATCTGCAGGGTAATAATAGGTTTCTCCCCATATGATAATCTGACGCGCTCGAGTAACTGCAAAAATCCCCGCTTGGGCTTCCCTACCATAAAGTATTTTTTTTTTCGAACGAACTGAATGAGCCCAGCGCGCATAAGCAAGTAAATGCTCAGGTTATTCGAAGCATTCGTTCTATTCGCCGTGTTCTCATGTTCTGCTCATTTTGTTTCAGAATTCGTCCGACCATTGAAGCAGAGAATCTGGTTATAGCTGCTGGAGCTTTTATTCTTATTCAATTTATATATTATTACAAATACATAGAAAGAAATTTAAAGAAATATTAAAGAAGGTTGTTTTTAAGTCATAAGAAAACAACTCAATATATTTGTTCTCGGTTCATCACTATCTAAAAGAAATAACATAGGGAAAAAATCAAACAATTTAGGCATTTATATCATCCTATTTCTTCATCTATTCCTAAAAAAGTAAACAGTAAGAATTTTGAAAAAACTACCTTTTTCCTGTACCTGTCGATTTGGTACTTTTTGCCTTTTCTCTTCAAGGCAAGCAAACTATCGCTTTGCTTCTTCGGAGTACATCTTATTAATTTCGTCAGCTATCAACATCCATGCATCATTTTTTTTTATTTTATTTTAATATTAATGTGTGCCCATGGTTTGCATTCCATACCGCACAGGAGAGCGTTCATATAAATCAATTAGATCTAAACATTTTTCTCAGTTCTCTTCACTGTTTTTAAGAGCAGAACTAATCAAAGTAAAAATTTTGAAGCGAACACAACAAATACGTTGAACCCACTGAACATCAACGAACTATAAATGTTCCCTCTAAAAAAGTTACGTGTAGGTTTTGAAACTAAATAAGGAATACATACAATAAAGCTTTTGTATTTTTTTAATTATAAACTTTTATCAATTTTGTAAAACAGTTTTTTCCAAAATGACAAGACACAAAGAGTCCAAAAACAAATAATATAAGGTTAATGTGATTTTCTAACATTTTTTTATTTTTTTTTCAGGTAAGTTAATTCACCTGCATTGTTCCGTGAATACGTAAGTAAAATAAAATCTAATGTAATACATAGTAAATTTGAAACCATCACACCTAAATACCTACAGGTCAAAAATCAAACTCGACAGATTTTTTTTCCAATTGTTCACAGTGTTATTAGCAAGATGCTTCAATTATGTTTATCTGACAATTTTTTCTTTCGGTAAATCCTAGACAATGGATTCAAAAAATCAAGATTTTTTTATTTATTTCACAAACACTGTAAAGATTTTATTAGTCATTACAGTACTGTAATGAATAAATCCCAGTAGATTTTTTAGAAGAAAAATCAATGTATAATAGTTTTAACCATTTAAATTTTTTAAATAATTACTTATTTTATTTGTCTGTTAATAATAATTTCCAATAATAAAAACAGCAATAAAATCCATTAATTAGTATCTAGCCTGCACGTGGAGTACTTTATTACCACAATGGAAAACACGTGGTAAACTAAAAAACAATAGGTTATTCAACACACTAGCAAAGAAGACAAACTACTTTTTAAATGGCTGCCATTTTGACAGCTGTCAAGTGATTTATTTTTGTTTGGTTTGCCACTTCAGCATGAATAGACTGATGCCCGAATAACACTTTCAAATTGTGCAAATTTTTTGTTAATATTATGGTACTGTTTGAAATATGTATCGCGCACTACGTCCATTTTATGGTCAACATAATCGTCCAGCAGAGCAATTAATTCGATTAACTATATAACGTTTTTGCACCATAAATGATAATAGGCGTCTACAGAGAAGTCGTACATCGCGTACAGAAGAAGTTCTTGCTGCTGTAGAGCGTAGCCTGGTAGCATAGAGGAAGACCGTAATCTGCTTATCCGTCATCGTGCACAGCAGTTATGTGTCCATCCACGTTCTGGAAGATTTTGCGAAAATATCTTGGTTTGTGTGTTTACAAAATCCAGCTCGTGCAAGAATTGAAGCTACACGATCACCTATCAAGGCGTAGGTTTGGTGAATGAGCTCAAAACGAGATTGCCGTTAATCCCGATTTTTATAAGCGAATTTTGTTAAGCTCACTTCTGGTTGAATGGCACGGCATCAAACAAAACGGCCATATTTGGAGTGAATATAATCCTCAAGTGTATGTTGAGACACCTTACCTCCAAAAAACTGACTGTTTGGTGTGCTTTATGGGATGGCGGAACCTTTGGCCTTTACTTATTCAAAAATGATGCTGGCCAGAACGTTACAGCCAGTAACCGCTATAGAGCCATGATTACTGACTTTTTCATTCCTCAATTGAACACCCATGATTTTCAGGAGCTATGGTTTTAACAAGACGGCCCATCATGTCACACAGCTCGTACCACAATTATTTATTGAACGAAACGTTTGGTACTTGAGTGGTACCTCTAGAAGTTGTAATAGTCGGTTCGGTAAACACAGACACAACTGGCTAGTGATTTTAGTAGGTATGTTTTTTTTTTGGCCAATTTTGCCAAAATTGGCTAAATTACAAACTATTTAGTAATTATTTTTTTTTGCCAATTTTACCAAATTGTCAAAATTACTTACTAAAGTCACTAGCCAATTGTGTTCGAGTTTAGCGAACCGACTATATGATCCAATCTTATCATCTTTTTTCTCCTAAAATGTCATTGGGACGCGGGGCAAATTTTGGAAACACAAATTGAACACGCAATTTGGAAATGATTTCACAAACTGACCAAAATACGAGGGTCGTTTTTTTTTCAACCTCCGTTTGTCCATAAAAAATTCCCGTGAAGCGTTTCGCCATTGCGGTGCGCAGTGGGCGACAGCGCATCTCCCCCGCTACACTCTACATTAATCCCGACTTCCAGGTATCAGTCTGTACTGTGCTACACACGAAACAACATGGCCGCGACAATTAGTTCTCCTGCCAAGTGTGAATTATACGCTGTCATTCGCTTTCATTTGGCACACACACTTGACACATCAAGGATGTGTCAAGTGTGTGTGTTAAATGAAACTTGTGGAAATTCCATTGCCAACGATGTTAAAGTGAAGCGACGGTTGTTTCTCACCGCTTCATCAACACGTTTAACAAGCTGTAACGACAGAATTGCGACCTTGCCCCCCTCGTCATGCACATCATTTCGTCCTTCTTTGAATTTTCGGCACCATTCACGCACAACTCCATCACTCATAAACCCTTCTCCGTACACTTGACACATCCTTCGATGAATTGCAGCTGCACTATTGCCTTCTGCCTGCAAAAAGCGAATGACAGCGCGTAATTCACACTTGGCGGGAGAACTAATTCTCGCGGCCATGTTGTTTCGTGTGTAGCACAGTACAGACTGATGCCTGGAAGTCGGGATTAATGTAGAGTGTAGCGGGGCAGATGCGCTGTCGCCCACTGCGCACCGCAATGGTGAAACGCTTCACGGGAATTTTTTATGGACAAACGGAGGTTGAAAAAAAACGACCCTCGTATTTTATCATTGACTAAACAACGTTCCAAAAAATCATGTAATGTTCACATCCAAATTTATTTTTTAACTTTCTCAATTAGAAGGAGGTCATTCAAATATTTCAACTGTTTTACATTTAACGACCTTTGGGACATTGATATGCTTCAAAACAAACATTCTGCGAAGCCGTACCAATATTTGTTCGTGTAAAACAATAAAATTCAACACCGTTCGTCCTTTAGAATAAAATTTACGACAAAAAAGTATATATAAACAGGTATAAACTCCCGGCAGGAACATTCCTTGTAGATATCAAAATATCTCCCTTTGTATTCTGTCACGGACGAGAAAAATAAATACAAACTCCCAAGGTTTGTCGGTGTAAGCATTTTCTTTTCGCTTGGCCTTCGTAGATATATTATGGTAATATGTCTCGGCAGAGGAGTGCAATTTGTCCTCATCTCGGATGTCAAAGAGATAAAAGTAGAAATTGCGGTTCTCAGGGAGGAGCGAACACACCTTCAGTGTACAAGGGTGTATATATAGGGCTGAATACCATGTACGCTTTCCCCGGGCACAGCAGCTCGTTTCCGGGATACTATCTAGGGAATTTTAGCGTTGTCGGGATGTTGAATTGGTGCGGACCGAACGAGCGATTCGAAGATTGCGACAGGTGGGGACTGGGAATCAATTGTACTCGCGTAACCCTAGTTAATCCGACTATGTAAATCGCTGGGATCGAGGTCGCAAAGGGTCATTTTCTGGGATTTATTGGCTCGCTTTGATGAGGGCAATAAACTTGAGCAGGTGGCGAAATAGCTTCAGGGAAATTGCCAATGTATCAACTCTGGCAAAAGTTATATAGGTGAACATTCCGGATAGTCACTAGAATATCCAGAGAACAAAGGAGGCTGTTTTACATTTAAATGGGTCTAGTTAGACATAGTAAATGGATTTTTAATTTAATGTATTTCATAAATGATAAAGAAAAATTGTAATTTTTATGAATATAGTTTGTTAATTTTTCGATATTTTTGGGAATTACGTCCCGAGATACGAGGGCGGGTCAAGAAGTCCGTGATTTTTTCAATTTCTCGCCTCTTAATTGAAATGTCAACATTTCTTCTATCAATAGGAACCTCTCACTTGACCCAGGTCTAAATTTGAACAAGCTGCGTCACTTTTTGGTTTGTATTTGGCAGCCGTTGATAGCAGACCACCGCTCATTTTGAGAAGAAAATGGAAAAAGGGAATTTCGTGTGCACATTAAGCATTATTTTTTACCATCACTCAAATAAAGGCTAAACTTGATAAATAATATGGGAACTTTGTACCATCCATTTCCATGGTAAAGAAGTAGTTTAGGATTTCGATGTGGTCGTACAAGCACGAAAGATGCCGAACCTTCTGGATGCCCAGTTGAGATCTCTACATCCGACACAATTGAAAAAAATCATAATATGGTTTTGGCCGATCAAAGATTGAAAGTGAGATAGATTGTAGAAGCCTATTGCATCTCACATGGCACAGTTGGTTCAATTTTGAATGATCACTTGGGTATGAGAAAGCTTTCTGGAAAATGGGTACCGATGGGAATCGACCACAAACGCAACCGTGTGACAATTTCGCAGGAATGTCTAGCGTTGTTCAGACGCAATATGGATGAGTTTTTGCGCCTTTTTTTAACCAGCAGTCAAAACACTGGGTTTTGAACAGTGGACGGCTTTACACTTGGACAGGAAGCAGCAAAATGTCTAAGCATGTATCTCTTTGGGTAGGGATAAAACTAGCTACTAAAACCTATTATTCAGGGTTGGCTTAAATGGTAATTTAAAATTGAGGGTGAACATTATCGAAAAAATACTGCTAAAAATATAAAATTATTTGTCGCATGTGAAGATTGAACAAATTGCATTCTAGGAATCAGGGCCTATCTTAAGGGGCCTATCTTCAGTAAATAAATGACATAAGGGATAAAATCGTGTTGAACTTCGTATTCTCTATTCTTAATTATAGATACATAATTACCTAGTTGTTTGTATTTTGCTAGCTTCGTAACATTATACTACGTTCTCAAATAGTCTTCTTCTTCTTGTAGTGCCTATCCGTTTCGGATGTTGGCGACCATCATGGCAATCTCTACTTTGCACACTGTCGCTCTTAAAAGATTTGTGGTTGTTGTGTTGGACCACGTACGTAGATTTTTCAGACAGGAAATGCTTCGCCTTCCTGGTCCTCGCTTTCCTTCTACTTTTCCTTGCAAGATTAGTTGCAGCAGTCCATATCTTTCACTGTTCCTCATGATGTGACCGAGGTATTCGATTTTGGCTGTTTTTATTGTGATTGACAGCTCTTTTTCTTTTTGCATTCTCAGCAAAACACCTTGATTAGTAATGTGGTCCGTATAAGATATCTTCAGGATTCGACGATAAAGCCACATTTTCCTCAATTTTCTTGCAGGTGGCGTCTGTGAGAGTCCACGACTCAACTCCGTACAACAGTATAGGAAAGATATAACATCGTAGTAACCTGATTTTTATGGGTCTCGACAAGTCATGACATTTGAATAACTTTGCCATTTTTTGAAATGCAGATCTTGCTTTCTCTATCCTACATTTGATTTCTATGGAATGGTCCCAATTTTCATTGACGTTCGTACCAAGGTAGGTGTATGTTTTTACTCTTTCTATTTGTTGACCGTTCACACTGATTCCTCCAAATTGCTGTTACTTCTTAGAGATCATAATACATTTTGTTTTCTTAGTGTTTAGCGAAAGACCGTATCTCTGACTGACTTCTGCGATTCTGTTCATTAACTCTTGGAAGGCTTCAGCACTGTAAGCGAATACCACTGTGTCGTCTGCGTATCTTATGTTATTGATACATTCTCCGTTAATTTGAATTTCGGCTTCAACATCCTCCAATATTAATAACCTATTTTTATTTTCTTTATTTTGATCGGTCTACTGTACATATTTCTCGATCGTGTTTTTTTCGTCCTTACCTTGAAAAAATTCACCAAGTTCCCATTTTTTATATAAATTATGCGAATTCAACAAACTTTTTGGTAATAAACACGTTGTGCTACTTGGTAGCCAAAACATTCCATGTCAACCAAAAAAATACCCGTGTACATTCCTTTGTCTACCCAAATGTTTACCGCTTCTTATTTTCCGAGTGAATCATTATCACTTTCACTGCTTTAACAATGTCGTCGCAGGTTTCTGTGCCGATTACGTTTTCGGTTTTTGTATTGGTTCATCAAAGGCGAGGATACGAAGCGACCTTGCGTGTTTTCGATACCTTCTTTTATTTATACAAGAAGCAGTGTTGCCAACTTTAAATTAGTAATTAACCTGTTGCATTCCTTTGTTTCAGTTTATATTGTAAATAATTATATAAAGAAGTTTGAAGGAAGATTTGTTTCTTATTTATAATGCTACTGTTTTGGTAATTTTGCTAATCATTTGTTTAGAGTAGAGTTGATACCTATTCCATTTTCCTTTGCCAAAATATAGCTCCAATCGACTTCTAGTTTATTACAGTTGTGAGCAATGAACAACAAAGAAATTCCAAGCGAAAATATGAAAATTGTAAAAGATACGGATGATAAAGTAAAAACTTGTCTTGATGCAAGGGTGTGAGGAACTTTCATGTGAGCAAAGGGAGGATTGCAAACTGGTATTGTATGACACTAGGGAAATGGCATTCATTGGTGATGTAGGCTCTGATAATTATGTTATAGTACTACCAATTTTCTAAGAGACTCAGTAATATTCAGCTAGCGGGTTGCGAAAATCGAGGTGTAAAATTTCATAAACAAGGGATCCCTTTTAGAAACTATAAATGCATAATTATCTGAACCCTATGAACCCTGAATGTATGTCCCTGTAAGTTGTATCCATATGGAAAACTTTGTTATTATTAATTTTACGAAAAAAGTTATTCTTCATAAAAAGCTCTGCATGGTCCAAAACCTAAGATTCAACCATCAGATATCAAATTTTATGAATATTATACGAGGTGTGTCAAAAAATATGAATTTCGCTCAAGAGTAAAGTAGCTTTATTTTTCATAATATTGAAAATAATTGTTATTAAGAAAAGTTGTTTGGAATCAAGAACTAATATTCTATTATGTAACTACATTCTTCTAATTAAAAAAAAAGTTTTGAAAATTTTTCTTATTATGGATAACCAACATTATATTCAGTTATTTCAATTTTTTCAAAAATTAGTCTTTTATTACTAATTTTACGAAAAAAGTTATTTTTTATAAAGTGTTCTTCATTGTCTAAAACCTAAAATATAACCACCTTAAGTATATCAAATTTTATCAATTTTATAGGAGGTATGTCAAAAAATATGAATTTCGCTCAAGAGTAAAATACCTTTATTTTTCACAATATCGAAAATTGTTATTATGAAAAGCTGTTTAGAATTAAAAATTATGTTTTAATATGTAATTACATCCTTCTAATTGAAATATTCTGAACTATAAAGGTACTTTACTTTTGATCTAAATTTATCGTTTTTGACATACCTCGTATAAAATTGATAAAATTTGAAATAAGATGGTTGTATTTTAGGTTTTAGACCATGCAGAACTTTTTATTAAGAATCACTTTTTTCCGTAAAATTAATAATAAAAGAATTATCAGAATTGAAATAACTGAAAATAATGTTGGTTTTCCATAATTTAAAAAAAATTCAATTTGAAAGGTGTAATTGCATATTAGAATATAGTTCTTAATTCAAAACCACTTTTCATAATAGCAATTTTCAATATTGTGAAAAATAAAGCTACTTTACTCTTGAGCTAAATTCATATTTTTTGACACTCCTCGTATAATATTCATAAAATTTGATATCTGAAGATTAAATCGTAGGTTTTGGACCATGCAGAGCTTTTTATGAAGAATAACTTTTTTTCGTAAAATTAATAATAAAAAAGTTTTCCATATGGATACAACTTACAGGGATATACTGTGTAATATATTATGTTCATAGTGGTCATTATACAACTCGCCTCAATATTCCAATACTATTCACTCCTGTTATGTTTAGAAGCGCTTATCTTTGTAGGATAGTGACAGGGGTCGCACAATATTGCAAAGCTGTGTATAACCAACAGATTGCCTTTGGTTTCAACCCCAGGTGGTTTCACCTACAACTCGTCTGCAGTTGTAGAAGAGTCGCGTAGCCCTGTTGGTTATATTGTTAATATGAGTGCTCCAATTGAGTTTGGAATCCAGGGTTACCCCTAGAAACTTAACCTCATTGGTTATTTTAGGTCCTCCCCAAATAATTTCAGCTCACTCTGTCCAGTAAGCTTCCTCTTATTGGTGAAGGCTACTAATTTGGTTTTGGAAGAGTTCAGAGCGAGGTTCTCTTTCAGATGCTAATTCTCTATGTAATGAAGGGCATATCGCATCTGATCCGCAACAGTACTGGGAAATGTTTTTCCTAATAACCATGGGTCCAGATTCCTGGGCTGCTTAGCCCATGAATCAGGTCATTAACGACTGTTGCCAAGGTATCTGTGGATATTACTCTACTCTGAAGCATCTGAATAATCCACATGCATGTTGTGTTGTTGATTTTTTTCTTCACCAGTGCAGTATCTATTGACTCTATGGAGGTATTATTAAATGCATCCTTCTTGGAGTAACCTAGTAACTATGCCATCCGGTCCTGCAGTTTTGCATGGTTTAAAAGTTTCAATACGCGATCTGACCTTTTTGAAACCTAAAGATCACTTTAGACGTCAATTGTGTCAATCCTGGAAAGTGAATACATACTTAAAAGATGGTCTGTAGCCTCGTTTTCTGTGTCCGTTTACTCCCCATTGGGCAATTTAATTGACTTTGGTTTATTAATGTTATCTCTTTTAAGGACTGGGACTTTCAGACTTGAAATGTTTTCACAGAATTCTCTCCAGGATCTTTCCTTAAGAGGATCGGTACGTATTTTCGGCTACAATGCAATTCAAATGGGGATTCATTTTTTTCGAATCCTGAGAAAACTAATAAGTATTTTTGAAAAATTTAAACGCAGAATGAAAGATCACGTTATTAGCGAGAGCCGAAAGTCCCTGAGAACTTCTATAATGTTTATTTTAATAAGTTACAGGGGTGAAAAACTAAGAGAAAATTTAGTGTGATTTTTAATTTCAAATATATCATTCAAAATAAACTTTTTATTTATTCTAAGGGACTTTCGGCCCTCGGTAATAATTTAGTCTTCCATTCTGCGTTTAAATTTTTCAAAAATATTTATTGGTTTTTTCAGGATTCGAAAAAAATAAACACAATGCCGTGGTAATATTTTCCAAATCTATCTTTGTCTTACAACGCACTCAGCCGAATATAATATTGTCAGCATATATTGTCAGTCAGACACTGACAATCAGTGACAATTTTAAATATTTGACATTGCATCGGGAATATGTTGAGTTATTGATTAAATATTATTGAAATATAGTGTATTTGATAAATAATTGATTTAAGACGTGAACATAATAAAAAGTTATTTATTGTGTATTATTTGTGGAAGATCCAAGCAGAGAATATATCAGGACACTATATTCTGTGATCCAAGTATTTTGTTGTTAAAGATGTTCAAAATTGTAAGCGTTTCATAACAATATATTATTAAAAAATCACTTTAACACTTTTCCTCTTTTCTCGATTAAGTATTAGTCTTTGTTGTACAAATAAATTATTACAATCACTGAATACATAGTTAGTGAAAAAATTATCACATTTATTAACTGAATTAATAATTTCCAATTATAAAAATAACAGTTATCCAAGAACATTCAAAACCCATCTCTTGAAATTAATAATGACATTTTCAAGTAGAATGACATTCTAGTAATGTTTACATATCCATACCAGTGTGAATTTTACTACGCGTAATTTGCCGTGTAAAGACAGAAAAAGTATGGATAGCTGTAAAATATTTGCGAATTATGTACCCATAGCCTTAACGGATATGATTATCTATAAGTTTTCAATCTAGTCTTATATGTGTCCTTCCCAATTACCTGAATCTTCGTCTTATTAAAGAGCCTATTTCTTACCTATTTCTTGTTGTTTTGCGCGCAAAAGGCTTTGACGTTATTTATTATTTCTTGGAACCTAGGTAATCATTATTTATAATTTTATCTTATTCATTGCCCATTATTAAATGAGTGTGATATCTTTTATTTGCATCATTACGTGCATACTTATATGCATTCCTATGTCAGATTATCTCAGATTTTTAAGCGACGATGATTTTCTTTGTGAATGTCTTCTTCCGAATATTGATTCCCACATCAGTAGACCTAACAAGCCGTAACATTACCGGTTTTTACAGCCCATGTAGATCTATAAATTTATAATAATTTCAGTAGTGGCTGAGTGGTAAGAGCGCCTACCTTTGGATCTAAAGGTCCGAATGGTCGTGAGTTCGAATCTCACCAGGGTCAGAAATTTTTCGTTTATTATAAATTAATAAATGAAAATAGTTTCTGTCCTTGTAGGATCGGTACTCATCGGAGGGACCGCAGACGTTCGGATACAATTAGCGTCTCTTTGCAAAGACAATGACGTCGACATTGCAAAGTAACAAGACACTTACTCAACACACACATTACACATGACACTAGGTACCTAACTGCAAAAATTCACCTTTACCTGCCATGCCAATGGCTATTAGCTGTCGAGGCATTAGCTAAAAAAAATTTCAGTACATAAGGCCTCGTACAAATGCCAGGCGGTTACGCCGCGATTTACCAGTTTAAACGCTGGTAAACTTGCGGTTGCATATGTACGATGATGAGCGGTTGCATTTGTTTCTATGTTAACTTGAACCTCGGCGGTTGGGTTTTTCAGGTAAACCGCGACGTCAACATTGGCAAACTGCTCTTATATGTACGAGGCCTAACAGTAAAGGATGGTATAAACGAGGAACCAGAGGTATTAGAAACAGAAACCATTCAATTGACAAGTCTTCCATACAACGATATCAAATTAATTCATCAATAAATATAATTAAGAGTGATAGGAATCAAACCTTTAACCGTTGGATAAAAGGTAAAAGAACTCAGCGAGGTCAAAGGACATCATAGCTGAAGAGTATCGCTTGTCAGAGAGTGATTTTAAATATCTACAGATGATAGGCACTAACAAAAAAGTTGTTGATGGATTTTGTCTAGTTGTCTATCATACTGTCTATCTAACTGTCTATCATACTATTTTTGTTTATTCCATTACTTCGTTGTCAAAGTTTTTCTTTTATTATTGTAACACATGAATTGAGTTCAAATGATCTCTTCAGTCTAGTTTCTTTATAGTTATTAAGGTATTATAATTTATGTTAATCTAATAAACGGATTTGTCATCTTAACTGATGATATTGATGGTTGGAGCTACAAATCTCTGGGATTTTCGGAATTTGACAAATTTTAACCACATGTCACATCTTATTTGTTATATGTCTGGTGTCAACGGTCTACTGGTATCATTTTCTTTTTATTTTAATGATGTCAGTTTATTTTAAGAGCCTCCTTTCTAGCATCATTAATTTTAAAATTTCTGAAAAGCGTAATACTTTCTTTTGTTAGTCATTGCATCATTGTATAATATTGTGATAGGTACGCCTTTATTATCTCGTGCATTGAAATAATTTTGAAAGTATTGCTGTCTGTATATTAGACGCATAAATATTGACAAACAATATGTACACCTGGGATCGTTAACCTCCATTAGACAATAATATTAGGTATACAAAACTCTCACTAATAGATTCCAAACTTGACCTCACGAATTGGGTCAATACCAAGTAAGCAAGCGAGTAGTGTAGCGTAAAATATTACGCAATTAGAAGAAGCACCTCAACTACGGCTTGATTAAATATCGTAATCGTAACGCCGCACACTTCTGGCGAGGTGAAATATCGTTCATCATTGAACTAGTTGATTTGTGCGACCAATTATTATTATGACCAAATGGTAGTTACCCACCATCGATTTTTATTGTTTTAAATAATTTATTTTTTTTTAAATGATTTAGTCAAGACATTTTTTGCTTTTGCATTTTTCTTCTTCTTCTTCAGGTGCCATCTCCGCTACGGAGGTTGGCAATCATCATAGTTATTTTAATTTTTGAGGCTGTAGCCATAAATAGTTATTGTTTTGAGCTGCATCCAAACGATTCTCTAAGGTTCTTCAGCCATGAAATTCGTCTTCTTCCGATGCTTCTTCTGCCATCTATCTTTCCTTGCATTATGAGTCGAAGGATGCCATACTTCTCGCCCCGCATCACATGTCCGAGATACTGTAGCTTTCTTTAGTTAATTGTAAGTTCAACTTCTTTGTCTTTACCTATTATTCTCAGTACTTCATTATTCGTACCTCTATCTACCCAGGAAATCCTCATAATTCTTCTATAGACTATAGGTCCACATTTCAAAGGCGTTAAGTCGTCTCACTGTTTCTAGATTTAACGTCCATAATTCCACTCATAGTACAGTATACTGTATACGTAACATTTTGTTAGGTGTACTGTAAAAGCTAATGTTAAATCTTTGCTACATAGGATATTTTTCATTTTCATAAAATTAGAACGTGCTATTTCAATTCTGACTTTTAATTTCTGCAGTGTAGTCATTATTTTCTGTTATAAGTGTTCCTAGGTAAGTACTTTTTTACTGTTTCGATCTGCTGGCCCTCTACTATCAAGATTTCGTTAGTATTTTGGTTGTTTTTACTAATTTTCATAAACTTCCAGATTCATAAGATTCCATTTACTCTTATGCCGACTGTTTCATCTTCCAGAATTTCTCGAATTACCTCTTCAGAATAAGCGTTAAATAATAGAGATGATAGTATGCAGCCTTGCCTGACTCCTCTCTTTATTTCCATTTCTTCAGATGTTTCTTAGACATTTTTAGACTCTTTTAACTACTGTAGTTAGACATATAAAAATCAAGAAATTTGCGTATGGACTAATACGAGTACAAACAACGACTCTTTAATGATAATGCATCCGACCAACATCCATCCTATACAGTGATGAGCGCGCTAATAACCGGCAAAATAGCGCAAAAGATGGAAAACATAATACGTTGCGAAACAAAAGGAGATGAAACTAGTGGAGGGACAAGCGCCAACTCGTAACTTTTAATGACAAAAATTTTCAAATCAAAATGTACACCGGCCAATTCGTAACTTTTCTATTACCTGACCTGCCAACTCGAAACTTTCTTCAGGTGAATTCGAAACCCTTGATTAAATCTAATACCTTAAATCTAAACCGAATGTTTCTTGGTTTGCTTAAAAACATTATATTTGTATTATATTATGTACCTATAAAAAATAGCAAAAATTGAAATATCTTAATAAAATAATTGAAACAATATTATAGTGTTTCATTAACATAAATATTATTTCCATCAAGTATAGCTCTACACGAGCTTGGTTTTATCAAGTAATTGTAAATTCAATATTTAGATGTTTAGCAATGATAGATTATTTAAATCCATCTGATAATTTAAAAACAAAGAGATTTTCCATATGTTTATTTCAAGTCTAAAAGATTATACCTTTATCTAGTTACGAATTCACTGGTAGTTGATTGGTTACCGAAAAATTACTTGAGGGCCAGAGTTACCAATTGGCCTGTAATTAGGATGGTGGATTAAAATAGTTACGAATTCACCGAGACCCTAGTGGAGGTGGAAATGATCGTTATAAACGTAAAAACTAACATTACATTACATAGTTTCCCACCTTTAGACGTCTGTGACAGGAATATTTTATAAAATTCTATTGTCACAGTGACAGTTGTCATACTCCTCTGATACGTCTAAAGGTGGGAAACTATGTAATGTAATGTTAATTTATACGATTATAACGATCATTTCCATCTCCACTAGTTTCATCTCTTTTTGTTTCGCAATGTATTATATTTTCTATCTTTTGCGCTATTTTGCCGGTTATTAGCGCGCTCATAACTGTATATCTAATGACCACTTACCAATCACATCAGATGAAGTGGAAAAACCAATATCACAACTAAAAGATAGCAAAGCTCCTGAACCTGACAATACATTATGCCGGACTCATAAGCTGAACATTTAACACCGACGGTACTCAACGTCTAATAAAAATGTTTAATCACATAATATTTAACGGAGTAATACCAAAAACATGGCTGAAGTCGACGTTTATTGCTTTAGGTACAAAAGAACACAAAATCCGTATCCTGCAGTCATTTCCGGATCATCAACTTGATGAGCCATAAAGTTATTTATAAAAATTGAAACACCAAAGGATATATTACTGTGCGAAGAAAAAATTAGCCTCACAGTTTTAATTTCGGAATGCAGTGGGTACGAGGTAGTCTCTCTTTAGTAGGTATACAAGTGCTATTTCAAGATTACTATAAAGCGTTCGATAAAAATATTACCAGTAAAGCACGGCAAGCTGATGCAGATATTAACAAATATTGGAATAAACACCTGTGATCTAAGAATTATTAGCATTCCTTACTGGAATCAAATATCGTCTATCCGAACAGAGTCAGAAGAATCCGACTACATCAAAATCAAACGTGGGGCCTGACAAGGATGTATTGTATACTATCACTACTTTTGTTCAACATATACTCCGAGGAAATCTTTCAAGAAGCAGTATATATGATGTTGAAGCCGGAATTCGAATTAACGGAGAACGTATCAATAACATAAGGCATGCAGACGACACGGTGGTATTCACTGACAGTTCTGACACAGAAGTAAGTTAGAGATATGGACTTTCACTAAGCATTAAGAAAACAAAGTGTATGATGATCTCTAAAAAGGAACAGCAATTGGACGAATCAGTATGAACCATTTGAAAAATTGAGACCATTTCCTACAAATCAAATGTAGGATAGAGAAAGCAAGATCTGCATTTCAAAAAGGCTAAGCTATTCAAATGTCATGATTTATCAATATAGGTGCCCTTAAAAATCAGGTTACTACGATCACAGCATAGAAAACCCAACAGCAGTGACACACTATAAAGGCGTACTATGTTCACGCACTATTACTGCGCATATCGTCGGCCATTATTCGCGTGTACCAGACAGTGTAGCAAAAAAACATAATTTTATACGGATGCCTGTGGGAATTATGTCAATAATTGGGACATAATACAAAATATTTACGATGAATGGCGATTGTATTGTTAATCTTTTGCAGAAATTCCAGAAAATGTTCAAAAATAATCTCTTACTGGTATAAAGTTAGTTCATTAACTGATACTGCAGCAGTGCAGAAATAAAAAAATCAGAATGCAAAAAGAAAAAGAGCTGTTAATCAAAATAAATACAAACAAAATCGAATACCTTAGTCACATCATGAGAAACAGTGAAAGGTATGGACTGCTGCAACTAATTTTTCAGGGAAAAGTAGAAGGCAAAGGGGACCAGGAAGTCGAAGGATTTCCTGGCCGAAAAATCTGACGTACGTGTTTCAACACAACACCCACAAATATTTTCAGAGCAGCAGTGTGCAAACTACAGATTGCCATGATGGTCGCCAGCATCCAAAACGGATAGGCACTACAATTAAAAGACAAAAGACATTTTAAATTAACCAATCTAAAAAAAGGTAATACAGGCGTAAGTGAATAAGTTACAATCATTTTTCAGCTTCTGCTGTTATTAGCGAAACTGATGTTTTAGCAAAACATGTCAAGTTGACTGTATTATTCTCTATTGCCTTATTGATTATATTGAGATTTTTGCTTTATATTATAAGTTGTGATTTATTCCATTCAGTATTTTCGAGAAAAACTAAAATTCTACAAGGAAACAGTTTCGGAACAATCCCAAAACGATATTGGCCCCATAAAAGTTTAGAGAAGAGTCACACCACAGCCAAATAGCGCAATAACCTTATGAATAATTAATATTGCGGATGTGATGTAAATTCAAAGGAAATCAGTTTTGAAAAGGACTTGTGGCGAATATAAACTCACAGGAAACTACGGATGGAATATTCAATAAGCCCCCAAGGAAAAATTGAGTTATATCAAAGGAAAATTCTTTCAAACTTAAAACAAAAACGAATTAATTATATATCGGATTATTAAAAACTTAATGTTAAGAGCAACAGTTGACAATGAGAAATATTCTCTTAATTATTAAAGAACTCACTTGAAGAACTAAACTAATGTTAATTCAAAGTGAGGTATGGGCAATTGAATGTAAATTTTTTTCAACGAGTACTCAGATCTAAGTATTCAAGCTTAAATAACGGGAAAACTATGCATTTTATAAAATGTACCTGCTAAAGACTTGTCAAAGTACTTCGGAATACCCATCAAATGAGCTCTAGAATCTAGAAGTTAATAGCATCAAAATTAAGTAAGTTATGATGAAAATAAGAACCCTTTCGAATTTTTTAGGAAAAAGTGAAAAATAAAACATACGCCATTTCCACAAAAATTCAAATTAATAGTAATCCGTACAAGAATATCTTTATATTAGCATATGTAATGATTTCAACAATGTTGACCGGTTTAGAATGCATAATTTTGAAAAAAAAACATAATTTAAAAAAATCAGAATTTTCAAAATTATGGTAATTTTCATATTCTTTTGATAATAACTCCAGAAATACTCAATATACGTAAAAAATGAATAACCAAATTTTAGTTTTTCCGTATCAAATATTTCACCTTCTTTGCTATTTCTTAGGGTAAAAAATAACCGAGATAGAAACGTTTAAAGCTTAAATTTTGCTGTGAGAACCATGTAACCGGGGCCATTTAACCTTTTATTTTTAAAAAAGTAGGGGGTTTATCGGAAAAATTAACGGAGTTATTTACAAAAAACAATAACATTTTTTGGAAAAATTCTTAAAAGATAAATTTTGAAAAAAAATTGTAGCATAATTTATTTATTTAGCGTATGGCTTAAGTATATCACAGAATATAGTTAGATTTATGCATTATACAATGCATCACAAACAGATGTCCAATTTTTTTATATATTCGATTGACCCTTCGGTTGCCATTACAAAGTCTATAGGGTCGCCTGTGTATGCTCTGCGTGGGCAGTCCTGAACAATGTGACTGATCGTCTGTCTTGCAGCGCCGCAGTCACAAGAAGGCGAGGGGAGTTTACCCCATCTGTGGAGGGAGTCGGCGCATCTTCCACAGTTTGTTCGAATTCGATTTAGGGCTGCCCAAATCTTACGGGGACGTTCAAATTCGCCAGGTTTCCCTATGATGTCCGGTAGACTATGGTAATGCGGATCTGTCCTACTTTCCCAATCTTCTCTCCATCGGGTATTTAAGTCAAAGTTGGATTGCTGCAGCGCTTGAGCAGATTGTAGAGGGGGTAACCTGGATCGGAGACGGTTTCCAAGAATATCGGGGATGTCGTTGTGGACTAGAAGCTGGCGACTGTCCATTATTTTGTTATATTCTTTAACCAATGCATGTTCGCGGCGTAGGTTGGGTGGTGCTATATTACTAAGGGTAGGTAGCCACATTGTAGGGGTGGGCTTAATTGTGCCTGTTATCATATGCATAGTACGGTTTAGTTGGGTGTCGACCAGGTGGGTATGCCTGCTATTTAGCCACACTGGAGCACAGTATTCTGCCACCGGATATATCAGGCCAAGAGCAGAGGATCTTAATGTTGATGCTGTGGACCCCCATGTAGTGCCGCAGAGTTTCTGTATTATATTGTTGCGTGTTTTCAATTTTGCTGCTGTTTTCGTCAGGTGTTCTCTGAATGTGAGCGTTCTGTCTAGAGTAACCCCAAGGTATTTCGGGTATTTATTGTGTTTTAACAGCTTGTTATTAAAATACACTCGCAATTCTCTGTTTGCCAACTTGTTGTTTAGATGAAAAGCTGATACTTCAGTTTTTGTAGTACTTGGCTGTAGTCTCCATTTCTTAAGGTATTCGCTGAGGATGGATAAGTCATTCGTGAGAGTGATTTCTGTAGTTTCTAAAGATTGGTGGCTTGTTGCAAGGGTCCAGTCGTCAGCATATCCAAACTTCCGAGATTCGGTTTCAGGCATGTCAGCAATATAGAGGCTGAAAAGTAAAGGGGCAAGGACAGAACCCCGTGGAAGACCATTGTTAAGTTTCATCTGTCTACTCGTCTCCTTTCCCATTATAACCTGGAAGGCTCTGTTGGTCAGCATGTTGTCAATGAGGTTAATTATCTTTCTGCAGGGGATAATGCGGGCCAGTTTATATATTAATCCCTGTCTCCAAACAGTATCATATGCTGCTGTTAGATCTATAAATACTGTTGCTGTCTTTTGTTTCTTTTGAAAACTAGCTTCTATAAAAGTTGTTAATGACAGCACTTGGTCCGTACAGCTTCGATGAGGGCGGAAGCCAGCTTGTTCAATGGGGACATTTTCTAGTATCCTGTGACTAATTCTGTTGAGGAGAAGCTTTTCTAATAGTTTATATACCATGCTGAGTAGAGCTATGGGGCGGTAGTTTTCTGGCTTATCGTTTGATTTGCCCGGTTTCGGAATTGCAATTATCTTTGTTCGCTTAAGTGAGAAAGGAATGTTACCTGACTGAAGTATATCATTAAAGAACATTGCAAGCCACTGTTTCGTGTATGCACCACTGTGTATCAAGAACTCTGGATGGATACCATCAAACCCAGGTGCTTTACCTGATTTCATTTCTTTCAGCGCATGTGTGATTTCAGAAATAAGTATTCTTGCTGAATATTCGGAGTTCGTTCTGTTCATTTGTTTTAATGCCCTTAAGTCTCTTTTCACGTTGGTAGTATGTGTTCGATCTCGTGGAGCTCTGGATAGAGATACTATATGGGAGGCAACCTTGTTAGGAGACATTTTAGACTCTCTGGATTCCAGCTGGTTAGCTCCTCCAATTTTCCGCAACAAGGACCATGCCTGCCGGCTTGATTTTTTGAAGTCAAGGTTTTCGACAGTCTTTATCCATTTTTGGCGTCTAGCTGTATCGATGTTGTGTAAAAGCTCATCGGCTATTTCTCGGTCACCACTTTCGAGAAACTTCGTGTATAAGTCTTCACATGTTTCAGTCCATCCAGGCACATATTCTTTGCGATACCCCCTAGGGATGGTTTTCTTGGCAGTGCTTATTACTGCGCCCACAAACCTCTCATAATGTTTGCTGGTTGGAGGGACCCAGCTCAAGGTCCGGTCTAGTTGTTCAGAGAATTTCTTCCAGTTTGCTTTTCTAAGATTCCACCTGGGTCGAGGATATGATCTAATTATTGGAATTGATATTCCGATGGTGATAAGCACCGGACGATGTTGAGTATGTGGGAAGTCTGCAAGGACACTTCTCGCAGTTGTTAGTGGTCTGTCATTGGTATCTTTTGAGACAAAACATAGGTCTGGGTTATATTCTTTTCTCCATGCAGCTGATTTAAATGTTCCTCTGTCTTTGGCATCAAAAACTAGGTATGTGTTTTGCTCTTCGGACCATTCTACTAGTGCCTCCCCATTTTCATCATTCGTGGTGTACTTCCACATTTCGTGGTGGCTGTTGAAGTCGCCGATGTATATAGTAGGATGTGGATGAGTCTTTAGCGCTTCTGGGTTCCATGTAGTGGCTGGAGGTTTGTATATGTTAACTACGGTAATATCTCCAATCTTGGTGACTACTTCATGTATATTATTTTCATTGGAAGCAGAAAGTAGGAAACCATTTTCTATATTGCAGCGAATGTAGGTTGCGACGCCGTAATGTTTATCATAGGTGGCTCCCAGTAAATCGTAGCCAGGGGCCTGATTCTAATTCATTTCGACAGTCGCAATTTCATTTCGACACCGCCATGACAGCCGGAGAGTATAGCGATTCTTGGGGATATTAACCTTATCATGTTGAGACTGCTCAGAATTTGGGTTGGCGCTTCGGTTTCTTGGATTTTGTTGATAGTCTGGGAAAATTATCGAAAAAATACCATTTTTGGGAAAAATTATTTACCAGCTATTTTATTGCTAAAATCGAATCTTAAGATTGCATATATTAGTAATATGGGGTATGACAAGTCCGCAGAAAGTGTGTTATTTTATTTATAAACAAATTAGCACTCCTAAATCTTCTTTTTTTTTTTTCAATTAGTGGTCTGTAACTCCTATAACTTTTCCTTTGAGCCAAAAACACTCAAATAAAAATTCACCGTAATTTAGTTCTGCACAAAGTTATTTTTTTTCCGATTTCCTTCAACAAAAATTTTACTCAGAAAATCCGAGTTTTCCCAAAAAATCTGCCATTTTCAATTAAAATTTTAGGGAAGTACCTAATTATTTATCAATAATTAAATAATTGAAGACATGAAAAATTTATTATAGTAGATTATACAGAGGGGCTAAATTATGGAATAAATTCATTTCTTTAAAACGGACGATTTTGGAGCAAAATCCCGAAAGAGGTCGATTTTTATTTTTAAATTACAATTTTTTGGCATATATTTCATACTAGTGACGTCATCCATCTGAGCATGATGACGTAATCGATAATTTTGGTAATGGGAATAGGGGTCGTGTGGTAGGTCATTTGAAAGGGCGTTTAATTCTCTATTCAGTAATATAAACATTAATATCATTAGGTATTTATACAGGGTTGCCAAAAAAAATTTTGAATTAAATTAATTGGCGCAAAAAGAAGAATGTATGTAATTTATTTAAGTCAAAATACATTGTACTGCTGTCAGAAAATAGAAAAAAAGGTTTATTTCACAAATAAACATTTCTTTTCGCTTAAATTAAATCACAAACAGCCTCCCTCCTACCTATTGGCAGTTTGAACTTTTAATTTAAGCTAAAAGCAATGTTTATTTGCAAAATAAACATTTTTTTCTATTTTTTGACAGCAATAGAATGTATTTTGAGTTAAATAAATTACATTCTTCTTGCGTCAATTAATTTAATTCAAAATTTTTTTTGGCCTCCCTGTATAAATAATGATATTAATGTTTATAATACTGAATAGAGCATTGAACGCCTTTGTAAATGAGCTACAACACGAACCCATATTCCTATTTAAAAAAATAATTACGTCATCACGCTCGGATGGATGACGTCACTAGTTTGAAATATATGCCAAGAAATTTAATTTAAAAATAAAAATCGACCTGTTTCGGGATTTTTCTCTAAAATCGTCCATTTTAGAGAAAATGAATTTATTCCATAATTTAGCCCCTCTCTGTATATCAGGAGATCGGCGACAATCTAACCAATAGTTTAACAATAATTAAAATGTTAATTAAAAAATTTCGGTCGAAATAATAACCAGAAAGATTATGATACACCAGAATAACTATGATTTTCATATAAAAAAGCACTATACCTATTCAACGTACCTTACAGGATTGAAATTGGACCATTTGAGCGGTCTCAGGAATGTTATAAAGAAACAATTTTTTGGCTTATAAACAAATAGAACCCCTCAGAAAATATTAGATTAAATTAAATTAAGTTAACGCTGTTGAAAAGAGCACGGCTTCTGTGTCCTTTTCGAAGAAAAACAAATTGAATTGCGAGGAGTGATTCCAGGTATAACCGGTCAAATTTGACCGGCATTTGCGACAGAGTTATAAACAACAGGATTTTAATCTTTGAACCATTAGATACCTTTTAATTCCGGTCCTCTTTGTACATACAAATTTTCATATCTTCAAGACACTCATAACAAAAAAGATTTATGTCACTGTCACCAAATTATTTAATTATTGATAAATAATTACTTCCCTCAAATTTTAGTTGAAAATTAAAGATTTTGTTTGGAAAACCCGAATTTTCCGAAGAAAATTTCCGTCGAAGGAAATTGGAATAAATTATCAATGTGCGGAATTAAATTACTGTCAATTTTTATGTGAGTGTTTTGGTTTAAAGTTAAAATTTTCGGAGTTATAGAGCAATAATAAAAAAAAAGATTTCGGAGTGCTAATTTGTTTATAAACAAAATAGCACACTTTCTGTGGACTTTGCACAGCTATATTACTAATATAGGAAATCTTAAGATTTGATTTCAGCATGTCCAGCAATAAAATAGCTGGTAATTAATTTTCCTTGTTTTTTACTAATTTTCCCAGATTATTACCTCACATCTTTCATTGAGTTGATGATTCATGTTGTGGACATTCTCAATTATTATATTTCTAATTTAATACTATTCTATCTAATTCCTCAAAACAAGCAAATTTCAATTAAACCCAGCTATATTATAATACCTTTTGATTTAGTTTTCCTTGCAAGAAATAAACAAAACACATCTAAACTAAACCTAACCTCGCTTTTGGCCATTCATTCATCTCCGTGTCAAATAATTTCGACAGTCGCCATATTGAAAGCGACTTGTTTTTGGTCGAAATTTGATTTAGAATCAGGGCCCAGGTATCTTTCCCCTTAAATCAAGCTGGACTTTGTCTTCAGTATGGGTCTCTTGTATGGCAACCAGGTCAATGTCGTTATCGTGTAGGATTTTTTGCAACACTTGGCATTTTGCCTGGCTTATGCCCTCGATGTTAAGGTGACAGACTCGGATACACGGTCCGAGATCTCTAGTCAGTTGGTTCTGAGAAGAACCTTTATTTGTTCCCATCGTATGTTTACGTATAGATAAGATTTCTGTTTGTGATCTGTGATGTTGGCAGGATATTGTTTAATATTAATGCTATTAACTTGTTCGGGGGCTCATTTGATAGATATTTCTAAGTACTTTGACAAATGCTTATTAAGTTTATGTTATAAAATGCATCATTTTCCCGTTATAATATACGTTTCTATTTATAATTATTTTTATAATTATATAAAAATATAAAATATAAAAATATATTTATAATTTTATAATATATGGGGTCATATACGTTTCTCGAGCTTAAAAAGTAGTCTAAATGTAATGATAAATTGTACGAAAACTATTGGGCTAATTGATTTAATTTTTTTTTTAATTTTAAAGGTGGACTTTAAGGAGCATAAAACATAATGTTAAAAGTTAAAAAATAATTAAAAACATGGCGACTGTGTCCAGTGGAGTAGAACGTGTTTTTTTTCAGACCAAACGGTGGGCATGATTCAGCTCGTAATATTTATCTGAAACAAAAATTGTTTATTTGTTATCATTTTTTAGAGTAATAGTTCTCGTGTGACGAGAGGAATTTAAGAAAAAAAAAAAGATTACGGAAATGGTCGAAATTTAAAAAAAAAGTCGTAATTCTCACCAAAAAATAGTCTATTTTTTTATTGCTATTCGAAAATGGTTAAATTTAATCAAAAAAGCTCTCGTCACACGATAGTGAATCTAATTTAGAATATGTATGCCAAAAATGAAGTTAATCGGACGAACGGTTAAGCAGTTATCATGCCCACCGTTTGACCTGAAAAGAAAAAACACATTCTACGCCACTGGATGCAGCCGCTATGTTTTTAATTATTTTTTAACTTTTAACATATGTTTTATGTCCACCTTTAAAATTAACAAAAAATGAAATCAATTAACCCAATAGTTTTCGTACAATTTATCATTACATTTAGACTACTTTTTAAGCTCGAGAAACGTATATGACCCCTTAGCTTGAATACTTAGATTTGGGTACTCGCGGAAAAAAATATACATTCAATGACCTATAACTCACTTTTAGTTAACATTAATAGGTTTTTCTAGTAAGAAGTTTATTTAATTTTTTAATGGCTTCAATTTTGGTAATAACTACTTTTTTGTAAAAATTTATAGTTTTTGAGTTACTGATGAAAAAATCGGTTAAAAACATGTATTTTTTCACGAAAAATTAAAATTTTTGATCTTGAATAACTCAAAAAGTTTTGATTTATTTTAAGAACTTTATATAACAAATTTTACCTCAAAGTTTATATAACAAAGTTGATAATTTTCAACCTCGAGAAGGGGTAGGGTAAAACCGCAAGTTGGCACTATGTCACCTTTATTCCTTGAGATATCCTCTAACCACTCACCATATTTCATGCAAATCGATGGAGGTTCAACGAAATCGGAGGTAATAGTTCATATCCACCTTCAGTGGCTGCACTAATATCAGTGTTGCAGGAGTTATTTTGTCGTGATCCTCTCAGTCAAAAATTTTCTCGCGGATATAAATGAGTTCAACGTTTATCATAGAATTTCTCCCTGTATTTGTATATATTTAACTTCCGTATGAAAATGTGTAAATATCTTGGATGCCAATAACGAAAAACGATTTCTGGCGACCATAAACGCAACGATAAAAGTTTGTATTTTGTCGTAGTCTCCAAAGAAGATTAAACTACTTCTAAGGATTCAGTATCAATTAAAACACGACATGGATGAACACTTGTAAACTCACAAATTCTAAATATATTTTACTGACCTTTTTCCGACAGAGTGATCTGTGCCAAGTTTTTTTAATTGATCAGCCGTTTGAGGTTATTAACGCTTTATTAATAGAAGGATTGTTCAGTAAGTTCATCATTAAAACGTTTATTAAAGCGGTTTCATATTTTTCTTAATAATTAGTAAAGTTACGGGGTGCCAATTCTTGTTAGCAAAATTTCCGAATATTTTACAGATCATTTGCCTGAAAAATTGGTGTCAGGTCCAACACTTGATTCTGACAAATTGTAACCAAGTTAAAAGGTTTTCCACATCCTCGCTATATAAAATTGAGAGACTGTCAAGAGTTCTTGATTGTGGTGGTTCAATGTAAGATAAAATGTATGGATGGAAGTTATTTAAAATCAAATTAATTTAAATTTGTAAAAAGTCAACGGTTGTGAGCAAACAGTTTAATATGTATTTCGAGAAATACACTATTAAATGAAAAACCAAAAATTACGTGTTCAATATTTTTCAAAAATCTATCGAATGACACCAAATCCAACCCCTAGGCCGGGAAATGGGTAACTTTGAGATTTTAAATAGAAACCCCCATTTCTTATTGAAGATTCGGATTCAACAAAAAATTCGTCCACAACATTGAACACCATAAAAATTAGTTTGCAGACTTCTGATCTGTATTTGTTTTTCTGCGTCTTTCTGATTATAGCGCCATCTATCAACAAGTCAAAAAAGATGTTTTTAATAAAAGTTCCTTATTTTTTATGTGGAATCCAAATCCGCAATAAAAAGTAGGGGTTCTCATTTCAATTTTCAATTTATTTTTGTCCCCAAGTTTGACATGTTATAGATTATACCAGAGCCATATTTTTATCTTTTTTCGCATTTCACAATTTCTGACTTATCTCCTCTTTAGCTCTTTACCATCTTAAACATTTTGTAGATCGATCACTATATTAACCAACATCCCCGACGTCTTTCTTCAAAAATAACCATAATTTAAACCCGCTAATGACCTCCTGTGATTCTTCTTTTTTAACTTTCCTGATGATGGAATATTTTAACCCGGCTTCAACTTCCGGCAATTTTCAAACAAAATTAATGAAAACTGCCAAACTTTTCTGACAGGGTCTCTAATGAGGGCAAAATAATTATGATTCACAAAATCCGAATTACGCAGACTGGAAAATTATTAAGCAAATTGAAAAGTCAGCACAAAGTTATTATTTTAAGGGGCTATGCTAGTGTAATAGTACCAAAATCATATACTTTTTTGGAAATTTCTAAAATAAAAAGTACTGCACCAATTGCTTTGAAAATTTGCATGAGCATTTATAATAAAAATAAGTATATATGTAAAACAATTTTCATAACAAAATATTGAAAATTAAACGATTTATGCGCCATCTACTGGCACCGTGAAAATAAAAACAGCTCCACTGCTGCAGTGATTGGGACTAATAGAGATCCTGAAACCTAAAATTTCACAGTGATTATTGAAATATAAATTATTTCTTATACCATCAACTAGGATTTTTGAAAAATATTAAAATTTGGAAAAATGACGAAATGCTGAAATTTTTTTTTTAAATTAGCTAAAACATTTTTAGTTTCAAAAACCGCCAAATTGACATTTTTTATCCGATAAAAAACCCCTAGTTGATGCTATAAAAAATAACTTATATTTCAACAATAACTTTGAAATTTTATGTTTCAGGATCTCTATTAGTCCCAATCACTGCAGCAGTGGAGCTATGCTTTTATTTTCACGGTGCTAGTATTTTTTTAAGAAAATTGTTTTAAATGTCTTATTTTCATAATAAAATGCTCTTGCAAATTTTCAAAACAATTGGTATAGTACTTTTTATTTTAGAAATTCCCAAAAAAGTATATGAATTTCGTACTTTTACACTAGGATAGCCCCTTAAGAAGTGAAGAGAGTGGATATGTTAGCGCCAAAACCCGACTTCAGGACAAACTAGTTTAGCCTAGGCCACACTAGTTTATCCTGATATTTATATGGACACTCTAGGACAAACTAGTACTGCCTAATATAAACATTATAGTATTGTTTATATAGGGATAGTTTGTCAGCCCAATAGGAAAATTTGTTTGATTCAAATTGAGACAGTCACCAGATGTCCCCACAATTTCTGTCAGGGTCGCAACGTCAAAACGCATAGACACCAAGTTGGATACGATCCTATTCATAACACCCCAACTCGCATACATATTAAGGAAAATAAATATATGGAAGAATATATTTAGAAATTGAATTAATGATGTCATGCTATTATATTATATAATGTATAGTAGCATGACATCATTAATTCAATTTCTAAATATACTCTTCTATGTATATATATATATATATATATATATATATATATATATATATATATATAGTAATGTTTGAATAACGGCAATTCGGTCAGTTGAAAGAAAACTCTATTTGTTTTAAGTCTCAATATTTCGTCACTATTTGGTGACTTCTTCAGGAGAAAACTGCAAATTTATTAATATTAGACATGGACAAATTTTATTTATTTATTTTTACTCAATTTTATTTAAATTTCTAAATACCAGTCTTACACTAACTCATGAAGTACCATCAATTACATTTTATAAATCAATTTAACTTACTCTAGGTCCTTTCTTAGTTTTCTACTATTACCTTTCCACCTTAAAATTTCGTAAATGTATAATTTCCTTTTTTACTTTGACCTATTCACTAAAAATTGTATATATCAGATAACATTCTATTAATATAAAATATATTACAGTTACCATAACTCCCCAATAAGTCAAAATAAAATCTGTCATTTTCTAAATCAATTTTCAAAATAATGTTAAAGAAATTTAAATTTTTACTCTTATAGTTGTAAGTATCGAAATATTTAAGTTTGTCCATGTCTAATATTAATAAATTTGCAGTTTTCTCCTGAAGAAGTCACCAAATAGTGACGAAATATTGAGACTTAAAACAAATAGAGTTTTCTTTCAACTGACCGAATTGCCGTTATTCAAACATTACTATTTAACACAGTACGGTCGATAATATTTGTACAAATATATATACATATATATATATATATATATATATATATATATATATATATATATATATATATATATATATATATATATATATATATATATATATATATTTTAATATGTATGCGAGTTGGGGTGTTATGAATAGGATCGTATCCAACTTGGTGTCTATGCATTTTGACGTTGCGACCCTGACAGAAATTGTGGGGACATCTGGTGACACTCTCAATTTGAATCAAACATATTTACGTATTGGGCTGACCAACTAAAATAAATAGATATTTAAACTGAATAAAATACTCTTTAATTGGAAAATAATCATTTTTTTCTATATTATAAGATCATAATTATTATAAAAAAATAATCAGTGTTTTTTATAAAAGCAATAATTATTACCTATACCTCAGTTATAAAAAATATTATTTATTTTTCTATAGGGTGCTTTAGTGACACCTAGAATTTCGAAGTATCATTGCCTTCTTGAACTTGCATCTGTGGTGGAACACTTTTTGTTGCAGCTGCATTTGATAATTTTTTTCAGATCAGAATTCGACATTTACCATCTTTTATAAGAGAAAGTAGATACAAACTAAGGCTCTAAAAAAGGGTTGCAGCTATGAGAGTCAATGGCAGCTGCAACAAAAACTGTTCCAAAAACAGATGCAAGCGAAAGAACGCAAAGATACTCCGCAATCTTAAGTGTCACCAAAGAACTCCACGGAAAAATAAATCATAATTTTTATAATTGATGTATACCTAAGTTTTGTTTTTATAAAAAAGACGATGATTACTTTTTCTAATATGATTGTTTACATTTACATTACCAATTGTCCATTAGGTTTAACGTCGAATCATTATCGTTATAATAAAAATTATTATTTTCCAATTACCAGAGTATTTTATTCAGTTTGTCTATTTATTTTGGTTTTGTAGGTATATTATAATGTTTATACTATGCCGTACTAGTTTATCCTGTATTAATATCAGGATAATCTAGATTGGCCTAGGCTAAACTAGTTTATTCCATCGCTATTAGGACAAACTAGTTTGGTCTAGGCCAAACTAGTTTATCCTATGGCGTTCAGGACCATCTAGCAGTGGCGGCCGGTCAGGGTCGGCAGGGTCGGCAGTGCCGACCCACACATTTATAGATATGGATTTTTAAATATTTATATCTGTGAAATAAAAAAAAATCTATCAAATAATACAGACTAAATTTTATTCATGGTTTTTAAAAGAATTTGATCAATCCGAGCGTTAAGTGATCCCTGCGCATAACAGACTTCTCAAAAAATGAATGATCCGAGCCATGCATCTGACTTTTTGGCTAGCCGTCCCTAATTCATCCGTAGCTTGACAATTTACACGTAAAACTCAACGAAATAACAAGTCGATGAGCAAGCGAACATTACTTCTCTCCGTGGGCAATAGCAGATACGGCATGGCAGGTTAAGTGGCAAGTACGGCACATTTCGGTCTGCCGGTCGGTGTTTCATTTGGAAGCATGCATCGGCAGAAATTGTCAAAAATAATCACGCCGTTTTACGTCGTTTAATTGATATTGTAATTTTTTGAAGTTGTCAGGAATTATCATTTAGTGGACATGATGGATCGAAGCATTTGTTAAAAATCAAAGTAATTATAGATAATTAATAAAATTGTTTTAGAAATACCTATTTACTTTCTGATTCGAAGTGTATTCGTAATACAGAATGAACTAATACATAGAATCAAATAGTTACATTTTGAATAACGTTGTTGAATCTGAGATTTAGAAAACCATTTGCTTTCCACTGAAAGTAGATGAAACTTCTGATTATCATGTCATTCACAATTATCAATTATTGTTGTTCGATACGCGTTACGTGGTAATATTTATGAGAGGTTTTTAGCTTTTAGAGATGTGAGTAAAAGCAATAAGGCAGAATATATTTTTGGTGTTTTAAAGAACAGATTCAAATTTTTTGATATCAAAAATAAATTGGTAGGGCAAACTGGGGCAATCTTATGACGGCGTTGATGTGATGAGTGGTGAATTGAATAGTCTCCAGGCAAAAGTTAAAACTATTGCATCACAAGCTTTATTTACTCACTATTATGCGCATATAATGAATTTAGTTTTACATGATACGTGTAAAAAATAAAGAATATCGTCTTTTCTTGCCAGTTTAGCTCACCTAAACGGATTACTGCTTTAGAACAAATTTGTTTCGAAAAAAAAGCGAACAGTTTGTCAGACGCGATGAAATTTTAAATCTCGGTTAGTTTTATCTAAGCAGATTATCTCTTATAGTTTTAGTATCTGTAGCACACTTTCGTGAACAGCTTTTGGAAATTTTTGATTTTATTATCTAAGGCGATGATTTTGAAAGTGGCGATACATCGATCCGTGAAGCAATCGGTTTGAGAACTTTATTAAATAATAATTACTCTTTTAATAATCTTTTAAATATTTTTAAGACAGAGTTTGCCCAAGATATTCTTTGTTGTTCAAAATCAGTCAACTGACATTATTTATTCCAAAAATAGAATACGAAAGCTGGTGCAAAATCTCAGAGATTTTCGTAATGATAGTAGTTTCCAATATATACGCAGTGACGTTTTGCATTCGCTTGATATTTCCGAACCACCCCAAAAAAGACAACGACATGATGCATATCTTGAAAAACGAGTAAGTATATCTTGAAATTTTGGATACCTACTATTATATGCAAATAGATACTCGTTTTTCGAATTTTGAAGATTTGCAAATTTTTGACCTCTTCGATTTAAAATTTAAAAGTTACCTTCGCCAAAGAATTTCCAAGATATGTATTATTACAAGTTAGGTACTTAAAAATTATGCTGGTCCAAATATTTTCAGAAAGTGGGATAAGTTACACAATATGTATGTATAATTATATGTAGTAAGTACTGCAATTCATTACAACAAACTGTTTATCAATTTTCTTATTACCACCAATTTCTGCCTCAAATAAACGGGATTTACCTTGTCTCAAAAGAATCAACACGTATTGTCGAAACACCATGAAACAAGAGAGAATTCAAGTACATCAAATAAAAAAAAAGCAAAAAACAACAAAGTCTCCTATGATGATTTAAGCCTTTTAGTTTGATGGTATACCTATATGAGGAGACAAAAAAACCTTGCCGACCCTGTCTCCAAGGCCACGAGCCGCCACTGCCATCTAGTTTCGCCTAGGCCAATTATGTATAAATGTATAAAAATATAAAACTGCAAATACCATAGTGATAATAATCACAACAAAATCAACAAAATTTTTATTCAGTTGATTTATCTACTCTTTTTTTTCAGGTAAGTTGACCATGGACCTGCATTACAACAGAAATCAGTGAGTTAAAAACTAATACAAACTACATTAAGCAACAAAAGAATATATTTATCTGATATTAATATATACCAAGTCGTTATCTGATGACATTTATGTTATTTTTCTAGCGAACAAAAGAAACCAAGCGATTAAATAATATGATAATAGAACTATTTGTAACAAACTGATATTATCGTGGCTTAAGAGCTTTTAAAGCTGATGTTGAAGCAATGCATTAATACATAAATATATTCTCACAATAAAATGTTGATTTTTCCACTGTTTACAATGCATAATCTGATATCAAATCGTATACGAAATCAGTAAGAGAATAATCTAGGAGGCGTTTGTAAAATACATAAACTGCAATATCCAGGAAACATTAAAACAAGAAAGGAGAAATATACTGATAAAATTGCAAAAAATGCAACACCTAGGACGGGCAAATATTTTTTTAAATATTTATTTATGGAAGTATACATTATAATATTCTGAAATTGCTTGAAAATAACTCATATAATAATATTTGAGTTATCCTCCCACTCAAAAAAGTCCGGAACATTGTTTAAATAATCAAAATGTCAAAAAATGAAGGAAAAATTCGATTTTTTTCTTCGATTTTTGATTATAACTTTAAAGGTATTTATTTCCGAGAAAAGTTGTACTGACATAAAAGTTGCGTAATTAAATTTCCTACAATATAGGATTAGTTAAAATTTTTAAAAATTGTCACCCTTGTTGCAAGATAGCAATAATTGCGAAAAAACCATAAAAAAACAAGTATTCGCCTTCATATTTCACGCCTACTTAGAACCTTCATATTTCACCTAAAAAAACTTTATGATATAATAAAACAATACTGTAAATTTCATTAAGATCGGTTTAATAGATTTTGCAAAACAAATTTTGCAATCCAGCTTTCGCAAAAAAAATTATTTTTTCAAAATGTTACAGGACTGAAAATAACGCAGACAAGTAAGTTGAATTTTTTTTACATATAGAAGAATACAGTACCTTTCATTTGCAATTTGCAAAATTAAAATCGGTTAACTACCACGACGTCATGAATTTTTTTTAAATAATCATTAATTTTTGGTGCTATGCGCAGGACAGCGGATACGTTTGCCCTGATTGGGCATCCCAATGATCTTTGATAATGATTGATAAATTTTAATTTTTAATACATTTCGAGATAAATAAATAAATTTGTTTATTGCAAAAAAACACACCACCCTATGTCCTTTGAAATAGCACTTTTTGCCAAAAACTTTCTTTGTTCATATATTTATTTTATCTTAGAGAATAAAAGTTTATTATTTTTAAACATATGCAATTGTTTAAACAATATTTCACAAACAATAATCAACTTAGTTTGATTTTTGTGGAATTAAAATATTAAAATACAGCAAAATATACAGTAAGAAAATAATATATGTATTAGATAAAGATTGGAAAAAATTTGGATGGAAATCAACTTGTGTAAATCGAACACCGCTGTCCTGCGCGTAGCACCAAAAATTAATGTTTATTTAAAAAAATTCCTGACGCCGTGGTAGTTAACGAATTTTAATTTTGCAAGTTGCAAATGAAAGGTACAGTATTCTTCTATATGTAAAAAAATCAACTTGCTATCTGCTTTATTTTCAGTTCTGCAACATTTTGAAAAAATGAACTTTTTTGCGAAAGCTGGATTGCAAAATTTATTTTGCAAAATCTCTTGAAACGATCTTAATGAAATTTAAAGTATTGTTTTATTTTATCAATAAGTTTTTCTGGGTAAAATATGAAAGTCCTAAGTGTAGCATAAATGGTTAAGAAACGTAAAATGCGAATACTTGTTTGTTTTTTATGGTTTTTTCGCAGTTATTGCTATTTTGCAACAAGGGTGACAATTTTTAAAAATTTTAACCAATCCTATATTGTAGGAAATTTAATTATGCAACTTTTATGTCAGTGCAACTTTTCTAGGAAGTGAATACTTTTAAAGTTATAATCAAAAAAACGAAGAAAGAAATCGAATTTTTCCTTCGTTTTTTGACATTCTGATTATTTTAAACAATGTTCTGGACCTTTTTGAGTGGGAGGATAACTCAATTATTATTATATGAGTTAATTCTAAGCAATTTCTGCAAAAAAATATGACTCGCCTCTCAACGTCCATCTCAAAACAGATGCGCCCTGGACTACTATTTGTACATGGATGTAAGAACCATATTTAATTAAAATATCTAAAACAATTTGCCTAAAATATCAGCAACGATAAACCCTTGCAACACATCCAGGTTACGTCCATTCCACAGCTCAGCTCTACCCCTAGAATTAGCGTCCTTCCATGTTACATATTCACCCCAATTAAATTAGTTACCAAGTAAAATTTAGCCCCCAAATAATTGAAATGAACGGACGTGTAAAATTGTGGAATTTCATCCCGCATGGTGTTTCGTGTCGACAAACCAGTGGGTCTCTGCGGTATTATCATGTAATTCGAAACTAACATAATGTGGACCCGTATGGTACAATTAAAATAACTGATGCGATATATACTGATTGAAACATAATTTAGAAACATGTGAAGGTATGTAGACACAGACACCATCACGCTGGGAGTCCATTGGATACTTCCTGATATGCTATCTCCTGAACGGAGATTAAACACCAATATCAAAATTTTCACTTTGGCATGATGTCCGATTCTACTCCGAGTTCAGTTTCCCATATCATAGTTAGGAAACCCATTCGAAATAAAATTTTATTGCACATTTTGCTTACCATTTATGTATTTATCTTAATAGGTCCTAAAGCTCGAGGATTTATAATCTACAATCCTAAAAATACATTTTATAGTGTATGTAGTGAAAATAAGACCTCTTTTTTCTTCATAATCATCACTCATCAGTACGATGATGATTATTACACTTACAATCTGGTCATAAATGAGCAATTTCAATTTATCCTAAATTACTATTGTTCCATAAAATTACGAGCTTATTTTATAACGTTCTATCTACGTAAACTAACAAAATAGTACACTATTGTAACATATACACGCTCACAAGCACCATGCTCTGCTTTTCATTATCACTCAAACCAATTCAAAAGGCTTTGTCCTCTTCATCTTCTGGTTTGCCCAGATGCTCGAGGAGCCTCAATATTCTCGAGCCTATGGAGTCGTTGCTCGTGACTTCCTGCCATCTTGTTGATGATTGTATCTACAGTTTCCATTTCTAGGTCTTTATGGAGGTTACTGTTTACAACGTAACAAGGAGCACGTACAAGGTTTCTCAGTATTATTATTATAGGTGGTCTACCACACCCCCATAGTGGAAGTCCATACAGGTCTCAATATTTTGTAAAGTAGTACCTAACTTATTATGGATCGACAAAGTGAAGTTCCTTCCAACTAGCCAATACATTTTCTTATGCCTTATATTTAGTTCTTTCCTTTTTTTCTTGACGTGCGCCTTTCAGTGTAGTTTGGCATCTAATGTTATACCTAAATACTTAGCAGTGTCTGCAAAATGGTAGTTGGTTATTGTTGATTACATCTGGTATATTTTGTATTTTTTTGTTGGTAAAATTAACATTAACAACCTACAGCTCGATTCTCCATTTTTGTGCCCATTTGTGTATTTGGTTATCTGCTATTTGGACCTTGTTGGTCGCCTCTTTACTTCTCGTTACTACTGCTTGGATTGCCGTATTATCAGCAAAGATGGCAACTGTGTTGTCTTCCAGTACAGGTATATCACACGTGTATAGTAGGTATAGAGCCAGACTCATCACACTGCCTTGTGGAACACCCGTTCTAATTTCTTTTAAGCCTAAAAACAATCTTCCTGGTACCTTTTAAAATGCCATTTATTTATGTACGACTGTAAGGCCGATGCCGCAGTGCAGGAAGTTTGCTAGGATGGTGGATGGTAGATATCCGCCTGGCGACCATCCAGCTACTTATACCACGAATAATACAACGACGGTAGCCGCAGTGGCCTCCCACTACCATCTACCCACCCGGTGGTCCGCCAGGCGTCTAATCCACCCATATCAGTCGTGTTTGATAATCCATCCGGGTAGCCTCGCTATGGATGAAAGCGTAGTAAGTGCTGTGTATAAAAGAAGGGCCATTTGGGATCCAGCAGACCCACTATGTGACGAAACATGGCTTAAATATCTGTTTTATTTATTCTTTGCAGTTGCATTAAAAAAATCCAATATTCAAGTCAGGTGAATTTAAAAAACAACTTTTGCCTTTAAGTCGATTTTTCTCCACTTTCTGAAAAGTTTAGTGAGTGAGTTTTACCTCTTATATGACGATATGCTAAAAAAACAAACCAAATGAAACAAACGATTCCTCAGCAGTCAGTTGGATACTGACTGACTTCATTTCACTCTTTCACTGCGTCCAGGATGCAGCGACCCTCCACCATCCACCTTTAAAATCCACCCTCCAAGCCACCATCTAGCATCCTGCAGTGCGGCATCGGCTTAAAAGTTGTGAGTACTGTTGGCGCAAAAAAACTTTCCAATTTATATATTAAACCTTCATGCTAGACTTTTAAAGCCCGTGCAGCATCAAGAAAGACGGTGGAACAAAGATAGACTTCGCAAAACCTACGAATCGTTTTGCTCTTTTTGCATTCTGAGGTGCAGGGATTTTCTACGGATCTGGTGCTATATCCTAACTTGAGATCCTATGTCCTAAGAAGGTGAGCTGTTTGCAAATGCAATATCTCTTAAGAGAAACCCTGTACATTGTTGGGTAAATGCCAATATATGGGCAATATTACACAAATCGCTTTTCGAAAGTTCGGTCTATTAAATCCAATTATAATTTTAGAATGATCAATAGAACAATCCAACCAGATATTTCAGCACTCCATTTTCTATACAATTATTTTCACTTCGTTTTCATCCTGCCAATAATAATCTTCTGTTCGATAATAATTTCGAACACCCACTTCTCTCTATACTACGTTAGTTCAGAAATTCACAATTGCAATTCAAATTCCATCTAAATTATAATTCCGTTGTGCAGCTCCTATTCGTGAAAATTATGCAGAAATTGCGTTTTCGACCACAACGGTAAATAAATTACGAATAGGCTCTACTCGGGGATTTGTAATTTAAATATCAAAGTTTCAATTGGATTATACTGAAGTTAGATTTGAGTAACTTTTGGTTACAGTATGCACTTCATTTGTAGATTCATGCTAGAACTATTTGTATAACTTTGTTTTACTGTTGAAAAATCTTTTGATGTTCTGATCAGAGACAACGCTTTATGTGTGCTTTGTGTGTGCTTTGTGTGCTTTATTGTTTGTTTTTTAACCAAGAGGAATTCAAATTTACCGCGCCGTAATGCTTGTTTTTAATTGGTCCAACCGCAGGCAAGTTTACTCCACTGTTATTAAATTTTGACACTAACGACATTTATGAAATTTTGGCACTTCTGTCATTTTATAGGTTAATTAAGTATATCGGCGATTTTTTGTATTTTCTGCATTATTCGTTTAATTTTTAGATTTTTAGGGCCGGTTGTTCGAACGCTAATCAACAATGATCATTATCAAATATTTAATTACTGTCACCAACTCTTAACGTCAGTCAAATCATAATTATTGATTACAATTATGAAATTACTTAATCAATTATGTTAATAATTGTTATGTTAATTGATTAACTAATCTCATAATTATAATCAATTATGTTTTCAGCAACCCAATAAAAGTTGACATTGACAGTTGGTGACAGTAATTAAATATTTGATAGTGATCATTATTGATTAGCGTTCGAACAACCGGCCCTTAGTCTACTTTTATATAAAAACACTTGTTTTTAGAATTCTTTAGCGATGTGTTAGTATAATTTATAATATGTATGGATTATCATCAAAAGGTGATATGATCAACGAAAAAAGAAGATGAATTTGGTGACTTTTCTAGTAACTTTTTTGGGTGTGAATCTGTCCTTTTAGTTTACTCCTTTTAGTTAAAAAATCAACTATAGACGCTTAACATTTTAAGTAGCTCAGTTTGTGATTAACCAGTTCTAAACTGATGATGATTTTGTTGAAAAATCGAAACGTTCTGTGATGTAGCCCTTAAAGGGATTTTAATAAAAACATTTTTATACCTTTTACAAATGATTTTTCATTAAATTTTTGTGGTCGATGGTATACAGCCAGCTAGAGGAAAAATTCTTTCTTTTCCTTGTGGATTATACATATAAATATAAATAAATATTTTGTTAATGTATGATATCGTATTTTATTTATATTCTATTTACAGCTCAAGACTATTATTTGTGTCTCGTTATGTTTGTTGTAGCAGTTTTGCTAATTTTTCTGTTGTTTATATGTTTCTTTCGTTAATTGTTCATTTGTAAATTTAATTGGTCAAAATTTAATGGCGCCCATTTTTTTGTTGTATACAGGGTAGCGAGAAAGTATGGAAACACGGTGATTTCTTGGAAACCGGTCGAACGATTTTTATAAATTATTATAGTGATATTATTATTAAATATTATAGTGGTAATTACATTGTTGTCAAATATTCCGTTTTTCTGAAAATCTAATGAACTTTCTTATTTTAAACGGAACACCCTGTATATTTTTTGCGTTTTGAAGTTATTAAGAAATACTGATTATTTATCATGTTATGTTCCTTATACTTAAATGCCATAATTTCGAGTTATCGCTACATTTTTATTAAAAAAAAAAATTTAACAATTTATAAAAATCAATTTTTTGCCCAGGTAGACATTATTTTAGGTTTTATGGATCATTGGGAACAAAAAAGGTCTTTTGTAATTTTCCTCAGAAGTTAAGCGTTTCCGAGTTATAAACAATTTAAAACTGAAAAAAATCGAAAAACGACGATTTTCAAGGTTCAAAAACGCCAGTAAAAATTTTTTTAAAATTACGAAGTACCTAAATTCAAGCTCCAACCTTTTTCTATCAGATCCCTATAAGAATTTTTGGCATATTTTATTCTAAAACATTGTTTTTTTTAATTGTTAATAAAGCTCATATGAGAGGACGGGCTATCGGGCAGCATTAACAACTAAAAAATAATGTTTTAGAATGAAATAAGGCCAAATCACTTATCGGCTCTGATAAAATAAGGTTTGAACTTGAATTTAGGCACTTCATAGTTTCAAAAATAGTATTTTTTACTTATATTTTTGAACCCAGAAAATCGTCATTTTTCGATTTTTTTCAGTTTTAAATTGTTTATAACTCGGAAACGATTAAAAAACTTATGAGAAAAATTAAAAAAGACCTTTTTTGTTCCCAATGACCCAAAGAACCTAAAATAATATCTACCCGGTCCAAAAAAATAAATTTGTAAATTTGTTAAAATTTTTTTTTTATATAAATGTAGCAATAACTCCCAAATTATGGCATTTAGGTATAGGGAACATAACAAAAAAAAAAACAATCAGTATTTCTTAAGGACTTCAAAACGCATAAAATATACAGGGTGTTCCATTTAAGATAAGACAGTGCATTAGATTTCCAGAAAAACGAAAGATTTGACAAAGTGTAATTACCACTATAAAATCGGCCATATTAGAGTACCCTTACCCACCAAAATTTATAACAATCGTTCAAGCGGTTTCCGAGAAATTATCGTGTTTCCATACTTTCTCGCTACCCTGTATATTCAGTATTCTCGTTTTCTTTGAGTTGTAAGTGTCAAACCATCAGTTAATTATTATCCATCTATCTTTTTTGTTATTTTTTTTTATTTAGCTAATGCCTCGACAACTAATGGCCATTGGCATTTTTATTTGTTATTATTCTAGTAAACCTATTTCATCTTTTGTTGCAACTTGAGCCCTATGCAACGAATCACTGCCACATCTCTCCCGACTCTGAGCAACGCGGCCATTGTATCTCAAATGTAGGCGATTGGAACTTTCCATCATCGGTCATTTCTTGTTCCATCTAATGATAATATCGTCCTGATGCTTCTTGTTCAGCCTCTATGACCTCTTGTCCATCCGATCGTTATAGGGTTAAGCATGATCTCCATGGAGGCGGTTGTCAACATCGCTTCGGTTATGATTAAGCATGCTTGTTGTTGAAGCTTATACATCTTGTCTTTGGTGGTCTTTAACGTTCGGGGTAACCTGAAATGCTTTCCTTCCGTTAAGCACTTTCTAAGGCTTTATGTGGCTATTACTCCGCAAACGACTGAATCGTCTTAACTTAAGAAAGATCTTCTAATGATTACATACAATGATTTAACGAAATATAGATATTTTAAAAAAAAAAACAAACTTTTCAATTAATAATTAAATTTATTCGATTTTGCCGTATATTCTTATACCTGTATATCTACTGTATCAATATCATCTGTCATAATTTCTAGTTCTTTAACAGAAATCCTTTCAACACTTGTAACCTCATGAATTACACTAAATGTATCCGTGGTAGTTCCACATTCAGGATTAATTAGTGTAAGACTGTCAGTGTCACTCACTTGATTACTAACCTCTTCTTCTGCTGTAACTGCTTTATTGGACATATCAATTGTTACGAGTGTTCCTTTGGCAAAACAAGAAGTAGATGTGTGTTCTGCTTTTTCTGATAAAGGTAATGGATATGTTATTGTCCAAGACGTTATGTTATTGGGGTCCCCAACAACTTTCTCTGTTGATTTAATGGGAACCGTCTGTTGAACAGCTGAAGCTTTACAATCATCTTCTCCAATAGATTTTTCCAATGTAACGATACGATTTGTTTTGGTTGCCAGATGCATATTTTCAAATACGTGTGATGTACATTTTTCGTTTTTATGGTGTGAGGTATTTATTGCAAAATTATTACGTGTTCTGGAGAAATATGTTTCCTTGTCTGCTGTTACTAGTGGATCCGTGATAGCGCTTGCTTCTTCTGAGGGCATATCTTGAAACATATCGTTGAAGAGTATTG